>NW_023425529.1:119526425-120726425 GCF_014108245.1 Pipistrellus kuhlii
TCAAAGGACAGATAAAGAGCTTCACAAATAAAAAAAAGCTAAAAGAGTTCATCACCACCAAACCAGAATTATATGAATTGCTGAAGGAGGTTATTTAGGAAGAGGAAGAGGAAGAAGATAAAGATAAAAATTATGATCAACAAATACGTAGCTATCAACAAGTGAATCTAAAAACCAAGGGAATTAAAAAAATCTGATGAACAATATTAACTGGTGAATATAATAGAATCAGAGGTATGGAAGGGGAGTGGACTGACGATTCTCAGGGAAAAGGGGGTGCGGGAAGAGACTGAAAAAAACTGTGCACCTATGGATGAGGACAATGGGGGATGGGGAAAGGACAGAGGGTGGGGTGGGAACCTGGTGAAGGTGAGCAATTGAGGGGGGGAAGAGGATCACATTTGTAATAATCTGAACAATAAAGATTTATTTTTAAAAAAATCAATAAAAATATGGAAAGATTAAAAAAAACAACAACTAAAGATTGGTATGTTTGTTCAAATTGTAGTATATGACATGGAAAAATGTCACATTTATTTATTATTCATTAGGCAGCCTTTAATAAAAAAAATGAGATTAGATGAAATTGAAGGTTAACAGCTTTTACTAAAAAAAATATGGAATTAAATAAAATTGAAGATTAAATTACATCCTGTCAATAAAATATCTAATACTTTAAGGTCTAATTTCTCTTCAAGTGTCTAAAATTCCATAGAGCTTTTTAAAATTATTAGTAAATTAAACATTGTCCCTAATGCTCACCTCTTGGCACCCATAAACAGCTAAGATCCCATCATTAAAAAACCAAAGACTTTGAAAAAAAGAAAAACATGAAAATCTGAAACAACATCATTTAGTATCATTGCAAAGACAGTATTGCCTAAGAAGTGTCATTGACCTGTTTACACTGAGGGGGCCTGAATCTTAATGGTAAAATTCATCAAGGGTGGATCCAGGGCTGAAGTTAGCCAGTACACACTGCTAACTGTGGCAATACCAATTGTTAAAATATTTAAATACTTCCAGTCAGAATGGTAAATAGCAGCTGCAATAAGCAGCAACATGAATTAATAATATCAATTCCAGTACATGTGGTTTATTTTAGAAATCCAATATACATTGCAATTCTAGGCATTCTTTTATTTTTTCCTGGATTGACTATATGCAGAATCGATGGCATGTTCCAAAATTTTACCATTTATTTTAAATATTTGAGAATTATATCATGGTCAATATGAGATGGTGAGTCAGGTGTAGTCACAAAAGGAGACAGAAGAAAGGCTCAGAAAACACACACAGATTCTGGAGACAGAAGGCTTTGCATGCCATGCAAGGCCATGTCAGAAGGCACCAGGGTGTCAGGAGGCAGGAAATGGGAGTGATGGGAAGGTATAACCAGAGTCTTAATTGAAGTTTCTTTGGGGAAAGGCAAGGTAGTGCAGGGTGAACAGGTTAGGACTGACTATTCTGAGTAATTTCTTCAGTGAGCTTTGGGATATACGATGGTCCCCAGTTGCTTGGCACCTATTTGGGGGAAACTTAAAGCAGAAAAATATTGGTTCCTGGGCTGCCTGAGGCATAGAGAGTTGTGAGCTCTGGACTGGTTTGTTTGTATATCAAAGACATGCACCTTTTGCTATCTCTAAGAATTAGATAATCCTGAAATAGTAGTTTCTTCCCAGAAAGTTGTGTGTGTGTGTGTGTGTGTGTGTGTGTTAATGTCAAAGAATTGTAATACACAGGAAAAAAAATTTACAATAAGTGAGAGAGAAAATCTTGAAATCAAATTAAGAAGAATCTAATTTACAAACATTCATGAGTATTAGCTGTCCATGCTTATCCAGGGAAACTGCCATGTGCATTCTCCTCCGTTGTCTTCTTCATCATATTTTTCTCACATGGTCTCTAGCAGTCAACACCTCAATTGCTGTTTCTAGTTTTATTCTGATTCATAAACATGCTCTTCTGCTGTCTGATGCTTCTGGAGAAAAGAAGACAGAAGTCCAGGGTCCTGGCTCCAAAACCTCAGTGCCAATCAATCTCTACCCACTTTCATGCTCCTTCATTCCTTTTTGCTTTTTCCCTGTGGCTCGTGTTATTTAAGCATTGGTTAATTGACTAACCCACAGAAGAAGGAAGGGAAATGAAAAATGAAGGATAGACACTTGAAGAGAAACATGGGGAATTAAAGGTAAGATGGGAGGCAGCCTCCATGCCTCTGAGAGAATTCCCTCACAAATGGACAACCAAATGGGGAAGTCACTGGCACAGATTGAAGCATAACTCTGACAGGGATGACATTCAGCTAAAACCCGTATGAAAACATCACATCAACAATTACTGACTGTAAGATTACTTCTGATGTGTTTCTTTGTCTGACATTTGCCTCTCTAACATCAGTTTTCTTGGTCTTTTATCACTATCTTTGCCAACAATTAGAGAAATATTTTCAACTCCGATGATGGAAGTGATCAATTTCTAATTAGGAGTCATGTTGAGAATCTATTTGGTCAACTTCAGTGTTCTTGTAATTCATTAAAGATACTTTGTCCAAAGTAGTTATTTCTAGCTCTTTAGTCCTGTGGACAAGCTCAGGGATGCCTTCATGGTGGGCCTTACAAACTCGGAGGCTGAAAGTAACCACATGAGATGGCTACACAAACATTTCTAACTAAAAGTGGATCATGGCTGTAGTCTATGTCCTAAGGCCCAGGCCTATAGCTTCATGGACAAAGATCAATTTTTATCCTAAGTGAGCTTGTCTACTATTATTTTGATGGTGTGGCTCAGTTGGATGAGCATCGTCCCATGCACTGAGAGGTCACCAGTTTGATACCTGGTCAGGGCACATGCCCAGGTTTTGGGCTTGACCCCAGTATACAGGAGGCAGTTAATGAATGGTTCTCTTCTCTCTCTCTCTCTCTCTCTCTCTCTCTCTCTCTCTCTCTCTCTCTCTCTCTCTCTCTCAATAAAAAAGATAATGTGTCTTGGAAATGTCAGACCCCTGAGGGCACAACCTCTATACAAGAGGAGACCATAGAACCCCTCATTGTTATCCTGTTTCCTACATACCATCTCTATGTGCTATAAATGTTAATTATTAGCTACCCTATTACTCACCAATATAAAAGAAGTATGTCTCACCATTTTGCTTTTTATTCAATTAAAGAGATTTCCCTGTTTTGCTTTCTCCAACCCTTCTTAATCTACCACCTTTTAATTTTATGTTGCCTTCTTTGATTCTAGTATATTAAAATGAGTTGCAAAACTGCCATTCTCTGGACCATTTTCTCAATCAACCCATTGAGATTTCGCTCCTTAGCAATTGTCATTGTGACTCAGATAAACTCATAAACATTTTCTATGGACTTAGATGTTTCTAAAGTTAATCTAAAGTTTGAGGGTACAGATGCTAGAATCTCAAATGAGTTATTTTTTTTTCTTCTGGAAACTACTACAGATCCTTAGGAAGTGTACTTGGGGTACCTGGAAACATTCTTCTCTCAACAAAAACCTATGTGCTAGGATAAAAGCTTCAACTCTTTCTCCAGCCTCAATGTTCAAACTCACTTCCTATTTTTGAAACTTTGTAGCCTGAAGGCTGAGCCTTGAAGCCACTGTGGACTTCTGACCAAGAAGGCCGCCAACGGATGGATTACGGATGACAAAACAGAAAGATGACAAAAGAGCTCTAGGTTTTGAACCCTGAATTAAGGGAAAAATGCTACCTACAGATTTCTGTTATCTGGGACATTGAATTTTCTTTATCTTCAATACGCTTTTCTTTCTGGTGTGTAGTTATTTGTAGATGAAGTAACTAATGTGCCCAGAAAGAACCTCACACTGATGTGTGGCATGGCATATCATTTTATTTACATTGCTCCTCAGTCATTAACCTCTCTGAATACACCATTAATGGGAGATAACAATTCTCCCAAAGTGAGTTTAAAGAATTGGAAAGTATGGAGGAAATTTGAAAAGGAATAGACACTTACCTTCACTACCACCTCATCAGTATTCTTTTTTATCATGTTGCTTCTGGGATGACATGGAGTTTTTCTTCAAGCTTTACTAAGAGAATTTATAACCTAATGAAGCAGCTCAACTTTTCCCTTCTTCTATTTTTATATTATTTAATTTTACTACCAGACCAAAGAGCAGTGCATTATAAAAAAAAATAAATAAATAAATTTGGTTGCATTAATTCTTTAATTCACCTTTGTAAAATGCACTGGGCTACCATGAAAACATTTTGAGACTTGGGAATATAACATTGCATCAGTTTATAATTTTCTTGTATCTTTATAAATCACTAACACATTTTAATTGATTTAAAAGTAAAGAAAGTAAATTAAGATTAACATATTACACATAAAACTACTTACACAATCTTATTAATAAAGTAGCCTTGCTCATTCAAATTGTTAATTAATGGAATGTTAACAATAGAAAACAAAAATAAAAATCATTTATAATAGGATGAAGGAATTAGAGTGCTAAGAAAACATCTAGGAAGAAAACTGCAGAAAAAAATATTTAAAAATGTATATAACTAACGTAACATTAACAAAAACTGAAAAAATATTTAAAAATGTATATAACTAACGTAACATTAACAAAAATATTTCTTTAAATGTGTATTCAGAGCTTGGTTTCACCCAATAATTTATAATCTTAGAGGATTTATGCATTCATTTATTTTTCAAGTGTTTCCATGTTCATATTGACACAATAAGAAGTTCAAAATAAAATTCACTGAAAAATATTTTTTGGTTACAAATTTTACTTTTGGCATTTGCTCTAAGGGCCATTAAAATATGTTCAGTGATCAATGGTCTGACTTAGAATTTCTTATGTGCCTATAATGTCATATTGAGATATTATATTATTCTAAGATTTCAAAAAATTTTAACAAAACTTAATAGAACTGTTTCAGTGTTATTCCATCAAGTGTAGGATCAAAAAAGTTGCAGTATATCTTTAGTTAGTATATATGAAACTTCTGTATGAAAATAGAAAACAGGCTCAGGAATCAGATAGTATGGTCATTGATCTTACAAAAGTTTTTGTCTGCCAGAGGAAAGCTGAATGCTGCACTCTAAAATAGCCTTACCCTAGTTTAGTGCTCTCTCAATCTTCTAACTCACAAGTACTCATCTTTTAAGTCTGGAGTAAGATTATGGCACTCCAGACTATAAAATTACCTCCAAAATACATATTGGGTGTTATATTTTGGCAAAGCAATAAACAAAGTAACTTGAATTGCATTTTTCTTTCATTCTTTGCACTTAATACAAAATATTCAGTTGAAATGTGTTGGGGGAGAAAGCAAACGGCATATTCAAGGTTATGTCTCATTAAAAAAAAGTTTATTTTCTTGAGCAGAATGGAGGTTTGGAATCTCAGCCATGTTCAGTAAGTGCTGCAACATATATTAAGCCATCTTTTCTCTTTATTGTTTTAAGTCAAAAATTTTAAAGCTAAAACTTGTTTCTAATGTCCTCTAATTGCAAAGTACCAATTACCATGGTAAGATTTAGTATGTTTACAAACAATTTATGTTTTAGGATTTCATAGTTCACTTGAATAAAGACATACTTGATTTGTCACAAAGTGTGTTAACTTTAGCTTAGAATTTATTGTATAAAAGTGACATCTGTGAATTTTCTTTTTTAAAAACATATTTTATTGATTTTTCTAGAGAGGAAGGGAGAGGGATAGAGAGTTAGAAATATCAATCAGCTGCCTTCTGCACACCCCCTACTGGGGATGTGCCCACAACCAAAGAACATGCCTTTGACTGGAATTGAACTTGGGACCTTTCAGTCCACAGGCTGCTGCTTTATCCACTGAGCCAAACCAGTTAGGGAGTGAACTTTCATTTTAACATGATATGTTTTATAAGTACTAGAGGCCTGGTACATGAAATTCTGACACTGGTGGAGTGGGTTGCTCATCCTAGCCTGCTCCCTCTTGCTGTCTAGGACCCCTGGGGGAATGTCCGCCTTCCTCCTTGGGCCCGATCCCCCTGGCAGTCAGACATCCCTCTTGCAATCCGGGGCTCTAACGGTCCAAGAACCCTTAATCCTTACCTACTGCCTTCAGTGGAGGCAGGAGAGGCTCCCACCACCACCTCTGTGCTCCAGCGCCATAGTGATTGGTCATTCCCCTGTTTGGTTGATTTGCACATTTGGCTTTTATTATATAGGATTCTATTTTCAAAATTTTGCCTGCCATTATTCCAAATGAAATGAATGATCCCTGGTAAACATAAAGTAGGATGCTATGTGCTATGTGATATGCACTTTTTGTTTGTTTTGTTGTCCATACTACATGAAAACTAAAAGGTTAATTTTTGTAGCTAGATACTGGCCAAACCAACTTTGAAAAATGTCACCTTCAGGAATATTACTTTTCTCTGGCTGATATCATTTTATACCCTAATCTGAAAGTCAAATGAGCATTTCTAGGCAAAAGAAATAAGAGCTAGGGCGTGCCAGTGGGTTTATTTTTAATTGGAAAAAGAATTTCTCTTTCTTAAAAGTCAGGTAATGACTCCAATGTGTTTCTAAGCAAGACTTGAGTAAAATATTAGAATCATGTTCAAAAATGATTAGTGGCTTTCTTTTCTAATACAGTTGTAAAGTAATGGGAGACCTGGCCATGTGACTCTGTTGCTTGGAGCATCACCCCATACATGGAAATATGGGGGGTTCAATTAATGGTTAAGGTTCATACGTAGGTTGTGGGTATGTGATCCCTGGTGGGGGCATGTGTGGGAGGCAAACTGCATTGAACAGATGTTTCTCTCTTGTATCAATATTTTCTCTTTCTCCCTTACTCTCTCTCTAAAATAAATCAGTTGAAGATTTAAAAAGATATTAAAAATAAAGTAATTGAAGCTTTCTTTATTTGTAACTATGGAATTTGTGAAAAATTTATTAAATATACCACTTTTTTGAAAATTTTTATCAGGCAAAAGACTGAGTTTCAAGTTCATTATATGGGAGTAAAAAATATTTCCATATATTAACTGATAAATAAAGCACATAGAAAGATTCATAAGATAAAATCTAGTCCTACAGATATGAGATATGCCTTTTTATTCTATTTCATTTATTCAACTAATAATAATGTTATTCTAGCACAGGATTTTGTAATAATTTTTATATTTCTGGAGCTAAACTCGAAAGGTGAAATATAATATGTTACCAGATAAAGATTTTTTAATTGAACTAATCAATGGAAGCATGGATTTGAAATGAAATTTGGATCTATGTTTTTTCAACTCTAAAAGTCTTTATTAACCACACAATTTGCTTGACCATATTGCAGTACATAGAAAATGCTTGCATAGGAAATTACTAAGCCTGGAGAAATAGGTAACTGTGATTAAGAGAGATTTGTCTGACTTGGGCCAGAAAGCAAGCAATTGAATTAGTATGTTGTATGACAGCAAGTGGCCATGTTTTTTCTCTGAACACTTTCATATTAAATGCATAATTTCCTTGGTTATGGTGGATGCGTGGTATATTGATTTCATGTTTTTAGTTGATAACTTCTGACAGCTGTGCTAAGTTTTAAGATGAAGGAAGAGAATCAGAAAAAGTGCTAAAATATGTAAAATTCTAACCATCTTACCCTTACAATTAAGCCTCTGGTTTCCCACCAAAGTAAAGCTCTTTCAAGAATATAAATCCAACTGTGCTCTCAAACTGTAGATTTTGCATGGTAGAGGCTCAATTAAGGAAGAGTAACTAGGATTTATTTCATCAGCATACAGAAACTCCATTCCAGAAACATTTAAATGGTGATAAAAGAATTGCTTCCCAGCGCATCTTCAAAAGGGCATTGACACAGTATTTCTTGTCCTGCTGATAATCAGTTTTTTTCTTCCTGCCTACCATCCATTCCCCACTTTTATTTTTACTTTTTATTGATTTCAGAGAGAAAGGGAAAGAGAGATAGAAACATCAATGATTAGAGAGAATCATTGATCGAATGCCTCCTGCACACCTCATACTGCAGATCAAACCCACAATCCAGGCATGTGCCCTGACCAGGAATAGAATTGTGACCACCTGGTTCATAGGTCGATGCTCAACCACTGAGCCATGCAGGCTGGGCTATTTCCCACTCTTTTATTAAATATATTTTTTAATTAATTTCAGAGAAGAAGGAAGAGGGAAAGAGAGATAGAAACATCTATGATAAGAGAGAATCATTGAGTGGCTGCATCCTGCACCCTCCCCACTGGGGATGAAGCCTGCAACCTGGGCATGTGACCTTGAAGGGAATCGAACCTGGGACCCTTTAGTCTTCAGGTAGAAGCTCTAGAGCCAAACCTGCTAGTGCCCATCCCCCACTTTTAAAGACTAAGCATCTTCTTTCTTTTAAGGAAACAGACATGAAATATTAAAATAAATACTAATTACTTAACCTAGAGACAAATTATGACTACTATTTTAAATATTATAAATACAAATATAAGCTAAAAAATAAGAACTTGATACATTCTAATGTGCATTTATATGCAGACATAATACAGTTGTATTTTTCAACATTAGCAAGATGCATTATAGTGAGTTCCCTTTAAGAGATTTCAAATCATTACCAGTTATGTTTTCCCTTTGCTTTTAAAGGCAGAGCTGACAGTGCTCTATGAATAAAAATGAAAAGTAAATTCCAGACTCAGAAAGTTTAGTGGCTGTGAACCCTTGTTCCAAGGGACTTGAGATTATATACTGGGCAAACAGCCTGCTGATTCAACCTCAGTGAGTGACAGGGTGGTTAAATTGGGGAGGGGGGGGGGGAGCCAGGGAGCTAAAAATATATTGGGCTCTGGCTACTAAGAGTCTTATTAGCCAAATATAAAAATCAATATAAAGCTTTTGAATTCTCAATGCAGGGATCTTTAAAGAACCTATAAAGGGAATATTATTAGTCTTCCTGTTCATCTATTAAAATAAAATAGAGGCTGGTGCTCTCCTCCCCTTCTGACTGAGAACAGTATAAGAATGGAGTTTGGGCAATGCAAACGCTGCTTCAGATCCTGAATTTCTGAGCAATTCTTCATTCATCACCATGTCAGCCACTCAGTTAAAAGTAAGATTATGTCTGAGTTTCAGAGCTGTAAGAGGTCTTAGAGATCATTCAATTAAATGCCTAATTTTATAGTTGAGTAAAGAGAACCAACATAGTTACTCAGCTATTTAGTAGTAGAACCAAGGGTGGAACTCCAACCTGATCCTCCAGTCACAGTTTTGAGGTTTTGTTTTTTCTCCCATCCATAATAATCAACATTGATTTTGTTTTGTGAACCAAAAGTCAGTGGCTTTCAAACATTTTTGAAGATATGGTAAGAAATATATTTCACATTACTATTACACACACACACACACACACACACACACACACACACACACCCTCCCACACACACACACAACTGAAACAAAAGGGTGTTTTTTTTTGAAACATTATTATTAGATATTATGCACCAAGACATTCTTGGTTCTTTTCTCTCATATGCTATCCTTTTTATTTTTAATAGTGATCAAGGCTCAGTAAAATGATTTCACAATTCACTAAGGAGTCATTACATTCATTTTGAAACAGCAACTGCCATCTAACTTTCCTATTTTTTTTTTTTTGTCTTCAAACAGACATAGAGAAGTTTAATTGTAATTTGAGGAAGTTATGCCAACAATCAAAGAGGCAGCAAGATAGGGCAGGAATATGTGGAGGAATATGTAAGCAAAAGTGGCCACTCTGCACACCATCCTCATATCAATACTCTCAGTTCTGCTTGTTCAAGCAACACTGGCCCTTCTCATGAGGAAGAGGATAATCTAGAACTGAAGCTTCCCTGTTACTGCTTCCATCTTCTCAATTTCTTTTTCCTGGACCCAAACATTTGTACTCCAACCACATACTATAGAGATGTTGGAAAACTCAGAATAGTTTTCACCATAATTACTTTTCCTCTCATAAGTAAATTGGATTTGCCACATTTTGCTGGATAATTCCATTTGAATAACACTTAACTGGGTGTCCATGTCTTTCTTTTAATTCAGTGCTCCTTTCATGTATTATGAGCAAGCCATTTTTCTACCCAATTCCTCGTACTAAACAGATAATGAGAAGTCTCATGAAATACTTACAAGTCACTTGACTCTGTCTTGGTAGTAAGTTGCCATCTCTGTACCCCACCCTGCTTCCTTCCACATGTTCCCACCTCTGTCTCTCTCAGTAATCTTATTCTGTCTGACACACAAGCATACATAGGAGTTATTCAATGATACTCGGCTCTTCAGATGATACAGATGTATGTACTACCCCCGCTGCCACACCCAGAACCCCTGTCTGCCACACGCAGGCTTCCACAACTACCACAGGCCAGTCCAAGGTCAGGTGACCTTACATGCCTAGTTATTTCCATTGGCTAGTTTCTCCATTTCTTTCACTCGTTTTTAACCAAAACTTAAGCAATCCCTAATAAGAGAGGGAGAGAGAGAGAGAGAGAGAGAGAGAGAGAGAGAGAGAGAGAGAGAGAGAGAAGAATTCTTCTGGTGAAGGGGTACTGAATAATGTACTTGTACACACTGGCTTTGCCCCTTATCTACGTTCCACCCTCCACCCTCCATCCTTCACCAGTACAAAGCTTACAAAGCTAGGTCAGCAGCCTAGAACAGATTAAATACAGCTTAAAGACCTGAGTGCTCTCTCCCAACCCACTCAAATATTACCGAAGAGGGAAAATACAATAGGCTGGTCATCTGAAATGGGAAGGTAAAGGAGAGAATAAGAAGAGGAGAAATTGAGGAAAATGAGCTCCCATTGGGTGTTCGACGACACCTGAAAGAGTGAATAACAAAGCCATGCTGCAATCTTCCCCACAAATAGTATTGACTATTTTGTGTGTATTCATCCTCACATCAGTTTGTTTTTGCTAGCGTTCACATGAGTGGTGAAAGGGTCTTCAGAAATACAGTGATTTTTATTTTGACAAATATCCCTCATGGTTAAGCCATGTCTATACCCTTGAAGCATTTACAGGCCCTCAAATTAAATTAAAGAGGATAAACACACATCGGACCTCAATGCCCCATGGCAAACAAGGCTTTCTTCCTTCCTTCCTTAGCTAAAATCATTTTTCAGCCAGGAAGGGAGTAGACTGGTGTAAGGCTCTGTGCTCCTTGGAGCCGTTGCCAAGATGACAGATGATGCCATTCCAGCTTTCAGCAAGGCCAGAGAAGAATTTCTGCTCCCTCACATTTGACCTAGGGAATCCATATCAGATGTAACTGCAAAATAAAAGCCAGCAGCTTCACAATTGTCCTCAGGCTCCATTTGCCCAGTTGATCATCCTGGTGACCTTGACCACAGGCACTCCTGAGTTGAAGTACCACAGCTCCCATAGCTTTCACCCTAGAACAGAAAGAATGTAATTAACCCAAATGTACACTTCTTAGCACACACTTGTCATTGCAGTGAAAGCAAAGACATGGGCAGAAAGGTTTTTTGGAAATGTTCTTACCCTTTATATGCCTTTAGCTCAATATGGATGGAAATGTTTGAGGCAACTTATAAAATCAAACCATTCTTAGGGTGACTTCTCTTTGAACATGGAGTGAAAGGTTAAGCAATAAGAAATTTGGCAAGTCTTCTTGGCGAATCTTCTTCAACAATCTGTTTCAGAAGGCCTTTACTTATTTACTTATCTGTGTTCTGCTTTCAGCTCACCATTTGTTTGAGGGTGAAGATGCACAATTGTGACAATGTAGATAAGGTTGCTGTCTGCTGGTCCTCAAACTCAACTGAGTTAAAAACACAACAAAAATCATGTCTGTCAATCCGGGTGTTTCAAATAAGTGACACAGAAGCAGGTGTGCCCAGGCAATAGAGGTTTAATTTGGAACTACTGTGTTTCCCCGAAAATAAGACATCCTCCGAAAATAAGACCTAGAGCATGGAAATATAAGACATCCCCTAAAAATAAGACCTAGCGCAACTTTGGGAGAAAAAATTAATATAAGACACTGTCTTATTTGGGGGGAAACAGGGTAGGAGCACTTAGAGAAATATTGAGCAGTCTCCCTGAATCATAAATTGTTTTCTCTGAAACGATTCAATAAAATACTTTGTATTCTTAACTATGGCCCTTTTAGTCCCTTTACCCAGCAACGTAAGTGCTTTGGGTATGTTACAACAGCAAATCCGCATGTATTACACACCTATAAAGACTTCTAAATATCAAATCCCTTCCACAAGACCAGCTACATTTTAAAACCAAAGCTTTTATGCAAACTCTTCAGAATGTGTGCGTTTAGTATGGCAGACTTAATGCTATCACTCTGAGAGTAGCAATGTAATTTCCTCCCTTTCAAATGTATGCTTTACACATAGACGGGTCATATAAATGTTTGTGGTCGGTTTGGTTCCTGAGCAATAACTTATTGGAGAGTAGTCAGTTGATGTATCATTGCTTGTGGCATTTATGGCTAAATCAAAACTCCCAAGCTGAGCAAGGTTTCCTTTCTGTGTGGTGTGATCATACCGATGCAGAAAGTAACAACCACCTGGAAATCATCCTCATGCTGGTTTCCAGCGACACAAATTCATTTTCTGTAGGTATGACTCAGCATCATGGTAGAACTATCGATAGAAGACATTTACTAATTCAAGGAAAACATATATGTATATATGTGTTTGTTTGTTCATTCGTGTGTATGTGTATTTTATGCCAAAGAGTACATAACTGGCTTTTAAGTGAGTTGATACAATGGATTGATCAAGACAAAATTATATAGGAGCCTCTTTACAAGTTCCAATTTCATTACAGTTACCATTTGTGTAAAGCCTAGTTAACTTTAACTGATGGGAGTCCTATCATTTAGAGAATCCTACAGGCTGTGCGTTGGCAATTTCTGAAGTCCTGACAGCCAGAGCTGGATGGGCGTAGAGTATAGATACTGGCATTGTCAAAACCCCAGCAGGATAAACTGATATCACAATTGTTAAAGTAGACATCAATCCAAACTGAGTTGAATCTTTCAGACTTTTAAAATGTTAAGTTGTGAATAAATCAGTTATTCCCCAACCTGTTTGCATCAACCCAATTAGACTACCAAATTCCTCAGGATTTGAGGCTATCATTTTCTTTCCTTTGTATGTTAAGCTCTAACCTCTCTCCCTTAACTGGTTCCTTCCCAACAGCAAGTAAGTGGCCTAAATGCCTCTCCCATAAAACACAAAAATTCATAAATGCAAATTTTTGTACTGATTTCACAACAAATACTGGATCTCTTTCTTTACTTCACACACACCAAAAAATTCTCAAGGGACATTTATATTGTTCCTGAATGCATTTAATTTCCTCCCAATCACTAAAATCTAATAAATACTTTTAGTTCCTATCTTTCTATATTTTTTTATATCTACCCTTGATACTTACTCTCCTCTTATCCTCTTTTATGGAAACACTATGCCCTCAGCTTCCATAATTTCCAACTAATCTCCCTAAAGTTTGCCATACCTGCTTTGTTTCCTTTATGTAATCAAACTTTCCCACCAGATCTTTCAATATTGGCTTGGTCTGGATTCCCTGCTTTTTAAATATAATAATCCTCCCTCAGGTGATTTAATTGATGCTGATGATTACCAGTACCCATAACTTACTCTAATCTTGTTTTCTATCCCATTGAATGGTATCACTTCATTAAGTAGCACATACCATATATTAAAGCATCATTCATAACACACCCTTCATTATTTCTTTAACCAACTCAATATCTATCTGTCTAACTTTTGCCTCCAGAAATATATCCAATTCTTCCTACCAAATTTTGTCTAGTCTTTCTGACTTTACTCTTTTTAAATTTTATTTATTGGGGTGACACTTGTTAACCAAATTACATAGAATTCGGGTACACAATTCTACAACACATCATCTGTAAACTGTATCGTGTGTTTGCCACCCCAAGTTTTTGTCCATCACCACTCTGTCCTCACTCTTCCCTTCTTCCAATCTACTTTCCATTTTGCAATCTGAATGATATTTTAAAATGCAAGTTTAATAATGTCATCCTCTGCTGGAAACAGTGCAAGTGTTTTCCATTAGTTCATAAAATATCTTTTACATGTTCTAAAACATCATTCACCTCTCCATTTCCTCTGTCACCATCTCCATCTGCTCTCTGTTCTCAAGGCATGTTAACCTTCTTCCACATCTTAAAGAAGACATGCTTCATCCTTCCATAGGACATGCTGTTGCTTCCATAACTGAAGTGCTCTTCACATATCATTGTCATCAACTTGCAGTCAACTAGTATGTCTTTAGTGCAGATATCATTTAGTTTCATATATCACTTATGCTACCTTTTAAAACTAAATCTTCCCATCATAGACCAAGTTTTTATAATACTCTAACCTTCCTTTCAGGGCAATTGTCATTGTACCTACAACTTCTTTACTTCAGAAAACATATAAATGAACACATAAATAATTAATCAATTAACATGTATGAGGTACTGAGGTGGCAATAGAAATTTTAAGATAAATAAATCCTAGTTCCTGCTCTCCTTGCTAATGGGAAAGTAACTTAGAGAAATAATTAAAGGCATAATGTAGCACGATATTTTAATAAGAAAATGTACCATACAACCTTGTGGACAGGAAGATCCAATTATTGCTATGTAGAAGGAAGAATGCAGGAGGTTTCAAAGGAAAGCTAAAATTTGTGTTGGACTTTCTTTTTTTAATAAACCTTTATTGTTCATATTATTATTATACAAAAGTTCCTCATTTCCCCCCCCTCCATCAGGTTCCTACCCCACCCTCTGCCCTCCCCACCCTATTGTCCTCATCCATAGGTGCACAGTTTATGTTCAGTCTCTTCCCGCACCCCCCACTACTCTTTTCCCTGAGAATCATCAGTCCACTCTCCTTCCATACCTCTGATTCTATTATATTCAACAGTTAATATTGTTCATCAGATTTTTTAATTCCCTTGGTTTTTAGATTTACTTGTTGATAGTTATGTATTTGTTGTTCATAATTTTTATCTTTATTTTCTTCCTCTTCCAAAAGAACCCCCTTCAGCAATTCATATTATTCTGGCTTGGCGATGATGAACTCCTTTAGGTTTTTTTTGTTTGTTTGTTTGTGTTTTTTTTTAATATATTTTATTGATATTTTACAGAGAGGAAGGGAGAGAGATAGAGAGCTAGAAACGTCGATGAGAGAGAAACATCGACCAACTGCTTCCTGCACATCCCCCACCGGGGATGTGCCCACAACCAGAGTACATGCCCTTGACTGGAATCGAACCCGGGACCCTTCAATCTGCAGACCGACGCTCCACCACTGAGCCAAACCAGCTTCGGCATCCTTTAGCTTTTTTTTTTTTTTTTTTTTTTTTTTTTAATTAGTGAAGCTCTTTATTTGGCCTTCAATTCTGAGTGATAGCTTTGCAGGGTAGAGTATTTTTGGCTGCAGGTTCTTGCTATTCATCACTTTGAATATTTCTTGCCATTCCCGTCTGGCCTGCATGGTTTCTGTTGAGAAATCAGCTGACAGTCGTATGAGTGCTCTTTTATAGATGACTACCTGTTTCTCTCTTGCTGCCTTTAATATTCTCTCTTTGTCTTTTGCTCTTGGAATTTTAATTATGATGTGTCTTGGTGTGTGGTCCTCTTTGGATTCCTTTTGTTTGGGGTTCTGTGCACTTCCTGGACTTGTATCGATAGGTTTAATTCTTTCACCAGGTGGGGGAAGTTTTCTGTCACTATTTCTTTCAGTATGTTTTCGGTATCTTGCTCTCTCTCTTCTTCTGAGACCCCCATAATTGTGATGTTGGTTCGCTTGAAGTTGTCCCAGAGGTTTCTTACATTATCTGCAACTTTCTGGATTATCTTGTCTTCTTGCTTCTGAGGAGGAGTTTCTTCTGGCTCTTTATGTTCCAAATCTTTGACTTGATTCTTGCAATCTTCCATCCTGTTTTTAAGACTCTGTATAATATTTTTTTATTTCAGACAATGTATTCTTTATTTATTGTTGTTCCCTTATTATTTCTTGTTGATCCCTTATTATTTCTAGTTGATCCCTTTTCATATCCTCATAGGTCTTATCGACCTTTTCTAGGAAATTTTTGAAAAACCTTATAAGCGTGGTTTTGAACTCTATATCCAGTCGCTTTTTGTCTTCCATTTCTTTCGTTTGTGATGTTTCCTTGTCTCAGCATTTTCGCAGCTTCCCTGAGTTGGTAGCCTTAAAAGTCTCTATGTTCAGCTTGGATGGGGCGAAGTTTCAGGGTGGAGCCTACAGCCTTGGCTTCCATCAGCCATGCCCTATGAGACTCCTGAGTCTCAGTATTTCTCAGGGTCCCTCAGTACTCGTTGCAAGCACCTCTGAGAGAAAGGTGCCCTCGAGTTTCGCCTGATACCAGTCTAGGCTCTCCCCCAATGAGCCCGGAACTGGGGTTCAGTTCAGTTGGCTGTGGAGTTGGAAGTGGAGTTCAGAGCAGTCTGGAGCCCCTGTCTCCCTCCTGCCAGAGCCACCCAGCGGCACAGTCAACCGCCCGTTCTTTGCGTGAAATGTGCTTGCCTCTGAAACTTCCTTTCATGGCTCCCCTGGGTTTCCGCCTTACCGCCCAGGCTCCCTCTGTATGAGCCTGGGTCCCCAGGGCCTGGCCTAGAACTGGGGTTCAGTGCAGTCGGAACTGGGGCTCAGCACAGTCCGGAGCTTTTGTCTCCATCCCACTAGGGCAATCTAGTAGTAGAGTCAACGGTCCGTCCTCTGCGAGTAATGTGCGCGCCTCTAGGGGCACTGCCTTTTGCCGCTCCCCTAAGATTCCGCCTAACAGCCCAGGCTCCCTCTGTATGAGCCTGGGTCCCCAGGGTCTGGCTTAGAACTGGGGTTCAGCACAGTCTGGAGCTTTTATCTTCTTCCCGCTAGGGAATGCCAGCCAGGCACTCAGCAGCCTCTTCCTCTCCGGCTCCGTCCTTTCTGCGTGCACGTGTCTCCGTACCTTAGGCTTTTACAGCTCCTCTGATTTTCCTTCTCGTTGTAGAATTTCCACTCAGTCGACTTCCCTGTAGTTCTGGGTAATGTCCATTTTATATTTTAGTTGTATTTTATTGAAATTGTTGTGTGAGGTGGCAGTTAGGTGTTACCTAGGCCGCCATCTTGGATTCTTTTCTGTGTTGGACTTTGAAGGATGATCCAGAGTTCGTGAGGTAAAGACATTGAAAAAAATATATCTTAGGCAAACAGTATGAGCAAAGTCAATAAGGTACTGGCATGCATGTCAGCTACAAGGGACTTACATGAATGCTTCAATAGCTGTAACAAGTGGTGTATGGAGTAGAGTGATGTGTATAAGGCAAAGAGGTAGACTGGGATAAAAATCTTCCAGGGTATAAAACTATATGCAAAGAATTTTAGACCACATTTCCAGAACATAGTAGGATCCTCTCTCTCTTTCTCTTTATAATGGGAGTGATGTAGAGAGTGGAATGGAGAGAGATAGTAGTATGAGAGTCAGAGACACCAATAGATACTTACTACCAACATCCAATGGATTTGTATGTAATTAGAACTGTAGCAATAGAATGTTTAGAGAATTTTAAAGACAACCAATGATATTAATTTTTAAAAGAAGATCAAGCTGGCTGGTGTGCTTAGTGGTTGAATATAGACCCATGAGCCAAGAAGTCCCTGGTTCACTTTCTGGTCAGGGTACATGCTCAGGTTTTGGGATTGACCTCCTTTGAGGGGGATTGTGCAGGAGACAGCTGATTAATTGATGTTTCTGTCTTTAGCTTTCTCCTTCTCTCTCTCTAAAAATCAATAAAAACGTTTTTAAAGAAAGATCAAAGATGTCTAGCTTGGTTAATGGTGTGGATTACAAGAGAACTTACTAAGACAAGGCACACAGGAGAGAAAAAAGTGTGTTGTGGAGATCAATGCTACCCTGTTTCCCCGAAAATAAGACAGTGTCTTATATTAATTTTTGCTCCCAAAGATGCACTAGGTCTTATTTTCAGGGGATGTCTTATTTTTCCATGAAGAAGAATACGGTATACATTTATTGTTAAATGAAAATAAAGGAAATTTATTACCTGTATACGGTAAGGTAAATTAATTTTTATTCTGAGACAGAGCCTGGGGGGGGGGGGGCTTATTTTCTGGGGGATGCCTTATATTTCACTCAGAAGGAAACCCATAAGTAGGTCTTATTTTCAGAGGATGTCTTATTTTCGGAGAAACACGGTACATTTTTCTGTCTTTGTGGAACATAAGAAATCTAGTAAGTCTAGTAAAATAAAGACATAGTATAACTACCTATTCCATCATAACAATATGCAGGAGAACCTTGTTTTTCTTAGCAGTTGGATTGAACATCTTAATAAGAGCCCATAATTAGTTCACAACATATTTTAATAAGTCAGTCTAGAGTCTGGGCTGACAACTAGAATTTGCAGACCTGAGAACCAACTACGTACATGGAACGCTAATCCAATACAGAAAGGAAATGGAGGCAATTTGAGGGTTGGAGAAAGACTGAAACAGCAGGAGACATAATAACTGGCATCAGAGAAAAGATAGTTAGTGGGTTTTTAGCAGTGAAATTTTTTTTGTTATGTGTGGTATAGAACTCTTCCTCAGTTTCTCCCACAAATTCTGCAATAAATCCCACATATCTCACTAATGCCATCTTTGAAAAGAATGCAAAGAAGTGCTCAGTGTGTTCTCATTCTTGGTGCATGAAGCAATCAAAGAAGAGACATTTATGGGTTTTAATAGAATTTCAAAACCCTATAAAGAGAGTACAAAACAAGTCATAGACCCATAGCGGCATATTAAGTTAAAGCTCCTGCCTGAGACTTCCTGATATAAAAGAGGACTGTTTTTCAAAAGGGCAAAGCATGAGGAAAGGCAAAAATGGTAAGTAATCTGATGTGATTAGTGGTGTAAAAGGTAAGGGAAAAAAACACACAGGAAAATGAATAAAATAACAATTTCAGATCAAAATTTTCAGATCAATTGTAGAGTCTACATTCTATTTTTCCCACTATCACTTAAGAGCAGGTTTATACTACTTGCTGTCTAATTTCTAAAAATATTTTCCTTCTATTTCTTACAAAAAATGCACAAGGGATGAAACAATGACTACATATGAGGCAAACAGAAGTTCAGGAGGTCTTCATTACTTTATTGTTGAGAAAAAAAAGGTTTGAACTTTCTAAACCTCTTAAATATACCATTAAAGAAATTTTTAAGACAGTGAAAATAAGAAACAATCATGTACATGAAATCACCATCCCCTCCTTGCATACACAACATCACTAATTACTTCCTGTAATATTTACATGAAGAAAGCCATGTGCTTGCTAAAAGTCAATGCTTAATAATTAAAGGAAAGGCTGTCTCTTAGCTGAGAAGTAATTTGTAGAATCTGTAGTACGAGTACTTGCAAATGTGGATTTCCTCCCCCTTGGTTCAGCATTGTGGCTAATGCTGGTGTCTGCTTCGACTTCTTGCTCAGGGCCAAAGTGCAGTCTCATTCACCTTGCCTGGTAGATGAGCAAATATGCATGACTAATTCTTGAAAGCTCTTACAAAAGACATAAAGATTTGTATCATTACATTTCCATTATTCTCTAATAATTATTTTAAAAAGGAATGCCTAATGTAAATGGCTCAATGGACCTTGTGTTCTCTTCTTCTGCATCTGTAATGAACTGAACAGATTTTATATTCCCAACAAATCAATTGTCTATCCCCTAAACTACATTATTGTTCACTTAGAAAAGATGAAACATTTACTCTTCTGGGCAAGGTGTGACGACACACTGAGTAAATTCAGGGGTTTTATGCAAAGTATTCATTGACACTGGTATAACAGAAACATATCACTTAATATCAAAGTTAAATTAGCCAAAAAATTCATTATTTAAAAAACTTTCTTTTCTCAGAATTTAATGTTAAAGCCCAAGGTTATGAGCATACCTATGTTCTTTATGCGTACAAAGCATATTTAAGGGAAAAGTATTGCTCCATCCACCATTCTATCAAATAATAAATATATTTTACTCTTTTCCTAAACATCAAAAAGAATAATATTAATATTTCCTCTTTTCTATAGCATGTTACAGGACTTCTTGGCTGCTGTACAGTATTTTGGCAGTTCCAAAACATTGAATCTGGAGCTATTAAAAAATCCTTAGTGCAAGTGAATAGTGGCTGTATATAGGAGTATTGCTCTCAAATTTCCTTTTGGGCCTTCTCTGGCTCACACTAAGATGTCTTTTAGAATCATTTTTACTCACATAAGTTAACCATGTTAAGGAAAATCACTTTTGGAAAGAATTTAGTTCACCCACACCAACCCTCCGGGAAGTCATTTAGTCAAACTGTCAGACCAGGCTAATCATAGTTTGTTAAGTGCCTGTAGCCTTATTTAAAACCTGAATGCAATGAAAACAAACCACACCCCCTACCATTAAACTTATTGCTGTCATGAGACTGGCTAGCTCAAATACCTGGGAGATAAATGTGAAGCTCACAGCTCTCACCAACCCTTCATTTATCCCACAGTTAAAGTCAGACAACAGAAAATACCACATTAAAAAATAATAACAAGACCTTCTTGAATGATGATTGGTCATTCCTGCCGCTATTTTTAATTCCATCTATAAACTTCTTATTGCTATATCAAGATTTATTACTTTTAAGCATTAAACATATCTAAAGTTAAATGGCAATGCTGTATTCAAAAAAACACTATAGCCCTGGTTCATGGTGAGGCTGCATTAGTTCAGCAAATCTACCCAATATGCTTAGATGTGATGCCCTATTTCTCAGTAGTAATATGCCAGTTCTCATTAGGTACATAATAAAGTTTATTGCAAGACCTTTTAAGTCAGCAAGCATTTTGACATTACCTGATATCAGGATGAACAGCTGTTGCCAAGAAGTGATTCTTCAGGAAAATACAGATGTAATCAACCACTATTAAACAAGAAAAAAATTATAATGTAAGTATATTTAGCAGGCATAAATTTTCTTGGTTTGTGAGTAGCGAGTTAACTATTCTATTTCCACAAATATTAGCAAATGTCTGTGTATAGTCACCCATGTTCTAACAGCTAATATTTCTTTAAACTCTGCTCCCACTGCCTTCTTAATAAATTTTTGCCATCCCAAATGCAGTGAAAATGTTTTATTTCTCAGACCAAAAGCAAAATGTTTTATTTCTCAGACCAAAAGAAACATTTTATTTCTCAGACCAAAAACAAAAGTGTAAAAAAGTAAATAAAATTAAAAGAGAGCCAGATACAAAAGTTTTTAACATCTGAATCATAGTATCAGTATTTTTTAAAATTGATTTTTAAAGAGAGGGGGAAGGAGAGGGAGAGAAATATTGACGTGAGAGTGAAACATTGTTCACACACCCTACTGGGGATTGAACTGGCAACCAGGGCCTGTGTCCTGACTGGGAATCAAACCTTTTAGTACACGAACCTTTTAGTACATGAACAACATCCAACCAACTGAGCCACATGGGCCAGGGCATCATTTTTTTGTTGTTGTATTTAAAAGTTTTCTATACTAATACCCTTAACCATATATGTCTCTAAACATATTTGAATAAATATAGCAAAATATAGTTAAGCCACACAACTTGTTAAGGAAAATGTCCCCCACAAAAAAATACATAAAAATAGTAGAGAACTAAATGATGATGAAAAAAGAGAATAGGGAGACATCACAAATTATCTTCATAAAAACAACTGTATTCATTGATCTTCAACAAATATTAATATTTGCAATTATTTCTAAATATATACAATATAAAAATAGCACTTAAATCATAACTCTAAAAATGCTATTATGCGATTAATTGTCACAAACTGTTTTTTAAATAGGACAAACTTTCTTACTGACAGGTTGTTTTATCATTTATACTCAAGTGACAGCCAAACTACTAGGGTAACCTTCTATTTTTTCAGAAAGCATTTTTGAAAGCCTTGTATGTACCTGAATTTGTGCCTGGCACTCCTAGCAAAAGAAATTTGAATAGCTACTTTTAGTGTATATTCTCTTGAAGATTGTTTTACGTGTTTGATTTATTAAAGAGGACCCAGAATACATTAATATGAGATATACCAGAGATCACATTTGCTGAAATGGGCTCTCAACGTGTGGATTTATTTCTTGTGAATAAGAAGTCATAAGACCTAAAAACATCAGCCTGGCACCAGGAATCAATAGAGGCAAATGGACCACAAAAGAAACAAGACAATCAGGGAGGGAAACTTCTCCTCAGGTAGCAACACCAGGTTGGAAAAAGACAAAGCAAAGCGTTTTTATAGACATGAAGATACAATCCCACACTAAGAGAGACATGATTGTAATTATGGCTGTTTTACTTAATGCTGTTACAGGCTTTTAATCTCTTGGCCTTTGTTTGAGTCAAATAGAAATCAATTGAGCATCATAATAGTCATTGAGTGAAGTATTTGTGTTTTTCAAAAACCACAAGTAACTCTTAAAAAGTATTTCAATGAATATGATTGCTAAAAGATGTCTAACTCTCTTCACCCAGGAAAATTTGACGATCCCCTTTCTACCTCGTTCAAACTTCTCTCAGAGAACATAGCACTTTATTGCATGTCTTTATAAATTTGTCTTATTTCACATGTCATGATTACCTGAAGAGTAAGGACTTTGTCTTATGTAGCTTAGTAACCAACATGGTACACAATTGGATGTTCTAAATGAGGAAATTAAAATTTTATATGTAAATTTAATGTTTAAATGATAAAGTCAAAAATAAAACCAGAAATTTTACCAATATTTTGTGTTTTGGAAAAATATTGCAAACCCTATATCTTTAAATTCTGTCTGTAAAGTTAACTTTCAGCATGACACAACCTCTCTATTCCTTAGTAGTAAAAATTATCCTACTTTAACTTACAGGAAGGTTAGGTTATACCAGCTATAAAGCAAAGTATAATGTAAAAATCTACATAAAAATTAATGGGGAAGACATTTATAAAAAGTAATTATAATGAAATAAAATATCTATGGATTTAACAGCAAATTATATAAAAAAACACAGAAGCTGTAGAAATAACTTTGAAGTTATTTTTCTTGCTATTTATTCTAAGAGCATTACATCAGATCATAGTTGATATTTATTTGTGTAGCACCTGAATACATTTCTGAGATTACCTGTTTAGTATGCTCTTTGTTGTAATAATAATTAATAAGTCATTGAAGTTATAAAGCTTATTATTTATTTTAAAATCCACAACTCCTAAATAAGAAAATGAATTTATAAGCTGAGAGATATTATTTAAAGTGAGACATGTTTGGAGAGCTATAAAATGCCTCAGTCCTGTAAGTTGCAAAGACTCTTTTGTCTCAAGACATCTTCTGCCCTTAGTTTTGTACTTTGAAAAAAATAGTAAGTTTACATAAAAATAGTAAAATAAATACTATACTCTTTCTACCTGGATTCATCAATTGTTTATATTTTATCACTGTGCTTTACATCTACACACACGCATGCATGCGCACAAACACAAACACACACACACATTTTCTTTGTTTCTTTTTGGCTGATTCACTTGAAAGTAAGCTCACATAGCATAATATTCACCTCAAAATACTAATATTCACCTCCAAATACTAAATGACACCACTCTGTAACTCCTAAAAAGCAGAAAACAAAGACATTCTCCTACATAGCCAAATAACATTATCACACTCAACAAATAAAACAATAATAGCTAATATTGTGTTTCTCAAGTTATCTTTGAAGAAGGACCAACATTTCTTACTTCCAATCAATTGAGAAACAATACTATAACAAAATTAAATAAAATTAATTACTAAAAAATGAGCAAGCTCCTATCTATACAACAAGGTCAGATTACTATAGAATTTTCTAATTGCTTATTCTCAATTGTTGAACTTAACACCTTGTGGAACAATAAATATCAATTCACTGGGTGGCCACTGAATTAAGGGCCACACTTAGTAGCGTTATTACTATATTACTGAGTAAATATTCAAATGTGCCAAATTCTCCTCCAAGTACATTTATGATGTGACCTATTAAAAAATCATCTCTTGCCCTGTCTGGTTTGGCTCAGTGGATAGAGTGTCAGTCTGAGGACAGAAGAGTCCCAGGTTCAATTCTGGTCAAAGGCACATGCCTGGGTTGTGGGTTCAGTCCAACGTGCAGGAGGCAGCCAATCAATGATTTCCTCTCATAATTGATGTTTCTATCTTTTTCTCCTTCTCTTTCCTCTCTGAAATCAATAAAAATATTTTTAAAAATCATCTTTTTATTCTTCTTTAATCATTAAAAGTGATGCTTATTTTTAACTTTTTTAAATTTTATTTTATTTACATTTATGACACTGACCTTTTTGAAGAATCCAGGTCAGTAGAGTTGGAGAATGCCTCATAATATGGTTTTGTTTGGGATTACTTCATGATTGTTTTTACTTTAACCTCTCTGGATGTGAATATTACAATAGGTGATTCTGTGCCCTTCCTGGAACATGATATTTGGAGGCACATGATATTGGTTTGTCCCATTGTTAGATGTTACTTACATGAGCCTGAGTAACTATTGTATTTTAGATAAGAAGGATAATTTTTAATTCTATCAACTTATTTACTAGCTGGCATTCTTTTATAAAAAAGAGGTTTCTTTGTGACCTCCACCTCTATTTAGGGGGAAATATGTCTGTGAACTCGTGGATTTTATTTTTCATTTAATAGTATCATCATAATCCATTTTGAAATTCAAATTGTTTAAAATGTGGCCAGTGATAATTTTTTTCAGGCCAGATCCTATGTCTCTGTGACATGTCCCCATAAATTTGTGAGCACTTTTTCACTTTCTGATAGAATAAGGTATTCTAGGTTTACCATGTACTTTTTTTTTCTGCACTGAACCAAGAGTATATCATTGCCACAATAATGCCTGGTTTCTCTGAATAGTGAATGGCATTTAGAAACCAAGATCTGGGTATTAGGTGTGCTCATTACTATTAGATAATAAAATTTTCAGGTAAGTACAAAGGAGCTGACATTAAAAAATATTATCCAACTAGCAATGCAAGAAATGCTAAAGGGACTGCTATAAAAAGAAGAAATAGGAAGGGAAGAAGGAACACAGGCATAAATAATAAAAATGGCGACAAACAACTACCTATCAATAATAACCTTAAACACTAGCTGGTTCGATTCAGTGGATAGAGTGTTGGCCTGCAGACGGGAGGGTCCAGTCAATGGCACATGCTCAGGGTGCAAGCTTGATCCCTAGGACGGGGTGGGCAGAAGACGGACAATTGATGATCCTCTCTCATTATTGAAGTTTCTATCCCTATCTCTCTCTCCCTTTCTCTCTGAAATCAATAAAGATATATAAAAAATAATAATAACCTTAAATGTAAATGGATTAAATATTCCAATGAAAAGATATAGGGTAGCTGAATGGATAAGAAAACATGGCCCACATATCTGCTGTCTACAAGAGACCCATCTCAGAACAAAGGACACACACAGACTGATAGTAAAAGAATGGAAAATTTTTTTCAGGGAATGGAAATGAAAATAAAAAGCTTGGGTAGCAATACTTATATCTAACAAATTAGAACTCAAATTAAGGCCATAACAAGAGAGAAAGAAAGCCACTGCATAATACTAAAGGGAGCAATTCAACAAAAGGATGTAACTCTAGTAAACATATATGCACCCAATACAGGAGCACCCAAATACATAAAAAAAAAAAAACCTTTTAGAAGAAATCAGGGGAGAGATCCACAGCAATACAGTCATAGTATCCACTAACACCACTGGATAAATCCCCTAAACAAAAAATCAGCAAAGAATCATCACTCCTAAATGACTCACTAAATCAGATGAATTTGATTGACATCTTCAGAATATTTCATCCCAAAGCTATAGACTATACATTCTTCTCAAGTGCACACAGGACATTTTCAAAGATAGGCCACATATTGGGACACAGGCAAAGTTTCTTCAAATTCAAGAAGATAGGAATCATATCAAGCATTTCTCAGACTATAATGGCATAAAATTAGAAATCAAATATAATAAAAACAATGAAAAAATATCAAACACTTGGAAACTAAATAGCATGCTGCCAACAAACAACAATGAAAACACAACAATCTAAAACCTATGGCACACAGTGAAAGCAGTCTTGAGAAAGAGAGTCATAGCTCTGCAGGCCTACTTAAAAAAATTAATAATAATAATAAATGGTAATAAATTATCTAACCTTACAACTTCAAAGAATTAGAAAGAGAGCAATAAGAAGAGCTCAGAGTAGGAGGAAATAATAATGATCAGAGTGGAAATAAATGACAAAGAGACCCCCCCCAAAAAAAAAATACAAAAGATCAATGAAACAAAGAGCTGGTTTTTTTAAAGCAAAAACAAGATTGATGAACCTTTAATCAGGTTCACCAAGAATCAAAGAAAGAGGACCCAAATAAACAAAATCAGAAATGAAAGAGATGAAGTAACAACCGACCCCACAGAAATAAAAAGTATTATGAAAAAATACTATTCCGACAAACTAGACAATCTAGACAAAATGGATATATTCTTAGAAAAATACAAGCTTCCAAAATTCAATCTGGAAGAATCAAAAAATCTTGAAGCAGTAATCAAAAATCTTCCAGCAAACAAAAGCCCTGGTCTGGGTGGCTTTACAGGGGAATTCTACCAAGCATTCAACAAAGAACTAAAACCTATCCTCCTCAGGCTATTCCAAAAAATTCAAGAGGAAGGCAGACTTTCAAGCTCTTTCTATGAAGCCAGCATTACCCTAATACAAAACCAGATAAAGAAAACACAAAGAAAGATAACTACTGACCAATATCTTTGATGAACATAGATGCTAAAATCCTCAACAAAATTCTAGCAAATCAGATCCAGCATTACATTATAAAAATCATGTACCATGACCAAGGGGGATTTATTCTATGGATGCAAGGATGGTACAAAATCAGCAAATCAATAAATGTGATACATAACATAAACAAATTAAGAGACAAAAATCACATAATCATATAAATTGATCCAGAAAGGGTATTTGACAAAATTCAACACCCTTTCTTAATAAAAACTTTTAGCAAAGTGGGAATAGAAGGATCATAACTCAACATAGTAAAAGCTTTATATGACAAAACAACAGCCAACATCATACTCAATGGGCAAAAACTGAATTTCCCCTTAGAACAGGAACAAGTCAGGGATGCCCATTCTCACCACTCCTGCTTGATATAGTACTAGAAGAGCTAGCCATTACAATCAGATAAGAAGAAATAAAAAAATTTATATTGGAAGAGAAGAAATAAAACTGTCATTATTGGCAGATAAAATTATACTGTAATATTATAGAAAACCCCAAAGACTCCATTAAAAAATACTAAACTTAGTAAAGAAATTTGGCAATGTAGCAGGACACATAATTAACACCCAGAAATCTATGACATTTTTATACATCAACAATAAACTCTCAGAAAGTAAAAAAAAAAAAAAAAAAAAAAAAAAAAAAAAAAAAAAAAAAAAAAAAAAAAAAAAAAAAAAAATCCCATTTACCATCACACAAAAAAAATTAAGATACCTAGGAATAAACTTAACTGATGAGGTAAAAAACCTATACTCAGAAAACTACAGCACATTGAGAAAAGAGATAGAGGAAGACATAAACAATTGGAAGAACATACTGTGTTCATGGATTGGTAGAATCAACATCATTAAAATGTCCATACTACCCAAAGCAATTTATAGATTTAATGCAATTCTTATTAAAATACCAAGGGCATATTTCACAGACCTAGGAAAAACTCTCCAAAAATTCATCTGGAATAAACAGACCCTGAATAGCCACAGCAATCCTTAGAAAAAAGACCAAAGTTGGAGAGATCAAAATACCAGATATCAAGCTATATTACAAAGCCACTGTTCTCAGAACTGCCTGGTACTGGCACAAGAACATACATATAGACCAATGGAATAGAATAAAGAACCCAGAAATAGCTCAAGCCATTATGATCAATTAATATTTGACAAAGGAGGCAAGAGCATACAATGGAGTCCAGGCAGTCTCTTCAATAAATGGTGCTGGGAAAATTGGACAGATACATGCAAAAAAATGAAACTAGATCACCAAAATTCACCATACACAAAAACAAACTCAAAATTGTTAAAGGACTTAAATGTAAGATGGGAAACCATAAAAAATCTTAGAAAACTCCATAGGCAGCAAAATATCAGACATATATCCTAGCAATATCTTTACCAATACAGCTCCTAGGGCAATGGAAACTAAGGAGAAAATAAACAAATGGGACTACATCAAAATAAAAAGCTTTTTTACAGCAAAAGAAATCATCAACAAAACAAAAGCCCACTGCATGTGATAACATATTTGCCAATGTAATCCTATATAATAAAGAACTAATACTCTAATTAGTTCAAACAGCAGAACGACCATATGGATGACCTTATGAACCAAGCCAGGACTGTGTGCGCCAGCTGCAAGGGGCTTCAAGGGCAGGCTTAGGCTGTGAGGGCCTGCGAATGCTGGCCAAGGCTGTAAGGAGCTGTGAGGGGCTGTGAGGGCCAAACCACTGGCACGAGTTTTGTGCATTAGGCCTCTAGTTTCAGATAATGGTTTAATCTCCAAAATTTAGAGGGAACTCATACAACTTAACAAAAGGAAAATAAACAATCCATTCAAAAAATGGGCAACTAACCTAAGTAGACTCTTTTTGAAAAAGGTCATACAGAAAGCCAAGAGACATATGAAAACTTGTTCAAAGTCACTAATTATCCAAGAGATGTAAATAAAAACAACAACAATGAGATACCATCTCATACCTGTCAGAATGGCTATCATCAACAAATCAATAGATGACAAGTGCTGGCAAAGATGTGGAGAAAAAGGAACCCTCATGCACTGCTGGTGGGAATGCAGACTGTGTGCAGCCACTGTAAAGAATAGTTTGGCATTTCCTCAAAAAAAATTAAAAATTGAACTCCCATTTGACCCAGTAATTCCACTTCTAGAAATGTAACCCAAGAAATCAGAAATACCAATCAGGAGGGATATATGCACCCCCTATATTCATAACAGCACAATTTACAATAGTTAAGATTTGGAAACAGCCTAAGTGCCTATTAGCAGATGAGTGGATTAAAAAACTGTGGCACATCTACACAATGGAATATTACACTGCTATAGAAAGAAGGAACTTTTATCATTTTCAACAGCATAGATGGAACTGGAGAGCCTTATGCTAAGCGAAATAAGCCATATATGGGATATAATGATCTGCATAAACTGATGAACAAAAATGGATCCAGAGATAAGGTGGCACTGAGCAGACCATCCAACCTCGTATGCATGCATATTAGCATGAACAATGGACACAGACACTGGGGCGGTGGGGATTTGCTCTCAGGGGAGTTGCCAGGGGAGGGAGGAGGTAAATAGGGGGGGGGAAAGGAGACATGTAATACTTTAAAAAATAAAAGTTGTTGTTGTTGTTGTTTTTAATTGTCCTCTTACTATTTCAACCAGTACAAAAAATATTATTTCACACATGGCAAAATTCAGTATGAATTCTATTAGAAAATATTTTCTAGTGAGAAAATTCTTAAATTAAGGAGTTATATGCTATAAACATTTCAACACTTATAACTAAAGCTACATTTCCATACCTTTCAGAGATAAAGTTTATTATGCATAAAGATGTAAAATTTTTTTTTATCATTTCAAAAATCATTTCCAGGTAGAAGCTAAATTGGAATTTTGTGTTACTTGACCACTGGACTCATGTACTATGAAGCCCAGGACATAGTTTCTATGACTAAAAAATATAGAGTACAATATTAGACAATTACTGAGTATGAAGAACATCCTGGACAAGCAACTCTGGGTTATATGATATACCAAGTTCTCAGAGAGTAGGATACCTCAGTTATCTGAGACAGTTATTTTCTTCCTGGTTGTAAGCATCTTTCAAAAGGGATAGATCTGGTAATAAAAGTGGACATGTTTCAAAGTAATGCAGTGGAAGATATGGTTTATGCTGCAACTTGAGAACAGATTGGAATTTTTACCCCCATTCTTATAAAAGGAAATATCAAAATCAAAATTAATTTTCTTGAACCTATAAGAGAACTAAGGTTATTGGATTAACTGCCACCCTGAAATCTGGAGAGATGAGTGCATCTAAAAAGTTGCATCAACCAACACCTACATGCCTGGAGTGGAGTCTTCATCTCTCATCATTGATGTTTCTCTCTCTCCTCTCATTTCTTCTCTATGAAACCAATAAGAACTATATTTAAAAAATAAAGTCACACTATAAACAAATCTAGGGCCAGAAATGTTATCACTTAGTCAAAATGGACCAATTCTTTAAAATATACAAACTACCAACCTCTTCCCGCTCTCCCCCACCCCCCCCAAAAAAAAGATATCCTGAATTGGTACATATCTATTGACGATATAGAATCAATAATTAATGATGTTCCAAAAAAAGGAAACATCAAGCCCAGATGGTTTCACTCATGAATTCTATCAAACATTTAATAGAGAAATAATACTAAATCTCCACAATCACTTCCTGAAAACGGAAGCAGCATAAAAACTTCCTAACTCATTTTGAACTGACATTTGCTCTATGATACATTTTCTTCATATAACTTCATGGTTAACTTCCTCACTTTATTTAGGTGTCTGAGAATTTTACACAGAAACATCACTTTTTTAAAAACATATTTTTATTGATTTCAGGGAGGAATGTAGAGGGAGATTGAGCTAGAAACATTAATGATGAGAAAGAATTATTGATTAGCTGCCTCCTGCATGCCCTCTACTGGGGATTAAACCCACAGCCCAGGTATGTGCCCTTGACTGGAATCGAACTCAGTACTCTTGAGTCTGCAGGTCAATGCTCTATCCACTCAGCCAAACCAGCTAGGGCAAATCACTTCTTTGACTAACCTATCTCAAATAACTCTGCCCCATCTTCCCACCCTATATTATTCCCCACTACCTCCCTTTCTTCTGATTTACTTTTCTTCTTAACACATACGATCAAATGAAATATTGCATATTTATATATTGCAAATGAAATACTGCATGTTTGTTCTTGACTCGCCTTCTCCCTCGAAGGGCAAGCTGTAAGAGAAGCAGCCTTCATCTGTTTTTGTTCATTGTTGCATGCCCCGTTCTTACAAAGTGTTTGCCATGATAAAGACTCAGGAACTACTTCTTTGATAACTAAACAGTGCAATAAACTTTTTAGTGAATTTAGATATTAAATACATGTGAAATGTGGGAAGAAGGCTAGATATCTTAGAAATCTCTTTTCAAATATTTTATTAAAATACTCATGAAAACTATTTTGCAAAGAATCTCCTATGCACTTCAGCAACAACAAAATAATCAAGGAAATGTATTCTTCTAGGGTTTGCCACAGTTCTCCTTATGCCTTATTCATGAATTAGGATCCCTTTTGGAACCAGCTCTCTTAATTTCACTTCTCTTTTTCCACTAGCTATTCAAGCTAACTAGTTTATGGAGTACCAACTCTTAGGGTGAAAGCTCAGTTGCCTCAGACCAAATTTGCATTTTTCCTCCAGGTTTTTACTTGAAGTTTCTTTGTGCCTCTTTATACATGAGCTTTGGAATTCACCAGGTAGCATAAATATATGCTCCCCTTCTTTTTCTCCCAAGGAGATATCCACGGGTCTCTTTCTATCTCCTGGAAAGAAAAAATGGCATTTTAAAAGTATCTACTGTGCATACTAAATTTTCTTCTGCTTCAGCTCTTAAAGGAACATCTTTTCACCCATGTCCACTGGGAAATGATTTACAGGAACTCTCACAATAATTCAAATGTCTTACTCTTCATTCGAGGAAAAGTGTATAGGGAAAAAAAATGCATAAGGCTTGTAAAAGGAAACAAATACTATTTATTGAGTATTCTGAAAATGTTATATATGTTTAAACATATAAAAAGGGCTGAGGCTCCAATAGACAGTTACCAAGTAGCAAAATGAAAGTAAAATAATCTGCATGCCCACCTGGTGTGGCACAGTGGTTGAGCATCTGCCTATGGGCCAACAGATCATGGGTCGATTCCTGGTCAGGGCTCAGTCCCCATGGGGGGACATGCAGGAGGCATGCAGGAGGCAGCCGATAAATGGTTCTCTCTCATCATTGATCTTTTTATCTCTCTCTCTCCCTTCTTCTCTTAAATCAATAAAAAATATTTTTTAAGTAAAATAACTCCCACTTCAAATTATGTGGGATGTACAAAGGTGTGCAGGAAAACCTATGCCATTACTTCCAGAGACCTCAATCCCTCTATGTCAGAGAGAGATTTAGGGAGACTGGTGAGGAATAATGTAAAATATACCAGAAGGCACATGAAGATAATTTAATATTATAACTGGAAGGTGGCTACCATCCTCTATTTAGCTCTCCATTCTCAAAATGCCCAAAACATGGTGTGAATTAAGGTAATACATGAATAATTCTTGACTGGAATCGAACTCAGTATTTGTAGCAATTTATGGTCACTTTTATATGATATTTTCACTATCTTAATATCCTCACAAAACAAAAAAACAAACAAAAAAAAACACGTATTTTTATTAAATCAATAACAACTTCACCTAACAGTTTATGCATTTGAATTCTGGGACTGAAGCACCCATTAAACACATTATAAGAAAGAAAGGCAACCCTGAGTGGTTTGGTTCAGTGGATAGAGCATCAGCCTGTAGACTGAAGGGACCCTTGGTTTGATTCTGGTCAAGGGCATATGCCTGGGTTGTAGACTCAATCCCCAGTGGGGGGCATGCAGGAGACAGCAAATCAATGATTCTCATCGTTGATGGTTCTCTCTCTCCCTCTCCATTCCTCTATGAAATAAATAAAAGTATTTTTTAAAGAAAGAAAAGAAAAGAAAGGCAATTTGGATGATCTACCTAGGACAACAATTTAAGTCACAGAATCATGCAAAACATTTTTATGCTCTTAATCCTCTTCCTTCTTAAGGCCAGGCAGAGAGAAAAAAACAACATGTGAGTACAGGTAGAGCACCCTATTTCTATAAGTCTCCAGACAAGAGCATGTTCAAGCTAAAGGAGAGAAGGTTAAGCTACAAAAATAAAAAGTTCCAATTAGACATTCAAGTTATTTAATTAAGACAATATTTGTGACTTAAAGTTTCTATGGGACTGTGTTTTGTCTAAGAATCTCCCTTATTTTCTTGGGCCTGCTGAAATCTTCCTGCAGGAGCAGGAGAAATTTGCTCTGACTGAATGTGTGATACAAGAAAATAAAATTGCATTATGATAAAAACCCATGCATCATGCCTATTCAACATACTGTCCACACTATGGATAATTTAATTTACTCCTCACAATATCTTTGAAAGTTATGCCTGCAACCTGAGCAGCTGTGAAGCCACATGCTCAGAAGGGCCTTGTGCTGCATTTAATGCTCTATTCTAGCTGTTTTGAAAATCTTAATAATTTTGGGACAGGGGGCATTTTCATTTTGCACTGGGTCCTACAAATTAAGTAGTCGGTGCTGCAAAGAGCTTTCAGGATGATGGCCATGTTTAATTTCTTGCCCTAGATGGGAGTTATATGGTTTTAACTTTTGAAAAATTGTTATACTGCGCAGATGTTTTATATAATTACCTGTATGTATTTTATATTAAACAATTTTAAAATGTTCAAAATAAGTCTTTCTTCAGAAATAAATGTATTCTAAAAAAATGGGGAAAGTTTAATTTTTGACTTATGTTCTCAATGAGATTAATAATTGCAATAAAAAAATCTCCATTGAAAGCACTAAGTAGACTTCACAAAGCAGAAAAATAAATTTTTAAGAAGAAAAGGATAAGCTTGAGATGTAATGTACAATTCAGAATGACTACATATGAAAGTGAGAGAAGATAATAGAAATGGAGGTTAAATGACAGATTTAGATTATAAATAATGGTCATCTCCAAAAAAGAAAAAAAGAATGGATCCCAGTCAATTATATTAAAAATAATCTTTCCAGAAGAGAGACACCAAGAGAAACTAAGAAGTATTACTGTGGTTATGGCAAATTTAATAAGCAATATGCTTTCTGTTAACTTTATTATTTTAACTCCAGGAATATAAAAGTGATCTTGAAAAGTTTGAAAATGGCAAAAAAAATACATTCTTCCAATAGTGAATGTATAATTTTAAAAGTTTTTATATATATATATTTTTTTCTTATTGATTTTTTACAGAGAGGAAGGGAGAGAGATAGAGAGCTAGAAACGTTGATGAGAGAGAAACACCGACCAGCTGCCTCTTGCACACCCGCTACGAGGGATGTGCCCACAACCAACATACATGCCCCTGTCTGGAATCGAACCTGGGACCTTTCAGTCCGCAGACCAACACTCTATCTCTGAGCAAAACTGGTTTGGGCAATTTGTTCTTTTTTTTCTTCTGGAAAAAAAAAAAAAAGGAAAAGAAAAGAAAAATGTCTACGTTTTGGCAGTGGGGAAAGAGGAGGTCAGGTTGGCATTTCTGGCTGAGAGCAGAACTGCAACCTCAGAGCTTCTGGATACTCAAATGCTTCTATAAAGAATATTACTTTAAAGATGTTAATTGGTCCCCCAGTAAAGAAAAGCAAATTAAATTTAAAATTCTATCTTTGAAAAGTCATGGTAGAATAGAAAAGAACTAGCAGTAAACACTGAAACCAGCGAGTAAGAAAAAAAATAATAATTCAGAAATCAATTAATATTATTAGGAGAACGGTTGATGTTGTTAAGTCTAAATAATTGGTGTAATTATGGTAGCTAAGTTGGAATACAAGTGATGAAATATGCTTTAATAAAAGAAACACGTTTTCCCTTAACTAGGTCTTGCAAATTCAGGTTAAATTAATGAAAAGTACACAAGTAAGGCAGGGAAGGGAAAGAGCAATAGTACCATATGGAAAATAAAATGGAGTTAAATTGTAAATTGTTTTTTTCTTAAGCGCATCACAAATACAACATTAAGAAATCTGCGAAAATTGTTAAATTTGGCACTAATATAGTTAAAATCAAATTCTCCATTTTCCAAATTATTCTAAACGATAAATACATACAGAACATTTTATATTCAATAGAACACAGAAAAAGAAAAAGAAGCAGCTTGTTGAAAAGAGGCATAAAATTTACACAAATCAGATCCAGAAAAAAAAAATTAGAGTCAATTACAATAAAGTTAAATTCAAAATTAATCATATGGTTTGAACGAAAATAACATCCAAGCCTTGGAATAGGATTAAGTGATATTATTTCAAAAGAAATGCAGTACAAAATACAAGACTATATAGAAAAAGTTTAAAAACTATAATAAAGCCCAATCTTCTTGATGAACATGGATGCTAAAATTATAAATAAAGTTATGGGGAACAGAAGCAGATTCAAATCTACAAAGCCCTACATTAGTGTATTTTCCTTTTGATAATTTAGCAGAGCTGGCTCAGGAGACCTGAATTGCCTCGAGGAAGAACAGGCAGATATAGCCATCACCTTCCGGGGAGACCCATTTCTAAGAAGGCGTCTTCTAGACCAGAAAGCGTGCATTCTTAGTACTCACATAGGTGTTCCCTGGCCCTATGCATGAGTACTTAGGGCAAGACTAGGGTGTGGCTTCCCTCTGCTGGCCTGTGAGCCACTGTGCACCAGGAGCCCTCTACGCTCCCCTCCATTGTGAACAGTGAGGTTTTTTGAAATATCTGCCTGTGCTATACTCTTCTCTGCTAGTAAATACCCTCCCAAGTAAACCCTGTGTTAAACGTACCCTACTTTGCTACTGATATTGTCCATGATCACTGTGCACAATAAGGATGAAGTTCACAATTTATTATGCCAAAGGACATTCATCTGAGGAATGAAAAGTGGATCCAGGTTATTAAACTGAATAACACCATATGTCACATAAAAAGGATAAATAAGACAAATTTGTCACACAAAAAGAATAAATAAGATCCATTTAATGCCGTGGCAAATGGCACTTGATAAAATATTATGCCCATTTATATTTAAAACCCTTTAGAAAGGACAAGAAGGATGAATTTGGAGTGTTTATTTAAAACAACATCTAGCAAGCTACTCAGTAGGGAAAACATTAAGGTCTTTTTCTTTCAGATATGTACCTAAAGAAATAAGATTTTTATCAAATTCAAAACTAATGGTATTTAAGTAATTCTTATTAATTTCATAAGTTATGAGTCCCCAATAAGTGAACCCATAATGGAAAGAAGCACGGAAAATTATTTCACTTGTTTTTATTTATATTTTTTAGTTAAACCTCACCTGAACCTGCAACCCAGGAACTGACCAAGAATTGAAGCCACTACCTTTGGGTGTGACAGCCAACACTCTAACCACTGTACAACACTGGCCAGTACAAAGGAGGGAATATTTTTGTTAGTTGCAAAAGTCATGATGCAGAAGCTCAAGAAAACCAATCAACTGAAAAAGAAATTCATAGAAGTGGAAGACTAAAAAAAAGAAACGAGAACTTCAATTCTAACTCTACACCAAATTCAAGAATTCCCATTAGAAAGAGCAATAAAAACGTAAGTAGAAAATAGCCAAATGAGAAATGTGCATGATCTATAGGTATAAAACTGTTAAAAAAAAAAAAAAAAAAAAAACCTAAAAAAAAACTATTTTATATTGTGTCTAAGAAAAAAGTATATCCATTATTCTTTTCTATTTCTCAATAATGTTAAGATTATAAATCTTCACAAATTAACCCAAAGGTTTAATGTAATTAGAATAAAAGTGGAATGGGATCCATTTTAAATACTGAAGAAATAATTTAAACTCTATCTGTTAGAAACTAAGTAAGAACATTTTTAAAAATTTTCAAAAGAAAAATAACAAGCCATATACTTAAAATAAATTATACAGTTACAGTAATTAAGACATTGGTCTACTTATTTACATACAAACACACAGAGCATAGCAACAAAGTGACAGAAAATATTAAAGAATATGAAAGAATTATTCAATAGTGTCTAAAAAGGAAGGGAAATTTATACATATCTTCAGTTCATACCATACAACATAATTCATTTCTGTTTAATTAAAAAAAGAGAGAATTTTGATCTCAATATTTATTCATTTTGAAAGAGGTTTATTTTCTAATTAGACAAACATACAAAAAGTGAGGAAATAATCTTACAGTTAACTATAGTTAACTCCATAAATATAAAAACTCTTGGATGTGAAAAGATTAATAGAAACATTTTTATGCAAAAAAATTAATAGAAACTAAAGAAAAGACTAAGTTCAAATAAAAGGCCATGTCTTTCCAAACTTTATTATTGTTTTAATTGATATTTATGGAACAGCTACTGAGGCCAGAACTTTCTTACATGTTAATTAACCATGGTGATTCTATCCTAGTGCTAGTGTACTCCCTGTTTATATCATTTTATCATGTATCTGTTACTCTGAGGAAGCTAAAAGGGCTAATTCCAATGTAACCTTCATATTTGTAAGCTAGTGATCTGAATCCAAGCCAGTATGCTCAGTGTGCAGTCCTGATAACCTATAATTAAGTCACTACCTCTTTCCCAGATTCTGGTCTTGCAGAACCGGTTACAGAGGCCATTGGACTGAGGACAGTGCACTGTCCAGAGGAAGGGCTATTAACTCTGACCCAGGCCAGACCATCAGATATGGCCTGGAGACCCCCAACACCTGGGGGCCTTCTTGCAAGGCCTGCAAAAAGGACCAAAAGCATAATCCATGTTTGTGGGACAAAGATCAGAGGGAGGGAGATATGAGGGAGGGTCCCATGCATGTTCCTTCACTCAGATTTGGAAGGCTGTTCCCTGAGTCCGCTGGTATTATTAAACATTGTCCCTCATACTTCCTCAGAAGCATTCTTGGTCTTCTTGGTCTTCTGCGATAACTCTTAATATTTTTCCAGTCATTTCACATTTTGGAACAGAATTTTTAATTTTAAAAAAGTATGTTATACTCTGAGCCTAATTAATATTAAAATTAATATTAAAAACAGATTTCAAAGAAGTGCAAGTCAAAACCACAATAAAAAGCATTTATCTGCTTTGTCTTTTAAATTAGCAGTTTTTAATTAAAAGAAAGTTAATTATTCCCCCCTCCCCCCTAAAATTGACTTCAATAAAATAAAAATTTTCTCTCATTCGTATCTGGTAACAGTGGAGATTGGAATTACTTATAAGGTGTCATAAAAATCTTAATGATAATAACTGCATATTCTAAAAGCAAGCAAACAACTTTAAAATATGGAAAAGGCTCTCTAAAATTTTTCTAAATAGCCTGTATGGCTAAGAGCACAGGAAAGGAAAGCAAATTATGGCACTCATACAAGGCACTCAATGCTGTCATTAAAATAATGATTTCAAAGTTTACATAACAGCATGGAAATGCTTATGATAATTTTATCAGAGGGGAAAAAAACAAAATAGAACATGATGCAAATAGCAGCAAAAGAACAAAATGGAAAGGAATGCACTAAATCAATAAGCTAGTAGTTCATTTTTAAACAACAAAAAGAAAATCCAATCCCTTTAAATTATCAGTCTCTACTCAGCAATAAAAAGTATCCAGTTCAATACCTTAATCCACACTACATTCCTCCCTCCGCCCCAGCTGGGCTGGAACCTGGAAGCTGCGGAGGAAGAAGGATTTCTTATCTGTTTCCTGTTCCTCCTTCCTAGATTGCTAACAGGAGTTAGCCTCCTCTAGCTATTGATGTTCCCTCACCCTCTGAGGTGGTCCTCTTAGGCAGAACCTAAAGAACTTGTTACAATTGATGAACCTACACTGACATCATAATCACCCAGAGTCCCTTACATTTGTTCACCTTTGGTGTTGTACATTGTATGAGTTTGGACAAATGTATAATCACATACATCCACTATTATAGTACTGTTAAGGGAGAATGGAACTTCTCTGTCACTTGTGGAAGCAGTGTTCTTCCAGTGCGACTGAAATAAGCATTTTCAGAAGCTTTCACAGGAGAATGATATGCGGTGAGGACTTTATTTGTGTGGGGTTACATTCCTTGGGTTCTAAAATTAAATGTCCCTTAATCTGGTCTTGGAAAAGGGCAGCTGTGGTTCCAACAAAGCCAGGAGCAGGGCCAGTGTCCACAGTGTCTGTTCCATGGTGGAATGGAGTCCGGCAGAGCATCAAGCTAGATCCAGTCTATCAGTTCTTTGTGTGTGACCCACATGGCCATGAGCCACATGGGTCAATGCAGGGGGACGTGCCCCCTGCAACAGAAGCCAGATGCAAACAGCAAGGGAGAGAGCCAAGAGCCAAGAACACAAAAGAACAGACTCCCTTTGTCTAAGAGTTTAAATATCCAGCTTTCCAACCCTTGCAGTGGCCATGTCTATTCTGGCCACTGACTTGTTCCCAGGTGTGATTGACTGATAGGCACCTTCCCACCTCACTCAGACCTTATTGGGCATGTGTCCAAACTGCCTGTGTCCAGTCCCTTTCCCCATCAATTAGCGAGAACAGCATTGAGAGTGTTACATTGCAGCTTCCTGGCAAAGCTGAAAAAATGGCATGCCTATATTACCTCGTCTTCCCTTTATTCCTTTCCTGTTAAATAAGAACCATATATTACAGCAATAACAATCATATTGACTAATTCCACTGCCCTAAAAATATTCTGTTACACCAATTCTTCTCTAACCCCAGAATTTTAATCAGCTTTTGATCTGTCTTTAAAAGCACAGAGCTTTAATTTCTTCATCTATAAGAGGAATCTACACTAATAAAAGAGAAACGTGCAAATTGTCCATACCTCCACTATGCCCACAAGCCATGCTCACCATCTAAGCAGGATCAAGTATGAAAATTAACCCAATCAAGATGGATGCAGCCACGGAGAGAGCAGGAGATTTGGGCTTCCCCCAGAGATGGAGGAAGCCAAGCTTCTTGCCCTGCCAGAGCCAGCCCTGGCCTCCACTCAAGGCTACCAAGTTTCAATTATAAAAGATAAATAAATCCCAGATACCAGGGCCTCTGCCTGGGTCACCGGAGGGGGCGGGGGAGGGGGGGGAGGGTACGCTCAGCCTGCAAACCACCACAAGCCTCTTGCCCAAGCCACTTCATGCTCTAGGGTAGGGGTGTCGAACTCAATCAGAGAAGGGGCCAAAATCTAAAATCCAGCCTAAATCGCGGGCCGAATGGTTTACTGAACAGTCATAAACTGTCATTGTGATGGAAACGCAGCGGAGTGCAGTGATGACAGCGTGGTGCGGGCCACATTGCAAGGCCTGGCAGGACGGATTTGGCCCGCGGGCCTTGTGTTTGACACATGTGCTCTAGGGAATCCCCACCCTGATCTGGGACACCCTTCAGGGAAAACCAGCCAGCCCCCACCCATTCACCAGACCTCTATCCTATCTAATAAAAGAGTAATACGCAGATTGACCATTACTCCAACACACAAGATGGCTGCCCTCATGTGGTCAAAAATGGCTGCCCCCATGTGGACAGAAGATGGCCACCACAAGATGGCCATCAGGGGAGAGCAGTTGGGGGCAATAAAGCCTGCAGGGGAGGGCAGTTAAGGGTGACCAGGCCTGCAGGGAAGGGCAGTTAGGGGCAATCAGGCTGGCAGGTAGAAGCGGTTAGGGTCAACCAGAAAGACAGGCAGGCAAGCAGTTAGGAGCCAGCAGTCCTGAATTGTGAGAGTAGGATCCGTCCTAAATGGACAGTTGGACATCCTTTGAGGGGTTCCTAATAGGAGAGGGTGCAAGCTTGGCTGAGGGACACACACCCATGTACGAATTTCATGCACCAGGCCTCTTGTAATATATAGTATATAGTTGTTCAGGAAGTTATAATAAACAAAATATTTGTTTTGAGAAACATGTCAACAAAGCTAGCATTATTACAACAGTAGACTACTTCATAAATGGAACAATTACTATTTATTTTGTTTTCTTCCTAATACAGGAGAATTCCTTTGCTCTTCTAAGTGGAGGAATGATCAGAAGTAAATACCAAAGTCAAAATGTACTGTTACAACTACTTATTCATTAGGCTTATCAAAATATCCACCATACAAAAATAGCTGTGACTATTTGAATAAAATGAGATATTGTGAGAGTTTGTTTTGTTTTGTTTTTTTAAACCAAAATAAGCAAAATGATAATGTGAAGCATCTGGAAACAAAAGCATGTCAAGGCTTCTCTTTGAATAAACACAAAACATGTATATATTGCTGGGTTTAGACACTTTAAAATCTAGTGTAGTGAGTTTAGTATTGATAGAAACTTTTTGTTGAAGATTATTATTTTTATTTAGATTTGAATGAAATTGTTTATTTTAAATAGACAATAATTGATTAAAATATTGTTTACATTAATTCATTTAATTTAATTCATTACTCCTTTAAGAGTAATTTCTCTGTAATTTTTATCAGTGGCAATTTATATCTAATGCTAGTTCAGAATGATAATGTCAGCACTTTCCTGGGATGATTCCCTCGAGCTGGGACTCCTGGAATGCAGCACAGTGAAAGGGAGCCTAGGGCAGAAGGAGTGGCAAAGCCTAACCTCTGCTGGCTGAACCTCCACTTTCTTTTCCCTTCTCATCCCTTCTTCCCCCTTTGGCATAGATTTCCTCCTGGTATGGATATGATAATTCTCCCTAAGGAAGGACTTCAGTTCTAAAGGAATCTTTAATGCATTGAAGAACAAGTTTTGGGGCAGAGGGACCTTTGGAGCTCCTTGCCTGTTCAAATCTCACTCTCCTTTTCTACTCCCCTCAGCAGAGAGACCATCCTGATAAGCAAATGGATTTGCCTTGTACAGCAGCATTCAGTCACACACGGCATCTCATCTCTCTGAAAGCACCCCAGCCTTTCCTGTTCCTACTCTCCCTTTCACAGCTTAAATATGAGTAAAAACAGAACAGAAAAATCAAGCAACATTTTATTTTGTGTAGATTAAAGTATAGCATTATGTAAAGCCAATAATGGTACACTCTCAAAGAGAATTTCCCTTACATACTTTCTAATAATGGGGAAATTATATGTGTAAATATACATATATGCATAAATATGTACATATCTTCTTATATTAATAAAATAGTTTTGAAATGTGAGTTGTTACATTTAAATGCTAATGTTAGTGATGAAATGTGATAGTTCAAAGGAGTACGGAAATGGTTAGTGTTTTTTTTTGCAGAACTGTATAATATTAATGTGTTGAAAATTATTCAGCATCACCCTCACATCTTGTATGTGAGCATCCTGAGTGATAAAGTAACTTGTTCAAAGGACTTTGCAAAATCAGAGAGGTCTCTTCACACTTAGACTCATATACAGGGTGTGTGTGTGTTTTACATAATCTCATACACCTCTTAGGTTTTGTTATAAATCTTATTGGAAAATATTTGTTGAAATTATCAACCCAAGACCTCACTGGGTCCATTGTAACCTATAAGGGTCAACAGACACAAACAAGAGGAGAAAATCTGCCAGAATTACTGTCCTGACAACTTTGTACTACCCATGTCATAACTGGGACATCCATCTTGGGGCCCACAATGTCCTCAAATTATAGCACTGCCTATTTCTGCCATATTATCACCTTAATGTTGAGTGTGGTTTACAGCTTCACTCTCTGCCCCTTACCAACTGCACCCCCAGATTCATGTAGGCCTTGGTGCCTGTGTTTTGGATTGTCAAAGCAGATACCCAGTTTCTCCACAGAAATGAAGAACCTCATCTTCTCAGTAGTATAATTTCTGCATATATGCCATTCTTAGAGTGTCTGTCCAGGTACTGCCTAAACTTCATGAGTGCCAACTCATAGGTATGAGCAACCACTATGATTGCTGTCCACACGTTGTTACTCTCCCTAGGAATTAAGATCACTCCTAGTACCTCAAGCTAAGGATACTACTAAAAGGAAACTTTTGGTTCAGAGGCCGATTAATCTTCAGATCCTGAGAAGTCCAGGTCTCCCAGAGCAATCTTAGTATAGGAGACATCGCCCCATAGTGTATAGAGACCCTATGAAGAGCCAATGCCCAGAGGGACTGGGAATTCATCAGCTCAGGATTCTACACTTGGTCTTTTCTCTGGACCCCACACACTTCTCCCCTTTCCCACCCAGCTTCTACTCACCCCTGGAGCCCAGGGAACAGTCTGAGAGATGAACATTTACAAATACCTTTGTTTAACTAAGTTTTTCATGGGATGATAATATTAAATTAGGATTCATGACTCATAAACAGGCATAGCAAGTAAATATAGAATATATTTTCCACTTATAGAATATATGTTTTGATATCACTTTTCATTATTTACTTACGTATTCAGAAATTACGTTCAAATAGATAAAATTATACATGGGGCAAACTAAGGCAATTAAAAATACAACTGTAACTGCATTTAATTTGTGACTATGATAAGTAGAGAAAATCAAATCTTGGGTGCTGGAATAAAACTGCCTGAGTCCACACACCAGCTCTACTGTTTGCTTCCACTGGTGACCTGAGCAGGATATTTAACTTACCTGAACCTGGTTGTTGCATGTGTTAAGTGCATGAGAGATGTTTAGCCCTCCACCTGGCACATGCATGAACACTTTGTAAATGTATATATTACATTTCTAAAATAAGACAATGAAGGAGATTATTTGAATTATAAAGAAAAGGTCAAGAAAATAATCCACATGTCCATCAGCAGGTGATATAAAAAAACAAACAAACAAACAAAAAAAAACTGTGGAAAATCACACCATGGAATACTACTCAGCAATTAAGAAGAATGAACTGAGTGTTTAATGCTGACCTTCCTGGTTTTCAGCAACTAAATAAAAAAAAAAAAATAGCGCATCCTTTTCTCCTGACATCTTCAGTTTAGTAGCAGTGTAAGATCAGCTCTGTCTAGATACTTCGTGCTCACGCTCAAACACACACACACACACACACACACACACACACACACAGGAACAAATAAAAGGAAGGCAGCCAGAAGTTAGTAGGAAATGGGAGCAGGAAACAGAGAAATCTTGTTTGCAGTTGGCTTTCCTGCCCTTTCCACCTGGCTTACTTGCAATGTCAGATATTTCTTTTTGGTCTTCACTTCCCCAAGTTATTTAGCAGATGCTAAGATGGGGTCATTGAAGTCACCTGGGAAGGAAATGTTGACTGCTGCTGTTTACCTGAGCCGCACAGGCCAAGCTGAACCAGCGTCTCCATTCTCCCACAGAAATTCTAGAGGGTCTAGCATTTGTCTCAAGACTGTTTGTTGGACTATTGCTAAGCCTGTCTTTTTGTTTGTTTGTTTTTTTATTTTGTTATTAAACCTTCATTGATTTGTTTACAAGTTTTTTGTCTCATCCATGACACCAACAAAAATCCTCTGCATTTCCTTGGCTTCCTGGAAGTCATTGACTCAAACAACCATAGACAAGCTGGTGTTATAAAATTCTTAGAACCCCAACTGCCAACATCACATTGACAATAATATTGTAAACATCTAGTTGAAAACAATAGAAACTATAAAGTTTGTTTAAAAAAATACAACTGTATTAAATATCAACTTTCAATTTGTGGAATTAGAATTGCTTATATGCAGGGCTTTTTAAATTACTTGAATTGAAGAACCAATTGTAGTCTGATACATCTGTAAATTCAATAAACACAAATTATTAGAAAAATGAAAAGAGAAAACCTGCACACAAAAAATACAACCCCCCCTCACATTTTATTAAGTCATATAGAATTACTATATGAAATTACTGTAAAAAGATCTAAACACTTAACTCTCAGCTTCTGTACTAATTTCAGAATAAGTAGTACATGAACCACCACTAGTCTACCACCCACATTTTGAGTAGCAACAAGAAGGTCATCTGACCATCCTTTCTCTCTCCCTTAATCCTGTTCAATATTTGCCTTTAGAGCTCTCCTCTCCTCCTCCTTTTCTCTGCTGCTGCTCTTGGCAGAGAAAGACCATTAGGAAAAGCCCCCCACCTATCTACCACATGTGTGCATATTATTTCATTTAAAAAACAAACAAAAATAAAATTGGCAAGGCCAAATGTATTAAGCTTAATGCTTGGTCTTTACTTTCTAAAGTTAAAAGGATCCTTTAAGGTAGAAATTATCTCATGGAAATCAAAGCAAGTCCACTTGTAAGTAGCAAGGTGAAAAATATTATTTCAAAAGTTGCAAGTTCTCTGAACCATGTCTTTCTCCTACTATAATGTGCTAAGATTATTGTGCTTATGCAAATCACTTTGGTGTGTAGTTATCTGTATATTCTAACATAAAAACTCCATATTCTCTAGATTTCCTTCCATTACTATTTAGTTATTCATGTATATTTTTATTTTCTCCCCCAAAGTAAGCATACTCTCTCTGAAGGCAGGGATTTGGGCTTTTAACTTTTTATATCTTCCACAGCATCTAGCACAGAACATAAATCAACATTCCATAAATATGGAATAGAGAAAACTAGTATCAGCTCTCTTATTGTTAGTTGAAACCTTATATGTGCTTCATATAATATTTTTAGAGGACTAAAATAGTACTTTAAAGTGAAAGGAGTATTTTCAAGACAGAAATAAAAATATGACAACATAATTTTAATTCTCTTTGATTACTGAAAATGCCTTAAAAATCCGTTTTTATTGCCTTGGCAAAATATATGTATGAGTACAGTTATAGTCATTAGCTTTTTCCACAATTTGGAGCATTTCGGTTATTTAGCAAAGCTTTTTGAAGGCCCCGGAAGACAGGGCTGAATTTACCTCGGTTAACAAGGACCCTTAGTCAATAACAAGAATACCCCAGCTGTTTGATCAACCTCAAGAAGCAACTGACCATCCAAGTTGGATAGTTTTCCAATGTACACTTCCATTTTGGACTTGCTTCTCATTTGACAGAATCCCTACATCTGGTTTAAAAGCTTTCTATTTTTTATTTTGCCAAAGCCTCTTTAAACATTGCCTATGCGCACTGAAGCTTTTTCAAACAAATCAGAGCTTTTCATATCTCTAAAGCAGCTGTAAGGACTTTATGTTTTCACAAAGGGAATAAAAGATGGAGTCTGTAAAGAGTGGCTTATGGGAGTCTTTGTACTTATAAATAAAATGTCTTAATAAGCTTACTCATGTAAACAAAATAATGGAAAATTATGAAAATCATAAAAATAATGTATTATATTGACCAGTATAATTATACAAATGAATTCTGTCTAGTCCTCTGGAGAAGAAAAATGAAAATAACAATAATTTTCTAAAATTTTACACATTAGAAAATTATATTTAGGTTCTTCAGTAAAGTTCTAGGCACAATTTTAATGGATCAGGTTGACATATAATTATATAATTTCATTTCCCTCCCTCTACCAGTGTTCTAGACAAATTTTAAAGTGTCAAATTGTAATATATACAAGAGATAACAAACAAGGTTGTGGAAAATTATAGTAAACCTATTTCATGTTGATAATAGCCTCTTTGTTCATACTCTGAATTCTGAGTAATTGAATCGACCATATATTATATTTTAAAGAAAAGCATGCTATTTTGCTAGGTATATAATTGTATAGGAGGTTATTTATTTATTTATTTATTTTTTAATATATTTTATTGATTTTTTACAGAGAGGGAAAGGAGAGAGATAGAGAGCTAGAAACGTCGATGAGAGAGAAACATCGACCAGTTGCCTCTTGCACACCCCCTACCGGGGATGTACCCGCAACCAAGGTACATGCCCTTGCCGGAATCGAACCTGGGACCCTTCAGTCCACAGACCGACGCTCTACCACTGAACCAAACCGGTTTCGGCAATATAGGAGGTTATTTAATATCTATTCCCAATATATCTGGGAACAATTTCTGATATTTTTACATAGTGATTATTTTATGATAAAACCATCCTCATTATTCAGCAATAATAATATGCTTCAGCAATAATTGACTATTAAATTTTATATTTTTGATGGGGATCAAAAACTCCTCATGATATGACACATATATTCAGTAAAAATAAACACTTGAATGCACAACCTAAGAAATTTTTATAAGATTCTAGCAATGTTCATTGACCATATAATGGCTAGTTATTCCTTTATCAGGTCCAGATGTACTATGGCTCTTTCAGAGGTAAATGTAACTTATTCCTGTTTCTTATTATGTGGAAGTAGATATCCTGTGGCTAGCTGGTATCAATAGGTCCCCATTTTTCAAAATGAATGAATAAATTAATAAATGAATGGATGAACCAAAGAATAAGAAATGAATGAGTGAATAGGTGATTGAATAACTAAATAAAATTAGAACTATGCTTAACCAAGACTGAACAGAATGTTATATTTGCTTTTCTACTTCTTAGGTTCTCTAACTATATCCAAAATGGTGACTTACAAACTCTAGGCACTTATTAAATAACAATTTTTATCAACAAAACATGGCTAATATTTCCTTCTCCTCCAGAAAATACCATAAAGAATTTACATTAGTTCATTTTAAATTAGTAATGTTTCACTGCATTCTCTATTTCCTGTTAAGAGTGCCTACTCAAGCTGAAACTGGTTTGGCTCAGTGGATAGAGCATTGGCCTGAGGACTGAAAGGTCCCAGGTTCGATTCTGGTCAAGGGCCTGTACCTTGGTTCTGGGCACAGCTCAATTGGGGGGTGTGCAGGAGGCAGCTGATCGATGTTTCTCACTCTCTATTCTTCTTCCTTCCTCTCTGTAAAAAATCAATAAAATAAAATAAAAATAAAAAAAGGATGCCTACCAGGCTGGAAGTATCATTCATGTTTTCCATAGGCTTTCATAGAAAGCACTTCCATTATGTATAAACCCATTTTTCCTTCTTTGTTCTAGCTGTTACAGTTTGGAAGGTTATGTTAACAAACAACAAATAGACAAAACAAAATAGAACCAGAGAGTGTAAGTACAAGTTTGAAGCCAGAATCCTTCCAGGCTGTAACAGAAAATGGAGAGTCCAGAAGAGACTATTAACTCTGTCTGTCACCTCAACTTGATCACAGAGGACAGTGGGCCTTGAGGCCGCACTGCCTAGCTCTGATCCCACCTTTATCTTTGTTTCAAAGGATAAGTGCCCTCTCTGTGCTTCAGTTTTCTCATTGGTGGATAATAAGAGCATCTATCCTATAAGCGTATCAGAAGACTTAAATAAGAACATGTGTGAAGTGTGTTCAAGAAATGTGAGCTATTATTATTATTACAGAGAAGCATACTATTATTCTAAAAAGCAGACATTCTAACATTACTTGTATTTTTCCAGTATCACTTGCCCTACAGTTGATTTGTGAATTAAGTATTGTTCCCTTTTCTAAATATAATGTGGATTCCAATTTTGTGCTTAATTCTTGGTCTAGCCTTATGTTTGTCATTTTGTGGAGGGTGAGGGAGACACCCTTTCATTTGTCCTTCGTTTCCTCTTACCATACCTCCCCCGCCCTTTAATTTCTCCCCTTCCTGAAGGTTCTTGTTATAAAACAAGATGATTAAAAACAATCGTCAGTAAAGTATTAAGGAACATTACATGTCCCACAACGTTTACATTCTAAAAGAGGTGTTGTTTTTTTTTGAAATATTATTGTTTAATATATTGTCTAAGTATCGATGAGTGAAATTTCAGTCGCAGTAGTATCTGCTGTACGGCAGAGAGAGGTAGGCTTAGAGTACATAAGGTTAAGTACACATTTGTCAAAAGAGGAGAGAAGTGAACCTGAAAACGGTGGCTTGGTAAGTCTAATATCAACAGTAACATAATCAACAGGCCTAACAAGATGAAATTTATCAAAATCTGGAGGAGGATGGAATCATGTGCAATAAGCAGCATGGTTTTATAAAGAGCAAATCATGTCTGACACAATCAATAGCTCTTTCAGCAGAGTAACAAAATTAGAGGATGAAGGGAATCAGGTAAATGTTGCCATTTGCACTATCACAATGCATTTAAAATAGCCCCTGCAAATTTAAATTCAACTGTAGGTAAAACTGATTCAGCTATGAATGCTTTCTAAAAAGGCCTGAAAAAAATGTAAAATGTCACAGATAATGACAATGGAAGTCATTGTGTTATGCTAGAGTTAATAAAGCTCATTCACAGCATTTCCTGAACTGATGAAAAAGGGAAAGTATACCTGAATTGTATATAACAAACCTCGTGAATAGCACATGTCATGGAATGCAATTAGGCAGGTTTTAAAATACAATAGATAATCTAAAAAGAGCCTAGGTGAGATCCCTGCAACAACCATCTCTAGAATAAAATAAAACCGACTGAGCTCAGGGAAAAGTCCTCAGGACCAAGAATCAAGAAATCCTGGGTTGTGTTTGCTCATCTTCCTAAATGCAGTCTTCCCTGACTCATTTACTGGGTGGGCCTCATTCCTACCCTGACTTTAAGACTTAATATGATATGACAGGAGCCACTGAGTACATTGGCTCTTTGACCAGAACTTAATGGGACAAGTATCTAGATATTTTTTTCAACTCTGACACCACTGTTCTTACTTAGCTAAGAACAAATGTAACTGCAGCCTTGGTGCTTTCTTGACCCACAGTCTGATCAGAGAAAAAGAGAGGGGGTAGGTAATAAATAACTACAGGGCAATAAAATAAGAGTAACAATACAAATTTGTAGAAAGTTCTAGAACAATTCAAATAAAAGAGATTGTCAGAGAGAACTGGGTAACCTTTCCAAAGAGGCGCTATTTGAATGGGGCCTTGAAGGCCAGGTAGAAAAGGGGTGGGAATTGAGGTCTATGCCAAATAAAGAAACAACAGGCCTAGACTTTCCTCATTGGTGTAATAATAAGATAAACTCCCACTGAGTCTAGTTCACAATGCTGCTTTGACGAGTGTATAGAATGGCACACATGACAGAATTTTGTAAAAGATTATACAAATAGGAAATATTTAAATTACATTATGAACAGTTCAAAATTGCTTTGAAATGAAATTACCTGTAGGATAAAATCTAGGAGAGACTAGAGCCCAACATGAGCCTACATGTGGCAGTATCAGCATTACCGAGATTTATCAACATCTTTAACTCTGTTTCTAAGTCACAAGTCGGGTGGGGAGATGCCACTGCAGAGCGGAGGCTGGGCTTTGTTATGGGTACAAGTATTCCAAAACAGAGCATGACTCAGACGTGTGGGATATGAAACCTCCTACAGATCAGCATGGGTTTGCAGGCAGCAGCTGCCACTATCCTCCTCTGCCGTTATGTTCACTGCAAAGAGGGGAGTATTCGTGTTCCCTTCATCGAAGACTAAGAGCTCAGAATCACCTTTAACACCTCTCCGTGCTGTGATTTCTCCGTAACTCATCATGTTTCTTGCACTTGTCTTTTCATTTCCTTTCATGCTGGCACTAACCAATCTGCCTTCTTACTTGAAAAATTAAAAGGCTCCTTACCTGGCGTCTTTCATCAAACTATCAAGCTTCTCTTCCTCCCTTAGTCTGTCTTCCATGTCCACTTAGTATATAAAAACAATGCTTATGTCCTGTTTCGTTCTTATTCAGAATGCATCAACAATTCCCCTTTGCTTACATCAGTGATTCTCAAACTTCATGACCATGAAGATCACGTCTGATATTTGTTTAAAATGCAGATTCTATCGATGTGGTGACGTCGCGCTCTCCCGGGCCGGGCCTAAGCCGCGCCAGACGAGGGACGGACATTCCTTGGCGAATGGGACCGCTCTTCTCGCTCTGCCCGCGGGCCCCTCGCCTCTTACCCTCCTGCCCGATGGCGGTGTGTGGAAGGGGAAGGGGTGCGGAACCCGGCCCGACCTCGGTGGTGGTCACGCCCCCGTTGGTCTTTGTGACGCAGCGGACACTCCGCGCTGGCCTTCCCGGCTTGCATCTCGCGGGCCGCACGCGCCTCTGCCGTTGGGCGTGCGTGCGCTTTCGCCTTGGCCCTCGGTTGGTGCCCCTGGAGCGTTCCAGGATGTCCTTCAGGTGCCCGAGGCCGAGCAGGTGGTGTCGTTTCCCGTTCCCCGCGGGTCCCCCAACGGGCCGCCGCTGTCGGTGGTGCCGTGGAAGAGGGGCTCCGGAGGGTGGTAGTCTTGACCCGGACAAGGTGAGGCACGCCCGTCCCCCTCGCGTGAGGGGGCCCGGGTTTCTCGAAACGCTGTGCCGCGCGGACAATCGCGACGGGGCCGAGTCAGCGATTGGCCGGCCGCTGGCTGGCCCGTGAGAGGTTTTTTTTCCCGCTGCCGCCTGTTATTTCCTACGCCGCTAGTTTTTTTTTTTTTTTTTTTTGTTTTTTTTCCTGTCGAAAAAAAAAAAAATGCAGATTCTAGTATGCTTTTTCCTGAACTGATTCAATAGTGGTGGGGTCCTAGAATCTTCATTTTTTAGCACACAAAAATTCGGTGATAGTTCTAGTAAGTGCTTTGAGGACAGTCCTAAGAAAAGAGATCAGATATTCTTAGTATGTATACCTGAATGATAAACATCTATTACCAAGTGTTATAGAGTCATTTATATATGATTGTTTTATTTAGGCATGATTTTAGAAACTACTAGAGGCCCGGTGCATGAAATTCATGCACAGTGGGGGGTTTCCCTCAGCCCAGCCTGCACCCTCTTCAATCTGGGACCCCTCAGAGAATGTCTAACTGCCGCCGGACATCCCTCTCACAATCCTGGACCACTGGCTCCTAACTCTCACCTGCCTGCCTGCCTGATCACACCTAACTGCCCCCCCCCCCTCCCCTGCAGGCCTGGTAGCTCATGCAGCTTGCTGCTCAGTCATTTGTTCACTCCTCACTAACCCCCTGCCCACCTGGTTGCCCCACACAGCCTGCTGCTCAGTCATTAGGTCAACCCTCACTAGCCCCCTTGCTGGCCTGGTAGCCCCACACTGCTTGTTCAGTCGTCTGTTCTGTTGTTTCAGATGCTATGGTCGCTTAGCCTTTTATATATGTAGATATCATAGGTAATCTGTATATGTGCATAATGCATAGTGGCCTATCTTTTCTATATAAAGTACCATATGAGATGTCCTTCTGCTCCTCAAGGGGCTACTGTTTGGTCTGATGATCTCTGTTTAAATGACTCACATTTTAAAATAAAAGATGCTAAATTCTGGATAGTTGTGTGCAAGGGAGCTTGATTCATAGTCCTAGAATCTTACTGTTTAAATAAGTTTACAAAAAGTAACTATTGACAGGAAAGGAGAGCTATCCTCCTGAGGAGATTTAAGTCATAAAATAACTATTTCTTTCCCCTTTTCTCCTCAGGGTGAGGTTGGTAGTAATGGAACATTTAGCTCACTTTCTTCCATCATTGTGCTTCATCCATCAGTCCCCAAATTGGAGACTAGTACTTGCCTTCTTTCTGAAAGTAGTAAAGTGATCAAGCAGCAAATGTGCTCAAGGTAGCCAGAAAATTATCTGAAGAGAGTGGAACTAAGAGACATGCTACATGGAAATAGCTTATATTCCTGGAAATTGGCCCTTGAGGCTTCATAAAGTTGACATGAGTAAAAGGGATGCCACATTATGTAATTGGGAATGCATCGTTTTTCCTGTCACCAAATAGAATGATAAAGTTTAGATGCAAGACGTTTTAGAGTATATAGACTTGGGCAAAAGTACGTTTACAGTTGTACATATGGAAAATAATATTATACAACAATTAACAAATAATAATACAGCAGTAAATTATGTGTTTTGTGTACTCACAAATGTAAATCTACTTTTGCCCCACTTTGTGGAGCCATCTGTGGAGAAAAAGGGAGAGACTGTAACTGACTGAGCAAGGTCACCAGACCAGTGAACTAAGCCACCAAAGTCCTCAAGAAACTGCCAATGAACCAATGAAAGGTCTGGCATTTGGAGGGCTGTGATCCAGAAAGAATCAATAGCCACATGGGTCGGACCATTATATGACATTTCCTCCTGCATCCACTAACAATGCCTGTGGCTGAGAAAAGTGTGACACTCACCAGGCCATCGGTTTTTAACTATTTAAAAGCAGCTTCTCCAGAGTTTTATAGAACCTCTGCTCTGTCTGTTGGGGAGAGGGCATCAAATTAGAGTGTGTGTCATAATATCTGAAGCTGACTGATTTAAGCTAGAGGCCCCGAAGTGTATGGAACAATAGTAATAGTTACCAGAAGGTATGAACATACAGTCAATTGGCAACATTAGACATCTGTTTATGATAGTCTACTTTTTAAATAAGGGCCATAAAATCAAATTATGGTAAAGCAAATATAATTCCAAAATGCATATTAATAATTATTTTCATTTTTGAATTATCCTAAATGTAACATGATACCAATAAATAAATTTTGAATTGTAACCCAAGACTTGAAATTTAGTACTAACCAAAATATTCTAAAACTGAGTGAGTAATATAAACATGATGAACTATAATTTTGTATTCATGAATCAAGAGTAGTAATTATTGCAGTACTCAACAACAACAACAAAAACAACCCACAAAAAAACAGGCCATTGAAACAAATAAGACATGTTATTTTATCATTCATAGTATTATTAGACTTTCTAAGTTTACTATTTGACTTTCAATTCTTGGTAGACATATTAAAAATAAAAATTCCATATAACACCAAAATATTATTTTACTCATTAAAAGTTTTTGCCAAGATCATATCTTTCACAATATTTTTGGATACTCATCTAAAATTGAAATCTAAAATTTCTTATCCAAATGAATGAATTAAATTATATGTTTCCTAAATTTTCCTCTAATTCTTAAGATTTTGCAATTCTCTTGGAACAGCTTTCATTAGAACTGTTACCAAGTATGGTCATAGTCTAATTTCAGTTCTCTATCAGAACTATTGAGATGTAATGTAATCAAATAGAAGCAGAAATCTATAAGGGGAAGAAATAAGAGGGTAAAAAATGTAAAAGAAACAGACTGAAAAATCAGTTAAAGAAGTAACCAGGAGTTAACTTTCCTTTCATCTTAGTTAATACAGTATTCTATTAGATGTATTTCACATACTTATTGGATTGCCTAAAACAAACAAAACCTTTGAAAAGGATTACAGTTGAAGCTAAAATGTTCACAAATAATGAGACAGGAGGCAAATGTCACTTTCTGATTCAGATATTATACGTAGGGATCACCAGACTGAAATAAAAGCATTAGAAACATCCACATTGCCTGCTGTGAATTTGAACTTTCTAGAGAGAAATAGTTCCTAGGAGTCAATGTCTTGGCAGCCGGGTGCCAAGGCATAAGGCATTCTCCACTTTTCACTTTTCCAGCAGGTTGGGCTGAAGCACTGCTGGGACAAATGACAGCAACAGAGCCTGAGCCAGCATGTGCGGTGTGTTGTTCCCAGCAAGTTAGTGTAGCCCTTGCTGCAAGGGTAGATGCCGGGTTACAAATATCTGGTATTACAAAGATTTTTTATTTTTGTCCATAAACACTCAACTGTCTCTGCATATAACCCAAATATCAAAGATAAATAATTTGTAAAGGAAAATATGGTAATGCAGCCATGGTAAAAGTAACCAGTCAGGAAGCATGGGAGGCCAAAGAGGATTTCACATCAGAAACTTGTTCACTTTCACACTGGGGCTAAAGTAACCACGAATCATTTTAATTAATCGGCCATAAAATGTCACAGCCTAAATGAGTTCAGAGGATTTCAATTCAATCCATAGTGCATCACAAATACCTCCATGAACCAGAGTCAACGCTGCAGCCTTAAATTTGAGGGACATGCAGATAAGAAGACAGGTGTATGCATAAAAGAATAAAGTATAGTAGAAACCAATTATAGCCAAGTCGTTTTTCTTCCATAAGAAAAAATTTTATTATAAAGAGAAAAATTACTACAATGAAGGAGACTGTGATTTCTTTAATGATTGAAGTATCTACATACTTTCTGGATGAAATGAATTTCACTAAAGGTGAATTATAAATTATCCACCTCTCTATGAATATTATAGTTTTACTAAAGAATTGTACCACCTTCACTGAAAAGATATATTCACCACCTCCTGTCCTAAACAGTCTGATGTAATTAATGGGGCAGTTATAATTAATATGATGTTTTCACAGCCAAGATTAAATATGCAGATGGTTACAGAAGTGTAACGTACATCTGGTTCCAAATAAGAGCCTGACAAAGACTCTCTTCTTTGATTTGTTACTTAAATATTTGACAGGATACAGAGATCTAATATGCAATTTTGCAGGTGAGCATAACCGCCCAGCTAGTGCTACTGTAGATATCTTTATATTTCAGATCCATTGTACTTTTCCTATCCTTAGCAGATTGCTTTTGGTGGCAGCTGAACACTTAGACACAGCAAAGATGTATTATTAGCAAAAATCTCACTTATTATTTAATTACCAATGGCTGATTTAACTCTCAAAAAAGACTAGGTATGGCTTTGATAAGTATGCTGAAGTTCTCAAAATGTTTTAAAATAGAAATATCAAAATGAAGCTTTCCTCGACTTTTTTCTTGTATTTTCAAAGATAGATCTATCTTTTTCTTGTTGAGTATAACTAAGACCGTATTGTGTCAAAATGGTCTTCAGGCTGTTGATACTTCAGGAGTGCTGATTTATTATGTCTAAAATATCCTATCTAATAGAAGAGTAATATTCAAATTAACCATCACTCTGTTACAACCACAAGCCATGCCCACCAGCCAATCAGGAGCAAGTATGCAAATTAACCCAACCAAGATGGCTGCAGCCAGAGGAAAGCAGGAGGCTTGAGTTTCCCTGGTAATGGAGGAAGCCAAGATTTCCACACACTCTGGCCAGCCCAGGCCTCCACTTAAGGTTACAAAGTTTCAATTATAGAAGATAAGTAAATCCCAACAAAAATGGCGGCGGCCACTAAGCATGCAGGAGGCTTGGATCCGCTCAAGGCTACAAAGTTTCAATTATAGAAAATAAATAAATCCAAGATACTTGGGCCTCCACTTGAGTTGCTGGGGAGGTGTGGCTGGCCTGCAAACCACCACAGACCCCTCACCCATGCCTGCCTCCCCATGCCCCCAAAAAACTCTCATCCTGGGCTGAGGGACACACACAACCCCATCCACGAATTTCGTGCACCGGGCCTCTAGTATAGTAGATAAGGTGGAAGAACTGTATTTGTTCCTTTTAATTAAAAAATGTGTTAGATAATACATTTTAGCTAGTATTTAACTCAATAATATTGTTTTTTATCAATACTACGAACTCAGCATTGCTTGTATGACCTTGGGAAAGTTTGTTGTTGTTGTTGTTTGTTTTGTTTTTGGTTATGGAGACAGTGATAATGATATTACTTAATATCCCCCTAATATATAAAAAGCCAGAGTTGGGAATATCCAAAACAACTGAAGGCTTGACCAGGCTAGGGTGCTGAGGGAGCGGGAGCTGATCAATCAGCAGTGACTGGAGAGTGGTGACTGGCAAGCAGCAGAAAGGCAGGCCTCTTGGTCCCTCCCCTCTGGTCCTCAGACTCCAATCAATCGGTGGGGGAGGCAGGGTGGAACTGGGGACTGGCTCCCTTAGTAGTCCTCCAGGTTCAATCTCAAGAGGACAGGACAGGCATTCAGGAACCAGAGCTGCTGGCAAGATCCCAACGGTGCTGCGGGCCTCCTGGAACTTGGCTTAGGGCACTATGGTCACTTCCCCTCCCTGGACACTCCACAAGGTCACTTGAGTCTGCCCCTCCAAGGGAAGTGTGATCATTGCACAGGGAAGAAATGTAGTAAAAAATAAAAACCAATGGCCAAGGGCCCACCTCCACAAGCTCACAGAAGCCTCTGAACACTGGGCACCCTGACTATTTTAGGGGCTTCAGGTGAGTGGAGGACAAAGAGGGGTCAGGAACCTCCCTGGAAGTCGGACCACAGGGTCTGATCATGGATCCATCCATCCTGCCATCTGCCAACAGCCCCTGAGAATGGAAGAACAAAGGGAGGGGGCCGTTCTGCAAACCCCAGAGGGAATCCAGGGTCCCAGGTACTCCGCCCCGCCCACTCTCTGCGGCTATGAGGGCACTGGGCAGCCAACCAGCCTAATCTGCACCCCCCACCTCCACCCGCTGGTGGCAGACACAGGGAGCGCTCCTTCTGAGGGGAGACGCCCACCAGGTATACAGAAGTTACACAGAAGGCGCTCAGAGAGGAGTCCCCACGGGTTGTGTTTGCACCTTCATGCTATACCCCCCTCTAACCCCTCCACCGCAATGCTGAAAGAAGCCTGATTCAGGAACACTCCTGTGCTGACCACCCATAGGGAAAACAGCGTGCGATAAACATCAGGTTCCCCAGAGGCCTGAATCCACCTCAAAGGAAGATGCTACAGACCTGAGAGGATCTTTACCTCCTTTATCATCTACTCCTTATTTTCTTTCTTCCTTCCTAAAAACAGCATTTCAGAATTTCAGAGGGCAAAAAAAATTAACAGAAATTTAGGTCCCTTCAATTTCTCCACTCTACACTAATCTTCCATGCACCTATTACAAGCATCATCATGTGATATTGTATTTAGCCTTACTTGTCTGTTTTTCCACTTCTAAGAACATGCATTTTCATCTCTATGTCCTTAGATTCCAGCATAGAGTAGATAATAGACTAACAATAAGCACTTGCTGAACAAGTTAATACAATATTGAGAATATAAAATGTTACTTCTTAACAGTAAGGATCCCAGAGCCTTACTCTGATTTGGTCTGTGACTCCAGGCTTCATTTAATTTGAGAATATGTTATTGGCAAAAGAGATTGGAGATAAGAAATAGTTTTGTTTCTAACCAAGAAAGTCTTCTATGTTTCCTCTAAATGTTGTGTGTCAGCTGGCTAATTTTCCTTCAGCTCATTTTTTTTTCCTTTAGGTTACCTTGTCATATGCAGCTAAGAGCAAATGGATGATGGTTTCAACATTTGCTTGAAAATCATCTTGAGCAATTCCACAGTACATGAGGACCAGGATCTATCTTCCAAATTATCACAGGCTACAACTTTAACAAATATTTTGTTCCTGCATAATTGTTTCCAACTTTCACATGCCATCTTGTTGCAAAATCAATACAACATATTTTGAGATTTTGTTATAGCATCCTTCTGTTTTTAAGTATCAATTTCCATACCACATATTGCCACATGTAAAGTACCTCAAAATTTAGTAACTTAAAGCTGCAACCATTCATTACTTCCACAAGTCCAAGGATGGCTGGGCATTTCTGCCAGTGTCTGGTGTAGGCTCAGCTGAATCCCTCTGAAATCACTCCTGCTTCTGCAGTGGGCTGTTGGGTTGCTTGGAAACTGGCAGATCTAAAATGAACCCATCTGGGACAACTCAGTCTCCTCCACTCCGTGTCTTTCATATTCTTTGAGAGGCTAGCTTGGGCTTGTTCTCATGGTGGCAGCTGCATTGTAGAGGGAGAGTAGAAATGTTCAAGGCCTCTTTAGGCTAAGGGTCAGAACTCACTTTTGCTATATTTTATTGCCCAAAGCAAATCAAAAAGCCATTCCATATACAAGGGATGGTGTTGGAGCGAGGAGTAGGATAGATGTCAAAGGTTCTGGGGAAGATGGCAGAGTGAAAAATGACAGGAATCTGTCTAGACAACACTTGTACTGGTAGAATCTGACATAAGTACTCTGGAGCTCTGAGGTCTGTTTGAGGCTTGCAACTTCAGGAGAAAGGCTAAAAGGGTAATCTGTGGTTAATTTTAGTCAATTTCAGTTCTCAGGATACTAGTAGCTATCCACCCAACCCCAGCCATGTGGCAGATATCTCTACACATGTTCCCGGAGCATCTTGTGCCCAGCTTGTGGGAGCAAGGGTGAGAAATATGAAAAGAAAATTACAAACCAATTTCATTTATAATAGTATCACATCAAATAAAATACTTAGGAGTTAACCAAATAGATAAAAAGACATATAAAATGAAAACTAAACAAAATATAACAAACAAAAACAGGAAGAAATTAAGAGATAAATAAATGGAAACACATCTCAGGTTCTTAAATTGAAAGTTTTAATATTATTAAATGTCAGTATTATCCACAAGGTCTAATGGCATTTTTTGAAAATGACATTTTTAGGGAAGTCCATCTTAAAACTCAAATTAAATCTCAATGACCAAAGTAATTTTGAAAAAACAACAAAACAAAATGGAAAAACTCAAGTGTTCTGATTTTAAAACTTACTACAAAGCTACAGTGATCAAAACAGTGTGGGGCTGGCATAAAGGCCAATGGAATAAAATAGAGAATTCAGAAAAAATCACCCAAACATATAGTTAAATGATTTTGACAAGTGTACCCAGACCTTCTAATGGGACAGCAATCCTTTCAAACAAACGGCGCTGTGAATATTGGATAACCAGTTGCAAAAGAATGAAGTTAGACCTTTATCTACTAACATCATATATAAAAACTAGCTCAAAATTGATCAAGGACTTAAATGTAAGATCTAAAACTCTTACGAAAGAACAGAGAACAAAAGCTTCAGAACACTGGCCTTGGCAATGATTTCTTAGCTATGACTCCAAAGGAAAGAAAACAAAAGACAAAAATAGATAGATTGGACTTCATCAAATTTTAAAAATTTGTAAATCAAGAGACACTATCCACAGAATAAAAACTGCAACCCATAGAAGAAATGAAAATATTTGCAAATTATATATATATATATATATATATATATATATATATATAATATTAAAGAATATATAGAGAAATAAAATTCAACAAAGGAAAACAATCCACTTTCAAAATGGGCAAATGGCCAAAACCAGTTTAGCTCAGTGGATAGAGCGTCGGTCTGCAGACTGAAAGGTCCCAGGTTCAATTCCAGTCAAGGGCATGTACATTGGTTGCGGGCACATTCCCAGTAGGGGGTATGCAAGAGGCAGCTGGTCGATGTTTCTCTCTCATCAACGTTTCTAGCTCTCTATCCCTCTCTCTTCCTCTCTGTGGAAAATCAATAAAATATATATTTTAAAAAAATGGACAAATGTCTTCAAACAACATTTTTCTAAAAGACATATGAATGGCCAATAAGGACATGAAAAGACACTCACCATCACTCATTATTAGAAAAATGCAAATCAAAACTACAATGATATATGCCTTAATATTCTTTAGGACGGCAATTATAAAAATAATAATAAGAAAAGAGAAAACAGCAAATGTTGGGGAGGATGTGGAGAAATGGAACCCTTGTTGCACTATACCTGGGAATGCAAAATGGTGCAGTAGTTGTGGAAAACTATGGCAGTTTTTCAAAGAATTAAAAGTGGTATTACCACGTAGCCCAAAAATTCCACTTCTGTGTATTACCCAAAACCTACAATCCAAGTACATGCCCTAATGGGGAATTGAACCTGCCACACTCCAGTGAGTGGGCCAATGCTCCAACCACTGAGCCAAACCAACCAAGGTGAAAACAAGAGTCTTAGAAAGATATAGGTCTTGAAGAGATATTTGTAAGCCATGTTCATAGCAACATTTTTCACAGTAAAACATGTAGGTAACCCACATGTAGGCAACCCACATGTAGGTAACCCACATTTTTCACAGTAAAACATGTAGGTAACCCACATGTCCACCAGTATATGAATGGATAAGCAAAATGTGATATATCTATCTATCTATCTATCTATATATATATATATATATATATACAATAAAATATTATTCAGCCTTAAAAAGAAAGGAAATTTGGCAATATACTACAATATGGATGAACTTTGAGAACATTTGCTAAGTAATATAAGCCAGTCACCAAAATACAAAAATTATATGATTCTATTTATATGAGGTACTTAGAGTAGGCAAAATAATAAAGAAAGAAAGTACAATGCCAGGTAACAGGGGCTGAGGGAAGCAGAAAATGGGATGCTGTTGTTTAATAGGTAGAGTTTGTTTTACAAAGATGAAAAGAGTTATGGTGATGAATGGTGGTGATATATGAATGTATTATATCATTGTATTATATCATTGAATGTATTATATCATTGATGGTTAAGGAGGTAAATTTTATATTGTACTAAGGCTTAGTGCATGAATTCGTGCATGGGTGGGGTCCCTAGGTCTGGCTGATGATTGGGGCCAATCGAAGCCATCTCACCCAGTCCTGATCAGGGCCAATTGCAGGAGGGCTCCAGGGTGTGTCTGGCCCTCTCACCCAGTCCCAATCTGCTGGACCCCAGCAGCAAGCTAACCTATGGGTTGGAGCATCTGCCTGCTGGTGGTCAGTGTATATAGTGACCGATTGGTCCAACACTTCGCATATTAAGCTTTTATTATATAGAATATTTTAACACGATTTTAAAAAGAGAGAAGAGAAGGGGAAAGGAATTCATATATTAGAGAATCTGAAAAGTCACAGGGCAATGGATATGAATACAAATGGGGAGGAACTTGGTGTAACTGCCATCTTTCTGCTAGATGTGGAACATCTCAGGGCAGAAAAGAGAGAAAAGTCACAGAACTCCTTCCTTGCCTAAGGACACAGCACACAGTCAACTCCCCAACTCTCACTCTTTACCCCAGCCCTCTGCTCACATAATGGGGCCAAGGAGAGGGTAGGGACAGGGAAGTGGGAGTTTATGATATGGTTGTTGGCAATGATTGGGAACAGTGACATAGATTCAGAGCTTGTGGAAAGTGAACCCAATTTTTGTGTTTTGTTTCAAACAATGTGTTTCATTAGCATTCTTTGGATTCCGTAGGATACAGTTGCTGATTCTGAGGCAAAAGGAATACTCCCACTCAGCATCTTATTATTGTAGTTTTATTATACCATTTAATCTGATTGGGTAGGTAGAGTTGTTATTTATCTCCATTTATCACATTTATCACAGACTTTTGGAAGGGTTAAGGGCCATAACTCAAGGGCATATGGTTGGGAAGTGGCCAAGCTTGTAACCAAACCCAAGTAATTTGATTTCAGGAGAATGGCTCCATAATTTCTACACTCCACTTGAAAGGTGTGAGATTGACAATCAGATTGGGAGGAGGAGGAACTAGCATAGTTTTCTGAAAGTTGCATTTGCATAACACTTAACATAAGATTAAAAAAAAAAAAAAAGGAACACAAAGCCTCAACTGTCTAACTATAAACATGGGTGGAGGAATTGATAAAAATTATGAAGATAGCTAACCACCACCTCCTCCCATCAGACTAACACTTGGCAATGTCTTTGCAACAAATTTAGTGCTTTTCCCACTATACAACCTTTCCTCCTGCCGTGGGTGATGTTGTGTCCTCCAAAAATATGTTTGGTGCCTTAACCTCTGGGACCTATAAATGTGACCTTATTTAGATATACAATCTTTACAGATGTCATCAGTTAAGATGGGGTCATACTGAATAAGGGTGAACATTAATCCAAAATCTGGTATCCTTAAATGAAGAGGAAAACATTAAGAGACACACAAGGATGAGTGACAACAAAGGAAGGGATAGGAGTGATGCATCCACAAGACTAGGAATGCCAAGGATTTCCGGTAATCACCAGAAGCTGGGAGGATGCCAGAAAGCATCATCCTTTGGATCTTCTGAAAGAGCAGTTGACACCTTGATTACAAATATCTCACTCACAGAACTGCGAGACAATACATTTCTGTGGTTTTAAGTCACCAGTTTGTCATAATTTGTTACAGCAGCCTTAGGGCACACCTTTCACCTTCTTCCAAATGTTTACAAATCCTTCATGATAAATACTCTCTGGACACCTTGTATAATCTAATGAGAAGGAAAAAAAATCACAAACAAGTCAGCATTTTATATTTCTTAGAATCAAGAGGACATGTAACAAGGAATCAGAAGGAACAAAAAACCTTTGCTTGGGAATTTAGTTTTTTTGTTTGTTTTTTATTTTATTTTGTTTTCTCTCCAGTTCTCAAAAGGGCAATTCCCTACCCTTCCCCACCCCAGCCTGGAAGCTAATCTCAAAGCTTCTGGCACAATTTTATTTAACCTTTACTTAAAGACCACCTCTACCAGGCAACTGACTTTGTTCCATCCCCTTGGGCTGTTGCAAAAGGCAGGTTTCACAGCCTTCCTTTCATTGTTCTGCCTGGGAATCTAAAGCCTGCTCATTCTAAAAGAAAGCAACCTGAAAGTGCCAAGCAAGGCAATTGCATAACCTATTTCATACTCTTTTGAGGGGGGGAAATATGCAGGGAAGAAAAAAAGAAGAGAATGAAATAGTCTGTTTATCTGAAAACTGTGTTTTTCATGCTAAGTACTACATTTACAGAGCCGATTCATCATACCCACCTCTAAAGTGGAATGAAGCACAGTTCTTCCACACCTGACTTGACATGGAAAGCGAGTATTTTATCGGCACTGGGTAATTTAAACTGGCATAGTGGTGTCTGGAGTATATTAGCAGCACGCCACGCAAAGACTAGATTGTTCGACAATTTGTGTACCAGAGAGAAGCAGTCCATAATAATTCAGGAAAGAGGCAAGAGCAGGAAGTGCGGGCAAGTTTCTTTATGTCAGACAAATATACCTGTCATTAAAAGGATGCTGATAAAACCCAAGAAACCTGGCACTCTGTTTGCTAAATACTGGTTTATAGGACAGAGTTGCAGGCAAACTCTGGAAATACTCATGCCACCACAAGTACAGAACTGAAGCCATGGAAATAGATGAACCAAAATTCTTTAAATCTACTTCAGTAAATGGCAGATCTATAGGCATAGTGATAATCACAACTGCTCAGGAACCCAGTCCATCAGGGACAGACTTTTCTTCCTACAAGTCATTCAGTAAGTAGGCAGTGGACTTGTAAAAGAAACGTTCTCTGAATGTCAGTTGGCCAACAGCACTCTCACAATAGTAGCCATGCTCCCACAGCTGGTCAGCACACTCTCATGCTGAAAGTAGTCCAATACCCAAATTCTGTCCTTGCCAAAAGCTCTAAAAAATTTTCTTGCTTTGCTTGTCCTCACAGATCCACATAGCTTTTCCTCACTTGAGTGAGCAACAATTTCAATGTTAAGAATTTATTCCAGATACAGAGCGATGGTCTTATACTTTGACATAATTTTTTAAAATGACCTTATAGGGGCTACTCTGTCAATTTTGGTCCCCTAGTGAAGAGAATGTGGAGCAGAGCCATGGTTGAACCATATTGGACAAATATCATGAGAAGCTGTTATTTGTATAAACACAGAATAAGCTGAATTATACAGCCTATAAATATAAGTCAAGCTATATGAAATAAAGAAAGCAGGCACTTATAATTTACCTTTCACCCCATCCCCAACACCATGAAGAATGAGTTTCCCTCTTATGAAATCAGATTTCTCTTCCCTCATCTAATTTAATCAGTATAATGTTCACATTTTAGTGCCATATTTATTTTTAAATGTTCATTTTATTATTTCTCTAGAAAATTATTTTTTCTGTAAAATGCATGATATTAAGATTTCTCTTGTGCAAGAAGACCTTGCCAAAAGAGTAAAATCAATATTAGTAAAAAATATAAAGCAATATAAAGATATGGCAACAAAAGAAATAATACACTTCTTAATACTTTATTCAACCACACATTTTCAATTCTTAAGCAATTTCCCCCATAGGACTCTGTATTCAGTTTTAAAATGAAAACAAATAGGGAAAATAAATTTGTATTTAAAACATGTTAAACTTTACCAGAATGTATTCATTAGAAAGGAAAATAGCATGTCTATATTTGTGTGTCATTTGGTATATGATTATTTTTAAATGTTGCTTTTAACTCATGGAATTCATTTTTTAAATCTTCACCTGAGGATCATGGAATTCATTTTGAAAAACAGTTAACAGTAACAATTCAGTTATCATAGAAACCCACTGTGTCATTTAACAAATATATGATGAGAACATATTATATGTAAAGTAAAGGATTCCCTGCTGTTAGTTTTTCAAAATAAATAAAACACAACTTACCTTCAGGTCTAAAAATAGAAAAGAGAATATTTAATATATAATCATTTTATTAATAAAAAAATGTCATCAGGGAAACACAGATAAAATATTATGTAACATCTTAAGGATGACAACAACTAAGGAAAGTCAAAGAAGGGCCATGGAGCAGATACATTTAAGCTGAGACTTGAAATACAGGTAGGAAATGCACACAGAACCTGCATGGGGCGGGGGACACGGGTTTGGGGGGCTAGTGGGGATAAGAACACACATGTAATACCTTAATCAATAAAGAAAATAAACATTAAAAATTATTTCTAATGAAAAAACAAATGCCCATAAGCAAAGCAGAACCACTCACCTCTTCCTTTTGCCCTGATCTCGCAAGGCAGAGCTCTTCCTCCCATCACAGGACTCACTGACCTCCTGATGTGCATCATCAATGCCCTCTGAGACTTGGCAGGAGGAAAAGAGGTGGTTTACGTTTTATCCACTCCTGTTTCTCTCACTCACTTAGGCAGTATAACTTAACCAATGGTTGGCAAACTCATTAGTCAACAGAGCCAGTATCAACTGTATCAACAGTATAACAATTGAAATTTCTTTTGACCAAATTTTTTAATTTTTTAAACTTAAACTTTTTCTAACACCAGTTCTTCAAAATAGATTCGCCCAAGGCCGTGGCATTTTGTAGATGAGCCACACTCAAGGGGCCAAAGAGCCGCATGTGGTTCACGAACCAAAGTTTGCTGACCACTGACTTAACCCAACTATTTCTTCTAACAAATCTTACTGAAGTAAAGACGTCAAGGCATACTGGGTCATTGGAAATTAATTCAGGGTCTAGACTTCTCTCCGAATTGTTGGTCTATGAAGGCTCAGCCTTGTCAGTATCTTGAGTCAGAATCTTTCTCTAAGTAGACTATCTTTCTATATTTTATTTTTTCTTATGGGTCAGAGCTTTAATCCAAAGCACTGAACTCTAACCAGGGATTAATAGTGGTGAAAATTGTTAGTTCACTAAATTTGATAGAGCAACAAACTGATAAGTCCTGATTATAAGCCTCATAATTCACCGGGAAAATATTATTAGTCAACATTTTCCCTGACACTCCCTTTCTTGTAGTAGTCAAAGTACAATTCTGTAGGCCTTTCCTCCAATTACTTTTCCCACTGGAGAAATTCTTGGATGAATGATTAAAAGAAATGCTAATCCTTTTCCCATATCTCATCTAAAAAACGTGGGCAACATCATGATTCAGGGAAGATTCATGATGGGATGTATAGCAGCACAAAAAGCCACCTGGACCTATTATTTATTTTGCAAAACAAAGTAAGACCTTTAAAAAAAACTCATATTTAATTTTATTAGCCAATATTAAATGCAATAAACCTTCCAGCATACACAGGAATATAGGACATACATCATTTATATGCAATCTTGCATAAATCATTTCTTTTTCTTTTTTTTCAGATTGGTGCTTTCAAAAAATACCACTTAACTCTCAAGAATAGCCCTATAAAAGAATAAAAATTAGGCCCAAATATGAGATCTTTGCCATTTATAGACATTATTCAACCCTTTGACTTGGTGGAGTTAATATCATTGCCATCATTATTACTTAAAATAAATGGAATAATGGTCATTTCCTGGGAAAAAGAATAAATTAACTGAGTGAGCCCTTGAACTTAATGTAGCTCAGGTCTCAATGTTTAAAAATTTTGTCATAAGTTTCCTGGCTAAAAAAGTCCTTGTAATCAGCAGCCACTTTCCAAAAAGAGAAATGCAACCTTTCAATTTTCCACATCAGCTTTACTGATGAGCCAAAATGGTAGAATAAATCATGGGCAATGATTTAAAAGACCTTGGCCACAGACTCAGATACACTATATACACCAGTTTACTGGTTGACATGAGTTCACTTCCTATTCAGTGTCTTGAAAATTGGAATCAAATCTCATTCTAACCTGTGTTGGGTGTTCAATACTCAGTAGGGATGGGTATGGGAGGCAACCGATTGATGTTTCTCTCTTTTTCTCACTTTCTCTCTCTAAAGTGAGAGAGAAAATAAAAAATATTTTTTAAATCTCATGCCAAAACTGTTCAAGCATTAAATTCAAGAATATATGCAGAAATTCTCTGTAAACTGTAAAATGTAAGAGGTCACTATTACCACACTTTTTCAATGTCTGTACAAACTTGAGTTTCTGCATTCCTAGCTCAGTAGTTGACTGCATGAATAGGTACTTCTAGACCACCTTGACATTGACTTTCTATGTACTGCTGGATATGTACCTACCTTCTGTTTTTCCTGTCTTTCTGCCTATAAAACTGAGTCAAAAATATCTGTGAAACATAAATGTCTTAAAAGATCTCTAAGAGACTCTGAGCAAAAAGCAGACTGCAAATTCAAAGTGCTAGTAAGATTTTCATGACACTGAAGTATTACCCCATCTCTCGGGAATTTGTAGGGCTTTTCTATCCTTAGGACACAAGCAGAATAAATTGGATATGGGTTACTGGGTTCTTGAGAGCAGTTCCAAACAACCATCTATGCACACAGCTGGCACAAAGCTGGATACATAGCCTCAGAATTCTATTATGAGATTGTTGGATGAGAATGTTTTTGGTAGGTACATAAATTATCTCAGGCTTCCCCACTGTTTTGAAACTAGACATAACACTTAAACTTGGGGTAAACAATTACTAAAAAACTGACAATCAACACCAATGAAAAATATTCTGAATGTTCCCTTCTACAGCTGGGTAAACTTAACTGTGGTGAGAAGAGAAACTAATCTATGCTTCAATTAGTTCCCAGTGACTCCAGCAAGCTTCCATGGATTAATCAAATTCTGGCTTTTAGGGGGAAGGATTTACTTAAAATCAAATTGATCTGTTGTTCTCAGATTATCACTGCTAAATCTATATTTACTCTGCTTTAGGGCATCTGAAGTGTAATAAATTGTCACCACTCCTGCAGTCTGCCTAAGTCTCAAGTCACACTTGAAATGAGTTTAATATTTAGAGCCCCTTTCAAAAGTACTGTTGCTTGCAGACACTCCATCGTAAACTTTTCAACAACAACAACAAAAAATACAGGTAGAGGCAAGATTTCATAGAGGCAGAGTTGAGTTGTAAATTTTCTTCTTGACTTTTAGGGGCAAGAAAGTCACTTTCACCAAACAAAAGCAAAATTCAACTGAAAAGAGGGTGAGAGGTGAGTGTTGGATGTGTGTGTGTGTGTGTGTGTGTGTGTGTGTGTGTGTGTGGTGTGGTGAAGGGGTCAGGAGGGCATCTGATTGCTTTATGAAGCCATATTTGACACACTATCATTCCCACTTAGCAGAGCATTTTTCCTAAGTCTGCCTTTCCTTCCCTTTGATGGGCACTGACAACAGCCTCCTTTGTTCGAAATACAGTCCGCAAGTGTCACTTAGAAAAGCATGCACACACTCTCTCTCCTTATCATCTCCAGGGATTGTTGTTCTTTGTCCCTCGAGGGACAGAAGCCCTGATAAGCCACAAGGCTCTGATGTTCAAATACAGATTCCTGCATCTAAAAAGCCTCAGTATGGCTCTTCCTAACCAGAGAACTGGACTGCTAATTTGACACATCAAATGAACCCTTTGGACTACAAGGAGTTAACCCAGTCTGACAGCCAAGCCAGGGAAAAGGAGTTGACTCCCAGATGCCAGTCCTTGCAAAATTAATCCTGGAGCTTAGCATCTGGATGCTTCACCTGCCAGGCGGGCCCCAGAAGGTCTTTTTCATCACTGGGCGAGATTAAAAAAGAATGATGAGCAGAAGCGGTTCTGCACTACCAATGACAAGAAGGAAAAAATGTCCTTCACTGAGAACAAACCTCCTGATTGCCTCCAGGTACCAATGTCCTGGAAACAGCAGACAGCAGCCCTGCGGTATGTCCAGGCACCACCTGAGCTGTCTGGCTGCTGGAGAAAGACTCAGGAACATCAGGAGCCACAGGGTAGGGCAGATTGAACAAGTCCAAGCTACCTTCAGGGTGCCTGCCACCTGTCAAGTTCTCACCTGAGCCGACAGGATTTTTAAGTGTGCTCTTTGGTTTCAGGCTGCGGGCAACATTTGTCAGGAACCCCTCAGCCCCCTGCGTATTTTCCCTTCCTTGTTTGTTTTGCACTTCACAGAAAAATCAAACTTTTCCAAATCCATGTGTATCTGCTTGATCTTTTTGTCTTAAGAAAAAATTTAAACTACAAACTCCTCTTGTCTTCATAGGTGTTTTACTTGAATGTTAAAAAAAATCTCAAATATTTTAACATGTTGTTTTAAACATTCGCAATGCAATTGCATTCTTAGGGAATTGGCCAGAGCAGGAAAAACAGTGCCTCCCACCTATCTGGATGAATGTGATGGGCGTGCAGAGGGCTGGAAAAGTAGGAAGGAGGGCCAGAAGGACACGCCTGATCTGCAGGGCAAGAACCTGTAGAAATAATGAGGCCCCAGGGGAAGTGGAGCTCCGATAAAAGGAATTGAATCCTTTACCCACAATTTTATAAGCTGTATTTTTCTTCCTATTGTCAGAGAAAGGTCCTTGTGGGGTAGAGAGGAAGAAAGAAGGAAGAGGTGGGGGCATTTGATTAAAAAAAAAAAAATGGAGGGCAGTGGTTTAGTGTTTTGCTTAGGTTCCAGGTAAGATATCCTTCAAAAGTACCAGGAGGCAATTTAAACAGTAAAAGTGTCTGGATATTAAATAATAAACTAGGATGGAGATATGTATTTCCAAGAACTGTTATTGGGGACAATATCATTCTATTTAGCAGAGAGCTAAAGGCAGGTGGCCAAATAGTGCTTTATAAATTAGATCTCTGAATATGAAGCCATGTTTTCTAAGTTTATGAACTAATATTTTTACAAATGGAATATCTAAACTCTAATGTAAATTTCTTGCATTTGAGTGTGTCCTCTGAAAAAGAAACTTGGCAAGCCAAATTTCAAACCTTGGATTCGTGTTCTCATAGCAAGATAAAATAATTATTTCTAAGTGTGAATGTCAAAATGCTATAACTGGTTGAATCTAAGCATAATTAGTTAACTGTTGACTCTTCCACAGAGTTGACTTTTCAACCTATTCTGTGAGGAAACAACATCTCTTCAACTCCTTCCATCTTACTCATCACTCTATGTGATACTTCCATCATTTTGGAAACTATATGCCCTAGTATGTCTCTGGATAGCATATTTTACAGGTGAACAGAAACAATTTTAGAGAGGTTAAATGAGTCATTCAAGATCAGACAACTGATAAACAAAGTTGAGGTTCAAACTGATAGCTCCTAACTAAAGTTTCTTGGGCAATAGTTATATTTCTCATAGGATCATCTGCATACAGGGAAGTATATGATATAAGATTTCAGTGTGTCATGAGACAGAACAATAAATGATATAAGGGTCCTAGATGCAAGCCATGTTTATTTAGACAAAGTTCTTGAGTTTCTATTTCTTCCTTCATGACATAGATTAGTTATAACACTTCATGAATTATCTCCTTCATCACATTCCACAATAAAAACTCTTGAAAATCCAAAAAGTGATGCAATGTTTTATTCCCATTAGGAACTACCGTGTTTCCCCGAAAATAAGACATCCTCCGAAAATAAGACCCAGCGCATGGAAAGATAAGACATCCCCTGAAAATAAGACCTAGCACAACTTTGGGAGAAAAAAATTAATCTAAGACACTGTCTTATTTTGGGGGAAACAGGGTAGTAATAATAATAATAATTAATGACTCAAATAGCAACTATAACTTAAACAAGGTTTTTTGTTTTTGTTTTATTTTGTTGTGCTTTTTGTTGTTGTTTTTTTCTAAGGAACAAATTCTAGGTTAGGGACAGGAGGTACTTAGATACCTATACTGGTGTGGCTCTTGGAATCAATAAAATGTTGAAATAATTATCAGCTGATTGATTACCTGCCACTTTCTCTAGTCCCTCAAGTGTCTCACACCTCCCCTGGAATCTCCCAGGGCTCCCATGAGTCAGAAACTATGGGATTAACATTGTCAATCTCATGCTAAGGCCAATACCAGCCTTATTAGTACTTGGCCTCTGTATTTGCCTCATTGGAGATATTCCTGACCAACAAGGGAAGACTCCAGTGCTTTTCGGAGTATCCAGAGTCACATTGCCAACATCTGCATATGCTCCTATGATCCATGTCCATGTGAAAATAATACCAGTCTTTCCACCCACTATAAGATAATTCACAGAAATACAAAAAAAATGTGGCCAGAATGGGAAGTTCATAAAAATCTAATGCTTGACCTCAAGAACGTTAATGCAGATGTAGAGAAGGTCTAAGTTTAAAGTTCTGTAAGTAGAGAGAAGGTTGTTGATTATTTATTCATTCTTTGGCAGATGAAGAAATAAAGACTGCTTCAATTACCCAGGAATTTAGCCCCAACTCACAGTAATGTAATGCAGTTGGATCAGAAAATATATCCCTCCAAAACCAGCTGGACCATATTATAGAAAGGACATCTGAACACTCAGAATTTTAGAGACTCTAAACACCAATAACCCTTGCCTCTGGTTTAAAATTTGAGATAGATCCAACTCAGGAGAAAGCACCAACACTGCCTGCAGACAAATATCATAGTGGGACACACACTGCTAATTCAGGAAAAGAAAATAACAAAACTACACAAAACAAGCATGGTACTTATGAAAATAGTCTGCACCTTTAAAAAGAGATAGGATCTAACTGCAAAAAATATTTTTTATAAAAAGGCATACTTTTGAAAAAGAGATCTACTAAAGGAAATAGTAAAATAATAGATGAATTTTAGCAGGAACCTGATTTTTATTCCCAGTGAAATTGAAGAAAATGTGGACTCTATGAAATAAGATATTGTTAACATTTAGATAAAAATGGAACTGACTGGATCAGGAAGGCAGATTTTAAAAAAGGAAACAAGACTGTAATAATATAAAATTGCAATACAATTAAATTATTCATTTAATATGTCTTTATTAGGAGCAAGGCAATCTCAGGATAAAAAAAAAAGGAGCAAGATATCAAAAGCAATATTATAGAAAATTAAATCAGCCCAATGGGCAGCTAAGTTAAGAAGCACTTCAAGAATACAGATGGTGCTGATTCACAAACTGGTCTCATACCCAGAGGACAAAGAAAGAATAAAAAGAAGAAGAAGCAGGCCACTCCAGACTGGTAGGTGGGAGTTTTAATAAATAGGGAACTTATGAGGCTTGTTTAGGGTGACCATAAATAGATCACTGCACCAGCATATAGAGGCCTTCCCTGAGTGAGGTCACACATTCAGCCCAGATGGTCTCAACATTATCTCCCTCATTGCCTCCTTGAGAATGGCTCCACTGTGGGAAGAGTAGGGAGAATATGCATTCCAAGGTCAGAAGCCTTCATGGCCCATATCTAGCTCTCTGGTTAACTGAAGGTCATGTCTATTTGATGACCATCTCTAAAAGAAAGACAAGAATAAAAATAGTACATAACTAGAATGGAGGACAGAAATTAAAGATGTAAGAAATGAATAATTGATTTCTTTAAAAACACACCCAACAATTACCCTAATATATAAAAACTCTGGGTCCATCCAACTAGAGGCTTGACCAACCGAAAGTCAGTCATTCAGTCAGCACTGATTCCTATGGCAGCAGGAGTGGTGACCCAGCACTGGCTGCTGAGAGGGCTGCAAATCAGACCCAAAGAGAGGCCTAAAGAGAGAAGCAGGGTCTGATCCGTAACCTTTGTGGTAACTGTTGATCAGCACTTACCTCTCTCTTTCTCTCTGGGTCTGACCAGCTCTTGGTATAGTAGGAAGGTAGCAATGGTTTCTGTTTCATTCATGACACTGATAATCAGCAAAATGTATGGTCAAATAGGCCATTTTTATTTCTTTTATTTTAAAGCTAACTTCTACAATACTGTTTCCAAATCATTAAGCAAAAAGAAGTTTAAATGAACACATCAAAATGACAAAAAGACCAAAGAAAATTGTAAAAAAAAAAAAAAAAAAAAAAAGCAAAACATAAACAACAAAATACAGAAATCTCCATACATAATGACAAAATCTAACATAACAATTATCATTATAAAGATTTATGTCAAAATAACTCTTAGACCTATCTATAGAACAAAACCTAGCAATAATAGACCTCCCTAAAACAATATAACAAAGAAATATTAAAAGTGATATTTAGAAAATGCAGCAGTTAAATCCAAGGGGAAAAAATTAGCTAGATTATTTTAATAACAGAAAAAAGACATCAACAAAAATTTTTAAATGCAGAATCTTTTTGTATGAAGATAAAATTGTAATAATGATACTGGAGTCATAAATAATTACAATTTAAATGCAAGAAGGAAAAACTGATCAAAACACAATGAAAAAAGTAATAGAAACACAGTAAGAGGCAAAGATTTTAAAGCAATATTAATATATTTAATAAGTTAATATGATTAAAATGATATCAAAATTCTAAATACTTAATGTTCAATTAACATATTTATATTAAACTCCATATAGAAAACAGAATATATGCACTTTTTTCTCAAGTATCCATGGAACTTTTGAAAACATAGTTGTTATAACAGCCCATTTTTTAAAAAATTCAGAAATTCCATTCTTTTTTTTTTTAAATATATTTTATTGATTTTGTACAGAGAGGAAGGGAGAGAGATAGAGAGTTAGAAACATCAATGAGAGAGAGTCATTGATCAGCTGCCTCTTGCACACCCCCTACTGGGGATATGCCCACAATCAAGGTACATGCCCTTGACCAGAATCGAACCTGGGACCTTTCAGTCCCCAAGCCGACGCTTTATCCATTGAACCAAACCGGTTTCGGCCAGAAATTCCATTCTTTGAAACCAATACAAAAAATTAGAAAACCTACAAATTAATATTAAAATGTTAAACAAAAATTTTAACTGTTTGAAAATTGGTTATATTCATAAGTTGCATATATTAAAAAATAAAAATAATAATTATAGAAAAAATAAAGTAGTTTCAGTGATAAAATTGCATACCAAACAAACACCTGTGAAGTGGCCAAAGTTACTCAAAACACTATTGTTCTCAATGTAAAATGTTTTACTATTAAAAAACTAACAAACAAACATAAAAATATATTAACCAAATCTTTAATTCCAAAAGTTTGAGAGGAAACACAACAAATAAATTTTATGGAAGGCAGAAGAAACAAATTCTTTTTTTAAATGCAGAAGTTAGCAATTTAAGGAAAAAGTTAAAAGGTAGAATTAATTAATCTAAGAAATAGCTCTTTAAAACTAAGTCACCCAAAAATATGTCTCAAAAATTCTAATACACAAATTTAGAATAAGAAATTTTATACAGTGCACTACAGACATAATTAAAAATAATATCATGTATTAAAACTTATGCTAAAGTTCTGAAAATATCAATGACACACATTTTTTCCTAATAGATATAATTAAAAATTGACCCTGAAGGAGTAGAAATCATGAAAAAAAAAAGTAAAAGTTAATTAATGAATCACTCAGCAAAAATGTGCCAAATTAAAATAAGATATTATATTATATAAACTCTTTGGAAAATAAAAATACATGATTACTTCCCCAGTTTATTTTTAAATATTTTGCACAATCTTTTTTAAAATATATTTTATTGATTTTTACAGAGAGAAAGAGAGAGGGATAGAGTTAGAAACATCGATGAGAGAGAAACATTGATCAGCTGCCTCCTGCACACACCCTACTGGGTATGTGCTGGCAACCAAAGTACATGCCCTTGACGGGAATCAAACCTGGGACCCTCAGTTCACAGGCCGATGCTCTATTCACTGAGCCAAACTGGCTAGGGCTATTTTGCATAATCTTAATACCTAAATATAAAAATAGGCAAAATAGGAATTTAGGCTAACTTCTCATGGACATACGTATATAAAAATTTCAAGTCTTATGAAATCTAGCACAACTTTAAAAAATTACTTAACATTAGTTCAAGATTTCTATTTGTAATAAGGTAAAAACTTATTTTATATTTAAAAATCTGCTAAGACATTATATAATTAAAAAGAATGAAAGTTATCAAAATTTAACATAACATTTATCATTATAAAGACTTCTGTTAAAGATAACTCTTAGATATATCTACAAAACAAAACCTGGCAATTATATAATAGAAGATACATAATAAAATAATTTTGAGAAAATTCTACATATATCCCAAACAATAAGAAAAACTCCCCCCACCCTAAAAAAAAAATAAATAAATAAAGTTTTTCCAGATCCAAGAAGTCTCCAAAAGATCACAACAAGAATTAACAAGAATTTTAGAGAACTCTGATACAAATCTGCTATATTGTATCACTATATATAGCTGCATTTTGAGCTGAGACCCAAAAGACATTTGCAGAAACTTTCTGGCACCTCTATCAGCTGATGTTACTTCATCAAAACCAAAATCCTCATCCATCTATATATATACTAGAGGCCTAGTGCATGAAAGTTGTGCACTCAGAGCAGGGTTGAGGGTGGAGGGGTTCCCTCAGCCCAGCCTGTGCCCCTCTCACAGTCTGGGAGCCCTCAGAGGATGTCCATCTGCTGTGAAGGTGGGAGAGGCTCCCACCACCACAGCTCTGCTCACCCGCCATAAGCCTGACTTCTTGTTGAGTGGTGCTCCCCCTATGGAAGCCCACCAGGTGACAGCTCCTGTGTTGAACGTCTTCCCCTTGGTGGTCAGTGTGCATCATAGCAATTGATCATTCTGCCATTTAGTCAATTTGCATATCAGCCTTTTATTATATAGGAAAAGCCTAAGCGACCATACAACTGTTCGACCATCCGACCAGTAACCATGACTCACAATGACCACCAGGGGGAAGACGCTCCAATGGTAGCTATGATGTGCACTGACCACCAGGAGGCAGAAGCTCAAAGCAGGAACTGTCAAGCTGTGGTGACTTGGCAACTATGGTTCTTGGATGATGCACCCAAAACCAGAGAGGAGGGAGCCTGATTTCGGGGTGTGTCACTAGAGAACTGCCCTCTCATAATCCAGGACCTCTCAGGCAACGTCAGAGAGCAGTTTCAGCCCGGTCCCTGCAGTCCAGGTCTAGGGACACCACTGGTGCATGAATTCATGCACTGGGCCTCTAGTATCCATATAAAAATCTATCCTTATAGAAGCTTACTAGTATGTGGTAATACTGTGGTTTGCTGCCTAAATCTTCCCTTCAAGGAAGAACATTTTACCCAGATGCTATGGGTTCTATCAACTGACAGCCTTCAGTTCTAAGCCAGTTAGGGATTTTCTCAATGGCAGAGAACTGTCTTACCAATGTCACACCTTTTCTGAGTTGGCCCACATTTAATGCAGGAGTATAAAGTGTTAACCATCAGGACCCAACTCAGGACAGCTCTGAAAGGCTTCTCTTTCCCTGGAGTTCCTTTGGGATCAACTAAGGTAACCATTTGGACTGCATTGTAGCTCAGTCTCTTTCTCAGCCAAATTCTGCTTTCTTTTCTTTCTTTTCATTGGTGTTTATCCCAAGGTGCTTCTTAACAAATACCCTTTAAGTTAAATTCCATCTCAGATTCCACTTCCTAAGGAACCCAATCTTTAAAATTATGATATAATACTGTTACCTATTCAGTGCCTGGCCCTAATATTGGGACCATCTCAGGGATAGAAATTCAGGTGAGAGAGTCAAGATTCTACCTCTGATGCCTTGTTCTGAGCCTCAGTCTCATCTATAAAGCAGAAAAATCTAAGGAGTCTCTACATTTTTTTAAAATTCTAAAATGCCATATGATAGATTTTCAAGCATATATTAAGAACTTTAATGTTCACATACTCATCAAGCTAATTTTCCAAACATAATAATAATATAATCACTCAGTAAAAACAGTCAGGTAGTTTGAGATTGAACCTAGAATAGTTATTTAAGGAGCCAAAAAAATTAGGAAACAGAAGGAGTGATAATAAACATTATCTTCATTCATTTATCTATTAAGTTATTTATTCATTAAGTCTTTATTGAATAACTAACTACTCTGCAATAAGTATTATGTGATATGTTATAAAATCAGTGAGTCATGGCCCTTACTCTCATGAAGCTCCTAATTTAATGGAAAAAAATGGATATTTAAAATACTGGAACACTAATCCACTAAGATAATGAGTTCAGCAATAAAATGTAGTGAGTTCTGTTCCACCATGGAGAAATGCACTCAGCTCTAGCTGAGGTGCACAGGAATTGAAAAGGGACCACAGGAAGAAGAAGTATATATAAAAGCACAATCTCAAACATAAATGTGATATTTGGAGAACTTTAAGAGTAGCTTACTGTTTCTAGACATGGTCAGGAGCAAATTTGGAAAGGATTAGGGAATCGGTTCAAAAGTCCTGTAGAACAGTGGTAGCTGCTTCCTAGAGTTACTCCATTCTCTCCCCATGTTTCCAAGGTTGTGATTTTCTAGATACCATGTGTGTGGCCAAGAAATCTGCAAGGCAGGTGGATAGGGTTGATTTGCAACTGGAGTCTGCAAATTACACTTCAAGAAACACTGAAGCCCTGGCCAGTTTGGCTTAATGGGTTATAGCATCATTCCATGCATAGTAGGACTCTGAGTTTGATTCCCTATCAGGGCACATACCGGATTGTGGATTGGATCCTCAGTCAGGGCGCTTATGGGAGCCAACAGATGGATATTTCTCTCTCACATCGATGTTTCTCTCTCTCTCTTTCATCAATAAAAACATATCCTCAAGTGAGAATTTTTAAAAAAGAAACACTGAAGTGCCTACACATTTCAATATGCCTGGAATAGCCTCACTTTTTACTTACTAACCCAGCATAATTAGTAATCATTTTACCATTTACTATCAGATATGCCCCTGTTTGATGGGTAAATTATTACAGTCAGTCTAGGCATACCCGTGTTTCCCCAAAAATAAGACATCCTCCGAAAATAAGACCTAGCGCATGGAAAGACAAGACATTCCCTGAAAATAAGACCTAGTGCAACTTGGGAGAAAAAATTAATATAAGACACTGTCTTATTTTCAGGGAAACAGGGTACATATGTATCATGAAGGTGCCCCTGGGATCACAGAGAAAGTCAAGGGATACTGATCGGTCTAAGGAGGAGAGACTCTAGTCCCTTCCCTGATTCAGTTGTATTCATGTTATACATTGGGCCTCTTCTAAAGAACAAGTTCTAATACTTAAACATGGAAATTAAAAAATGATTGAATGGCTTGAACATGCACTGGCATGGTCAGATGGATAGATGACTTGATGGAGACAGATCATTTGCTAGCTGCGTGGACTATGAAGTAGGAGTGTGGGCAATCAAAATAGGAAGCTGTTCAGCTGTCTAATGGGACCCTAATTAATAGCATGACAAGATGAAAAATATTTGAGAAATTCTGAAATTAGCATGACTTGGTAATTAGTTCTATGAGAGTGGGGTGAGAAATGCAGGTAAGTTGTGGATGACTCCCATGTGACTATACATCACTAAAGAAGAGACGCCAGGATACATTATATGAATGCTCTATATTTTAACAGCTTAAGAAAATCTTCCACAAAGGTCAAAAAGGATTTAGTGAGAAAGGCCAACTCTCTTGCTTACATGTACAATAATAACAGCATTTTATTCCATTTATTAAAATGTTCTATTTAATTAAACTTCACTAATGCATTTTTAAATTTTCAGACCCCCAAAAATAAAATTATAATGCTGAGATCCAGAATCACACTGGAGTCAAAATTTACTAGTGTTGTATATGTGTTTAATCATAATTCTAAACGATGAATTCAGGATTTGGGAACTGAACATCATAATATTTTTAGGGGTGTCTTAAAAAGAAATATAAAACTTGGTATAAAAATCTACTTTTATTTAGGAAAGAAAAATATAAATTATAACTCTTAAAATATCACAAGCAAACTCAGAAACCCAGAAAATATAAAATATTTATTAATTATCTGCTTAACATATCATTATAATATTTCCCTTATAATTGACTATATGCTCTTTGATCACAAGAATTTATTATATATCATTTTCTATTACAGGATTCCTCAGGTTTAGCCGTGTTGATGCTTTTGACATTTTGAGAGGTGTAATTTGGGGGGGAAGAGGGAGGAGAAGAAGGGGGGAATCAGCTGTCCTACGGGCTGAAGGAATTTCCATGGCATCTCTGGGCTCTAGTCACCGGATACCCCTTGCACCAGATCTCCCAGTGGTGACCATCAAAAATGTCTTCAGACATTGTCAAATATTCCCTTGAAGGAGAAAATCAGACCCAGTTAAGAATCACTGTTCTGTAGAAAGAATAGAAAGAAGTGTCTTAGTTTCCTCAGGCTGCCATGACAAAATACTATAGACCCATTAGCTTAAGAATGTTATTTTCTCACAATTCTGGAGGCTGGAAAGGTTTGGGGCAGATTCTGTTCTGTATCTGTGTCCTCATGTTGCAAGAGGGTGGGGATAAAGGAGCCCTTCAGAGTCTCTTACTAGAACACTAACTTGTCAACCCATTCTTATGACTTCATTTTATTCTAGTTATCTTCTTGTAGGCCCTAACTTAAATTATAGTCTCGTTGAGGGTTAGGGCTACAACATACAAATTTGAGGGGAAACATAATTCAATCAACAGCAGGTAAATAATTGTGTTTTTTTTCTCTAATATGGTTGTTCAAAAACTATTCTTTTTAGTATTTTAAAAATATTTCTATAAGCTTCATAACTCATTATTGGTAATATGTAAAATTTTAGAATTATTATCATATTTGAAAAAATATCAAATTTCTTTTATAAGTGGCCTATAAAATTATACATTTCAACTTTTCTAGAACAATAATTAATTGCAATTGTGTTGTCAATGTCAGATTTTCATGTCACATCCGCAAGAAATTAATAAGAAATACACACAGGTCTAGTTGGGTGAAGATATTTCAGACAAAGAAAAGAGCATAAGCAAGGTTCTGTCCCAGAGATGACATAAAATTTGTTTGGGTAGAGTAAAATATATAGATAAGGCAACAATGAATGAAAACATTAGAAAAATGCTCTGAGTCAGGAAGGGAGGTGGGACATATTGTCAGATGCTGACAAGTGACTGAGATATAGTTCACCAGATTTGAGTTAAAGACTCAAAGGTTGGCTGATGAACCAGAGGCAGATGAAAGGCAATATAGTATAGTGTGAAAATCATTAGCATCATTGTCAGCCAAATCTCAGTTTAAATAAAGGTCTGACATAAACTAACTTGTGAAACCTTTAACTTGTCAGTTCATATCCTCTGAGAGGCAAACAGCAAAACGGAATTAGATACATAAGAGGGGAATATCTTTGGAAGGTAAAGAAGAGGGGAACAGAAGTATAGAGAACCTTTCAAACATAATGAAGACCTGATATCTGTGAAAGGAGAGAGGAAAGGAAGGATAATTGGGAGAAACCTCAGACTGCAGTGCAACTCTGAAAAATTCTCAACTGCATGGCAAATGTTGCCCCTTCTGCACTGGATAAGCATGATCCTGCTCTGAACTTTGGCCAAGCTCAGTCGCTGGCAGAGAGCAGCCCAGGGAGAGCGTGGCCTTAGCATTATGTTGTGATGGATCTTAACATGTGGCACCTGGAGAAAGCATGCCAGAGTGTTCTCTTGAAGGGGGATGTGAGCTTTGCACCTTCAAGGTTGGCCCACTAGCCAAGGCTTCCTTATAGAAGTGATTGTTAAGCACATAAATCCATTCCAACATATCCAAACTAAATATGTCTCACTAACATTCTCCTTAGCCATACCAAAAAATGTCCTTGTCCACTAACGCCACCAGAGATGAGTAGAAATATGACAGAGTGGAAACTGGAGTGAAAAGATATAGTGGTTTTCACTGGTTGCAATTAGAATATCTTACTTTTGCAAATTTACAAAATATCATGTCTTATGTGAACACTGGAGCCCCTGTGAGGCTATCAGAAGGGGCACGTGCAAATGAAGTCCCTGAAACTTAAGATTCTTTAACTTCACATAAATCCACCTCTGTCTAGAGGTTGTACTGATTGAAATCTAGTCCAATTTCTAAATCCTAAAAGCTCTCAGCTAACTAAAACTCGCATAGAATGATTGATCTTTGAAAACAGAAAAGCTGCCCCTCCTTGTATACAAAATTATCAAGTGCAGCGAGGCCAGAGAACTCCCATTTTTCAACCTGGGTCAGAATCTATCCATCAGAGTCCAATACAAAGGAGAAGAGAGTTCAAGGTGGGAGCAGTTCTCAAGTCCATTTGGAACAATGTAGAACAAAAAAGTTCAAAAGAGGCATCCAAACCAGGTTAAGGAGCTGGTCAGATCTAAAAGAGGCACCCAGCCGAGACCGGTTTGGCTCAATGGGTAGAGCGTCGGCTTGGGGATTGAAGGGACCCGGGTTCGATTCTGGTCAAGGGCATGTACCTTGGTTGCGGGCATATCCCCAGTAGGGGGTGTGCAAGAGGCAACTGATCAATGATTCTCTCTCATCGATGTTTCTAGCTTTCTCTCTCTCCCTTCCTCTCTGTACAAAATCAATAAAATATATTAAATAAATAAATAAATAAATAAATAAATAAATAAATAAATAAATAAAATAAAAGAGGCACCCAGAGTGCTGGTCCACAGCTATGGCAGCCTCCAGATGGAGAGTAGTGGTAGAGGCTTGAGAAGAACTCCAGGAAGCCAGACCTTCTAGTCACCAGACTGATTTCCTTGGTGCACAGTGAGGATGAGCAAGCTAGGTTGTAAATTCGCCATCCCCAGACGTCACCAATGAGGAAGGAGCTGCTGAAACATTACCACAGTCTCCCATAGTCTTAGGAATTGAGCACAGAAAGATAGGCCTGTACTTCCCCACACATAGGTAGGACAGCAAATGAAAAACAGGAAATGAACGAAAAAGAACACCCATGCTGGCATCCAAGCCTCAGAGTTCTTGACATTCCAATCAACAATCTCTAAGCTCTCAAGATTCTAATGAAAGGAAAGCCTATCCAAGATGAGACCATGTGAGGCATGAGAAAAAAGAGTTACCAGAGGAGAATAAAAGCAGCAGCAATGGTGTGTGTACACTAGCATGTGCTCTTCACTGGTACAAAAGAAGATGCAAGCAAGTCAGAAAGTAACGTGGAGAGATCAAGAGAAAACAAAGCAGCACGACAAGGGATAAATAACGAGTTCCTCAAGAGGGTCACATACAAGTGGTCCCTAGCAACTGCAGCATTTGTATAAAACCAGGCTCAAGCAGCAAAACTCGCACAGCTTTCAGTTTAAAAATCTTTTTTAAATAGAGTTCATTTGTGTCCTAGGTTTCTGGTCATTGGTCTCCTGTTTCCCCTAAAAAATAATTTAGGAACTATAAGTGGGCAGGAGGAATTAGGGATTCTCTCCAGCTATAAATTATTTATCACCTCATTCCACTCTCTCTTTACTTCCATTGGGATGCTTCCAAATTGACAAAGAAACCTATTTACTGTTAATTGATTACCACTCTAAGTTCATTGAGATTGTAGCAGTAACAAGCATCTCAAGTAGTTCGGCTGAGATTAGCTGTATCACATCACAGGAGGGGAAGCAAGATGTGGCTGAGGCAGGTTCTCCACCCTGGCAGTGGACTTCCAATTTCAAGCGCACATGCTTCGAAATTCAATACGACACTCTTAGTTTGTGTGAAAGACAAGATGAAGTGCATAGTGTCACCTTTGCAGCACAAACAATGGTCAATGGGAATTAAGTCAGAAAAAAAAAAAAAAGAATCCTTAGTTGTTCTAGTACATGTAAAAACTTACTAAAAAGAGATAAAAACTCTTGATAACATATCTGTTGATACCACTGGAAAAGGTTTTCATTTTTACTTAATCCCCAAAATACAATAAGCATTAAATTTTAAAGCAAATAAAATAAATGTAGCAGAATCTGGTTTGCATGGGATTAAGGAAAAATTCTGCATTCAAAAAAATGAGCTCCAAGAAGATGTATTTTATTTTACAATATTTTTGCTATGTATGAGTTGTTCATAATATCCAGTTAATAATAATATTTTACTGTAGAAACTGCTGTCCCCTAAAATCACATCAAAGTCAGAGTTCATTATAAGAAAGCCCGATATCAGCATTATAAGAGCAATCAAAAAATAGTTAAAATTAATAAACATTGTATATATATCATTTTCTCACAACCCCCTCCATCTATCTTAGATGTAAAATACATGAGGTAAAGAGGTTTTTCTCAGATTTGTTTACACAGAATTTTGACCCACCCTAGCTGGCTTGGCTCAACAGATAGAGTGTTGGACTGTGACTGAAGGGTCCTAGGTTCAATTCCAATCAATGGCACATGCCTAGGTTGCAGATTTGATCCCCAGTGGGAGAGGGGGGGTTTGCAGGAGGCAGCCAATCATGATTCCACGATTCTCTCTCATTATTGATATTTCTATCTCTCTCGTTGCTCTCACTTCCTCTCTGATATATATATATATGGTTTAAAAATAAGAATTTTGACCCAAGCTACAAGAATAATAAGCTACATATATCACAATTAACACCAATTTATTCATTCAACAAATACAACTTGAATTTTTAGTTTAAATCAGGCATTATTTTAAGTGTAAACAAATCTGAGAAAAACCTCTTTACCTCATGTATTTTACATCTAAAATAGATGGAGGGGGTTGTGAGAAAATAATATATATACAATGTTAAGTATATATATGAATGCTATGGAGAAAAGAGAGCTAAAATATGGGGAGGGTGTTGCATTTTATAATGAGTGGTGAAGAAAGACTTTCTGACAAGGTGATATTTTTACAGAAATGTCAAGAAAGTGTGGAAATATCTATTGCCTATTTTGGAGAAGAGAGTTCTGTGCAGAAAGAATAGCATGTGCAAAAGTCCTGAGATAAAAGTTTGTTAGCATGTCTGAGAAATTAAAGGTGGCCTGTGTGGCTGGAACCAAGTGGGTATGAAAATAAAGCTGGCCAAGATGTAAGAGTTCAGATCAAGCAAGGCAAAGGATGTTACATTCTGAATGGACCACTCTGGCTCCTCTGAAGATAATGGGAACAGGGAGATAAGGAGAAGGGGTGAGGGGAAGAGACTACTTGGGAGGTAAGTGAGGTATTCCCTGTGGAAAATGTTCTTGGGAGTGATACTGAGGGAGTGACAATTCAAAGACAGTATTGACATACACCTGGATGTCAGTTCCCAAAGAGAAAGAAGATTCAAGCAAGGATAGATGAAGTTCATGTCCTGAGGTACCATTTGTTATGAAGGGAAAGACTGTAGGTGAAGGTTGGCAGATTTGAGGCACGGAGATTAAAAGTCCTGTTTTGGTCATATCAAAATTGAGATGATAATTAGATGTGTGTGTGTGTGTGTGTGTGTGTGTGTGTGTGTGTGTGTATGTGCATGTGCCTTTCACTAGTCATATTACTGAGGAAAATCATTGTTATTACTACTAAGGATTGACTCATGGACTTAAAAAAATTCTGAGGATGAGATGCCTCGGGCACCATGAAAATACTGACTGAAGCCTATTGAACTTGAATATGTAAAATGTCACTAACTTAATGATCTCAAGGTATTAAACAACCTTGTAGAGACTGGGAAGTCTATTATCTCTAAAGGAAAGAAATATGATAAATCCCATGAGTGAATGACTCAGCTTTTCCAAACTTAAAGAGGAGATAAATCATCCCAAACAATTTCCTTCTCAAACCAAAGGATATACCTCCCAAACTAATAGAGTCCACTTAGGATGGGGAAAAAGTTATTTTGTAGATGATGCCAATTTTCTCCCTTGAGAATCAATACTTATTTTAAGGCCCCAGAGCTAATATTCAGAAAAGCCTGCCTTTTGCACAGGCTGCACATGAAAAAGAAAAAATGCACAAGCATGAGACTCACCATGTCCCAATCCTGGCATTTCTAGCATGTCCTCCATAACCTTGCTCAGATCTCCAAAACTATGCTGAAGTGTCTTATTTATAAAAGAAAAGAAACAATATTAGTCACAAGAGTTACTGTGAAGATATAAGAAATAAAGAATTCATTATAATATCTATATATACAGTGGTGCCTCGCATAAAGAACGCCTCGCACAGCGAACGCTGCACACAACGAACTTCATTTCATGATTCATACAACGAACTTCTTTTCACACAACGAAGTCGCCCGAGCTTCCACTACCGCTTTGCCCGAGCTTCCACAACTGCTTCGCCCGAGCTTCCACAATCGCTGCCGATGTATTGCATCCTTCCGCGCAGGCACTGCAGGCAGTCGTTAGTCACTGCGCTTAACTTAAGCACGTATCGCGGCAATCGTTCTTCATTACGAATTAAATCACGCACGTATCACGGCAGTCGTCCTTTTAAGTTAAACTCAATATTTTTTTATATCATGGCTTCTAAAAAAAGCAGGAAGGTGATTTCTGTTGAAATGAAACAGGAAATAATTAGAAGGAGTGAATGTGGGGTAAAACAGTGTGACCTCATCAAAGAGTTTGGCCTCAGCAAGACCACCATTTTCACCATTTTGACAAATAAGGATGCAATCAAATCAGCCAAAGTAGCCAAAGGAGTATCAAAACTATTTCATGAAAAACATAGGTCTTCAATCCACAAGGAAATGGAGAGGCTATTAGCGATTTGGATTAAGGACAGGCAGGTGAAAGGTGACGTAACAACCCAAGATATTATCTGTCACAAAGCCAAGAGAATTTATGACGATCTAAAGAAAAACGTCCCTGGAAGTAGCAGCAATCAAGATATTGAAGAAGAATTCAAAGCCAGCAGGGGGTGGTTTTTTAGATTTAAGAAAAGGTGTGGAATCCACAGCGTTACTACGCAAGGTGAGGCTGGCAGTGCTGACAAGAAAGAAGCAGAAAAGATCTCTATTAACTTTCAAAAATGTATTAAGGATGAAGGATACTGCCCACAACAAGTGTTCAATGCCGATGAAACGGGTCTTTTCTGGAAAAGAATGCCGAGCAGAACCTTCATTACAAAAGAGGAGAAGAAATTGCCAGAACACAAAGCCATGAAGGACAGACTTACCCTTATGTTTTCGTCTAATGCCAGCGGAGACCTCAAGATCAAACCTCTATTGGTTTATCACTCTGAAAATCCAAGAATTTTCAAGAAAAATAACGTTATTAAGTCCAAACTGCCCGTCCATTGGAAGTCCAATCAAAAAGCCTGGGTGACCCAAGTTATCTTCAGCGAATGGATTCTGGAAACCTTTGCTCCTGCCGTGAAGAAATTCTTGCTGGAAAAAGAACTGCCGCTCAAAGCCCTTCTGATACTTGACAATGCCCCTTCTCACCCAAAAGACCTAGAGGAAATATTGCAGGAAAATTATCCTTTTATCAAGGTGCAGTACAGTATTTGCCACCAAACACCACATCCATTCTTCAGCCAATGGATCAGCAAGTTATTGCGAACTTTAAAAAACTCTACACTAGAGCCCTCTTTAATAAGGTGTTTGAAGAATGCGAGTTTGGTGGAGACAATATGACTGTCCGAAAGTTTTGGAAGGAGAAATTTGATGTCCTTATGGCAATACGACTTATACAGAAGGCCTGGGAAGAAGTGTCACAAAGGACCCTCATTTCTGCTTGGAGATGCTTGTGCCTTCGTGGACCCAGGAAGAAGCAGTAGTTGATGACACAGAAGTGGTGAAGGACATCATCACAGTGGCCCAAAGGTTGGAATTAGAGGTAGAGGAAGAGGATGTAGAGGAGCTTATTGAGGAACACAAAGAAGAGCTGACAACTGAAGAGCTCCAAGCACTTCTGGTCCAGCAACAGGACAATGCTCAAAGGGAAGCGTCATCTGATAACGAGGAGCAACAATCAAACAATCAACCAATCCCAACTGCTGACATCAAGAACATCCTGGTCAAATGGAAAGCAGTTCAGGAGTTTACCAATGCCCACTATCCGGATTCAGCTGAAGCAAACAGGATCAACGATCTTTACTCCGATACTCTTGTCCGTTATTTCCGGCAGATGTTGGAGAAAAGAGAAAAACAAACGACTTTGGACAGGTTTTTCATGAAACCATCGGCCAAAAAGCAGAAAATGGATGAAGATGTGCAAGATTCGGTAGACTCTACTTAGTCTGTCTTAAAATTAAAAAAATGTGTTTTGTTTTTTTTTAAATTATGTTTTTAGATGTATCCAAATAAAAATAATAACAAAAAATTTATCTTTTTTTATGTCATCTTAGCATATTTTATGCTACAGAACGAATTATTTTTTTTAACATGTATTGTTATGGGAAAACACGTTTCACATAACGAACTTTTTGCATAACAAGCTTGCTCCTGGAAGGAATTAAGTTCGTTGTGTGAGGCACCACTGTACCTATATATCTATATATACCCTCTATATATCTATATATACCCTCTCTAATAAAAGAGAACCATGCAAATTGACCATACCTTCGCTACACCCACAAGCCACGCCCACCAGCCAATCAGGGTGAGTATGCAAATTAACTCAACCAACATTGTGGTTAATTTGCATATCTAGGCCAGAGTGAAGACTGAAGATAGCGTAGAAAGAAGCCAAGCACTGCAGAAGGAAGTGAAGCTGCAGAGAAGCAAGCAAGCAAGGCAGTGGAGAAGGAAGGGAAGCAGGCAGGGTGGTGGAGAAGGGAGAGAAGCAGGCAGAGCAGCAGAGGTGGCAGCAGGAAGCCCTATTGCAGGAAACTTCCTGCAAGGAGTATCTTTTATATATATACACACACACACACACACACACACACACACACACAATATATAAAAGCCTGAGCTGCTGGACAACTGGAAGACTGGCCACTAGCTATGACATGCACTGACCAACAGGGGGCAGATGCTCAATGCAGGAGCTGCCCCCTGGTGGTCAGTGTGCTCCCACAGCAGGAGCTCCACTCAGTTGTGGCAGTGTGAACCTCTCCTGTGGATACTCCCCCTGCAAGCTGAGCAGCAGTCAAGGCAGGCACAGCAGGTCTAGGATGAGTGGGAGTGGTGCTATGCCCAACTGGGGCTCAGGCTAACTCCTTGGCCACCTGCTGCTTCGTGCACTACTTCATGCTGTGCAGGATCCACGTGGACAGTGGGCTGGAGCCTGAAGAGCTGGCAGGTAAGGCCACGCTGTGGCTGCACTAAGGTCCACTGATCCTTGCAGGCCAAGCCGAGGGACCCCAATGGTGCATGAATCCATGCATCGGCCTTCTGGTGGAATATAATGTAGTTTAAATTAGACTCTACCAGGTGATTTAGAATATATCATAATTTTTAGTTCCATCTCTACTATTCCTATCTCCCCACTTCCCATTCCATAACTTAAAGGGAGCTGGACAAGAATCAAGTCCTTTAGTGTCAGGATTTGATTAGTTAGGTAGCCAAATGAGTGAGAGTTCTAAATGATATAAATTAATTTACACAGTAGGGATGCCAAAAGAACTACATTTTTAGCATTACTGTATGCAAGGTATTTCATAAATATTGCTCAAATTAATCTTCATAACAAACATACCAGGTAAATATTTTCATCCTATTTTATAAATAACAAATCTGAAGCTTTAAAAGGTTAAGTAGCCAAAACCAATTTGGCTCAGTGGATAGATGTGTCAAACACAAGGCCCGCGGGCCAAATCCGTCCCGCCAGGCCTTGCAATGTGGCCCGCACCGCGCTGTCATCACTGCACTCCGCTGCGTTTCCATCACAATGACAGTTTATGACTGTTCAGTAAACCATTCGGCCCGCAATTTAGGCAAGATTTTAGATTTTGGCCCCTTCTCTGATTGAGTTCAACACCCCTAGGATAGAGCGTCAGTCTGCAGACTGAGTGGTCCCAGATTCGATTCCGGTCAGGGGCATGTACATTGGCTGTGGGCACATCCCCGGTGGGGGATGTGCAGGAGGCAGCTGGTTGATGTTTCTCTCTCATTGATGTTTCTGGCTCTCTATCCCTCTCCCTTCCTCTCTGTAAAAAATCAATAAAATATATTTTTTTAAAAAGGTTTAAGTAATTCAAGCAAGTCACACAAGATCATGCAACCAGTAATTATTTCTCAGACATGCTTGATTCTGAAATCTCTTATCATTCCATCATGTTGCCTCCCTTGATGCTGCCCCTTCACCCCCTACCCCCTTGATTGCCTAGTGCCATTTTGAAACAATGGTGAGACCAGGTCTCTAGACTAAGTATAGCCTGTGAACATGACCTGTCTAGTCTTTTGCCCGTCTGTGCCTCTCTGTTCTCCGAGTCCCTGCCACTGTGCTCTGTCTGTACTTGTATGATCAAAGCCCCTCTTTAATTCAATGCTATTCCTGAACAGTCATTTAGATATGTCTCCAACCAGCAGTCTAGTCTACAAATCTAGCCAGCCATCTCCTTTGACCACTGTTATTCAACTTTATAGAAACTTAAAGTCATGTTAAAGTTTTCCCTCTAAGTCACTCTTTATATTCAACCATCACCAATTTATATCATTTCTACATCTAAAATATGTCTTCAACCTTCCCACTTCTATGTTCATAATGACCCTCCTCCTCCAGGTCACCCATCCCCTCACACCACAATTTCTGCAGCAGTTCCCTTCTGCTCCCCCTGTTTCTCTACTCCCCGACCCCAATCTATTCTCCATGTAACAAAGTAAGACTTTTAAAGCAGAAACTAATTATGTGCCCACCATTTTCCTTAAAATAACTTCCAGAGCTTTCCACTACAGTTTAAATATAATCCCTACACTTTTTTTAGGTGACCTACATTACTCACAAGCCCCATGACCCGGCTCTCTGTCACCTTCAGTCTCCATCCACCAGCCATCATGGCCTCCTTTCACTTCCAGGAGGAGTAAAGCTTCTTTCTCTCTATGTTGTCATCCTACTTCCGCTCCTCCTCATGTGCCCTGCTCCTTCTAATCCTTCCAGTCTCTGCATTATTACACTCATTTTCATTGCTTTATAATAATTTACATTTTGCTGTTACAGATGGTGGGCTGCCAAGAAAAAGGTGAAGAGCCTTCAGGCAGAGATAAAAGCAAACGCAAGCATGTGCAAGGGATCTAATCTGAAGCTATGTGTGTTTGAGAAACTGAAGAGAAAACTTAAAAGACAGCCTTTGTGTCTCCCTGCAAGACTTCAGACTCCATCCCTGGAGGCAGGGCCATATCTGTCTTCTTCACCAGTTCACCTAGACTGAAGCACAAGTGCCTGATACATAGGACTCACCCACTATATATGCAAGATGTGACTTACCACCTTGGAAATCAAGTGTAGCCGTCGCTCTGGACATCACTGATTACTTCTTAGCAGATGAATCTCTTTTACTCAACAACACAGAAAATATGTGGCATTTTCCACAGAAACATGTTTCTAACTACCTCATATGCACATTTATTTGTAGTGACTGATGCTTATCTGTGCATAATTCTGTTATCTAGGTTTAGACGTATCTTTTACTTAATGAATCCATGACCCATTTCTCTTCTCTATGGTGCCCCTCTCCCAGCTTTGTTCTCCATTGGCTGTGAATTGATCTCAAATGTCATGTGGCCTCATTTTGAATGACATATCACTTATTTTAAAAAGGTAGATATTTTGGCATTTCTTTGTCTGACCTGCTCCCCTGAAAAAAAGCCTCATGAATATTTTATAAGTACTTATTGATGGTGTGTTAAAAAAAGAACATGGGACCAAATAAGCCTGACTTTTTATTTAATAAAATTTATTTCTAAATGTCTGCATTTATTCAACTTAAAGTTAGTTGTACAATGATATTTGCATTGATTTTCTTTTTTTTCTAAACAGAACTTAATTATATTTAATACACAAGTTTGATACAGCCAAACAGTAAAACACCAGAGTAAAATAGTAACAAAAAACGTGGTATTTCATTTGCAATGCATGAGAAATGGTTAACATCTTCAGTCACAAACAAGTCTTAAAAACCAGTAACAGAGACACTGTAATAATGCAAGGAAACTGGAAAAAAATAAAATGAATAAAAGTGATGATTAAGCATTAAGCATATATGATGATTTTGCTGAGCAGTGATGAAGAATAATTTCTCTGCACTATCACAGTGAGCAGAATAAAACCACTGACACCTAATATTCTACAGTTTTAAACAGTGTTGTATGCATTGATTTTCAAAAAGCCCAGGCAGGTACATATTATAAAATGGTAAACAATACATTTTAGAATTATGCTAAATTAAGAATAAGTCCATTGTGACTATTAAATAAGTTACTATTTCACATATGTCTTTAATGCTATCTGAAAGATATTATTATCCAAGTTTTACAAAAGAGAAAACTTAGGCTCACTGAGAGTAAGAAAATTTTTCGATGGCATAGAGTTCATAAGTGGCAGAACCACAACTATAATCTCAAACTTGAATAATAAATGAAGATAGTTTTCAAGAAATTGTGTTTATGGGACCAGAAAGTAAGTATAATATCTACTTTTAAAAATGATCAGATTCATTATCTATCACTGCACTAATGATGCACAAAAACAACTAATATCAGTGGTTTAGTGCAATGACTTATTTCATGGGTCTATGTGTCAACTAAAGTTAGGTTGATCTTGGCTGGGTCTCACTTAGATTCTTTTGGGTTTAAGGTATTTGTCTCACCAGTAAAAAGGTATTAGATATTAATGCAAAAATTATAAAATTTTTGTTAATATTACTGGCTGAGAGAAAGTGTTCAAGTTCATGAGTATAGACACAGTTAAAGAGATCCATAATGGCAGCAGAGTAGGTGGATGTTATTCTCACATCTCCTAGGACCAAACAGAAATTACAACTAAAATATAGAGCAATTAATCTAAATAATCAATTTAAGACTAGCTGAAAAGGAGACTTATAACCAACTTACACCACACATAAAAATAAACTCAAAATGGATTAAATAATTAAATGTTAGACTCAAGGCCTAGCCAGTTTGGCTCATTAGATAGAGTGTGTACTAAAGGATTCTGGGTTCAATTCCAGTCAAGGGCATGCAGACTTAATCTCTGTCCATGGTCAGAGTGCCTGGGGGATGCAGCCATTCATATGTCTCTCTCATATTGATGTTTCTCTCTTGCTGTCCATTCCCTCCCTTCCAAAATAGAAACAGACTCATATTTACCTAGAACAGACTGACTACTGTCAGAGGGAGGAGCTGAGTGAAAAAATGTGAAGGGCTTATGCAAAGAAAAATAATCGTAAATGCAGACAACAGTATGGTTACCACAGGGAAATGGTGGGAGAAAGGTAGAAGTTGCTAAAGAGGGGGTAAATGGTGATGGAAGACTTGACTTCAGGTGATGAACACACAATACAATACACAGATAACTGTTTCAAAAATTGTCTCAAAAAAAGTTTAGAAAATATCTTGATAAAGTTATTCCTGTTGCAGTGTCTCTGAAAAAAAAAAAAAAAAGCTGAAATTTTTGCAAGATGGTTAAATTTCTTGGGTAAAATTTTTAAATATTATAAATGAATTGAGAAAGAATGAAAAATACATAAAAAATCACTTAGTATCTTAGAACAAAGAAGGTAAAAGCACTATTACAACAGCAACATCCCACAAATTATAAATGTGACTGACACAATTAAATGACATTTCATGCCCATTGTAAAACTATAAATAAAATAAATAACAAGTGAAAATAATGTTATTGACATTAGGTGAACAATATTCTAGACATCTTATGCATATCATATCTTTATGAGAAGGAAGAAAGGGAGGGAGGAAGGGAGGAAGGAAGAGAGGAATGGAGGAAAGGAGAGAGGGAGGGAGGGAGGGAGGGAGGGAGGAAGAAAGGAAGGAACAAAGAGAGAATAATTTTACAAAAGTGTAGCCATATCAATGTTTCTTTAACAAACAAATATTAAGTTTGCTTTGAACAGCTATTTTTGGGGGGAGGGGGAAATGTAACTAAAGGGAATTCTGAACTATTTACATTTTTCTTTACCACGATATATTTTTTAAATATTAAGAAATTAATTCTAAATTTTTAAGAGGTTGGAATCATTATTCTACTTAACAACTGTGTTAGAAGTATATACCAATGCCCCGCTATAAAAGACAAAAAAAAATTAGCCTATTTCCAATTCTTTCCATCTTCTGATATTGTTAAAATGTATTCAATTACTTCATTATAATTTAGATCATTTACACTTTTCTACCATCTCTCCCACTGGCTCTAGCCAACCATGATGATCTTCTTATCATATCTTATCCCTCCAGTATCATTCCTGCCTTAATTCCTTTTACTTCTTCCTCTTCCTAGCACATTCTGCCTTCAGATATTTGCCAGGTTGGTATCTTTTTGTCAGTTACATCTTACATTCAAATGTCACCCTTCAGAAAGTCTGCCCTGACCACTGATCCTCAATATACCCAACATATCACCTTGTTTTAGTTTTTTTTAGAGCATTTATCATGATCAGAAATTCCCTTGTTTAGGACTCTATTTTCTGTCTATCATGTAAATTCACGCTATCATGTAAATCCCATGATAGCAGGAATTATTGGTTTACCACTTCTGTTTGGGACTATGACACTTTTGAGGAAATCTGTAGTTTTCTCTTGATTGTAGAAGACTTGTCAGGTCCTAGCAAACTCTCTTGCCTTAAGTTAGGCATCAAGAATTTGAAGTTATACTTAACATTTGGTAGTTTCTTTACCCTCATTACACTGATGACAGTTTTTTAAAGGGTTTACCTCTATTTTTCTTGTTGCTATTTCTGGCAATTTTTATTCTGCATGCACAGTAAATATTTTAACTTATATGTGTAAGAATTAAAAGGAAGAGATTATGATGGAAGCTAAGCAATCTGAAGCACCTCCACCATTGTGAATTGTAGAGTCTAATAAAGGACATACCTCTCCTCCCCACCAACCCTCCCAAAAAATGAACAGGCAAACCTCTATAGGCAGACTTATAAATATTGTACAATCCCCAAAGTCCATTCACAGATTTCTTTGAGAACCATGGACCTTCTTCTTAGCTGCTCAAGATGTAGTAATGTTACATGGCATAATTACCAGTGGGAAAAAAATATGCCCTGATAACTGTATTCCAAATGCATAACCATGGGAAGGGAGAGGAGCATAAACTAAGCTGACAGAGCAGTGAGGGGTTATGGCTGTGATGTCAAGGAAGAGCAACTAAAGAAGTAACTACCTAGATGTTTGCAAACCCTTCTCAGGTCCCCAGGATTGTGAGCTTCTGCCTTTCCCAGCCAAGGGTACTGGATTTCTTGACTTTTCTTCAAAGCATTCACGGTCACAGTGCGTACTAGAGAGATAAGGTGGATACAGAATATTGATATGGTAAGAGTGAGTAAGAATAACAATGGATCAGCAGAACAGGGAAGCCTGCTTGTATATGCACTTCATAGTCTACTTTCATAAAAGTAATATTTGTTTCATTAATTACATACTTTGTTAGTAAAAAACCTCCCAAAACACCACTCATGCAAGTAATTAGGTCCTCCCCTCTTTAAAAATGTTTGTTTTATTCCTAATTATAATGCAATTGCAATAAGGTATAGGTAATATTGCCATGGCAACCAGAATCAGGTTATCTTTTATCAAAGGGGCAACATTCATCAGGAACTTAAATTCCCTTTGGTCAGTCTTATCACTGACTGCCCTCATGCTCGGGTTATATCATAGTACAGCTGAGCCATTTCTCTCCTAATCTTGCCTCTCATTCCATAAATTCCAGATGACCTGCCAGATTTGTTCCTCTGACCCACACTTCTTCCTCACCATCTCTCTACTTCTAAGAATTTTTTTTAAAAATTTATTCACCACCTCACCACACACACCAAAGCCTATTATTAGTTTCACCTTTTAAAAAAGTGTTTGGTTCACCTTTTTCATCTTGTATAACTGTTATTATAAATAATAAATTGATGATGATGATGATAATAATAATAATAATAATAATAAATGTAATATGCAAATTGACCATCAATCCAACACAAAAGATAGCTGCCCCCATTTGGTCAAAGATGGCCACCCCATGTGGAAACAAGATGGCCAGCAGGAGAGGGCAGTTGGGGGCGACCAGGCCTTCAGGGAAAGACAGTTAGGATGACCATGCCTGCAGGGGAGCAGTTAGGTGTCAATCAGGCCAGTAGGAGAGTGGTTAGGAGGTGATCAGGCTGGCAGACAGAAGCAGTTAGGGGCAATCAGGCAGGCAGGCAGGTGAGCAGTTGAAAGCCAGCAGTCCTGGATTGTGAGAGGGATGTTTGACTGCCCATTTAAGTGGTATGGGACCTAACTGGGCACTCAGACATTCCTTGAGAGGTCCCAGATTGGAGAAGATGCAGGCTGGGCTGAGAAACACCACCCTCTTCCATCACACCCATGCACAGATTTTGTTCACCAGACCTCTAGTTAGAATATATTATTATTTGTTTTGTTTTGTTTGTTTAATATATTTTATTGATTTTTTTTTACAGAGAGGAAAGGAGAGGGATAGAGAGCTAGAAACATCAATGAGAGAGAAACATTGATCAGCTGCCTCTTGCACACCCCCTACTGAGGATGTGCCCGCAATTAAGGTACATGCCCTTGACTGGAATTGAACCTGGGACCCTTCAATCTGAAAGCTGATGCTCTATCCACTGAGCCAAACCAGTTAGAGCTAGAATATAGTATTCTTGAAAAATAATGGCAACCTCTTTTAATTCTCATATAATACTATATGAAATGTCAAAACTTCCAATTGCTTCTAAATCTACACAGTGGGATTCCTCTAAACTAACACCATTGCTGGACCCAGAAGCTCATTTGACCACTACAAGAAAGATTTGCTCTGTTTCTTTGTTATGCTGTTTTCCACAGGCAAAAAAAAAAAAAAAAAGTCCTAAAGTTTCTTCCAAGATGAGTTCATGTATCCCAGGTGACAGCTCAAATTTTGACCATACCACCCAACCCAAAGGAGTGTTTTTTATATCCCTAAATCCTGAAGCATCTATGTCTCTATGTGCCCACACTGCTCTCTGAGTGCCAGTCATTCAGGGTTACAGCACTACCGTATAATAGAGAAATAAATGGGATTTTCATTGCCAAATGCACTAGAACTGGATTTTGCCTCGGAGCAGTTTCCCCTTTAGCCCAGCTTTATACAATAATATTTGACCTCAATAACCTGGTATGTAAAATCCCTGTGACATTCTGAAATACATCTGTACTAGATGTGTTCTCACATCTAATAGAACACAAAAAGTGTGCAAAAGAAGCCATCACATTTAGTTACACAAAACTCAGCAATGGCCACACATACACCAACCCTATAGATGTACACTTTCTATATTCACAAAGACCCTACTAAAACATTGCAAAACAATATAGCTAAGACACAGCCTTGTATTTTCAAATGATATGTCCTACTTTTATTATTCCTTCAAATAAATGTTTGCTTCCATATTTATTCAATCACCACAGAAAATTAATGTGAGCATAAATGTAGCCAATCATGAAAAATAAATGCCCAACAGCCAATGTAGATTATGTATTAAGATGTGGGTTATATCAAGGCAGGCTATTTCTGTAGGGACTTCATCCCCACAAATCCTCCAGCATATATTGTGTTACACAACAGATTGCTCTGTCAGGACTTCTGTCTCTGAATTCCAGGTGTGCTCACTTTTGCATCTGTTACTTCACAAATGCATCAGACTTGAACGGCAAACCATATGGCTTCCCTTACTGGACCTACTTTCAATCACAACTATGCACAAATTACCAGTACCGAGGCTGTGCCCCCTGAAAATGCCAAGAGTGAGTGGTGTTGCATTGGGCACGCAGACAAAACTCAACATGAGTTTATGGCAGCCCTGAATGTATTGTCTGTTGCTTCGCAGCTGACCCTGATCTATGGTATGTGGGTAACAAATGTGCACATTTAGAATATTCTGTTCAGTTACTGTGCTGGGAATGGAGCAAGTTACAAAAAGCTCCAAGTCCAAACACAGTAGTGACATGCAGCAATGATGTCATTATCAGGAAATAATTCTATGCCTATCATTGAATCCCACTGGCAATATAAATGATAGTCTGTAGCAAATTGACCACTAACAGACACTAGCAAGGAGATAGAAAATTACACTTAGTTCAGTGATTGTATCTTCAATTAGCTTTGTGTGTAAATGTGAGTGTGTGTGTGTGTTTGTGTGTGTGTGTGTGTATGTATGAAAGTCCTAATGATACAGCTTGAATGCATGTGAATGGCAAAGAAAAATTAAATAAAACAAAATAGGGATGTTTATTTTTTAGAATCATTTCCGGAATTGCCAGCCAACAAGTTACATGAAGTGTGTTTTCACTGCACAGCACTTCTTTTTATAACACAACCATGAATCTCCAAACATTCCCTCAGGACAAGATGCTTCTTGAAAAGGAACGCTCTGAAAGCCAAAAATACAGATATGTTTCTATATAGTCCCTCACGCAATGGAAAAGTGTTCAGAGAGGAAGAGCTACTAGAAATTTTCAAGCAAGGAGAGAATAAAAAAATGTTAACCCTGTATATTCATGGAGCCTTAAGACATATTTTTGTTGAGATTGTTGATAAACCTCTTTTATAAAGGACTTATCATAAATACTGCTTGAGGCCATCTCAGATTATACAGGTTTTGTTACTCAAGGAAAACAAAAATTCATGCTGTCCCATGCGTACTTTTATAAATTCCTTGTTTATTTTGCAAATAGCAAAATGTTGACAGAGCAAAATTGTAATACACATCCACAAATTAACATTATTTAACAACATTCAAAGCCAATTAATTTTATGATTGTGAAAAGGTTACAAATATTTAATATAGAAAGAAGCAAGATATCTGAAAGTTCAAATTGGGACCAAAGCTAGCACTACTAGAAATGTTAGTGTGCTGTTTTTGTGGTGTGCTTTTTTAATTACATTTGACATTTAATATTATTTTGTATTAGTTTTAGGTGTACACAACAGTGGCTAGACAATCATATACTTAACAAAGTGTTCCCCCAATATTTCCAGTACCCACTTTGCACCATACACAGTTATTTCAATGTTATTGGGTATTTCCTATGCTATACTTTACATCCCCGTTATTATTTTGAAACTACCAATCTGTATGTCTCAATCCCTTCACCTTTTTCACCCAGTCACCTAACTCTCCATCCCCCTAGCAACAATTAGTCTATTGTCTGTATCTGAGTCTGTTTTTGTTTTGTTTGTTCATTTATATTGTTCTTTAGATTACAGGTATAAGTGTGATCATATGGTATTTCTCTGACTGCTAATCTAAGTTTCTAAGACTTCTGACTGGCATTGCAAGCTTAGTTCTAAGCAAAGTAACAAATTACATAGCAGCAAAGCTTGCTCTGATCACTTGATTTTTCTCTGTTTCTCTTTACTTCCTAGTGTGTGGAGATGTTGACTGTATTTCAATGTTATTTACTTGTTAGGCAATGAATTCTACCGTCAAGAGCATCATATGCTTTCTTTCTTTGGGCCAATTGTATTGATTTAGTTTTTTCTTATTGGCAGATAAATTCAGCTTATGTAACAGCAATTACCAAAGGGAACATTAATAAGATCCACATGATAAAAGGAGCTTGGTTAAGCCTTCTGGACTATTCTTAAAATATTACATTGAGACTGCTTTTTTTTATTTATGAAGACAAAGATCTCTCTGGCCACACCTTATTAATCTTGAGTGCAATGTCACCATTTATAGCCTATAGCTGTAACTTTAATAAGCACAGATTCTTCCTGTATCAGAGGGCCCTAAATTTAAAAATACAAATAACCACTCATGAGGATCAAGGGCTTGACAGAGATTCATGACTTTCATCCAGGTAAAGTTGTTAAGGGGCAGCAGTGCACGTACTTCTGAAACTGGAAATCCACCATAGGAAAGCACTTCTAAGTATTAATCGATTGTATTTGACTGCCCCATCTCCTGCACAGTTACTAATTATCATTAATTATGCAGAAATAGACTGAACAGAATAGTACAGAATAGACTCTAGCCATAACAGTGACCAAAATAATGGTTTAAACCAAAGGTCAAAGGAAGAAAATTTGCTATCATATCCTTAATAATGAGTATTATCCAAGTTATTTAACTATTAGCTCATTAGAGTTTAATAAGTGAATATTTATACCATGTCTTAATATTGCCCCATTCTAAAATTGCTAAATTTATTCCTACCTACCTGAAAAATTTTCTCTCTTCTCACCTGGATGTTTAACAAGCCCTTATAGCACTAAAACAAATAACCCAAATATTTTTATAACACAAAAGACCCCAAATAGCAAAAAAAAAAAAAAAAAAAATCTTGAGAAAGAAGAACACTACTTGATATCAAACTATACTACAAGGCTATGGCATCAAAATAGCATGGTACCGGCATAAAACAGATAAATAGATCAATGGAACTGGTACCAAATGGAGTGTGTGTTTCGGGGGGAGGATGTCCTCTTCCTCACTGGGTGCTGCTGGGAGTGGACATCTTAACGCTATCCCAAGACAAATAACTTTCTGAGATTTACTTAGAAGAATGAGTGGTTTTTACTTGTGTGCAATTAAATCCCTGTGTTTCTAAAGTCCCATTTCCCTTAGTCCAGTCACAGAAGTGTAGCTGGGATTTCAGTAACACTAGAAGAAAGCCAGTGTCCAGAGTTTCCTTTCCCTGTAGGTGACAGGTCCTGCACAGCATCAGGCTAGCTGCAGTCCCTTAGTGTGAGGGGCTCTGCATGGCCATGGGAAACACAGGAGAATGCCAGAAAGCCAAGCATGAGCTATGAGCAAAGTGTATCAAGAGGAACCAAGATAGCCACCTGTTTTGTTAATGGGATTATCTGTCCCAAATTCCCACGTGCCGGAAGTGGCCATGCCCATTTTGGCCAATGAACTCTGTTCCCAGGTGTGACTATCAGGAAGCGCCTTCCCTAGTCATCCCAACTTTATTGGGTATGCATCTATCTTCTCTTTGTCCAGTTCCCTTCCCTCAGTGTATTGCCAGGAGCATGCTGATAAGGCCTGGCTTCCCTTTGCTCCTTGCCTATTATTAATAAATAGCTTACAACAGTATCAGAAACAAATAGAGAGCTCATAAATAAACTCACATCTATAGGGCAATTAATCTATGACAAGGAAAGCAAGAACATACAATGGTGCAAAGACAATGTATTCAAAAAGTGGTGTTGGAAGAATTGGGAAAATACATGCAAGAAAATGAAACTAGACCACCTTCTTATATAATTTATAATATAATCTCAAAGTGGATTAAAAAGTTAAATGTAAGAACCTAAACCATAAAACTCCTAGAAGACAACATAGGCAGTAAAATCTCGGATATTTCCCTTAGCAATATCTTTTTGGGCAAAGGCAATAAATAAAAAAAAAGAAAGAAATGAAATTACGTCAAACTAAAAGTTTTGGGACAGTAAGGAAAACCATCAGCAAAATGAAAAGATAACCTACTGAATGGGAAGAAAATTTTCTCCAATGATATATCTAATAAGGAGTTAATATCCAAAATGTAAAAAGAACTCAGACAGCTCAACATCAGAAAAACAAACAACCCAATTAAATAGTGGACAGAAGACTTGAATTGATACTTCCCCAAAGAAGACGTGTCAAAGGAGAAGTGACATACAAATGGCCAATAGACATATTAGAAATTGGTCAACATCACTATCACAGAAATGCAAATCAAAACCACAATGTCAGATCTGCTATCATCAATAAATCAACAAGCAACAAGTGTCAGTGTGTATGCGGAGAAAAAGTAACTCTCGTGCACTGCAAATCAATGTAGCCACTATGGAAGAGTATGAAAACTCCTAAAATATTAAAAATGAAATTGCCTTATGATCCAGCAATTCCACTTCTGGGAATATATCAGAAGGTACTCAAAACACTAGTTTGAAAAAATGGATACACCCCCATATTCATTGCAGCATTATTTACGATATGCAATATATGGAAGTAACCCAAGTGTCCATCAATAGACAAATGAATTAAAAAAAAATCTATGGTACATATACACAATGGAATACTTATTACTTGGCCATAAAAAAATCTTATCATTTGCAACAGCATAGATGAACCTAAATGTTATTATGCTAAGTGAAATGTCAGACAGAGAAAGTCAAATACCATATGAATTCACTTATATGTGTAATCTAAAGAACAAAATAAACAAGCAAAATAGAAACAGACTCATAGATACAGAGAGGAGAAGGGTTTAGGTGAATAAGGTGAAAGGATTAAGTAGTACAAATTGGTAGTTACAGAATAGTCACAAGGATGCAAATTACAGCATAGGAAATATAGTCAATAATACCATGGTAACTATGCATTGGGCCAGGTGAGTACTTAAAATATTGGGGGGACCACTCTGTAAAGTAAGTGCATGATTGTCTAACCACTGTTCTGTACATTTGAAACTAATAAAGGATAATAATGAATGTAAACTATAATTGAAAATGTTTTTAATTTTTAAAAAGTGAACACTGAAATAACCTAAACATTCAATAGTGGGGGAAAAAGTTAAATAAACATAGTGCATCCACATAATAAAATATTAAAAATTATGCTTGCAATTAATTTTTTATGAAGAAAGTATTTTTGATAAGTATAAGTGAAAATTATAAAAACTGTATGTGTGGTATGATCCCAACTATGTAAAAAAAATATGTTTTTAAGGAAAAAGGCAAGAAAAAATAAAGCCAAATATTAACAATGATAGGGGTGAGGGGGAGAATTCCTTCTCTCAAACAGTGGGAGAGTCACAAACATTATATAGCTTTCAACATAAGTGGCTCTCCTGTTCCTAAATTAGTAGAGATATTGTCTTACAAAGGCGTTTGACCTCTAAGAAGTTGATATAATACTGCACATCTTTGGCATTCTCCATGGAAACATCCTCAGGACTCTATAATCCTCAAAATTATGAACTGCAATAGTGGAGATGCAGATGTACAGATGCTGGGAAGCTGGCTAGGTTTCCTCACCAATAAATTGAATTTATCCCATTTCCTGTCTAGCAGCTATTTGACTCTATTCATGTTGGTGCTTTCAAGGGGATTATCATTTAACATCCTTAGGAAATATGTATGTTTTCCTCATTCTAATTATGGATATTCAGATCCTTCAAAGAATATCAGAGCTATAAATGCTAATTTTGTTAATGCCAATAATTGCAAAAGCCCTAAACTTAATATTCATTTTTGTAGGAGTAAACAGATTTTTATTTTTAAAGCAATAATAACTTAAATCTTATGTTTAATAGGTTCTCATTAAAGTTTATTTTTTTTATTGAATATCAACGTGTAACCCTTTATGTTTAATATATGGATGTATCTAAATCCATGTGGTATTTTTATACAATGCTTTGGAATCTTTTAAAATAATCTTCAAAGTAAGAAGTGCATAAGTATAAAGTTATTATATGTTGCATGAACTAGAATGAATATTCAGCCACACCTAATTTTACCTAGAGAGACGAAGTTAAAGGAAGCAAAGATAAAATAATCAAATGGATAATTTTTAAGAAATATAAAAGAAGCAAGAATTTTAGCATAATAACATTTTTAATATTATTTTATTGATTTTACAGAGAGAAACGAAGAGGGTTACAGAGTTAGAAACACCTACCACATGCCTTCTGGACGCCCCCTACTGGAGATCAAGCCCACAACCAAGGTACATGCCCTTGACTAGAATTGAACCTGGGATCCTTCAGTCCATGAGCTGACACTCTATCTGCTGAGCCAAACCTGTTAGGGCCAGCATAATAACATGTTAATAAAGTGATCAGCTTAACAATAACCCCACAACCTTCTGACCAACTAATAAAGCAAATGGATAATCAAAACAGGTTTATTAAAGATAAAGGATAAAGGCAGGGCACAAAAATTAATACATTTAAATTTTCAAATAATTAATGATTGAATAATTGGGCCATTGTTGAAAGTCCAGTCCTTCAAAAGTGGTGTTTCAGTCTTCAACAAGAAATTAAGACTTATCAGCTGATGCCATAGTAATTTTTTATCATATTTTCCAAAGTTTGAAGACCAATAATAGTTCTCACATGAAGATTGTTAGTTGTATGCCAATAGCTGTTCTCTTCTACTTTCTTAATAGTAACCTTTTCAGATTTTTTCTGGATACCTTTTCATTCAGAATACTTCAACTTTCCAGCCTCTCTATAGTTAGGTGTACTATGGACCTAAGTTTACACAATGGGATATAAACAGAAGTCAATTGGCAGTTTCCAAATGTTTTTTTTTTTTTTTAAAGATCAGCTATACTGATGATGTGTTGTGGAACTGTATACCTGAAACCAGTATAATTTTGATAACCATCACCCTAAAAAATTCAATTAAAAGTAAAAAAAAAAAAAAAAAATCAGCTAATCCCATCTTTTACCTTGTTTTCACTTCTTTATTCTCCTGGAATGCTGATGTGATGACAGAAGCTGGGCTAACCCTTCTAGACTGTAAAGTGAGCATAAGAATAGAAGATATAAATAGTAGAAACATGCATCCAGTTCTGGGCTTCTAGATGTTTGTGTGAAAATATATATGTTTTTGTAGTGTCTAAGCCACTGTTAATTTTTGTTTTATTCTCTTTTGCTTTTTTTACCTTTAAGAGCTGAGCATAATAATCTTTTCTGAGGTGTGGTGATAACCATGACCCTTAAAACTGCTGATAATTAGTTATTCGGACAGTAGCCTCAAGCAAGTACATGGCTCCTTTTTAGGAAAAGTAGCCAGGCTTACAAAATTGTTTTTTTCACCAATTATTTCTGCCTTCTAAGGAAATACATCTATCAGACTGCACTTCTGGGCTCTCTCTTCCAGTGGCTGAGTTTGGGAAGAGCCTGGTTTTCACTGGCCACATTTATCTATTAGGTGGAGTTAACACAGGGAAGGTCACTGTTCACTCATGACCCAGCCTCTTGGTTCTGTCTACCTGAAAATGATGGACATTTACTGTTAGCTTCCAGGTTACCAAGAGAAAAATAAGATATGTTAGGCTCCTCTATCTGCTTCTGTAACTGGGTAGATTAATTTAAGAAAGTGAGGATGGAAGACAAAGCCCCATTTTGGCCTCAAGGCCACGCCCATTCTGTAATTGTGCTAAACATGAACAGAGCAATTGCATTAATCCCCATTCTGTCCTCTCTGTGGCTGTTACACATGTAGATAGAGCTTTGAGAGGGGTGAGTGAGGCTACCCCAGGAATGATATTCTCAGCTTCTCACAGTGTAGTGGTGCAGAGTCAACTAACAAACATTAGTGACTCTTAATTCTCAAGTTCTATATGTTTGTCTCATTGTGATTCTATAAAAATTCCATAGGAAGTACGTATTTATTTTATTTTTTTATTTTAATTTTATTTTATTGATTATGGTCTCACATAATTGTCCTTATTTCCCCATTCCCATCCCAAACCCCTCCCTAGATATGCCTTCCCCAACCCCCATTGTCCATGGCCACTGGCTGGGCCCATATGTATGTACACAAGTCCTTTGGTTGATCTCTTCCCCTTACCCCCATCCTCCCTTACTTTCCCTCTGAGGTTTGAGAGTCTGATATCTGCTTCTCTTTCTCTAGGTCTGTTTATGTTGTTCATTATTTCCTCTAGATGTGTGAGATCATGTGATCCAAGAAATACCCTTGTAAGAACCTAAACTGCAACAAACCATAATGGTTATGCTGAGAGGCAAATGAATCAGTCTGTAGTGAGTTCCTTTCTGGGCCAACAGTTCTTTTGAGTCCCAATTTCAATGCCAGATAGTTCCTTATGTGTACATGCCAGCCAAGATATTTCAGTTCTGGTTGGTAGACAAATGGTAGTAATGCAGGCCCGCCCGTCTCTGGTTTGGTCCTGGGCATCCTTCAGCAACCCGCAGCTGCTGTCTGCTGGTACGCTGAGGCATCGTCAGCATCTTCCATCTCTGAATTGTGTCTCTTCTGTCTTTATAGCTGGAGCACTTCCGTCTATTCCTCTCTGTTACAGGATTCCAGATGGTCTCGGAGTTGTTTTCTGAAGATATACAAACATATTCTCGACCAAAAGTTAATAAATAAACGGATATTTTCTTTAAATTTGATTTGGGATTCTTTTCCATCCCCCCTCCCCAAATGATTTCCCCCTGGCTTGTTTTGTCACCATATGTGTATTTTCATGGGTATCTTGCTATTAATATATCTATCCAATAAAACAATACACAAAAGCATCGTCAGTCTATCTATTAGTGACCTAAACTTGAGAACAAGCACCACATGTTTCCCCATTTTCAATCCACTAAGCAATGTCTTCAATGACATGGAAACACGAGCAGGACTCCAGACATATTATTCCAGATAGTTTTTTTGGGAAATGCTGATTAAAGTCCTTATATATTCCTACAAATGTGCCAGGGAGCAAGCCTAGTAGATGTGTTCCTGTCCCAGGAGATGGGGGTGAGGAGGTCTGCACCATTGCAGCAGTGTCATTCCAACCTATATTAGAGCCTGAGTTAAAGGAGAAAACAAACCAGTTTCTATCCTAGTGCAGTTTTTATTTGAAATGTTATTGTTCTGTCCATCATAAACTCTTCATGCTAATTTTTAGTTAAATATTGTATTGAAATACTATTTATCTTGATGGCTCAGGTTTTTGTTTGTTTGTTTTGTTTTGTTTTGTTTTAGCTTTCCCTTAAATTTGGCAAAGTGTATAAGGATAAAAAAGAAAAATGATCTTGTAGGGTTCACCCTCGTCATGGCCCTGCATTTCAGAGTCTAGCACTGGCTCTTTGTGTGACTTCTGACAAGTTCATCTGTATGCCTGGCCCTTAGCACATCTGAAATGTAATTCCAGCTGATGCCTCATTGCTTCACTTATCATTTGAAAAGTGTGTGCTCTGCATGATCCCTGAAGAGTTGTCATTAAATAACATCAAAGCAGTCTTGTCCTCAAAAAATGCAGACCCCCTACTTTCGGCAGGAAGGTTCATAAGAGCTGGTCACACCATCCCTGAGCTAGGAACCACTCATGTAGTGCAGAGTCAAATCAGAAACATTAGTGACCCTTAATTCTCAAGTTCTCTATGTTTGTCTCATAAAAATAACATGTGTTTTTCTATGGAATTTTTATAGAATCACCTCTTATGCACCACAGACTGCAATAATCCACATCAACAAGGTGTGAATCAGGTGAATAGCAAATGGTGAATCCTTTCAGAAAGGTTTTTTCTTTACTTTTCTAAAAGGTGTGTAGAACTAGTAAGACCACGGATATTTAATAAGAACCAGCATCCCAGCATCCGTGCTTTGGCCTGCTTCAGATTACACAGCAGCATCCTAGTGCCAGTCCAGGGCTTCTTACATGCACTGATGCTGAAAGCACAGCCGGAACAAAAGCCTGGGCTGACATTTTTAATGCCTCTAGCAACTGCTCCATGTTCTGTTTTATTCTATTTGGTGTTATTACTTGCCGTTTGGTTGGCCACCCTAAACAGCCAGCCTGCAGCAACAGCAAACACTGTTTCCTTCCACAAGACCTGTGAGCCCATTCTATCGATCCCCAAACCCCCGGCCTTTTTATGGAAACAAAGATGGGTTGAGCCCCTTTCCAGGAGCAACACACAAACTCTGACATGTACATGCCTCCTCACAGAACGGATCCTGTCTGGATGAGTTGAGATTCTTGCCAAAGAACAATGGGTACCTTTGTGGATAAAAGCACTGCCTAAATGTAAGATGTTGTCAGGTAATAACCTCAAAGTATCTCACAATTGCTGCCTGGTGGTAATTATAGGGCAGGTCGCAATGTACTCAAGGGAAAGGCCAGATGAGGCCTGAGAGGTAGGTAAGGTGTTTGGCAGGATTGACGTGCAATGAAAGATTCTGGAAGCCTGGTTTCTCCAGCCTGACAATGAGCATAGTTAGAAAGGAACTCAATTGCACCATTTAAGATGAGGAAAGGTACAGGGGAATAAAGTTATCAATTCCAAGCTTAAAATGCCAACGCACACTATGAGAATAAGTACTCATATGAATGGCGCAGCAAGAAAATTTAAGAACCAATAAAATGAAATACTTCTGCACACAGTGGAATTGCGTGCTGCAGGAGATCAGAGAGTCAAATGCAGTCACTGTATTTTAAAAGGAGGCGGAATAATTTTATGGCCACTCTAAAAGAGGAGACAGGCTTAAATTGCTGCAGGAGGCTGGAAATGAGGGGAAACCTCATAACGACAAAGGTAGTAAGATCCGGAAGTGGGTGTAATCTGAATACTTTGATTTGCCACATTTTCTGAGCTTTACCAGGATTTGTCACTCCTCTTAGCCAAGTCGGGAATCTGCTCAGCCTCAAAGCCCACGACCTTTAGTCTTGGTTGTGTTGCTGTATCATCTTTTGTCTTTCGTATTCTTTTACCATTACCAAGGCATTTATCATTAACTCTCTGGTGACCCCTTCCCTGAAATTCATGCCCGCCAAAGTGATTGTCCAGATGCTGCTTACTTTGCACACAGATTCCTGAAACCTACTTATATCTTTATTCCCTCCTCCACTTCAAATCACATTATAGCCAGAAGGAGTTACTGGGAGCTGTCTCCAAACTGCACACAGAAACTCCATTAGATTTCAGATCAGTTGCCTTAACCTCTTATGCACCACAGACCACAATAATCCATCAGACCATGCCAGTTTAACCACATTCTACCTCTCCCTGTTAGCTAACAACATGCCAGCAGATAAATTAGAATTTTCATTCTGTTGACTGCTGATTGCTTCACACTCTTCACTCGATCATTTCTGGGGGGCAGTGACCTAACATAAACCCTTACATTTATGTAGCATTTCAGAAGCTTCAGTAGATTTTTATATCCACACCATTTGATAAATCACAGAAGCTCACTACAAAGTCAGGGTAGAGCAGATCTTAATATCTTCTTTTTTGCAAAATGAAAAATCAAGCCTCATTTCTGCTCACATGCTGGCATCTTTTGATTCTTGGTCCTTTTCAATATATAAGATGATTTGCTATAGCTAAGTAAGCTGGCCCATTTTATTCACAAACCCCCCTCCTTTCTCTGCCACATTACTTAAGTGTCTACCATATCTAGAATTGTCTACCTTTTTCTTTCCAATAGTCCTAGCTTCTAGAATGCCACTGACTCCATAAAAACAACATTTATTCACTTAAAATAATCTTGTACCACCAAGCAATGATCCCTAACACATATTTCCCTTGGACTCTTTCCCTAGTCTTCTGTAAAAGTACGTTTGCATCTCTAAAATACCAAGGAATAGATAAAGTGGTAAAATCCACAATGTTACCTGCTTTTTATGCCTTACAGGTTCTGCAACATCTGCCAGGTGAGCCTTCATCCTTTCATTCATTTTTTTTCAGTAACTATTTAATCACCTCTATATGCCCAGACACTAGCAGAGAACAAAACAGACTAACATTTTGCCCTTGCTAAGTATAGGTTCTAGAGGGAAAGACATACAGTAAACAAAGTAACCAAGAAATTTATAGAGTTGTTTCATAGTTTAAAATATAAAACTTAAGTAAAGACAGGAAGAAATGTCAGGATGGAGGCAAGGAAATGGAATGTGGGCCAAGTGGTTTTATGAGGCTTCACGGAGAAAATGACTCGAGTGAAAATCAAATAAAGCCAAACTGCTAGCTAGCCATGTGGATATTTGAGAACGAGCATACCCAATAAAGAAAGAGCAAGTGTAAAGACCTGAGGTGAAGCTGTGCCTGTGGTTGTAAGCAACAACAAAGAAACCTACATAGTCAGAATGGAATGAATGAAGAGATTCGCGATAAAAAGTAAAATTGGAGAGGTATCTGGGATAATAATACAAAACCTGGTAGGAGATGGAGAGCCATGTGGGCAGAGAATGACAAGAGCTAACTTCACAAGATATCTAGCTGCTTAGTTTAAAATAGTCCGAAAGGGGCAAGAGCAGAAGGAAAGCCATCAGTTAGGAGTCTATCACCTGAGTCCAGACAAGTGAGTCAGGAACTACAATATAATGGAAGTGGTTAGAATGAGATAAACTTAGGGAATATTTTGCAACGTAGAATTAGTAGAATTTGTGATAAGTCACATGTAGAATGTCAGGGAATGAGGAGGATTAAGGATAATACCAAGATTTTGGCTAGATAGAGTATGTAGGTAAATTTTCTTTTAATAAAAATATGAAAGATTGCTGTAAGAACAGATTTGGCAATGGGGGCATATCAGCAGATTTATTTGGGAAATGTTAATGTATGATATATAATAGACATCCCCATAAAGTATTACATAAGCATTGTGTATATGGGATATTTGAATGCATTTGAATATGGAAGTTCAGACAGGAGACATAAATAAAAACATTATAAGCATGTGGATGGTATTTAAAATCATGGATCAGGATGAGTTACCCTTGAGGGTAAGGAAGAATGAATAAAAATTAGAAAAAGTTTAAGCACATCCTGGCCCACCCCAACATTTAGAAACTGGAGGGATAAAGAACTTGGTAAAGATGTGTCTAGAAGAGTAAAAGGAAAGTTAAATAAACATGGTGTCTTGTAAGTCAAGTGAAGAAAGTATTTCACTAACAGGGATTTTCTATGCAAGTGCTTATGATAGGTCAAGTAAGATGAAATCTGAGAAATAATCATTAGACTTAGCAGTAGGAAATCATAGGTGACTCTGATAAACATGGTTTCAGTGACAGAATGGGGCTGAAGGATGATTTGAGGGGGTTAAAAGAAAAAGGAAAAGAGTTATTGGAAACAGAAAGTCAGCAATCATAGATAACTCAAGAAGAAATGGGATGATATCTAAAGGAAAAAGGTCAAGAGAGGGCATTTTTTAATATTAGAAAAATTATTTATAACTAGAGGTCCATTGCATGAATTCTTGCACAGGTGGGGTCTAGCTGGCCTGGCCCCAAATGGGTCAGATTGGGGCCGGGCCTATTGGGAGGAGGAGACAGCGGGAGATTGGCCAGTGGACCTACCCTCATCCAGGCCCTATCAGGGTTCAGCCGGCTGCAGGGAAGGGCCAAGGGCCATTGGCTGGTGGGCCCCACACACAATTAGGGTGGGGGAGGGGGCTATTGGAGGCAGAGCCAGCTGTGGGAAGGAGCTGTGGGGGGTGGACCAGCCAGCCCCACCCCCGAATGGTGTGTAGGGGGCTGATCAGGGCCAGCAGCCTGAGGGAGGGTTGTTAGCTAGCCAACCCTGCTCCTGATCAGACTGCGGGGGGTGATGGGGTGGAGCTGACTGCGGGGAGGACACACTGGCTGATTGGGGTGGGGCTTTGCAGGTGGACAGGCTGCAGGAGGTTGGCTGGCTAGCCCCACTCTTTATTGGGGTAGGAAGAGTTATCAGAGGCTGGGCTAGCCAGGGGTTAGGGACTTTGGGAGGTTGGAAGGCTGGCCCCTCCACCTGATCTGGCTGGTTCACTGGCCACAGTGGGCATCATAGTGACCAGTCATTCAGGTCTTTGCAGCATTTAGGTCACTGGTTTTTTTGTATACATAGATTATGTTTATATATTATTTGGACTAATCCAATAGAGTAGGAAATTAGTGAGTTACAAAAGAAAGAAGAGAATTGCTGACATGTTGTCTCAGAAGAATTGGGTCTAATCACTCATGGGTTAGTTGGCCTTAGCCAGGAATATCAAGGTCACTTACAGTCAACAAAACAAAGGTAGAAAATATGGGTTATGGTGAAGATCGGCAATGAGAACATGTGAAAGTTTCTTCTGATTGCTTTTATTTTACCAGGGTAGAAAGTGGAGTTTTCAGGTGAGAGGATGGGGTGGGGAAGGTTCAGAGGATGGAAAGCACTAGTGTAGAAGACTGAGAATGTGTAGATTAGCAGGATGGCTGGCAGCATTAAAGTCTGCCTTGAAAATAATGATCATCTGTTTTAAATGAAACCAATTATCTTGATTGTGCATTTTGTCACATTTATTTCAGTTGCTGGGTTCAATCATAGAAGTACTCAGAGAGCTTCTTTTAACAAAGGATCTGATTTAGCCAAGTGAATACACAAAGGGGAAAAGGACAAGTGAGCTAAGAGTATTTGCAAGCAAAAGACTATAATAATTAACTATACATTTTATGCTTGGAAAAGCATTAGGAGAGGAGTTTAGGGTAGGGAAAAAGAAGTAAAAAGTGGGGGTGTAATTGAAAAATGGTTGCAATTGACATAATTGAGAGAGCAGGGTGGGAAAGTAGGGATGCATGATAATCTGTTAATGGGATGTTTGAAATTGAAGCAATAGATGTGTATATGGGTAATTAAAAAATCAAGATTATGGCTGAGGTCCAATGAAGGCCAAAAAACTAAAAATTCAGAGTACTGAAATGATCCTATGCATGGATTTTGAAATCACTAAGATGTGCCAAGAGTGGTATTGGAGTGAGGAGCAGTAAGCTAAAATCTCCAAAGGATGAGGTGGACTACCCGAAGAGATGGATGGAGCAGTAGGTGATTACAACAAGAGATATAATGGATGTAATGTAGTCTGATGACAGAGGAATAAGCAAATACTAGTTTTAGGAAAGAGGAGGGTAAGAAGCATGATCTGGAAGTTGTCAAAGGCTCAAAGAAGCCGCCCCATCCACCTTTCTACAAGGAATTTGGGAGAGAAAACTGCTATATTTGGGGGATTTGCCGGGGAAGTAATGCCATCAGAGGAAAGCAGAGTTTTAGTTAGAAAAGTGAAAGGAACTTCCACATAAAAGGTTGAGGACATAGGGTTGTTTTTGCAAATTGACCCTTTGTTTCAAAAAAGTTAAAGTGGCTCCGGATATAAAAAGTAAGCAAAGGGAAGGAGATTCCAGAGTAATTTGGGTTTCCTGGGCTTCATTTGGAAACTGACCTGAACAAGAGTGAAGGGTGTACTAAAGTCCAGTTCTCATAGCTCCAAGCAATATAATGGCTGAGAGCTCGCTCTTTTAGGACTGGGCTCCCATTCAGGCAAGTAGGCTCTGGATCAGAAGTTAAAGAGTTCTAGACGCCTAGTGATGAAAACATAGAAATTACAGAGGGGCAGTATTCTTTCTAAGGACAGCTACTCTCCTGAACCCTGCTGCAGCTGTGGGCCTGCAGAGAAGTGACTGTCCCCAGCATGCCGGCCCCTTTGTGACTTCTGTCAACAAACCTCCTAGGCTGCAGAGTCTGCAGAGGCCACAGTGATGGCTCCGCCTGGTCTCCACCTCCCTCTGTAGGGAAAGCCAAGGTCCCCCAAAGAAAGTAAACCAGTTCAGGAGGCTTAGGGAGCATTTCAAAGGAAACCCCAATTATATACATCAGTTCTGTTCAATAGATATATGGAATATTTACCAAAAACAATTTTGGAAGGTGAAAATATTGTGAGGCCTAGAGCCAATGACCCAGATGAACTTGGACTTCTGCCCTGATCTAGCTGGTCTCCTTCAGTTATTAAAATGTTTTCTGAGAGCTAACACATCAAGCTCCACCTGAGGAAACGAGGTAATAGAAAACTCTGGAATGCCTTCCAGATAGGGTTGCTAGAAAAAATACAGGATGGGCAATTAAATTCAGATTTTAGGTAAACTATGAATGATTTTTAGGATAATTATGTCCTATGCAATATTTTTGTTTCCAGTACTTTTACTTGCTACATTTTACAATCTTACCCCTGACAGAATTTGGAAAATCAACTGAGATGTATGAATGGCTAAGCTTAGGGTAACAAAACTTTTAGTAATATGCCTCAGAAATAGTGGAAGGTTTTAAAGCCTCCTTCTCCCAAGTTACTCATTCTAGCTTTTCTATGTCATTAATTGAGTTTGGAAATGTACATGTAAAGCTGAAATAAGCTGATAGTCACCTAAGATATCTCTTCTGTGCTTTGCCCCATACACACAGTTATTCCCTATGTCCTCACAGTCTTACACAATGGCTTAAGAAATGGAGAGAAAAGCAGTACATGAGGTTAGATCTGGCAAGAAGGTGCTCTCCGATTTGTAATTGTCAGAGGCAGGGTTAGGGGGTAGGAAAATTGGATGAAGGTGGTCAAAAGGCACAAGCTTCCAGTTATAAGAAAAATAACTTTTGGAGATGTGATGTACAACATAATGGCTAGAGTTAATAATACAGAAAAGTTGACAAAGGAGTAGATCTTAAATGTTTTCAAGGGAAAATATTATAATTGTGTGAGTTAATGGATGTTAATTAAACTAATTGTGTAAATCATTTATATCATTAAAATCATTGTATTTTTCACCTTAAACTTATACAATGCTATGTGTCAATTACATCTCAATAAAAATGAAAAAATAAAAAAGGACATATCAAAAAGATTCCATAGGCATGAGAAATAAAGGAGGCACCCTCAGGGATGGCCCCACCCTTTTGTAGGCATTGCACAGCACTGAACATCTCTGCAGGGTCTCTGGTATGGCATCTATAGGGCACAGGCGTCTTCAAACTACGGCCCGCAGGCCACATGCGGCCCGCAGAGGAGTCTGATCCGGCCCGCCAGGTTTTTTGGGCAGTGAGCGCAGCCGAGGTGTTACAGTAGGAATTAGTAGTTCATATAGTCCGGCCCTCCAGCTCTCTGAGGGACCGTGATCTGGCCCCCACTTTAAAAAGTTTGAGGACACCTGGACAGTCTACACGACTCAACCCAATGGGTGTTTAAGAAAAAGGAACGATGAAAGGTGGAAGAAATTTTTCCTAATGAAATGCTTTAAAATTCCTATTTTAAATATAGAGGACATAGAACAACGCACAAAGCCTGCCACTTGGCTTACTTACTATTTAGAACGAAGACGATGCTCCCTGGCTACTCAAAGTCAGCAGTCACCAGAGCACACCCTGTGCCCTGCTCCCTAATGCCATACATCCTATGGGTGACTGAAACTTGAAAAAAATGAAGTATATTAAAATCTACTATCAATCCAGTAAGGGAGAGCCAGCTGGATACATCAGAATAGAGTTCAAATAATCACTATATATGAACCTGAACATTTATCCACATCCCTATCTCAAAAGCTAACACATTTCATGCTCTTTCTCATATTTAAATCTAGATAAGCAAATTTTCAATATCCTTTGAGGATGCAGCTGTTGTTTAACACTGTGACTTCATATTTATACAGCTTCTCTCATCATAGAATCTTAGACCATTTTACCAGCATAATTCAGTATTAGTAAACACTAAAAAATAATTTCAGCTACATTATTCTATTGGGAAACTAGTCAGGATCACATACACTTATTTTCCTGGACATTTGGAAGTTGCTACTTTATCCTTAATAAGAAGAAAGAAAAGAAAAAAAAAAAACAGACAAATCCTCTGATCTCCCAAAGGAAAAAAAAAATTAAGGCCAGCCAACAGGACAAAAGAGGGTTATTTTCAAACAAACTGCACTTCGAGGGGAGGGCTACCAAACCATTTTCTATATTTTAGGAAAGGGAAAATTGGCGTGGGAAAGTGATGAAAAAAAATTGACAACATTTATATAAGAAAGTAAACCAAGAGATTAGGTTACTTATAGAAATTCATATTTTTAGATTAATTGTGGCAACACCCTAAAATGTGACTAAAAAGAAAATCAACTTGGAAATGTGTTTTAATATGAATGAATGATTAGATGCAGACTCCTCTATGAGCTCTGATCTTAGAATATTTTATCCTCTCCCTACAACTGCAAACCTTACCCTACCCCAGTGCAGCCAGGACAGTTATTTGTATCATTGATACCTGATGTCTGGTGCATGGAATGTTTGTTCCTAGAACCCCAAAAAACCCCTTCTCACTTCACTAGATAAATCTGATTACCTTTTGTTTTCTCACCATTTATAAAATTCCTTCTCAAGCCAGCTTTCTCGGGTTCTTATATAAACTTTTCCCCAATATTTAAATAAATAATGAGGCCTTGGCACAGGGCACTAGTTCCTGAATTAGGGAGTGGCCGCTGAATATTTATTTAATTTCATGCAGAAAGAAAAAAAAAGAACTTCATTTGAGGAAATGAGCAAGTGTATCTATTCTGTCTTGTAACTGATGTGCAGCCCTGTGTATGTGAAGTTTAACTGTAAAACTTGGTAGACGCTCACCAGATGCTAACTGATTGCTTAGCAGTTCAAATAACTTTTGATAACTGTGTCTCATTAAATAACACTGTGCATGACAAGCACTTTACAGCAGTTTATTTTGGTTCATTTGCATATTGAAATCTTGGTATTGTATAATTTCTCCCATTTAAAATAAAATCTCCTTTCAACAGTTTCTTCTTTCTTTCTTTCTCTTTCTTTCTTTCTTTCTTTCTTTCTTTCTTTCTTTCTTTCTTTCTTTCTTTCTTTCTTTCTTTTTTTCTTTCTTTCTTTCTTTCTTTTTTTCTTCCTTCCTTCCTTCCTTCCTTCCTTTTCCTTCTTCCTCTTCCTTCCTTCCTTCCTCCTTCCTTCTCTCTCTCTCTCTCTCTCCTCTCTCTCTCTCTTCTCTCTCTCTCTCTCTCTCTCTCTCATTTCTTTCTTTTTAAATCATCGACACATCAAAACGTATGGCATTTGCTCAAACCAGGTCACAGCAGCATTCTGGGAAGACACTCTGAACATGGGGCACTATTAGACGCTGAGGGATTACTTAAGTAGCTCCTGAAAGAAACTGCATGTTCATGTCATTGTGATCTGAGATGGATTTAGGTCAAGACAGAGCAAGTGATAAGGATGTTTTTTAAATGTCATGTATTCTACTAAATGAATTAGTTGCTAAGATATAAGAAGATTTTCTATACCCTCTTCCTCACCTCCAGGGTTACAAAGGCCACGATGCTTTGGAGCCCAGAGGACTGGAGTGCCCTGCCAGAGTTCAGCTACTGCGAGAGGCCCCTGAACGGAAAAATTACTCTGATTGTGACAGGACAATTTCAGATGGCAAGTGTCATCAACGGTACTAAACCCTTCTGCTGAAACTCAGAGAAAGACCCAAGGGTTTATCCTGTTCTAAAGGTACAATTAGCTGAGATTTTTATCTCCATATCTGAAGAGCCTAAATCAGACAAGTGCCCAGTGAGCATCTCTGGCCAAAAACAGAACACAGTGCCACACTGGGCTGCTTTCTTCATCTTTCTCTTAACTGACTTTCTGAATAGGCAGCAGTTAATCACTCTCCTCTGCCTACAAAGAAAATTAGAGCTTTGTACGCTAATGTGATGAGTATTTAAAGAATCATCAACATGGCCAGCATCTTCAACATCAAAAAGAGTTTAGGCAAAGTGTAGTGACCAAGCAATTTTCTATCTCCATGAGAATAGATTATTTTAGCAAAAATCATTTTGTAAAAACAAGGAAGTTATTTAATCATCATCAGAGGGTTATAAAGTACACACATATTGTTAGTGGTTTCATAAAGCAAGCACAAAAAACATACAGCCAAGAGGGCATTGTCCATTAGTTTTACTGTGAGAGATTGTATTTCATCTAAGCATTGTTCCATGGCACTGGGCCTTTCTGATGCTTTGTTTTAGAATTTAATTTAAAGATGAGATTATATTCACTTAATAGATATTTGTCCCTTGAGAATGAATGTGATTTTTTAAAACTTCCAAAATCCAAGTGGAAATTTGTTATTTAAATCTAATGAATGAGAGCCCCCAAAGTGATCACAATGAAAAACAGCACTCTTCCATGAATAGCATGTTTATCGTGTCCACTCAATTAAGCAACATTTATCGACTGAGACATTATGATGTGTAACATCCTAGGATGAAGAGATACAAATAAAAACATGTGCACACCTTCCCCATTAAGGAGTTTAAAGTCTTTTGTGGTGAGGGAAATAGATACTTAGACAATTGCAGGACACTTTAAATGATTTATAAACGGTGTACTCTGAGAACACCTACAAAGGAATGATTAATTTCAACTGAAGTGAATCACGAGAGAGTTGGTAGTAAAAGTTGGATTTGGTCTGGGAGTTTAAATGAGTAGGACTTCAACAGAGGAAATCAGTGAAATATAGGAAAGGAAGTTTGTTAAACAAACGTGATAACAAAGCCAACAGTACACAGGAAAATGCAGAGTATATTTATGGTACTATAGATATCCTGTTGTAAGTCAAGACTTATTTATAAAATATGAGACTAGGAAAGTAGAAAAGTGGCACCAAGAAATGTGCAACTGCAACAAGTCTTTTCTGTCTGTCCTTTCCAAAAGTTTGTCAACTAATTTTGACTTTTTCTCAGGCCCATGGATACTTTTTGAATTATGTCAAGTTGTCCTGCCCAATTGTGGAATTTTGAGTGGATGTTTAAGAGCATAAATAATTTTGAAGAAATTTCTCACTTTTATAATACTGAGTTTTCTAGTCTATAAACATAGACTGTCTTTTCATTTATGTAACTTTTCTTTAATTCTCCAGAAATATTTTGTATTTTCTGCCTTGAGATTTTACACATTTAAAAAGATATGTTTCTAGGTATCTCATTGTTTAATGCTACTATAAAGGTAACCTTTTAAAAATTAATATTCTAACTAGATGTTGGCATATTAAAATATAACTAATCTTCAAATATTGACCTTTGATACCACAAATTTATTAAAATCGCTTATTTCTAGTAAAAACAAAGAAATATACACTTGGATAGGACCTGTAAAAATATCAAATTCCACTCCCCTGTTTTAAAGATGAAACAAAAAGTAGCTAGAGTAACTTGTAAGGTCACAAGGATTATTAGCTCCAGCCAGAGTTGAACCCAGATCTTCTGTCATCAAAACCAGTTTCCTTTGCACCACACCATGTATAGATTGCCATCACATGGTAGAAGGTGGCTCTTGTAAGCAATACTGAGCTTGAATATTTAAACATCAGAGTAAAATGATATGTACACATTAACGGAAACTCTGAAAGCAGTGAGAAGAAACTGAAAATAGAAAGACTGGTTACAAAGCTTCTGCAGTCATCTGTGTTAGAAATAATGGGAGTCTGAACCAGAACTGTGATAACTGAAATAGAAAGGAAGTGATGGACTCAAGTGTCATTTCGAAGATGAAATTGCTGCAACTTGGTGATGAGAGAGAAGAAAAAATTACAGATGATGATCAAGCGTTAGAGCCTGAGTGAAGGTGGATGTTACCCCATCACCTGAGGAAGGAAAGGGGAGATGAAGAAAAGACTCAGAGGGATACAATTGTTAACTCTGTGTTTCACTATCTGGCTGAAGAGCACTCAGTCACCCAAGATTTTGCTCCACGTTTCTGGCCCTTAGAACATGCAGAAAAGATCAGAGGTAAATGGGGCCAAAATACCACCTTGATTAATAACTGGTGATGAGTAACAACAAAAAGTAAGCTTTGGGGCACTGTACTAGAGATTTATCAAGAGAACTGAGTGAGATGAGAAACGGAGTGGTATGTGCACCAGGCAGATTCTTAATCAACTTCCCAGTCAGCAAGCAATAAGGGTAATTCCACAACTTAGATGGAATCAAGATACAGAAGAGAACCCCTCCCAATAAGAAGAGATTTAAAGGGAAGGTTTTCTGCCTGTTTCTTGAGTTGGAAGATAGTGACTCCACCCCATAATATATCATTGCTCAATGAGTATCAAACGCTAATCAAGCTGGACAACCAATCCTCTTCCTCAAAGGAAACAGAGTGGCAGGAGCTTCCTTTCCACTATTCCCCCACAAAAGTCAAACTTCTACCAGAGTAAAAAGAACAGAAATGGTCCTTGCTCTATATCCTAATTCAGAAACTTGGAAGTCACCTTCTCTAATATTCTCTTCTTCCCTAACAGTCAACCAATCCTCAAGTACCATCAATTTTCAATTCTATCTACTGTAAGCAATACAACTCTAATTCCAGTTGCCCATTCCCATTGCTATTTTCTTCATATCTCTTCTAGACCAGTGCAGTAGAATCTCCCAAATGATGGCTTAATCTCTGACTTTACAACCTTCCATTTCATTCTTTACAATGCTGAGAGATACTAAAATGCAATGTAATCATACTCTCTTCTCCATGTGCTCCTACTCATCTCCAGTATACATCCAAATGATCAAATATTGTCAGTATTGAATTTATTGCAATTTTTGTTTTCATGGCTTTCTATCCGACTAAAACAGAATTCTTGTATTGCAGAAACTTTCTCTGATTTATTTATGTATTGACAATGCCTAGCAATTAATCTAAGTATTTAAAAATACATTTTGACCTATACAAACTCTTCTACATCTGACCCTTCTCATTTTTCCAACATTGTGTCCCATCTGTCACAGCCCCACCAATCCCTGCCTAATTTCATGCAAGTTCTAATTTTAGATATGCCAACTATTTGCAGGTGTTTGAGTATTCTTTACTCTTTCTCCTCATATCTGTATACTGTCTTTGCTTGCTTCCTTCTGTTTCTCTCTTCCATGTAATATAAATATTTCCTATATGTTATCTATGTTTCAAAATATCAGATTATGCCTTTCTTTGTCCAAATAGCCTTTCCTGATCATAATCATTTCCTTTCATCCCATTAATGGGCCCAGACAAAGTAGAAGAGTCTTCACATAACATCTATCTCTAACATTACATTTATGAAACTGTTTTTTAATAGTAATTTATTTTCTTTTTTTTCATATTAACACTAGGTTCCTTAAGGGTAAGCATGAGTTTCCATGTCTGAAAGTAGCATTCAGTAAATGAAGAATTAAAGATAAAAGAAAATAAAAGATAATAGAAAGAAAGGAAGAAATAGAAAGAAAGAAAGAAATGGAAAGAAAGAAAAAGATGGATGGAAGGAAGGAAGGAAGGGAGGAAGGAAGGAAGGAAGGAAGGAAGGAAGGAAGGAAGGAAGGAAGGAAAGAAAAGAGAGAGAAAGAAAAAAAACACAAGTTCAGCATTTTATATATTATGTTTCTCAATGAAAGATTCATTGAGAAATGTCCAATTAGTCTACAGGGTGGAATAAACAGAAGGTTGAGCATCTATTCTTCTGTCTTCTTACTAATTACTTTGTTTTACTAGACCTTCAGAAACAAATACCTAGAGGTTCATTCTAAATTGTACTTTAAGTTTTAGGAGTAAAAACAAATCCTTTAGAAAAAGACATGTTTTATTAAGTATTTAAATTTCTCCCCTTTGGCTTAAGGCCTGTAAAGTTATGCAAATCAGAAAAAGCCTTCAATTAAAAGGTGCAACTATATAAAGAAAGGTCAATTTTAACCTCATTTATAAAGTATTTGATACTTTTCTATCAGTGAAGGAGTACAATGTCCTTCTAATACGCTGGTGACAATCATGAAATACAACATCATAAAAATTCAACTATAGTCTTTTTTATTTAATGACAAGGCCCTTCAAAAATTCTTAGGGAAATATGTAAGAATACATAAATACTTTTAAAAAAATAAACCATTATGGCTCAATAAGTTAAAAGCTGAAAGAAGAGCTTTGATGATAACAAATAATAATTTATTAAGAGTACTTTAACATACTATATAAGTAAATTGTAAGAAAATAAGTTTTATTCTGCAAAGTTCTGTTTTTAGTCCCTTTGTTTATTTGGAGAAGAAGGCAGAGCAAAGAAAATTAAGGTTCTTCTCAGTGATGGCAAATGTGTAATGTAACTGATAGCATTTCCACTCAGCCTCTGTTTTGTCTTTTCTTTGTCTCATTTTCATGACAAACCTATTTGACAAGGACAATTCATTCAGTCAATAATTTTTTATTGCGTGCCTATATGTGAACATAAAATTAACAAAATGCATTCCTTGCCTTGAAGCTTAGCTGACAGATTAAAAATCGACAATAGCCTTGCTGGCATAGCTCAGGGGTTGAGTGTTGACCCATGAACCAGGAGGTCACTGTTTGATTCCCAGTCAGGGCACATGCCCAGGTTGCAGGCTCCAGGAAGTGGCCAATCAATGGTTTTGTCTCATCATTGATGTTTCTATCTCTCCCTCTCCCTTCCTCATTGAAATTAATAAAAATATATTTTTTAATTTTGTAAAAATCAATGGCAATGTCAAGGTGTGATAAGGGCCAAGTTAAAGTAGCAGGTGAAAAGAAAAAATAATCTGATCTATAAGAGAGGCCTTAATGAGGACTCTTAGTTGGAGATCACTGCTAAAACTAAACTAAACCAGCAAAAGAGAAGGGCAGATTAACGGGAAAGGAATCAGAGAAGAGAGGCTATTCTCATCTGAAGGAAGAGCATCTGCAAAAACAAGGAAATGCATATTTGGAAGGGGTTTTCAAACATTTCAGTCTTACAATATAGACTGTGGTGAAAGAAATGTAAGGCAATGAGGCTTAAAAGATAAACAGTAAGATCATGAAAAGTCTGATAGCACAAGTTAGAAAGTTTGGATTTTATCCTATAGGCTGTGGATTTACTGAAGAGTTTTAATTACGTAAGTTGGATTTTAGAAAGATCATAGGATAATAGTGTGGAAAAAGACAAAACTAGAGACAGTCTGGAGATTGTTCCAGTAACCTCAGTAAAAGGTGATGATGGCCTAATCCAATGGTCGGCGAACTCATTAGTCAACAGAGCCAAATATCAACAGTACAAGGACTGAAATTTTTTTGAGAGCCAAATTTTTTAAACTTAAACTTCTTCTAACACCACTTCTTCGAAATAGACTTGCCCAGGCCCTGGTATTTTGTAGAGGAGCCACACTCAAGGGGTCAAAGAGCGACATGTGGTTCACGAGTTGACATCTGCCGACCAAGGGCCTAACCCAAGAGTAGTACTGATGTGAAAGGGGGTGGATAAACTGAAATGATATTAAGGAGGAAAAAGCTGAAATAGGATTTGATATGTAGGTATGGGAATTTAAACAGGAAGAAAGTTCTCTCCAGGTTCATTGTACCAACTTTTGTTTGTTAGTTTGTTTTTTGTGTTCTTTGTTTATTTGTTTGTTTTTAATTTTTTAAGTATATTTTTATTCATTACAGAGAGGAAGGGAGAGGAAAAGAGAGAAAGAAACATCAATGATGAGAGAGAATCATTGATAGGCTGCCTCTTGCACACCACACACTGGGGACCGAGCCCCCAACTGGGTCATATCCCCTGACTGGGAATTAAACCATGACCTCCTGGTTCAAATGTCAACACTCAACCAGTGAGCCATGCCTGCTGGGCCATTTGTGTGTGTTTTTTAAACATAATCTATGAGCACTAATGGTAATTGAAGATCCTATGAAATCATTCAAGGCAACTGTGTAGGCTGCACTTATATATATTGATGGGCTAACAATAGGGAAAAATGAAACTTTTTGTCCAATTAATATAAATCTTTACTACTCTAGGAAAGTGGAATATGAAACATTATATCCAAGATATTGAATTAAAAATACCAGAAAAGATAAGAACAATGACCTAAGTTATTCCCCATATAAATTACTAGTAGTTTATGAACCAACTATAAATGCCTCCATGAACTTGATGTATTTCTACATTTAGTGTTCCTGTTTCTGTTCAAAACAAAAAAAAAGTTTTCATTATTATTATTCCATATGAATTTACATCCCATGACTTTTTTCTTTGAACTCACAATTCAAACAAAGCTATTAGAATTTTATCTTCTAAAATCTGAGAATAGATTATAATTCATTTTACATTTGCATGAAATTTATATAGAAAGGTTAGTTCCCTATTAAGATATTTCTCAGCGAAAAAATAAATGTAAGCACATTTTGAAATGTTCCAAGTATCATCTAATCTGCTTCCTACTATATCAACCATGAGGCAAAAAAAAAAGACTTTGTGCCTTGAGAAGAGAGTATAACAGTGAAAATCTAAACATACCACACTGATAAATCTCCAAATGAAAATAGCATAGACTTCTGAGAAGATATGGATGCCAGGGGGTACTAAAAATATTATATGTAACAAGAAAGGAAAAGAGGCAAGGGGGTTGTTTGTAAATAAAACCACACATAACAAACTAACTCACATAACACTCAAGGAAACTTCATTCTTTCATGGTTCCACCTCTGAATGGTCAAAAGTACAAACTTAGTAAATGCATGTTGATGGGTTTGATCTAGGAAAAACAATATCCTAACATTATAGGTCTTGACTAAAGCCCAGAATATATATGGCCAAACCAGAAAATTCTTCAATCATTACAACAAAACTGCAGAACAAACACAGGGTTATTTTAAATCAATCTGCTAGTGTTCGTTTGCACTACATCCCTAAAGAAAGAAATTGCCTTAATTTTTTTAGATGAAACTAAAATAAAAAAAGAAAAAATTGTTTGAGAGGTTAGAAATTAGACAATTATCCACCCTGATCTAGCACCCTACCTCAAACAAATAAGGACCCCTGTGAATGTTACTTTTTGTGGAAAAATCATTTTTTCAGATGTGATTAAGTTAAATATCTTGAGATGGAAATCTGATCCTGGTTTATCACAGTGAGCTCTAAATGCAATTATATGTTGCCTTATATAGAGAGATTTACTACAGAGGAGGTAAATGTGATGTGACCACAGAGACAAAGAATGCAGTGATGTGGCCACAAGCCAAGGATCCCTGAGTCACCAGAAGCTGGAAGGGGTAAGGAACAGATTCTCCTCTAAAGCTTTCAGAAAAAAAATGGCCTTCCAACATCTTGATTTCAGCCCAGTGATACTGATTTTGGACTTACGGCCTCCAGAATTGTGAGAGAATAAATTTCTCTTGTTTTAAGACACCAAGTTCGAAGTAACTTACTACAACAGCCATAGGAAGCTAACACAGATGCCTGGGGTACAGTAAGGGATATAGAAATTTCTCATCACTCACTTTGCAATTCAGCAGTTCTACACAATGAGCTCACAGCCTTGGGCCTGTAACCTCATAAAAGAAGCAGAGCTTTAACTTGTTTAACTGAAGACAGCTGAACACAGTCTCCCGTGCACCCTTATCCCAAAGGAAATTAAGCCTTCTGTGGAATCAGAACAGCCTAGCCCCACTCAACAACAGAGTTAGGTGATGGGTAAGAGACTGCATCCTTTTCAGTGCATTTACTGCTGCCAGTTGCAAGTGGAACAATTCTGGTAGCATGTCCATTTGTAAGACTCACCAGGAGAGAGAAATCAGAGGCCAAGCTGGGAGTGATGGGAGGGCTTTCTGAAAAGGTACTCTTCTCTCAGGCCCAGCATTCATAAGCAATGTGACTTTGGGCAAGTTGCTAACCTACTTCACAACAGTGTCACAGGGCAACTTTGCAATTAATTTGTAAATGCCCTTTGGCCCACAAAAAAATCCATTCAGCCTGGGAGATTTGTATCTCCCAGAGCTACTGATTTACATACCATGAAGCTCTGCCAAGGAAAAAGCATCTGCCTGCAGTAAGCACACATGCAGAGTTCTCTTATAAACATGCACTCCCTACAAGGTCCAAATAAAAAAACGAAAGGAAGGAAGAGGGAGACAATTATATTTGTTTCGGTCCCATTGACTAAATCCTATTTGACGTATTCTGATTCCACTTAGCAAACAGGTATGTTGCCAAGCATTAGTTTCTTTGGACAGCGTGAGGCAGCTGCAGCAAATTATGTTCAGATGCTTTTGGATCCTCAGGAAAAGGGCACTGTCTAATTCCAGGGAACTATTGTGTGAGAGAGACGGAGACTTTATCTCCCAGTCTTAATAAAGAACTAAGTATAAATCCTATCAGACTTCTAGTTCAGACACCAAATTGACCCCTCTGGGAGCTTGGAAAGTCTCAATCTCTTTCTTGCCTTATATAGCAGTGGTAATAAAAGAGAGTATGTTGAGGATTAACTAAAGTTCACACACTGCCTTGAAGAGAAAAGTCTTGATTTTAGTGCTGAAAATTTATATTAGTGGGAGGGGAAAGTGGAAAATGGCAAAAGAAATGGAAAGTTACTAAAAGTTATAATGAGAAATGTAAATTAAAGCAGGGCTACAGGAAAAATGAGAGATCAGATGCAACAGGGTAGGAAGTAGGAAAGGTTGCCAACAACAACAACAACAAAAATATACACACAAAAAAAAAAAAACTTCCCGCATCTGTGTTGATTTGTGCATGCTCCTCAACCCTTTCAGGGAAGCACATCCTTTCAGCAGCAAAACAATGATGATTCCAAGTGAAGAATAGAGAGAAAACAGCAGTAGAATACTAGGGAAAGAGAGGATTAAAAAAAAAAGAGAGAGAGAGAGAGAGAGAGAGAGAGAGAGAGAGAGAGAGAGAGAGAGAGAGAGACAAAGAACAGAGGTTAAGAGAGAAGCCCAGAGATGATAAAACAAAAGGGAATGAAATTCCTAAAATCTATAACAGGAGTTAGGAGGAGAGTCTTTAGTCCCCAATTTATTTTATTTGTTTACTTAAGAGAGAGAGAGAGAGAGAGAGAGAGAGAGAGAGAGAGAGAGAGAGAGAGAGAGAGAGAGAGAAACACATCAGGTAGCTCAGTTGATCAGAGCATTGTCCCGGTGCCCAAGGTTTTGGTATGATCTCCAGTTGAGACACAAACAAGAGGCAACCAATGATTGCATAAATGGGTAGTCCCCAATTTATTTTAAAGGCAAGAATTGTTACCTTGATTTTATGGCCCATGCTTTCAGCTCCCTGGAGATACAGTCTAGCCTCTTGACATATAGCAAAAAAGAAATATTTTACTCGCATTCAGAATTTTCTAATATGACAAAGCTGTACTTGCACATACAAACAGTGATTTGGCAGAATTCATTTAAGAAGTTCAATAAAATTAAATTGTTTTCCAGACTCAGAGTCAAGTAAATGGTTAGGGGTTTTTTTGTTGTTGTTGTTTTGTTTTTTGTTTTTTGTTTTGTGTGTGAGCATGTGTGTGTTTATCTGTTTGTTTTTTGAAACTAAATCACCTAAGCTTTACAATGATGTAGCTGACAATGGAGCTACAAAGGTAAGTAAACATTTTAAAATTCATCTAAATTGTGAGAGGAAAGGTTATTTTGGTTTTATCCATAGATAATTCCAAACGTCATTTCACAGTGTTGTGAAAACATTGGCCCAGATCCATCAAATAATAATTGTATCTCTTTGTGATGTGAGGCATAATAGGGAGTGGAAAGAAAAGTGACAAAATCAGACTGCTTTAACTTCCCCAGCTCCTGGGTGAGCAGATGTCAGATTACATGTCAACATTGCAGTGCTGTTTCTTCAGGAGTTCTCTTAGCCTCCAAATGGATGATTAAACCATAACAACAGGGATGGATCTTGAGAGTAATATTTTAAGATATAGACATCTCATCTTTCTAGTAGCACTGTTTACTTATTGGACAAAAATATTAGATATAATTCAATTAAGAAATAGAAAGCAGATCAGTTAGTTCAATAAAGAGGAGTTATTCCTTAGGTATTACAAAACTGGAAACATGGAGGTAGCAACAGCAGAAAGCTCCTGCCTCCCCTTGGCCTGGAAAACAAGGGGAGATGTTGGAAATATTAAACTTAGAGCTCCTTGCCCAACACGGTAGTCACCAGTCACATTTGGCTTTTGAACATTTGAAATGTCACTAGTCTAAATTGAGATACACTAAAATTGTAAAATACCAGGTTTCAAAGTTCAATTATGAAAAAAGAAAGGTAAAATATCTCATAATAATTTTATATTGATTACATTATAAAACAATAATATTTTTATACATTTGGGCTAAGTAATACACTTAGTTTGCCTATTTCTTTTTAACTTTTATGTTACTACTAGAAAACCTAAAATGTTATATATGATTTGTGTTTTCTTTCTATTGGACAATGCTGGTTTATAGGCTTGGAAGAAGGCCCCCATGGAGTGGGAACTCAGTCTTTTGAAAGGGGTGTTGCAAGGTAATGTTCGTGTGTGGGAGAGAGAATGATGAGTCTGGTTCTGGCACACAAATTGGAGCAATTGCCACTGAAGCAACTGACCCTACCAGGGTGAAGCAGTACTGCTGCAGTGATGCCAATAAGAACAACAGAAAAACAGGAAGACGTCTTTTTCTTCCCCAATCTTGCCATTTCCTTCTGTTGCCCCCAATAGGCAAAGAGGGATCCAACTCTGAGGGAGAGGTGTGATTTGCATGTCCCAGCCCCAGCTGGACAGAGCAGAACATAGAAAGATGCGTTTGCAGCTGTAAGAAAAGTTGAAATACTGCCATTTGCAGCAATAGGGATGGATCTTGAGAGTATCATGCTAAGTGAGATAAGTCAGACAGAAAAGTCAACAACCATACAATTTCACGCATATGTGGAATATACAATAAAATCAAGGGCAACAAATGAACAAACAAGACAAGCAATCAAATAAAAACTCATAGACGCAAACAACAGTACGGTGGTTACCAGAGAAAAAAGGGGTAAATAGGTGTGAAGGGCATCAACTATATGGTGACAGAACGAGATTTGACTTTGGGTGGTGGGCACACAATGCAATATACAGATGGTGTGTCACAGATTGTACACTTGAAACCTATACAATTTTATTAACCAACATTATCCCAATAAATCTGATAAAAAAAATTTTTCAAAAAAGGAAGATGAATTTGATGTTGAGAGACAAATAATAACCAGCCCTACATATTAGGGATGTAACTATGAACCAAAGTCCCTGTCTTCATACAGCTTTCATTCTACTGAGACAAAGCTGACACTAATCAGATGCATAAAAAAGATAATTTCGGAGAGTGATAAATGTTATGGAATTAAGAAAACAAAGTCTTGGCTTAGATATTGACAAAATGAGAGGGTGAGGTTGGGTACTGCTTTAGATAACGATGTTTGAAAATGCCTTTCTGAGATAATATTTGAACTAAGGTCAGAATGGAGTGATGGAAAGGGAGAGAAGAAAGAGGAATAAAATATGCAAAATCCCTCAAAGAAGAAAGATCTGGCATTGTAGCTGAACCATAACTTTAAGGAGGAAATATACTAATGATGATTGGGACTGGATTATGTAGAGTCCCTGTAAATCATGGTGAGTAATATGGATTTTAAGTTAATTGCTATGGGAACCACTGTAGGATTTTAAGCAGGATAGTGGTATGATTTGATTTACATTTGTAAAAGGTCATCCTGGCTGCTGTATAGAGGAATGGGCTCCAGAGGGGCAAGCCAAGGAGGGAGACAAGGAAACTACTGCTATGCCAAGTAAAGATGATAATGCCTGAGACTGTGGTGGAGGCAGGGGGAATGGAGGGAAGTGACTGTATTCAAGATATGGATTCGAGGCTGTGTCAACAGTATCCATTAAGACTGGGATGATTCCTGCCATTTATTTGAGTAAATTTTCCAAATATATTTTAAACACCAAAATTCTTTGAAAATATTCTTGATATTTTTTCATGGAAGTAATTCAAAATTTTACAAAACATTTCTTGATCTTCTTCTATAGAAAATTCCAACCAAATTTAGAAACTGTTATTTTGACTCGGTCTGGTTCTCCATTTTTGTCTGTTATCTGACACATTCTTTGTCAACTTCTTGCATTCCTTAACTCCAATTACTCTCACTCCGTATGTTAAAGCTCCACTTGTCTTGTGGCAAATATTTGTTAAAGTGAAAGATGATTTTTCCAGATAATCTAATCCACACATTGACTATGCCATTCAGGCAGAAGCTGCACCTGCCAGGCTCAGGTCAGTATCTGCTACCCCAGACTGTCCATAAAGCCTGTGTTTACCAAGGCCCTCATCTAACCAAAATTATCCTTGCTTCTGAAGCATCAGCCATATTTAGCTGCTGTGACCAACCAAGGTCAAAATCAATATGACCCATTCTTACTAAAGCCAAATAATCATCAGAAAACCTTATCTTCATATTATTTTGAGTCCCCATTTCTAGTCCATGTTTATTTTTCAGTGTTCCTAGTCAATTGATAAAGATGCTGGGGTTTGAAGGGGCCAATGACCTTCTTTTCTTTCTCTCCCACTGGGAATCTGAACTAAATCAAATTATCTTTTACTGATGGATTTAAACCAGAAACTGTGGCTTGGATTTACAGCCAAATGGCTTTTTTTAAAAAAAATTATTGTTGAGAATATTCAGATGTCCCCTTTTTCCCCTTTTCGCCTCACTACCCGGTCCCTGCCCTGCCTCAGGCCTTCACCATACTACTGTCTGTGTTCCTGGGCAACCCATATACGTGCATAAGTTCTTTGGTTAATCTCTTCCCATCTGCCCCCTCGCTTTGAGATTCCTCAGTCTGTTCCATGTTTTCATGTCTCTGTTTCTATTTTATTTATCTGTTCAATTGAACTGAACTAAACCCTCCAAGCTACAAAGCTATGATCTTCAATTGAATGGAGAAGGTGCAAATCATAGTAAAGAGGGATAAAAAGCTGATAGAAGCATGAAACAGATTGTGGAATTGCAGAGGCAGGGGTGGGTGGGTGGGAAGAGGTCAATCAAAGGACTTATATGCATATATGTATAACCCATGGATACAGACAATAGAGAGGTAAAGGCCTGGGGCTGGGGCATGGGCAGGATAGAAGGGGTCAATGGGGGGACAAGGGAGACATATGTAATACTTTCTAAAATAAAGATTTTTTTTAATTAAAAAATAATAGAATTTTTTAAAGGCCAAAAAAGTGAATAAATAGAGATAAAAAATAAGACTTGGTAATTCACAAAGTTGGGCAATAAAGAGAAATGAATATATGGAACAATAGCTGTTGGGGATGCCAGATCAATTGAAGACTATTTTAATGCAGGAAGTTTTGGGACATATGCATAGGAATAATCAAAGAAAGAGGGAAACACTGGGGATGTCAGGAAAGGAATGATATCAGAAAGGTAGTTGAGAGTCAGTGGATGGGATTCAGAGCACTAGTAGAGAGACTGACCTCCACAGTAACAGGTGGGAACATAACAGAGATAGATGGCAAATTACTTAGGTTTTTGATTTAGTTATGGGCAGATGGAATATTCATTCCATGTTTTCTAATTTCTGAGTGAAAAATGAAATGAGGTATTCAGCTAAGAATGAGAAGGTGGGAGGTGTGAAAAGAGAAAGTTTGAAATTAAAATCTTGCTGGGAAGCAAAGTTACTGAGGAAAGAATTTCTGAGTAGTGCTAAAGGTCCATTTGAGGTGTGTGGTAATTTAAAGCACAGCCCTGTAACTTGCTCCAGCAATATTAAGATGCTTAGGGATAATTAAGGAAAACCTAGGTATGTGATCTCAAATAAATATGGATTATTGCAGGGTCCAAGTGGAGGAGAAATAGAAAGCCAAAGGAGTCAAGGGCATTTTCAAGAACATGGTTATATTAATTTATTCAGCAATAATCATCAAAATTCTAACAAATGTCAATAACACCCAGCTGAGATAGAAAGATGTAGGTGCAGGCCAGTATCTAGGAATTGTACCAGAGCTAGGTGCAGATTTTTTCTTTAACCCATTTTTTTTCCTTTAAAAAAAAATTCTTCTTAGAAAAGCAACAACAAAAAATGGTAACATATACAATATTTAGTACTTATCATGTATCAAGTACTATGCTAGGCACGTTCTTAAAAAATTATTTTATGCACCTTACATCAATACTATGGCAAAATAACTATTATTAGCCTCATTTGCAGGTGATGAAAAATAATACAAAGATATTAAGCAACTTGTGCAGATAACCAGACCACATTCTAAACTACCGGCTTTTGAGCCCCTTCCTTGCTTCCTCAGGTTAAGTCTTTATCACTTGGGGTGAAGAGGGGGAGATAATATTTTCCATGAAAATATTTAAAATTTCCGATTTTCATTTTAACACCAAAGAAACTTGTCCATTATTTGGAGATCCTTTTGAAAGAAGAACTTCAAATTCTGTTTCAAACGCGAGTGAAATTGTTATTTCAAATTATCTAAATTTACAAATTGAACAGCCTTGCCTATCCAAATATTTATTGAAAAAAACTCTTGTGGAGGATACATGCTGAAGAAAATATTTATGCTTTACCTAACATTTCTACTCAAAAGAAACAATGTGAACTTCTAAATTTGGGCCTGGAAAATAAACACAAGTTTTCCTCCTTAAGTCCTCTTCCTTCCTTCCTTATTAATCAAACCAAGATAATTGTTCTGCCCTAGAAAACATCCAGTGACTAACAGATACTATTGTGTGTTTTTTCCTATATGGCACCCCATCCTGTTCATCAAAAATCACAAAATTAGCAAGGAATGAGAGAATTCAGACTTTAAAACAAAGGCTGAAGGTTACTCACATTCTTAAAGCATGACAGGAAGTGGGCAGTGTTCCCTTATTCCTTGTTACCTACAAAAAAAATTTCTTAAAGTTGAATCATTCAGAAGTCCTTTTGATTATATTTTTCAAGACTACATTTTATTTGAATATAATCAACTATCACTATCTGAAAAAGACAAATTCAGGTTAGACAAACATAAAAAATGAACTGTGCTTCCGGAACAGCAAAACTGATTGGTCATGCATGACATTTAGCCAGGTTTGGTAATAGCTATCAGTTGTTGAGAATTTGCTACATTCCAAGCCAGAGGTTCTTAATCTTGGTTACACATTAGAGCCACTGGAGACATTTTCTTTTAACTTTTTATTTTGAATTAATTTTAGATTCAGTGCAAAAATAGTACAGAGAGGGCTCTTATATCCTTCCCCTGCTTCCTATAATATAACATTAGCCCCTTACATAGTACAATTATCAAAACTAAGAAATAAACAGTTACAATACTATTAACTAAATTACAGACTATTAGAATTTTACCAATTGTATTGTTCATGTCCTTTTTAATTCAGGAATGCATTTAATTATTGGTATTTCCTCTTGACATTGTCTGATCAATGATATTCCTTCAGTCTTCCTTGTCTTTCATAATTTTGATCCTTTTGAAGAGTACTAATCAGTTATTTTATAGAATATTCTTCCAATTTGGTTTTATTTGATGTTTTCTCATAATCAGAATAAAGTAATGCATTTTTGTAAGAACACTATAGAAGTGATGTACTCTCTTCAATGCATTATATCAAGAGGTTCATAATATCAATGTCTTATTCCTGGTGATACTAACTTTCATAACTTGGTTAAAGCCCACTCTTCTGGGTGTCTTTACTATAGTTATGATTTTTCCCTTAATAGTTAATAAATATATTAATACTTTGAGACTATGCAAATCCTCTTTCCCTTCAAACTTTTACTCACTTTAACATCCATCAATAGGTCTTGTATAAAACAATTGTTACTGTGGTATTTGTCTGATAATGAGTTTCTATTTCTTTATTTCCTTGTATATCTATTAATTGGAATTCCATTTGAGGAGTTTTTTAAAATTCTATTACTTAGGTCCCACCACAGACCAAGTAAATTTAAATTTACTCAGTATAATTGTCCCTCATTCATACAATATGACTAATTTATTGACATTGAAATATGAAGAAATCAATATTTGGAATGGCACAATAACGTATGTTTTCATAACTAGTAAGTAGTGAAGACAAGGTAGGAACTCTGAGCTGCCTATCTCCAAAATCCATGCTCTTTCCACTGTCCCCTCCTCCCTCCCTTTAAGTTCAATTTACTGTCCCTGATGTCAAAAGTTGACCTGTTTAAAACCAACTCTTCCTACTAACTGAAATCATCTGTACTTCTGGCCTACATTTGTCCAAGTTTAGACATTTTTTTATTATGACATCTACCTTTCTAAAGAGTAAGGAACAGAGATGCCAACTATTATTTGTCTTCTTCTGGGGAACAGAATGCTACAGAACAATATGATGCTGAAAGCAAAGGGTGTATTATATACACATCAAATTATTTATTTATTTAGGCTAATAGGAAACCTTTTTTTTTTTTTTTTTTTAAGAAACATAATTCAAATGCTCCCTGAGGTAATTAAGCTCATCAGGCATTGAAACATTGAAATGTATGAGTGTAGTGGTTCAGAACTGAGTTTCGAAGCCAGGTAGATCTGAGTTAGAGTCCAGAAAACTACTAAATTACTTTGATACATTTTTAACCTCTTTATGTTTCAATTACATAATTGCTAAAATGCAAATGTTAATACCAATTACACAGACTTCTTATGAGCTCTTAGCACAAGAGAGTAACCAATCAATAACTATGAGATTTAAAAAAAAAAAAAAAAAAAAAAAAATCCTGCAGCCCTAACTGGTTTGGCTTTGTGGATAGAGCATCAGCCTGCAGACTGAAGGGTCCTGGGTTTGATTTCTGTTAAGGGCATGTACCTTGGTTGCAGACACATCCCCAGTGGGAGGTGTATGGGAGGCACCTGATCAATGTTTCTCTCTCATCCCTGTTTTTGACTCTCTATCCCTCTCCATTCCTTTCTGTAAAAAAATCAATGAAATATATTTTTTTTAAATTTCAAAAAAATTCTGCAACTAAATTGCCTAACACCTGACAAGATATGAGTATTTTTAAGAAAGGGGTTTTTTTTTTGTTTGTTTGTTTTTGTGTTTCTGGAAAGGGAGGGTGGTTTGGGGGGAAGAGTGAGGTAATTCTGAAGGGTGTGTTTTGGAACTGTCAGAGGGGTTCACACAGACTCATGGAGAAAGGGATGAAGGAAATGAAGAGTGTGAATTATCACTTTGACTGATTTCTCTTCTAAAGGTAAATCATCAAGCAAAGAGCTAGGTCGAAAGATGGGCCAATTGAAGAGTTGCTACAGCTGTCAATCTATAATGGTAGGCAGCTAAAACATCACATGAAATATAAAGAGAGAAAATTTTTCCCAGAATGCCTCTCAGGAAATGAAATAAGGAATTTTGTCTATTTGAGTCATTTCTATATCGTCAGTGCCTAGAATACTGCCTAGATGTAATAACTGCTCAGTAGAGTTTTTAAATTACTGGATAAATGAATACATTGATATTCAAAACAACATTCAGAAGCTTAGCTACTAAGAAACATATTACTTATAGGTCTTCTCTCTTGATAAGAAGGGTAAACAAATTAGGGGACAGCACTGATTTTTTTTCAAATATATAGAAGAAAGCTGAGGGCCCACTTACCTTTTGTTCTCTTTATCTCCCTCTTCTTCATTAAGGACTCAGCATCTCTTCTAAATACTTATTAAATAAGGAGTAATAATTCTTAAAAAGATGCCTAAGTAAATCTGAAACTCTGTTTGACCTCGACTATATGTCACTGAAAATTATATCTAATAAGAAAAGCAATCATTGCTTGCCCAACTATGAAAATGTAAAATAAGGTGTCTGTTGGAAGGATAGGACGTTACTTTTCTTCCTTTCATGCTTAATAAGAGAGAACCCTGGAAGTGTGCCTAGCCAAAGAACTATATCTCCAACCACATCTGTAAACAGATGTGGCCATTGAGATGTAGGAGAGCTCCAGAGAAATGGTTTTGCCACCTGTCCTTCTTATTCCTGCCTGGAATGAAGATATGATGGCTGGAGCTACAAGAGTCATCTTGTGATTTTAAGGATGGTGAACAGAAAGGTATAAGGAAACTGGATTTCTCATGATTTTCCGGAGCTATCCTACAAATGTCTGTTTCTAGTCTTGGTTTATGTGAGAGAGGAATTCCCATCTTGTTTAAGTGTCTATGGTGAGGTCAGTAGAGAAAACAATTTTAACATTGTGCACATTAGAGTGTGGGAGTAGTTGAATTAGTAGTAACTAAATATGTGTACTTTAAAGAAGAAAAATGTAGAGCATTGTTAGCCACTGCAAACTTAAATAACAGCTGTACTATGGAAAGTGTTTTTGTTAATAATTGGCACATTTCAATATGGAAAAGAATCATAAATCAACTGTTTCAATTATCCATGTGATGCTTAACTATTTTCTAGATATTTAGGTAAGAAGTCCTCCAGCTTCTGCATGACAACATCTAGTGATGAATAACTCTACTTCCCACAAAAGCTCATTTTTATTTTTGGACAGTTCTAAAAGTTAGAATATTCTTCCTTACACTGAAGTAAAATAACTGTTTTTCTCTGGTTTATAGCTCCTCTATTCTAGTTATCATGTTTAGAGTTATATTCTATACATCCAATCCCTGTTCTAAATGATAAATCTTCAATTATCACAATACTCTTGAGACAGCTGTCCTTCCAGATTTTCATGCTACAAAATCATGCTGACCATGTTTTTAAATTTGTTAAAGACCTCTTTCCCAGATGTAGAGGTTATGAATGGTTATACCTACTCCCTACTCTTTCCTTTCCTTGCTACATATACCTGGAAAAGATATGGCCATGTTCTCCTAGTTTTAAAACAACTTCTATTTTGCCAACAATGTTCTCTTTGTAACTCAAATACAAATTCAAAGCAATCATTATTCGCAGATGTTTTTAATAACTCTGAGAAACATATTTTGAAACAAAGCAAGTAAGTAACTTATCATCATCAACAAGATGGTGTACTACTAACTAAATGAGAGTACCATTATATATCCCCCAATTTTTGAAATCCCCCTTCTTACTATATAGTATAACCATGGAACCTATATGAACTAAATCAGAAATAAATTATTTTCATCTTCACATTAACATCATATCCATTCTTTTACTTTTCATCCATCCTCCCTACAGTAAATTCATCTTCTTATGATTTTGGATTTATGAGCAGACATAAATGATATCAACACAGAATAATATTGTAAATTTCTTCACTAAAAGTCTATTTCTATTCAATTGAATTGATTTTTCCCATTATCTTATGTCAGAGTCTACTCATCAAACTCCGATGTCACTAGTGAGATATTTACTACCCTTATGCTATCTAATTCACTTGTCTACCCACTAAAGTCAAATATATTGAGTCTACAGGACGTATTTGTAATCAAAGTAAATGTAACCTAAAATAATTATTTTTATAATTTAAAAAATGAAATTAAAAGCTAGCCAATTAGCAAGCACATTGTAAATTTAATCTGAAACTAGTCTCTGGGTTTGATACCTAAGGGCAGGCCTTCCATATGGCACTTCTGCCACTTTTCTCTGCTTCCACAACTGGTCTATGTCAAAGAGAAAAAATGAAAATGGTCAGAAACTGCAGTTACCCTATACCAGGAGAGTAGAAGTTATTTTTCAGGCTAGATTTGTAAGAATATAAAACCAGATTCACAGTTTAGGAGAAACATAGTTTCTCATTCACTATCTATCTTCAAGCCAACCTATTCTATTACCAATATCAAGAAGGTACAGAGATTTTAAAAAAATAGTTTAAACTTCAAATTCCTCAAACCAAACTGTCAGGGCGGGGAGAGGCCAGATGCTGACCTGCTGGGGGAATAAAGGAAAGCTGAAGATAACAATAGTGATGACATCAGTTTTTCACCTATGAATTGGGATGGGATCAGCAGATGAGAGTTGGGTTATGTGAGTGCTATTGATAATAGAGACAGATGTGCCTAGAGAGGTTTAGGAAAGTAGTAGCCAGGCAAAGCTTGAAATTGAGATAAACCCTCTGCAAGCTCTGGGACTCATGTTATCTTCTGCTAAATGCTATGAGAGAATATTTTTTAATTACATTCATCTTGAACAAGTCTTTCTTCTGGTCCCAGAAATTTCCTGTTCCAGACTAAGGAGAAAAAAAATGAATGTTGTCTATAATTTATTCATGTCTTTCACTGCATTTCACTCTACTATACTTTTCCTTCTCATTAAAAAAAAGCAACAACAACAAATAAATAAATAATACATGTTACAATATGTTAGTGAGATACCATTTGGAATTCTCATTCCAAATTATATGGTATATAATAAATAATTGCTTAAATTATACAAATATTATATGGAAGGTAACACTTTTATTATTACTTTTATGGATTGGTATTGACATTATACATACAAGAGTAAAAAAGGTTTTCTTTGGTCTTCAAAATCTCCCTCAAACTAAGAGAGAAGATAAGACATACTTAAGTATCTAATACATAATCTTTACTGTGGCATGTGTTTTAAGAGAGATATAAAGATCCCAGAGGTTTAGATAAAGAATGAATTAACTCTGAACTCAAAAACACCACAAGCAAAATGGCTCCTATAGTTTGAATGCTTATGTTCCCCACCTCACCCCTCCAAAATAAAAAATAAAAAAAATCCTATGCTGAAATCCTAATGCCCAATGTGATGGGATTGGAAGTTAGTGCCCTTGGGAGATGCTTAGGTCATGAGAGTGAAACCCTCAGAGTTGGGATTAGGCATTGTAAAAAGGCTCCAGAGAGAGATCCTTAGCCCCTTCTATTATGTCAGGACAGAGCAAGAAGGCAGGGGGCTATGAACTAGACAGGGGCCCCCACCAGAAGGCATCCATACTGGCACCTTGATCTTGGACGTTCCAGCCTCCAAACAGTGAGAAGAAAAGTTTGTTGTTTATAAGTCACCCAGTCTGTGATATTTTGTCATAGCAGTCGGAACAGACTAAGACAATGGCTAATGGTAAAACAACAGAATTCAAACATGAGCACAGGGAGCGCTGATCTCCTTCACTGCCCTTCTTTAGCCACATCATTTCACTGTGCATTAGTCTCTTCAGCCATTAAATGAAAAAGGAAAAACGGCATTCTTGCCCGAAGTACTCATATCCTCTAGAGATGACTCTGAGATGAACACATCGATAGACAGATCCCAAGCCAAGCACAAACATCGTATTGTTCATGGACAGCTTCACAGCCCTCAGAGTAGAGCACACGTGTCATCGCTTTCCACAACTGCCTCCCTCCAAACTTGACATTCTTTAGTACCTGGAACTGCATTGTCCAGCCACAGTGAAATGAGGTGTTCAGATGCAGCCAGTCTCAAAGGAAGGTTAATTTGTATTAGCAAATTAGAGATAACCTGTTCTACCTAATTAATTTTCTTCACACTCATCTTTTCCCCTTCATACAGCATAAAATAAACAAAAATATAGTTTCTCCAGGATTGGGTGATAGCTGATCTTTTAAGGCTACATTTTGGCCAAATAAATAAAAGGAAAAACAGAAGCATTACTATTCTCAAAAACTTGTTTCTTTTTTCTTTGAAGAAACTGCAAGCATTAATGATCATACAAATTTAAGAGCAAGTGCTCCATTTTTTATCAATTTGAATCAACATGTTGATCCTTTCACCCAGCATGTTTTCAATGCACAGAGAGATAAAATTTGATAAGTTCATGAAAACATTACATTGGTACAAGTGAGAGGTATTAATATAGTACAGGCACTGCAAATGTATAAAATAACCCAAAATGCAGAAAAAGTGAGAGTTCTTATTGTAGTATATAAATTGCATTGTTAAAACAATTGATATTATAGCTTCTACTTAAAAAAAATTCCCTTTATATAACAGATCTATTGTCAAAACTGATCATAAGAAAATACTTTCTCGAGAGTATACCTGTCCATAAATTATTTCTGTGAAATTGTAAGCATGGAAGAGTTATCTGAAATAATGGCATGTCTAAATATGAGAGGTGGGAAGAGGGATTAAAGTAAGAAAATGACATAAAAAATACATCAACTTACAATGCTTTTTAAATACTCTGCATTAGGTGCTCCAATATAGTCAAAAGGGGAATGCAAGGTTACATTCTTTAGATTGATAAAGTTCTTCATATTTTTCAAGCATCATCTATGCATGAGTTTCTAACAGTATTCTTCTGTGGTTAGCACATTATATTCCCTCTCTCTCTTCTCTCTCTCTCTTTCTCTCTCTCTCTCTCTCTCTCTCTCTCTCTCTCTATCTCTCTCTCTATCTCTCTCTCTCTGTCTCTCTCTCTCTTTCCCTGTCCTTCCAATAAGGAAATTGAGAAAAGAATGACTCTAGTAGCCTGCCTAACTCATAATGAATATAGATAAATTCTTAAATATCTTATAAGAGTCTTTTCAAATATGATAAGAGGGATCTCATATTGACCAACTTAAAAAAAAAAAAAAAGAAAAGAAAGAAAGAGAGAGAGGAAAAAATAGGCCTTGCAAGACTTAAACAATGTGGTTTTTTGTTTTTTGTTTTTCTTTATACTGCAATCCTTTATAGGTTGCAAAGTACAGAGGGGAATTTAAGTTACTTCAAGTGACAGGGATCATTTCTAATTTCTAATCCAACATGTAAAGAACTTAGAAGTTATCACTCCCATCATCACAACAAGAAAAAAAGCTGAACATATTGAAATCAACAACTCTTCTGTAATCCATCATAGAATGGAGGTCACAGAGCAAGCCACCATCCCCAAATCTGGAAAGATAAGAAAATAAGGGAATCACAGCTTAATGGGAGAAGAGCCCTCAGTTAGGGGAAACATCCCCTAGAAATGCTTAAATGGTATTTGGCTAATTGCTGAATAGTGAGCATGGACTAGCTTGAGAAATAAAATCTCCTGGAGACCCAGCCTCAGGGTCTTACACTTTCACAAGCCTTATGCCCAGGAGTCCCACCAGGTTCTTACTGAGAAGTCATATTTCTGAAAGGGAAGGGGAAAAGTAACCATTCTGAAATATGCCTGGAGCATTTTGATCTTTAACAAATATTTCTCTTAAGGAAAATTATTTTACCAGAGTCTAACTAATTTAAGATTTTTCCTGAGTCTAACAGACCTGGGGGGAGGGAAATACCTGATTCCAGCCCCCTCTAGCCTTCCTGCCTCACCTACAGGGGGCAGAGGAGGCAGGGGATTCGAAGGGGGCAAAAGTTAGACTTTCACATAATCACAGGACTATAGAATGATTCCTCACTCACACTTGCACATCTTACCACCACATCTTACCATCTTGCCTTTAGGAAAACTCAGACAGCAGAAAAGACAAAATCAACCATGCCACAAGAAATATTAGCCTTTGACACCTGCAGTTAGAGTACACAGTAAACAGAGCCTAACACCTATCCAGGTAAATATAAAACCTCATACAAAAGTTCTCATTATCTCAGTTTCTTTCACCATAGATCATGTCTGATACAAAACATGATAAAACATGCTATATGGCAAAAATCACAGTCTGAAGAAAGAGAGCAAGCATCAGAACCAGACCTGGATATGGCAGATATTTTAAAATTATCAGCCCTGGAATTTAACTATATGTTAAGGCCTTCAATGGTAAAGGGGACAACGTGCAAGAACAGATGGGTAATGGAAGCAGAGAATGGAAACTCTAAGACAAAATCAAAAGGAAATGTTAGAAATCCAAAGCACTATAACAGAAATGTAGAATGCCCTTATTGACATCATCATTAGACTAGATGCAGCCAAGGAAAGAATCAATGAGCTTGAAGAAGTGTGAGGAGAAACTTCCCAAATTGAAAAGCAAGAGATTCTTTAAACTTAAAAAAATGGAACAGAATACCCCAAAACTATGTGACATAATAGGAATAACATAAAAGGAATAACATGCACATAATAGGAATACCAGAACAAGTAGAGAGAAAGGAACAGAAGAAATACTTGAAGTATTAATGGCTGAGAATGTTTAAGTTATTAAGACTTGTTGTGAGGTTACAAGGTGGAAATAGAGAGTACAGGAAACCATCTCTGGCTATCAAGGGAAAAGTTTCATGGAGGATTTGAACGCCTTTTGTTCCACTGTGGCAGCTCCACTGGCCACAGAACATACACCAGCAGTCACTCTTCTCACAGGTTGGTCTGCTTTCTGACAACATCCCTTTGTTGTTTTCACCTAAAGTCCTTTGTTTACATGGCATCTACCACCTGATGCCTGAAGCTTTCTTTCTCAGCTTTGTGATCAATTTATTGTCTGTGTCATTCCTCTCTGTATGTCCCTATTCTACTCAATAAGTGACAATTTGACTGGGTACATGACCCTCCAGCATCAGTATCCCTACTGGACAGAATCCCTTCCTCAAACCCTGGCCGGGCTGCTGGCCAATCTATAGGATGACTTTATTTGGCTCAGGTGCCAATTCCTGTTCCAATCATCTCTGAGCTAAGCAGACATACCTTGTGAGAAAATGAATTAGAGCAGGACGCTGCTTGCTAGTTTATGTTTGGAAAGAACTGTTGACAAGGTAGTTCTCAGTATGTTATGAATTCATCTGAATTATTGGGCATTTTAATAGCAGGTTGCAAAATGAAAGGTAATTTCCCCCAAAAAAATGGCAACTTTGATTCAATATGTCCTTTTCTCCTTGAGTTTCATGTATGGTTTTTGCCATGTTACATACCGCCACCTTCTTCCTGCCTCCCAGCACCACTGCAGAGGTGACAGGGAGTATGAAAGGTAACTCTACTGATGACAGTCCAAGGTAAACTCTGAGAGTCATTAGAACCAGGACCAGGCTGCCCCTGACCCAGGAACTGTCATAAGAGAACAGGGAAGACAGCTACAAAGACAGTACAAAAATTGATTTGACATCCTCAAGAACAGCAATACATATCATTGATGGTCCCATTCCTTGAGTTACTTCATTGTGTCACCTGTCCCAAAACATTTTTGAGTGCTATCTATGAAACAGGTGGCTGGAAGAAGATGATCTATGTGCTAAAACGTAAGTGTGTGTGTGTGTGTGTGTGTGTGTGTGTGTGTGTACAATTTCTCCCCTCCAGAGCACAATATGTTTGAAGAAATATATTTTTCAACTGCCTGGTTTCAGTTTAGGCTTTTAATTTTCTAAAGCAAATAAAATCAATGTAGAAAGAAAGCACAGTGTTCTATGAGTGCTACTTTTCACTTGATCTTAAGTCAAATATGAATGTGCTCTTTTTTTTTCACTAATTTTCAAAGAATTATATTCAACTAACTTCTCGGTACACATATGACACAGCAGTGAGGGAGAGGCACCAAGCACCAGCGTCATTCTTTTTAGCTCTCAACTGTGTTTGACCTTCAAGGCACCTTTCCCAGAAAGGAAGAGAATGCTTTACTCTCCCTTTAAATAAAGGGCTGGTACGCTCTGCGTAAAGGCTACCCGATAGAAGATTAGAACCCTGTTCTTGTTAACTAATTCTCTCTGGCCTCACAATAAAAAGAGGTGCCGTCATGCATCATATCTTTCCTATTATCTTTGTCCTCTGTGCATACTGCTTCTCTAGTAGAGATCTGTATTTAAGAAAGAGACACAAAATGTGCAGCAGTTCAGTGTTGCCATTTCACCAGTCTTCTCTGGTCCCTCCTACCCTATAATTTGACTGATACAAGGCTATACTACAGGCATCTTAGCCTGATCTGTTTCTTTAGAGGACAGTAAGCAAGTATTTTCAATACTTTCCCCCATAATACCTTTCTTCTTTATTAAAAAAACACAACACACACAAAACTGTCACAGTTGTCACTGTTCAATTTGAAGAAAATACCAAGGTCATTTATTCATTCATCACATGTATTAAGTGCTTAAAGACTCTAGTGGCCTTTGTACATATCTGTGGAAACTTAAAATAGTTGGACACTTTTTTCATTTTAAACATAAAGAAACTAAGTCACAGAGAGGCTCCATTATTTATCTAAACTAAGAAATAGAGTATAATTGCAAAATGAAGTCATTTTTAAATCTGGTTTAGTGATGATCAGGGAAATAATTTTACTCATATTTTCACAAAATAGCTACAAATATCACCATACTTTAGGATCCCTTGATATATATATATATATATATATATATATATATATATATATATATATATATCAAAAATTCATGTAACATATGTTCCATGTAACATAATGCAACTGTTTGTTTTACCTCAGTGACATAAAATTTACTGTGGATTTGCACTCAGTTTTCATGAAAAGATGTTCAAAGTCAACTTTATTCTTCACCATCCAAAATAAAATAAAAAAGCTAGACTGTTCATTTAAATTAAAAAAGAAAATGGGCCAGGCTTGCTTTGTTCTCTCTCCTAAGGGCCTCTTGCCCATGAATTAGCATTAATGAAGGTGTGAGAGAAGTGGACTTCCCATACCTGGAGAGTAAAGAACATCAGGCACATATAGAGAGCTCGGTGTACATGCTGCATAACAGTGTCTCCGAAGAATAGTGAATTCTGTATTCCAGCAAAGGTCAGCAAACAAACCCAGGGCGTCTGAGCATTTGATATTTTCTTTTTAAAGATGAGCTGCTCTGATGGTTGGAGGTGTTCATTTCCCAGCTCCAACACAGAGCAGTCAGATATGCAAACATGGACACTATGCCTGAAGTCTCAATAGATTAATTCTTTCTGGCTGCCAGGAAGCCTGAGTGGGCTGTGCTCATTCCATGGTAAACCCCAACCCTCCCTCACTCAGAGACAAAAGACACACACACACACACACACACACACACACACAAAAAGCTAGAGCCTCAGACCACAGCTATTTCACATTGAATAGACTTTCCACGTAAAGACCTTTGAATTTGCTTCCTATATTAAACATTAAAAACCAAGGAGGAATTTCAAATATTGTTTTTCTTCATTACTGTATCACAAACTTCTAATTAGAAAAGATTTCTTTTACTAAATGATTTAGTTCTTATGTCTGTTTTAACACTTGAAAGGTTACAGCTTCAGGAAAAAAGGAAAGAGCTTTAATTAAAGAATGAATTATTGAGTATTTAGCTTTAATTGATGTTGCCTTGTGCTATTATTTTGCATGTTTGTAGATGTGTTATGTGACTCTGTTATCAGAATAACCAAAGAGAGAGACACTGACTATTGAGCCTTAAAAAAAGGAAAGGGCCTCTTTCTGATCACATCCAGTCATTTAAGCTCAAGAATCATCTGAAGCATGGTTTCCATGACAACAAGTCACTAATTGCAAACATAAAATAAAGTAAAAACTCAACCTTCCCTAAATTTGGCAGCTACAATGGATGAAGTCTTTTTTTTTTTTTTTTTTTTTTTTTTTTTTTTAATAGTGAAATGGCACTTTTCCTTAGGGAAATTCTAAAGTCAGTTTCCTGAAATCCTGGTCTGACAAAGGTGCCAGCCTAAGCTTAAAGCTGCCCAAGTTGTGATTGCCAGCACTTGGCTTCTTGTAGAAATAAGAGGAGATGGTTTCGATAAGGAGTGGATGATTTTTGCATCTTTGAGCTACACAACAGCTTAATAGAGGTGCTGAGGCAGATGAATAAACCAAAGAAATGTTACAAAATACTGGATTTGAACATCCTTTAGACAAGGGGGGAGGTGAAACAAATTGAGAAAAGGTGAGTTAAAATGTAAAACCCAGGCACTTTCCATGGAGTCAGTCATCCAAGCTCAGACACTAGCAAAGATTTCTGGATTCTGGTAGATTTTTTTTTAACAAAATAAACAAAAAAATGAGTCCTTTGAGACTTGGAAACCTGTTCAACAGACACAATGGCACCATTCAAAATTCACCAACTGATGGACTGCACCATATCATTTGTAAAAATTGCTTTAGCCTGAGTTACCTTTCACCAGCTCTGTAAGTCTACTCACGGGGTCACTAGGAGTGAGGAAGAACATTTTGATAAATTCTGTTTCCATGACGATGAATTAACCAGTGAAAAGGGGGAGGTGTTGAAAGATCTGTATTCTGTAGAATACTCTCAAATGCTTGCCTGTTTTCGTTTTTAGCCATTTAGTTCTCGTGGCTCCATTCCAGGACTCTTTAATTTGCCAGTAGCTGTTTTTCCTACACAGATTACAGGAGTAATTCATCAGTGAATGTTTCACTCAGTGGTCCCATCTAATGTAAGGAAACATAAAAATGAATTTTTCCAATTATGCCTTTTCGTTTGTTTAGAAAGGAGGTAGTAAGCTTGTTTCTCTTTCTTTCCTCACAGTGTAGCTTTAGTGTTCTCATTCTCCCTTATTTATTGACCATTACCTTACACAGACTACCACTACAATTTGTACGATGTCGGGATCTGCTTCTAAGCACCAATAAATCCCCAAAAGGCAATGATTTTTTAATTTACTGGACCGAAACACCAGAGGGGACGTAAAGAGAAAAAGAACATTAAAACATGTAGGCCTACCACATGTTACAATGAAACAAAGTGTTTAGGAAAAAAAATAAGAAAGCACCAGGGCCTTTCCTTTACTAAATTACTTTAAATCAGTTTATTTATATACAATGGAACACATTTATGTTATTTCAGCATTTATCTACTTCCAGAATTCAATGATAATGCAACTATTTCCTTTGGGGGAGGAGTGATTCTCGTGGTTTTACTTCCAAATGATGAAAAATAGCAAAAAGAACTAATCTGTTTGCAACAGAAAGAAATGATATACAGCTACTTTTCTGAGATATGAAGTGGGAAAAATGTCTCCTCAAAATATGTATTTCCAATCTTGCTTCAGTTTGTATCTCAATAAGTAACTAATCTAGCTCATTTTAAAAACTAAGTTCAAATAATGTTTTTCCTCCCTTGTCTTTCTTTTTAGCTAAAACAAGGCAAATAACCAGCTTTCAATTTTTAGTTGTTTGTTCTGCTATTATGTAGCCACAGATTTACTTACTTTTCCAAATGTATTAATCCTTTGCTTAAAGCAGAAATAAATTTTACTGGTAGCTGTTCCTGACTGCCAACAATTAACAAACTGGTCAGATATTATCTTTATCTGAAAAGAACAAAGGATCAGGAGATTCATAGAAAATAAACTATTTAACATTTATTATACAAAACTGTATCAATCAGAACTCCTTTAACAGTTTCAGTATACAGTAATGCAATAATACATTTTTTCTGTTAAGAGCTGTTCTTCAGCTGGGACCAGTTTGGCTCAATGGATAGAGCGTCGGCTTGGGGACTGAAGGGTCCCGGGTTCGATTCCGGTCAAGGGCATGTACCTTGGTTGCAGGCATATCCCCAGTAGGGGGTGTGCAAGAGGCAGCTGATCGATGACTCTCTCTCATCGATGTTTCTAACTCTCTCTCTTCTTTCCTCTCTGTATAAAATCAATAAAATATGTTTAAAAAATAAAATAAAATAAAAGAGCTGTTCTTCAGGGTTATATTTGCTCTGAGAGCATAATTTCTCTTCCACGAACAGAAAAAAAAAAAAAAAAGACTGTTTTCTTTTCCTCCCTCTTTAACACATACATATTAATATTAGTGAATCTCAAAGAATGTACATAATTGAAAAATCAAAGTAATTGTTATAATGAATAACCTCTAGCTGTTCCACAGCAGATACATAATTATTAGGAAAAAAAAGCCATGCTCCAAAAGCAGTGTTGGTAGCCTGGAATTTCTTCATCTTGCTTGGCAATAGTGGGGCAGCAGTGTTAGTTGACTAGATATGGATAAGGGGAAGTCTCATGGCTGCTTTTGTTCCCCTGCCATATGTAACTCCTTCAACTCCTTATGGGCATCATGCATGGGTTCTGCTGGCAATGCCATGTAACTACCTGAGGTTGTTGCACAGGTAGCTGGCATTTGGTTCACATTGATGTTAATAGTGTGAGATCTCTGGGCCAGCTGTTGTCTGGGAAATAGAGAAGGGATGGCCCACCCAAGAGACGCCTGCTAATTCAACACTGTGACCTGTAGCTGGCACCAGGCAGTGCAGGAGGCAGCTCATTAATGCTAATGTCTCCAGCGAGATAGGGATAAACAGCAGCTCTCTCAGTCTGCAGACTGAGTGTCACAATAATACTGTCAGGTTCAGTTCCTTATCATTAAAAATGAGTATAAATGGGAGGAATAATGGCTGTTGATCCACCTGGGTCAAGTGTGACATCCTTATGACACTATTTACAATTGTATAGATGTCCTTCGGGCATAGTGAGAGAGGTTGTTTCTTTGTTTGTTTGTTTGTTTTGTTTTTTGACAAAGAAAATAATCAGGAAACTTCTCGAGTTCGGGGTTAAAACTGGTCAATGACAAAACATACTGTAAACTCCAATAATTTTCTTTTATAATACACATTAATGATGTATGAAAGTATTGCACATGTTGCATATGCCTCAATACATCTATTACTTAAGGTTGTTTTTAACAGTGACAGGGCATTTTATAAATATCAGAAAAATAATATTTTAAAAGGCTTATTACTTTGTACATGAATGTAATACATAATACATAAAATATATAACACTAGAGGCCCAGTGCAAGAAATCCATGCATGAAGGGGGCCCTCAGCCCGGCCTGCACCCTCTTGCAATCCAGGACTGCTGGCTCCTAACCTCTCTGCCTACCTACCTGCCTGCCTGATCACTCCTAACCACTTGCATGCCTGATTGATCACTCCTAGCCACTCGCCTGCTTGCCTGATTACCCCTAACTGCTCACCTGCCTACCTGATCACCCCTAACTACCTCTGCCTGCCTGCCTGATTGACCCTAACCACTCTGCCTGCCTGTATGATGCTCCTAACTACTTTCCTGCCTGCCTGCCTGCCTGATTGCCTCTAACCACTTTTCCTGCCTGCCTGATTACTCCTAACTGCTTGCCTACCTGCCTGCTTGGTGGCTCCTAACATCTCTGCCTCAGCCCCTGCTACCAGGGCTTCATCTGGAAAGACATCCATAATGATATCCGGAAAGTTGTTCAGCTGTCTTGTCTAATTAGCATATTATGTTTTTATTATTATAGATTTATCATAAATGTGACCACATTTAAACAATGGTGAAAAGGTATATTGAATGTATATTCATATAGCAATAAAAAGACTAATAAGGAAATGTATATTTATGAATCTAAATAGGCGTCTTCTGATATTTCCTATCTGTTCCTAAAAGGTTGTATGAATAGTTTCTTAATTGCATAGTTTTTTATTCACAGAGACCTCATTACTTAAATAAATTTTTAATGAACCTTTAGTAAAGCTAGAAATGTTTGTAATATCAAAAGCTATTCTTCATGTATCTGTTTTGTAACTTTATAATTTTACACCTATGATTTTAAAATGGTGGGTTTAGTGTAAAAAATTTAAAGCCTTGCCAAAACCGGTTTGGCTCAGTGGATAGAGCATCAGCCTGCCAACTGAAAGGTCCCAGGTTCGATTCTGGTCAAGGGCATGTACCTTGGTTGCGGGCACATCCCCAATGGGGAGTGTGCAAGAGGCAGTTGATCGATGTTTTTCTCTCACCGATGTTTCTAGCTCTCTATCCCTCTCTTTTCCTCTCTGTAAAAAGTCAATAAAATATATATATTTTTTTTAAATTTAAAGTATGTATATGCTTTTTGTTGTTGGATATTTTTTAACCATACTTTCTCAGAAATAATACTGAGAGGTATAGCTTTAAGGGCACCGTTGAAGCAAAGAGATTTGATCAAGTATGCTGGTCTGTGATCCAACATCCCACTTCCCTACCCAGAATGTAATCCCATTGGCCACACACATTACTACCTAAATCATAAAGTATATATCATCAAATAGTTTGATAGCTCATAACCCAAGGTTAACTCCCATCAGATAAAAATGTAACTGTTTTGAGAGATAATTATTTTTAAAATCCCTTTTAGTAAAGTATAGGTAGATTGCTACCAATTCAGTGAAATAGCTAACACAGACATTCACACAACAAATATGTATGGAGCATTCACTATGTTTTGACACAGAGTTTACAGTGTGTGTACAGAAGATCTCTAGAGGTAAAGATAGATAATTTGATAACTATAAAACAATAGAAAAGAGTAACTATAGAAAGCATCCAGAAAAATTATATTGGAGGATGGTGGAAGGGGGTCATTAGGGAGAGAACAGTTAGGTTTAATAAAAACTTTCTGAATGAAATTATAGGAAGGCCATTCCATACAAAAGATACAGATGGGCAAAGGCAGAAGAGTGAAAAATCAATCTGTTAGATATAGACAATCACAAACAGCTTTGTGTTGCCTAAGTGTCCAGTGAAAGGTGATGAAAACAAAGAGAAACAGAGACAGAGACAGAGACAGGCAGGAGCACTTCAAGGACATCTCAGAGACATTGTTAACAATTGTAAGTTTTGTCCTAATAACCTTTTGAGAGGTGATGGCAGCAATTCTGACGAAGAAAATGGCAGTGACAGTAAATAATTGTGAATATGATTATTTGAAACTATGCTTAGGAGTAGAGTTATCAGAACTTGGTGATCAATTGGGCATCATGGAGATGAGAGACTACAAAATTCTACAAGATACACAAGTTCTACCTTGAGCAACTGGAAGGATGATGCTGCCATTCATTAAATAAGAAAAAGAAGTCAATTTAGGGAGAACATACCAACAGAGTGTGAAATGTTTCTATAGATATGCCCAGCTAGTAGCTGACTATTTAAGTCTGAAACTCAGGGCACAGACCTGAATTATAGACCTAGACTAGTCATCCACTGGTAATCATCATATCTGAAACAATAAGACTGGATAAGAAACTCAAAGAATATAGCAAGTGAGATGAGTTGTGAACTGAGGGCCCAACTCTGGGGTACAATAATTATTTGAAATCAAGATGAAAATATCCAAGAATGGAAACAGCAAGGAGTTGAGCAGAGGTAGGGGAAGAATCCATAACATATCAATATCATGGAGCCACAAAAGTGAAAACTGCAGCAGAGTGTTCCAGTGAAGTAAAGGCAGAAAAATACAAATTAATCTCTTTCTGCCTCTCACTACCTAAAAACAAATCTACATATTTAAAAATGTTGCATGCTTTGACTTCTATATTCAAGCTTTTTTTGTAAATGTAAACATAATGGAAACTGAGTAATGGCTAACAGAAGAGAAAATTTAGCATTTCTTAAAAGCATCTTTAAAAGACAAATACCAAATCTCCTCTTTGAGAAATCTTTTTCATGTTAAAAATCAGTAAAACCTGACTTCAGTAACTGGCATTAGGTCTTCTCTAATGCTGAAGTCAATAGCTCCTCTTGTAATGGTGTTATGGTTTAAGTATTGCTTTAGGCCTATGTGAAACTTGAACATGGGATCAAAGAGATAAAAGTCACCTGGCTATATCACTTTCGCTTTATAGTTTGAAATTCTTAGGATCTGTACATTCATCCAATGTGTCATTGATTGTTTTTAACAATCTTTTGCATCGATGTGTTTTGGAAGGTGTTTTTTTCCTCTAAATCTCCCTTCAGGGAAGCTGAAGCATAAGCTATTGATTGTGAATGTGTGTGGACCTTAAATTCTAGAAAAGCAACAAATGCCGAATTGTGAGCACACTTACAAATAGTATAACATTATAACAAAATGTTTATTGAATTTTGGGGATCCTGAATTTCCAAGATAATTATAACTTGAGTGAAGTTAGTATAGTATACAAAAGGAAGTAGTAGGGCATAGTGGTGAAAAGTACAGGATTTACTCTCAGATTGGTATTCAAATTCCAACTGCATTATTTACTAATTAAGTTATTTTGGCAGTGACTTGAGTACTCTGAGTCTCAGTTGTCTTTCCTATTGAAAAACAAAATTTAAATTGACTACAGAAACTTCTCCCAAAATAAACATTTTATTTTATTTTACAATACCATATGCCAAGCTCTGTTTTCAACAGTAAGGATACTACACTGAACTACTCTCATGAAACTTATCGTTAAATAGTTAAAATGTCATTTCATATAGCAATAATTATTCCAAGGAAAACAATCTGGATAAGCTAATAGTGAGCAAACAAGATTGGGAGCTGGTAGGTCCTTTGAGAAGATGGCATTTGAGCAGAAACCTGCAGGACATGTCAGAGATCCAGGTGAATATTTGGGGGAGAACTTTCTAAGTATTGAATAGAAAGTATAGTAAATGCAAACATCCCAATCTGGGATACTCTGATAAATTTGAGAAAAATCAGGAAGACCTGTGAGCCTGGTGCTCAGTGACTTATGAGTTGAATTTGAAAGATAGCTGGGGATTAATTCATAGGGGAATTTATATGCCATGAGATTTAAGAGAACCAGGAGTAGATACAGGACAACCAAGCAAAGGCATTTACAATTGTGCAGGCAAGAGGTGGTGGTGGCTTAAAATAGGAAGATGACACTTGGTACCAGCTAATAGTTAGATTGCATGCATTGAAAGTAGAGTCAACATTTCTTACAGATTTAATGTGAATTGTGAGAAGAAATGTAAGAATGATTCCAAAGTTTGGGTTGAAGTAACTTGCTGAATGGAAACAGTAAGAAACTGATAAGAAGAAGGGGGAAACTATAAAAATTTACTTAATCTTTAGCCATTCGTGGTAGGAATATTCAATAGGTCATTGGATACAAAGGTCAAGAATGGATTTTTAAATTTGGATATTATCAGAGAATAAATAAATTTAAGCTATGAGGATAGAGTAAGATTCCTATAGCAGTGTATTAAAACAGATTTGTGGCACTGCGTCTGACTTCTTGGGGTCTCTAACATTTAGAAATCAAGAAGATGAGGAAAATGCAGAAAAAGTATGGGAGGGTACTTTCTTAGAGTCAAGCAAATAAAGTGTTTCAGGAGAAAGGGGAAGATTTACTGTTCTATACCACAGAGGGGTTGAGTGGGATGAGGACAGAATTGACTATTACATTGTCAATGTAGAGGCATTGGTGACTCTGAGAAGAAAAGATTCAACTGAGTAATGGGCTCAGTACCTTAGTTCAGGGAGTGAGTTTAAGAGAGAATAAGAATGGAAGTAGAAATGGAAAAAATAATTAACAGGATTTTTTGAGAATTAAATAAGAAAATATATGTGAAGCACATACTTCAATGTTTAGTCAATTTTTTATTTTTTTAAGTCATTCTTTATTGTTGAAAGTATTACATATGTCCCATTTTTCCCCATTGACCCCTGCCAGCCTGCACCCATCCCCTGCCCCAGGCCCTCACTGCCCCATTGTCTGTGCCCCATTATCTCCCCCCTACTGTCCTCTATCTCCCCTCTAAGATTTCACACTCTGTTCAATATTTCCATGTCTCTGAATCTACTCTGTTCATCAGTTTATTTTGTTACTTAGATTCCACATATGAGTAAGATCATGTGATACTTGTCTTTGACTGACTGTATGCCACCCATGAGCCCAAAAACCAGACATGTTCCCCAACCAGGAATTGAACTGTGGGTTGACACTCAACCATTGAGCCACAACAGCTGGATAAAAAGATTTTTTTTTCATAGAAATTATGTAAAGAAATATAGAAAAATGGTAAAACATTTATTTAAGCATACATTTAATCAATCAAAAATATTTTATTGTACAATTACCCAACCTAGGTACTGGGTTAGGTATTAGGGATATAAGAAAAAATAGAATCAACATTATTCCTGTTCCCTTGACAACTGTAACTTACTGAAAGATAATAATCAAATTTGCAAACATGAACTTCTTAAATTATAAAAGTATATAAGGAAATAAACAGAGAGCAGCAGCATAAAAGAATAACAACATAATAATCCAGTGTCATTATATGAAATAACTTAAGAAATGTCTGTCATCTATATAAAAGAGATAAGAAAATGTCTCGATCCTTTTGACAAACCAGGTGTAATCACTTCCAGAAGCTTGGATGAAAAGAGAATTTTAAAAAAAATAAGTGACATGCATCCAATAAGGCATTTTGTTAATAGATATGAAAGGGAAATCCTTGTTTCCAGATTGATGAAGACAAGGACAGTGTACTTTCTTTAAATTTCCTTGTAAGAGGATACTGAGGTCGAAGTGAAGCATCAGACAATTCTGAAATGCTCCCAAGATGTGTTAGCTGATCCCAAGTCTCTAAGTAATCAATATGGAACCCTGCTTACTCCTGCAGGGCCAAAGTTTCCCATCCACATTCTATTCCCATCCATCTGCTCTTTGGAGCTGCAACCAATCCAAGTCCTTGATAACTTCTGAGAAGCCTCCATTTCCCCATCAATTCATCTTTGTTAGTGACCAAATTAAGTCTTTTTGTTTATCCAGTCTTTTGATCCCCAGATGCTGGATACTTGTTCCCCACAACCATGCCCAATGTTCCTTTTTCTCCCAAATCTTTCAACTGTGTTCTCTGGAATTTCATTCTGATTAACCCTTGTATCTTCAAACTCTTCCTGAAGAATCTGTCTTCCACATGGTTAGAAATTAGAGGTTCTGACATAAGGTCTATAAACTATATTTCAAGATGTCTAAGATATGCTTTAAAAGATTAATGTTTAAATTCTTCCCATTATTTTAAAATATGTCTTTGTTAAAACTACTGTTGCTGTAATATAAGGATATCTCTTATGACAAAAGGTCTAGGTTGCCTTGTGTGTCTGATCAAGTAACATGCAATCAAATCATCAGAACCATATTACAATGTCTAGAATTATTTCCTATTGACAATAATTAAATGAATGTCTTTTCCTTTTGATTAAAGATAACTATCATTGTTTACTTTAAACATAAATTTTCAGAAAACTTCAAAGGAAATAAATTATAAAGATTCTTCCATATAATCTAGTTTTACTTTTATCTTTGAACTGGGGCACAGAAGCTACAATCTTTTTTGTGTTGAAAGGTTTCTGTGAATGGAAGCAAGAATCTTTCAAATATAAGGTTTTCTTTGGATTTGTGGACTGTTGTTTTTTGGGTTTTGTTCTTTTTTTTTGGGGGGGGGGTTGTGTGTTAAACACTTGAATTGGAAAGACTAGAACATTGTCAAAAATTTACTGAGGCAGAAATCAAAAGTCATCCTTGATTCCTCAATTTCTTTCAGCCTTCACTCTACATCTATTTATTTCCCAGTTCCTATGAATTGAACCCCTTAAATATTTCTCAAACCTGCACATTTCTCTTTGTAACCACAGCCATCATTCTTGTCCAAGACAATGTCATCTTTTACTACAATTACTACAATCTTTTCTGTGCCTTTCGTGTTACTCCTCACTACCCTCAATTTTGCACTCAGCCAGGGTAATCCCTGTATTATAAGACAAAGAGAGAGATAAATCACTGAGATTGTTTTTGAAACTACAACTATTTGGAAATGCTGGGAGAAAGATTTGTTGAAAGGAAAGCTGTATCAAGGTAGAGAAAAAACAAATAATCACTTTGTTTAAGGAAGACTAAAGTCTTCAGAGTTAATTTGTATTGTACTCACAAATAACATAAAGTAATTAAGTCTATTTATTGAGCTGGTGTTTTTTAATGTTAAGGGATGTTAACTTGTTAGCCATCCAGTCAGAAAAAAATGAGTTATCTTTTGTTTTGTTTTTTGATATTGGGATTCATAATGTAGTTGAGACTCAGAAAAAAGAGGAGGTAGGAGAAAAGGCTCTGATCCAAGGATGAACAGATTACAGATTGTACCAACCTGTGGGAAGGCTAGAGCCAAGGGAATAAGTCAGCCAAGAGTCCCCTGAGATGGATAATGACAAATGAGCTGTGTGCCAAGTTTTCTTTTTCTACTCTTACAAAATCATCTTCTTCTACTTTTATGAATTCTCTTGTGAAAACATCACATATTTAATAAAGCACATTAGTATAGCTTTAGAAAATGAAATACATAGGCTCTATTAATGTTGGAGACAAAGTAATCTGTGGAGAAGACAGCAGTTTGCAGAGTGGTGATGGAAAGCCAGGAGTGTTCATAAGAAGCCTCAACAGTAGTCAGGAAGTAGCAGTGAAGGCCAACAAGGGGGGGTGGGGGGAAAGCAGGGGGGAAAGGAACCTTTCTTTTCCAGAGATTCTTAGACAACATTCAGTTATCTGCATAGATGGAACATTTGTCCAACACATTTATATTGAAATTGCCTAACACTCTTCCAGGGCTTGGGATAATAGAATTGAACAAAAATACCACAGATCAGGCCTTGTAAAATATAGAGTCCTATGGAAGAGAAGCAATAAATAAAAAAGCATAAATTGTCATGGTAGTGGAGAAAGTAAAGTACATTGTGAGATATTAGCAACTGAGGGAAGGCTCATTGAAATTTTATGAAAAGAGAAGAAAAGGCCTTGCTAAGAAGATAACATTTGAGCAGTGATCTGAAGGAAGTTGTGAGTGGTCTATACAGATATCTACAAAAAGAATGATCTAAGCAAAGGAAGCAAAGTGAAAAAGATGACACTGAAGGGTGCTTGATATTTTTTATAGCCTATTGAAGAAAAAAGCTCCATACATCTGTGTAGCTCATTGCTACCTCCATCAGTATGTATTGACATTAAATCCTATTTTACACTGAGAAAGTCATAACTTCATCAGAAATTAAACATAATTAACTTGTTTTTCTGAGGTTTCATCAAGAAATGAAAGCAGAATATAAATTATTTATTTTGCACCAGAGTTTTCTTATTTTCTATGGATACGTTTTGAAGCTCCTGATTTACATTAGAACAAATATTTCACCTTTTTTGAGAGAAAAAAAAAAGAGAAAAGATAACTCCAAGAACACTGTCAGAACAGTATTTATTCATAATTTGCCATATTTGGAAGACATGTTGGCCATATTAATGTGACACATTTTTTTTTACTCAAACTCAAGATCCATCACTTCAAGAATATGCATATTTCTGGTCAAGCTTTTGAAGAGAATGTTGAATATAAAGCACTATATAAACTTAATGTTAATAGCTCTGACCAGGTGATTCCATTGGTTAGAACATCATACCACTATGCCTAGGTTGTGGATTTGATCCCCAGTCAGGGCACATATAAGAATTAACCAACGAATGCGTAAATAAGTGGATCTCTATATCTCTCAAATCAATACAATTAAAAAGATAATGATAATGAAGTGTTTCTGCAGTCTATAATTAAGAATAGCAATGCTTGAATGTCTCTGTAAGCAGAAAGCTACAGATATCTGGAAATTTAAAAAAGTCTTTTTTAAACATTACTGCTATTCAGGTGAATTTAGAAACAAAACATGAATTCATTATAATTTTCTTGCTGATACTGATAGCATCTGAGTATTAGTCTTTCTCAATGATAGCTTCTTTGGTTTGAAAATCACAAAATGATGTTACATGAATTTAACTATTCAACATTGAAAATTTCATGAGATCTGTAATTCCTTAAACAAGGCCTCATTTGTGTGACAAAGTGAATTATGAGAGAGTTGATTCCACTTTCTGAAATCAGGGTGTCCCATATTTATTGACATCAAGATGAAAATAAATGTTTAAGTAATCCTTGGACAAGTGTTTTACACATCAAAGTCTATTATATTCCTTCCTTTCTTCCCCCCCTCTCTGCCTTTCTTCCCTGCATCTCTTTCTCCCTTCCTTCATCTTTCCTTCTCTCTTTTCTTTGTGAATAAACTTTATATTTTCCTTAAGGTTTGCATCAAAGCACATTAAGATTTACTTTTCAAATCTGCATAACTTGGAATTACATCAATTTTTAATGAAATGACCATTTGTTGTATTCATGAAAAAGCAAGATTGAAAGATGCAATTATTTGTAGAAATTGATTTTAGAATTATTTGTAGAAAATAGATCAATTTTTCATTCAATAGAATACATTCTATATAATTTTTGTGCATATGTATGTTTACTCATATATGCAGTTTCCTTGGAACAAGTCTATAGCTTTAATCAAATTCTGGAATGCCTTTAAAAAGAAAAAAAAAAATCAAGGCCCACTGCCTTAAACTGATGAGTAAAAATAAGATATTTTTGTGGGGATGACCAGCAGCCTGACTCTATACCTAGTTCGTTCGTGTCCCTAATGCACATTCTTGTCAGCCTATAGTCAAGTCTCTGTCCCTTCCTTAATTATCTGGTCTTGCAAGACCTATTTACCTAAATACTCCCATTTTACAGAGGCCATAAACCATGAACCATATGCAACCCCCAGAGGGGGTTATCTGAGCTGGTGCCAGGCCAGGCCTTTAGAATGTCCCCCATTCTAACACACAGGGCTTTTTGCAAAGCCCGCTAAAGGTCCAGAAGTCTGATCCATATTTAGGGGACAAAAAAACTAAAGGGTATATAAAGAGAAAGTTTCCTCCATATTGGTTTGCTCAAGATTTGGAGAACTGACCCCCTGAGTCACTGTACTAGTACATGGGAAACATCTGAAAATAAATGGTTCTATCCTGGACCTCCAAGTACCCCTGTGTATTTTTCCATCTCCTGGTAAATTCTGTAACAAAACTAAACCCTAACTCAGCTCTGAAAACAGTCCCTCCCCTTTTTTTTATTAGCTCACAGACATTCAAAAAAGGAGTATCACTGAGCATGCTATTGTTAGGCCCATGGAGCTACTCAGAAAATAGTAATGTGACTTAATTAATAAGTGTATGCTACCATAAATTTAAAGCCTCTAGCCTCTATGACACCCAACGTCACCCAATAAGTTTAATTTCTTACTTATCTTTCTCCTTTTTTCCAAAGCAGTTATTATAAACATGCTACCCTTCTCAGACATCAAACCTGACTTCTCAGGGATTTAAGTCTAGGTGTTTTCCTTTCACTCCTGCTATCCTACTCTACTGTCTTTCTTTATCAGCATTGAATCATGCATGAGTCTCTCCTGCCAAGATAAAGACAAAAATGAAAACAAAACTATACCTCAAAGTTAATTTTATCTTTCTTATTCAAGTTATTACTCTATTTCTTTCCTTTTTCCATAAAAAAGTTTTGAAGGAGTTGTCTAAACTCAACATCTGTATTTTCTCACCTCTCATTTACTCTTCATTATAACTTGGACTCTCACCAGACAATTGAAACTGCCCTTGCCAGTGTTACTTGTTGCAATAGAAGCTTGACATTTTCACAGCAATTGACATTTTGACCTCTAGATATTTTTCTTGAATGCTTCCTTCCCTTGAATTATTTTTAAATAACAGCTTTATTGATAGGTAATTCACATGCCATTAACTTTATCCTTTTACAAAGTACAATTCAATGGTTTTCAGTATATTCACACAGCTGTGCATCAATCACCACCATCTAATATTTTATCATCTCCAAAAAGAAACCCTGTACCCATTAACCATCCCTCTCTAATCTCTCTTCCTTTGTCAATCATTAACCTACTTTCTGCCTCTGGATTCACCTATTCAGTTCATTTCACATAAATGGAATCATACATGTGGCCTTTTGTGTTAGACTTCTTTCATTCAGCATATTTTACAGTTTTATCCATATTGTAGCATGTATCAAAACTTAATTCCCTTTTAAGGCTGGATAATTTCCCATTACCTGGACATATTCCATATTGTTTGGTCATTATTCAACTGAGTTTTTCCACTTTTTGGCTATATCAACAAAACTGCTATGAACATCCATACACAAGTTTTTATGTGGACATGTTTTCAATTATCTTTGGATATATAACCATAAGTATATGTTAGGTTAGGTGATCAATCTATATGCAACTTTTTGAGAAACTGCCAAACTATTTTCCAAAGTTTCTACAAACAGCAATGCATTAGGATTTCAATTTCTCCACACCCTTGGCAACCTTAGCTATGGTCCATCTTTTTAATTATAGCCATCCCAATTGGTACTAAGTGGTATCTTATTGTGGTTTGTTTGGGATTTGCATTTCCCTAATTGCTACTGGTGTTGAACATCTTTTCATGTACTTGTTAGCCATTTGCATATCTTCTTTGAAAAAACATCTATTCTTCCCTTAACTTTTACATGATCAAACTCTATTGGTTTTTCTTTTTCCTGTATAAGATCCTCATTCTCTGCCTTCCTTACTTTAAATATTGATCTTTCTCATTACAGGCAGTCCTCAGGTTATGCTGGACTCATTTTGTGGTTATGTCGCCATCTCCCATTTATTTATAAAATAAATAAAAAGTTCCATCATTTCAACCTATGTACATATATGCTTTATTTTTTATTATTTATTGACCACAAGTAAAGGTCAGGAATTGTTATCTTTCTTTTAATTATTTTTTCCCACTGTTTCACTTAATTACTGTTGTGTGTGTGCTCCATGTGAGTGATGTAGATGCTTATGTAGATGGATTCCGACTTACAGTGAAAACTCACATTACGTTGCACCATAGCAATGGATCTCCGATGTAACCCAAGGACCTACTGTATTCTGTTCCAGATCCTATGCCTGGTGATTTCATCCATCCCAGACATTCATTAAAATCTAAAGGCCAAGTATGCCTATATCTCAACCACCTGTTCAGTTCTCCCTCCTGAGATCAAAATTTGGCTATCCTACTGTCTACTGTACATGTTCCATAAACTTCTAACACTGAACATAGTTAAATCTGAATTTATTGTTCTCCACCTAAATTCCAACCCATTCTTCCCAAGATGACTGGTCCAACCATTCAGCAAAATTATCCAAGCCAAAATTCTAACTATCCTTTTCTCTTCCCATAAACCCACACATTTAAAGGTCTTAGTCCACCCTAGTCCATCTCTTAAATTCTTCTCTGAATAGGGTCCTTCACCTTTTTCCCCATTATTAGTGTTCTAAGTCAGTCCTGCTCATTAACTACCTGAACTAAAAACTCTTTTCCCACTGGTCTCCTCACAGCAAACATGATATCCTCTGAATTAACACCCTTCATTATTTTTACTTTGAATTATTGTGGTTCCCTTAACATGACTTCAGCACCTTCCGTCAATATGAAGAGATGCCACAACCTTCACTGTGAGGTTCAGGATTTGAAGGAGGGGCTGATGCACAAATGAAAATGCTATACAGGAAATATGAATTTAGAAGGCATTGGAGGGCCAGATGGAGACCTTTTTCATGAAGAGGCACAATGAGTTCCGGAACGGTCCACGTTTTATTTACTTGAATACACATTTTGCCTTTAGCAATGCATTCAGGCAGATTAAAGGTAAAGTTTGGAAAACAATGTAAAGATTATCAGGTCAGGAAATTGCCTTGAGCCATTGTGCCCACAGTACCCTGTTTCCCCGAAAATAAGACAGTGTCTTACATTAATTTTTTCTCCCAAAGATGCTCTAGGTCTTATTTTCAGGGGATGTCTTATTTTTCCATGAAGAAGAATACGGTACACATTTATTATTAAATGAAAATAAAGGAAATTTATTACCTGTATACGGTCTGGTAGTACAGTAGTTGTCAACACAAACCAGACAGACTGTGAATCCTACACTATCAAGAATTTACTCATTTATTCAATGACAATCATGTCATCATCTTCTGGAACATCATCATAACAATCCAATTCCTGAATTTCCTGGTGAATTTCTTGTGACTCCATTTATTTCAGAATAAGTGGACCAAATCTCTCATGTTTAGCCTGGGGGGGGTGGGGGGGGGGTTATTTTCAGGGGGATGACTTATATTTCACTCAGAAGGAAACCTGTAAGTAGGTCTTATTTTCGGAGGGTGTTTTATTTTTAGGGAAACACGGTAGGAGCAAAACTTGTGATTCAGTCCTGCTGAATATCAAGGTCCATTGGCCTTCCAATGTCCCTCTTTGGTGCTAGCTGATGTTTGCTTCAGCCTCCAGCAAAGAGAAGTCGACATCTTTAAGGGTTACGTTTCCCAATCTCCCTTCAATCCTTCCCAATTTCCATTCATAATTTCTAAGCAAAATTATCTGCCAGGTTATACAATTGACGTAAGTATGATAAAGTGGCAGTCACACAGCTTTTCTGAAAGCACTAGGAGGGGAGTAGATTGGTTATCCCATAACAGCTTTAATGGAGATCTTTGTGCAATGGCTCTTAACTTTGTCTGTGTGTAAGCCCCATCTGGAGAGGATTTTTAGCTTTAATTTTAATACTAAGACTGGCTTTCACTTCAGATCAATTAAATACAGTCTCTAGAGATGCAGACCAAGTATCAGTACCTTATAAGGCACTCCAACTAATTATGATGTCCACCCAGATTTGGGGGAAATTAGTGTGATGTCCACCTGGTCCCTAACTTTTTAGTTGCCAAGCCCAAGCCATGGTAGCAGCAGTAGCTCCAACTTCAGTGTATCTTTGTTGAATATGGCCAAAACAGTGTGGTTTTTGAGCAGGGAGTGATAACCATAAGCATAGCAGTTCCTTGTCCAGCCAGCATGGCAATGTGACTTTTGCAGTTATTGTTTTGGAAGCTCAAACTACACCCAGCTTCTCTAGGTCTTCCAACAAGTCTGCAAGTTGCTTAATATCCTGTAATAAATCTCTTTTTGCTTAAAATGGCTAGAGATGCTTCAGCTATATGCTACTGAACCCTAACTAATGTAGCTATCTAAAATCCAAGTCTGACCATGTCACATTCCTGCTTTAAATAATTAAAAGGTTCACCCTAGTAATTATATTAAATCTAAAATGCCTTTCTGTGCCTTACAAGGTATTTTGTGATCTGGCACCTGCCTTTATTAAATACATGTTACAAATACTTATTAAAGCTATTTTAGGAATGCATACTTTCTTTGAAAAATTACACCTCTAAGAATTTATTAAAAGAAAATATTTGATTATATGGGCAAAACATAATGTACATGAATATGCATCTTGCTGCATTATTTTGTTTTAAAAACTGTAAACAACTTAAATATCCATCAATAGGAGTCTAATAAGAAGTGTTATGGTATATTCCTAGAGTGAAATAATTTCCATTAATTAAAAAAATCTCCAGATGATAATTTTGTGAGTAATTTCTTCAATTTTATTCTCATTTTTCTATTTTTTCCAAGAACATATACATGTGAATCAGAAAAAATGAAAACGTTTTCATTTTAGGAAAAAGAATTTTATGTTCATAACAGATAGATCAAATCAGATAAGCAGCCCTCCTTATCAAACAATGTCTTAACAAGTATAAATTCTTTCTGGGTGAGTTAATGGCCATATGCTTCTCCACTGACTGTCTCCTTTTGGGCAAGCCACTTTGGACATTGTTATGGCCTTTCTGTTGGAGAGGACGTGAAAGAAAACATTGTAAATGCATGGAGAAACACAAATACCTTGTAAACAGTGGTGTGTGTGTTTTTGCCTTCCCTGCAGGTCAAAAGTAAGAGAAAGCCCTAAAAAATTTAGAAAGTAAAAGTAGTCCTAAGAGAATAAGGAGAAATGATCAATAATGCTTTCTCTTTCTGCTTCCTTGGTCTGCTTCTTGAATAGCATGTGTTATACCAAAAGGGAAAGCAATTTGGTATTGTCTAGTGTACATACGAATAAAAAAATATCATCAAAATGTGTTCCCAGTACCAAATATGCACCAAGAATCTTAGCAAGAGCTTTGGATAATCTTACATCTGGTTCCTTCAATAACCCTGTGTGACGGGGATTCCTGCACTGCCATTTCCAGGTAGGGAAGTTGAGGCTCTGGAAAATTAAGTTCTTTGCTCAGGTCAGCATAATTCGTAAATGGCAGACCAAGTTACTTAGCTAGCTTTCTTTATTCACCTAAGTTCTTTTTATAGCAGCTTTATTTATTTATTTTTATTGTGCTAAGGACAATTTACCTGATATTTATCTCTTGACAAATGTTAAATGTACAATACATTATTGTTAACTGTAAGTACAAGATTGTATGGCAGATCTCTAGAACTTATTCATTTTGCTTAACTTAAACTTTATGCCCATTTATTAGTAACTCCTCATTTCCCATTCCCCCCAGCTCTTGGCAACTACCTTTCCATTAACTGATTCAGTGAGCTTGACTACTATATACCTCATGTAACTGGAATCATACAGTGCCTGTCTTTCTGTGACTGGCTTAATATTTCTCTTAGCATAATGCTCTCAAGGTTCATCCATGTTGTCACATAGTGCAGAATTTCCTTTTTTAAGGCTAAAATATACCACATTTTCTTTATCCATTCATCTGTTAATGGACATTTAGGTTGTTTGCACATTTTGGCTATTTTGAATAGTACTATATTAAGCCTGGAAGTGGTAAAATATCTTTCAGGTCCTGATTTCAATTCAAGATCTTACTCAGAAGTAGAGTTGGATAAATGCTCATAAGTAGAATTACTAGGTCATCTGGTAGTCTACTTTTAATTTTTTGAGAAACTTCCATTATGTTTTCCATAGAGGCTGCATCAGAGATGAAAGATTTGTGTATTGAGAACTATTGAAAGAACTTAAAGAAGACACAAACCAATGTAAAAGCATTCCATCTTGGTGAATTTGAAGGCAATATTGTTATAATACTATACTACACAAATCACAATGGCACTTGTGGTGAGCATTTTCTCTGTTTTCCGAGTCCCGCATGAAAAATGACAGGTTCCTGAGTGGAAGAGCTGGGGATTAAGAAATTAGAGAAAGTTAGAAACAAGAGGCAGAAATAGATTCATAAAGCTGGGCACTAGGTAGGCTCCATCTCTCTGATGGAGAGACAGTCACACTCACCACAGACAACACAGCATATTTATTGGTTTCCAAAGGGGAGTTTAAGGTCAAAAGGAGTTTCGGGTGTGCCCAGATCCTATTCATCAAAATCTGGGTAAGCTCCTTATTTTTTGGTACAAGATTTAGCATATCAAGACCTGGGTAAGTCAAGGTCCTATTTGTTCCTCATTCCAAGCACTTGGATAAAGATAAGAAATCAGAACTGATAACAGGATTCTGCCAGTGCCCTCTGGTTCAGCTGATAAGAATTAAAAGAATGTCCACGTGCCTTCCCAGAGGGCTCTCTACAGGCACTCTTACAGAAATACAAAATACAATTCATGTAGGACTACAAAATTAAAACAATGCAAAAAAAAAACACACCAACATCCAAAGTTATGCTGAGAAAAGGGAACAAAACTAAAGATATTATATTCCCTTATTTCAAAATATATTACAAAGCTACCATTATCTAAACTCTGAAATGAAAATCCACAGAAACATTCCAGGTCTCAATGCCTGGTCCACAAGTGAAGTGGGGGAGGGGAAGTGGTGAAAGACAGGGAGAGGAAAAAGTGAAGGGAGAGAGTAACAAAGGAGGGGACTCTTCGGGAGTGAAAAATAGGAAATCCCATTAATTACTTTTAATAAAAGAAAATTTGGAGGTAAATACAAATTTAGTATTTAGCACAGTGTCTGTATGTGTCCAGATTCATTCATGCTGAGAGAAGGAAACTTTCCTGTGGTTCTGGGAGAGTCTATTCTAAACACAGCTCACAAGTGCCACTGAGTTCTCTGCTTCCTGCCAAGGGGCATGGCAACCTTTCTATACTGATCGTTCAAATTATAGTAAATTTCTACTTTAAAAATAAGAAACCTTTGCAGAACTAAATAGTACATATTGAAAAAGGAAATTCTCACTTTCAATTTCTTTCCCAGTCTACCACCTGCATCTTTTCTCTAAAGTTGAATCTGGGGAACATTAGCATTTTTCCCCGCACAGTGAGAAGATCCATACCCAGAGCAAAGCATCACATCTCTATTTTTAGTAATCAGTTTTAAAGAAATGCATACAAGTTTGCCATGTACATGGATGTTTTTCATAGCACTGCTGATAATTTTGAAATGAGAGGGGAAATGCCCATCAATGGGAGTGCTCTTAAATAATTCATGGAAGAGCTAGAACTTGGAATAATAAGCAGCAATTACATAAAATGATGAACAAAAACCAGATCCAAAGACAGAGAAACATTTGATCAGACCATCAAAACTCAGAGGGAAGGGAATGAAGGGTGGGGGTAAGGGGAGAGATCAACCAAAGGACTTGTATGCATGATATAAGCCTAACCAATGGACACAGAAACCAGGGGGGTGAGAGCATGAGTAGGGATGGGGGACAATGTGGGGATAAGGACATATATGTAATACCTTAATCAATAAAGATAAAAATAAAATAAAAATAAGGAAGTAGACTTAGAGCAGGAATGTTAGAAACAGCTCCCTCACAGCCCTGCCCATTACGGTATTGGTGCCTGTTTGGGAAGTAGCTTGAGTTTAGGAAGTTCTGAGACATGCCTTTGTACCCCAAATAGTTAACAACAGTACTCTTCAACTCTAATCCATGAGAGAAACTGGAAAAAGTAAAGTGATAATGCACTAGACAGTATGAAAAGCAAATGCCCCACATGAATTGAAGGAGAAAGCCATGCTAGTAAGACATTCAAGTTATTTTTTACTACTGACTCTTATTCAATCTAGGCATCCAAAATTGTCATGCTCTCTCCCTTCCTCCTATCAGCTCAAAGGCTGATCTAAAATCAATCATTTACAGCTTAGTGGTTATATTTCAGAGCCAAAGTAGAGCTGGCTGAATCACACAGGGGCCTATTCCCAGAAGCTCCCAGACTAGAATAAAGTATTTAATATACTTGTATGATGGGGTTGCTTTCTGCTGTTTTCACTATTTTAAATAAAATTATTGGAAATATATGGTTTTCTGCTACAAACGATCAATTGCGTTTTTGTGAACTAATGTTTCAAAATGATAATTTGTTTTGACTTTGTTCATTGGGGGCATGTGATCTATTAACATCCATTGCTTTTTCAGAAAAGCAATATGTTTCTAAATTTTGAATTACATGGATGGAAAATTAGAAATTCAAAGATATTTGCCTTTGGAGAAGGGGTCTGACTATCACGGATCAAAGGAATGGGAAATCACTGAAGTCATGAGGAAGAATGACAAAATGAAATTGACACAGGAAATAAATTTTTAGTGGGGTAGAGAATGGACTAGGAAGGGAAAAGGTGGAAGCAAGCAGATTAGAAAGCTCCTGATGTGTACAATTCTAAACTGCATATTTTACACATCTAACCTCACTCATCATGACAATAACCTGCCAGAGATATTTTGACATTCACATCACAGATGAGAGGATTGAGGCTCAAGAAAATAGAATAGTTATTAAATATCAGTGCTAATTTGAAGGAAGAGAGAGGGGAAAAAACACACAAATTTATGACATCTTAGGGAGTAAGATCAATTATTATGATGATCCTCTCTTAGAACAGTGCCTCCAACTTGGCTGATCACTGGAAACACCTGCAGAGCTTTTGATAATACTGAACCCAGCATTCTACATCAGAATAATTCTGATGAACAATCAGGTTTGGGAACCTCTACATCATCCAGATGACCTTCTAGTCATTTTACAAAAAAAAAAAAGCTAAGTCCAAGGAGTGATTAAATTCAGCATTAGACCTATTATATGTGAGACAATGGCATGACACTCAGTAGAATCTTTGCATAATTTAGTTGGAGATGAGAGCAGAGCTGGGAAGAAATGTCAGAAATAGAGGAATAAATTTTGTATTTATCTGCATGGAGGTGATGCTTGAGATCATGAAAGGTCTTCTAGGAAGAAACAAAGGGGAAAGGAATAGAGGATAAGGACAGAGATTTAATAAATATCTACAGAGGTAGAATGGGAGAAGGAAGGAACAGGTTGACAAGACTGAGCAGTACAGTATTTAGACAGAAGCAGAACCAGGAAGATAAACTGCCACAGAAGCAATTCTATAATGATCCAGGGTAATATGCACTAAGCAAAAAAACTGAATCCAATGACTGAAAAGTTACTGATGAATTCTGAGACTACTCTTTGGAGAGAAGGCAGACAATAGGGAGTTGACAAAGTTAGTAAGAAAAGGACGGAAACAGATATAGGGTTGAAAGGAGTCTGACTAGGGAAAAAAGGAAGAAACAGTAGCAGCATCTAGACCAACCAGGTCAATGGAAAACATTTTAATTGATATTGTCATTGAAGTATTGGGCTAACACTAAGTAAGTAGAAAAGTATAATTTATTTTAACTATGAAACAATTTACCTAAACTCAGAAATGGCCACCAAACTTAAGCTTCCTGGACAGTTTTTGTCTATGTGATTGAGGGGAGTATACTTCATTTGCAGGGAAAAGGTCAGGGCATATGTCCCAGATATAAAAGATAGTGTGACCTCTATAGAACTACAGATCAGGGCTTCATTCCCTGGACAATGCCCCTGACAAAGGATGCATCTTGGAATAAAGAGCTCATGTTCATTCTTCCTCTACCAGCTAATTTGGCCCTTTGTTGGGCCTAGGGTCACCTTATCCAAGGAACTGAGGACACATGTACTCTCATATAGCCCTCCTCTTTACTTTACATAAGGAAAGATTTAAAATTCAAGTTTGTGTTTGGGTGGTTATTATTTTGTTTTTTGCCTTTTCTTTTTTCTTTTTTCTTTTTTTCTTTATTTCACATCAGCAACTTTATTTTTTTAACTAGAGTCCCGGTGCACAAAATTTGTGCGCAGAGGAGGGGTCTGTCCTTCAGCCCAGCCTGCACCCTCTCCAATCTAAGACCCTTTGAGCAATTGCAAACCAAGGAGCACTGCTACCCATGAAGCAGCCTCTGCATGACTGGACATCTAGATCCATCAGTGAGATCAAAAATGGGTAGACAAAGAAACTGCCAAAGGAAAGAAAAGGAGGAATCACCAGAAAAGCAGCTAAGTGAAACAGAGGCATACAACATGTCAGGAAAAGTATTCAGAATAAGGGTCATATTCTCATATAGCCCTCCTCTTAACTTTACATGAGGAAATATTTGAAATTCAAGTTTGCTGTTTGGGCCTCTAGTGTGATAAGATTCATGAAGGCAAAGATCTAACCCCAGTGAAAAGAACAATGCCTGGCATGTGTAGATGCTCATTAATCACTCGTAAATTAATAAAATGCTTATCTCTCATATTTAAATAAGTTCAATTAATGGACTTTTTTTTTTTTTTGAATGATTGATTCCTATTCTCTGAACTGTCAGACTAGCCATAGAAGAATTTAAGTTAAAGGTTCTAAAAAATAAGATAGAGTCAACTTTATAAAATGGTTTTTAAGACTTAAAATAGTAGAATATATAAATGATCCCTTAAAAATAACTCCAAGACTTATGTCCCTAGTTATCTGCTATTAATTCTTGAAATCAACTTGAGTATCACCCACAGACGCCTGTCTTGACTCACACTTGGGGGAAGTACTCACCACCACCACCACCCCAAACACAGATACAAACACCACACCCTGAACTTCTCTAGCACTGTAGCATTATCTCTTTCATAGCATTTTTCATGTTATTTTAAAATTCACATGTCTTTCCCACCAATCTTTAAGTTCCATTAGGTCAGTAAAACTGTCTTATTTTTCTAATGGTTGCTAATTCTAACATAGTATCTGGCATTTAGTAGATGCTAAATAATTTTTGTTGAAGTCAACTGAATTCTTGAAGACTTTCATAGATGGTATCAATTTTATAACCTGATTCACTCATGCATTAGCTTTTCAGCTAATCCCTGTTCATACCTGGAACTGATGATAACATATTTCATAAAGACTTTCTGGACCAATTTCAAGGTACCAAATGTCATTTTAAAAGAATTCTGATCAATACTAGTTTAAATTAGATATCAAAAAATCCAATGCATACGTAAGTGTTTGCAGTATTTATATAAAGCTAAACTCGACAGTTTTCTCCATTTCCTTTCCTTCATTTAGCATGACATTTTACCTGATATTCCTGAACTTCTAGGTAAAGCAAATGCATTTCTATTAGAGCCAGAATTCCCCCATGAGATTCTGTCAACAGGTGTTCAAGCTTCTTCATTCTATGTACACTTTCCCTACCTGCTCAATTACTGAAACTAGAATTCTTTATTAAAGAATTTTCTGTGAGTGCTATAAAGACTTAATCTACTCAAATAAATAATACTCTTCTGGATTGCATGCAAAATAAAAATTTAAGGCCCAACTCTCTCTAGTATTGTATAATGTGTGGTCAATGGATAGTATGTTGGTGTTTGTTTGTTTTTTCCTATATCTTCACTTAGTTCTGAAATTTGGTGGGGGAAATAATATCCAAGGAACATATTAAATTTATAATTATCAGTATTTTAAACACTAAGGAAAATCCCAATACAATGAAATATAGCTGATTTTTTCCTAACAAACATGACATACCAGCATAAGTCCATATATTCAATATAACTGTCTATTGTAAACATATAACTTGTGTTACCCATCTGTGCAACTGTCATGTATTTTTAAAGCACCACAATTCACACACACAAAAAAAATTGTCTTAAAGAAACAAATGATAGGAAAGTATATAAATGTTTTATTTATTTCTCTGAGTAGGCACTTCCCCAGAAGGAAATACACTACAATGTTTTCAAGATATGTGTTTTACCTTTGGGAAATAAGAGTAAGGATGAGGGTAGAATCATTTTTTCTGCAATCCTTAACTAGCATTCTAGATATATTTGCAAAAATACTTATGAGTCTCAATTTTTTAAGTTGACTTTGCCATGTATTAATTTTGAATTCTCCTGATATTGCTCCATTTTCTTTTCTCAAGAATTGTCCATATGTTTTCTACAAACACACACACACACACACACACACACACACACACACACACACATTTTCATTTCCCTGACCAATTTTAATTGTATTTATTATCTCCTGCTCTTTTCTCTCTCCCACATCTCCTACCCCAACAGGGAATATTCTCACATGTTTTCTTTTGGAATAACCAGGTCCCCAACTATTATTGCTTTGCAGCAGCCCCTGCTGGTAAAAAACATCATTTAATTTTTCTGTCTCTTAATAGCTGTGCTTGTCAAGACTGGTGATTAATTTTCAACAAACCATGCCACTGTCTAACCACAAGTGGCCTGCAGGATCAGCAGACCCTAGACTGGAGCTACCTACCATCTGCAGAGACCAATTGTCCCCTTCAGGGTAGAAAGAGTATCAGAGGAATGCATAATTTTATGCCTTCTTTTCCAAACTCAAAATGGAGATTTTAATCAAGTTTTCATCAGAAAACAGAAGTTATATTACAGGGAAAAAATTATCCTCACAGTCCCATAAATTCCTGCTAGCTCTATTTCCCCTCCCCATCCTAACTGACACATTCAAAATCAGTTAGCTGATATTCCCTACTCAGCAAAGCAAAAGCCCAACAGCATTTCAAACAGCCTCCACTAAATAAAGCCTCAGTGGTGAGCCAGATTCCAAGTAAGTGGTATTTTCCTCCTCCCTAACCCCCCCCCCCAAAAAGGCCTTCAATTATCTGTATCTATATACTTGTATCACACCTATCTATATATCACATTGCTTTATTTTCTTTGTTTCTAGCACACACATAAAAAAAATGATTTGCAATTGGTTGTGAATAAACTGATTAAAGGAAAACAACACAGCAAAAGATAGACCTCCTGAAAATCTTTAGTTGAAGCGCAAGTTGTGACATGATGTCAAAGAGGCATTCTTTTCACAGACAAGGCGCAGTGTTAAATTAGGCTGGTGCTGACTGCTCTTCCAAGGACTGTTGATAGATGCTTAGGAGAGGAAAATCTTTTTTTCTGGTTGACCTTAAAAGCTGTCTTACCCCAGGCCTTAAGCGATTAAATGTGAACATAAAACATTTTTTCTTTGATCCCAGAAAAAAAAAAAAAATATTCCCAACCTGTTCTCTTTAGTTGTTGCTTACCATCTGCCCATGGGTATAGAAAATATATATGTTTGTATACAGAAACAGATGGATGTATAGATATATTAATTCTCAGCTAAAGAATAAATACATTTATCATTCAAGTTGACAGAACTAGAGTGGAAAACACCCAGGTGATTGCAATTTGTTTTGCTATCCACCCATGAAAATTCTCTATTGTGGAAAGAAAATAGAGCAGGCAGGTTATATAATAGAATATATCTATTTTTCTTCACATTTATCATTTTATTTAATCCAATCTTCCCAAACAGTATAAAATGTATACATTTATAATAGGGAAGGATCAGGACTAAGTTGGATGGGGGGTGGAGAGGAGGAAACTTCTGAACTAATCTACATGACTGCGAGTCATGTAACAGAAAATAAGACGTTGATTGGGAGAAATAAAAGAACAATGGAGGACAGGAAACAGGACACAGAAGACAAACCAATTTAAAGATTGGGAGTATGTGGCTATTTTGGTATCAGGAAATCTATCTTTAAAAGGAAGGGTGAAAAAGCCTAAAACAATGGGAGATGCATTGTATTGTATACACAATCTCAAGGAACAACATCCCTTCAAAAGTAACCTCTGGGCTACTTTTAAGTCAAATCTGATGCAAAATCTAATTTTGTTTAATAGCAAATATTATGACCAGGTGATGTTTCCATGTTTCCAGTCTTCTCACTTAGCAATAGAGTATCATACAATGGGCAAACCAAGGCCCTCAGGCCTGGCAACCATGAATGGTGAGAGTAATGACTTTTTAATGAAACAGAATCATCCAATGCCCTTTTTTTTCCTATTTTTAAAACCAAAGTTGACCCCAAAGAGCCATCTTGATATAGCAAAGAAACACAATCCAGGCTGATATAATAGAAACTTTTTAGGCAAAGCTGCTAATAGTTGCACCTGCTAAAGAAAAGAAAGATAAAGAAATCAAAACAGAACAATGTATATTTCCTCAACACAAAAGATAAATTTTCAAGTTGTGACAGGAAACTTAGACTAACACAAACCTTGACTTTAAGCATCAGTGTGCAGATGGGAAACTGTTAAGTCATCTGACCTTCATCTGTATTCTATTTGGCAGACACAAAAATACTACCCAAGAAATATCACTGTCATAAAGCAATACAAAAAAGTCACTAATGTATAACTGTCTCCGGCGAGGGGAAAGCACTAGAATTTATTCATTGTTAATGAATTACCCATAGTAGGAGAATATTTATATTCTTTTGTGCAAAAAAAAAAGGTTTCATTATACCAATGGGTATATGCTCCTTTGACAACCTTCTTGGCAGCGATTATAAAAGCAGCATCTTGGGGGAAGTGTCATGAGGACCCAGCTTATTAAATTTTGTAAATCACAAGGCTTGTCTGCAAATGCAGAGCACTACAGCTGATTTAGTTGTTGGCCTAGAAACTCTGCTGCTAGGACCATTAAACAGGTCCAGAGTTTAAGCTGCACAGTAAATCATACTCCAAAGAATCAGACAGAAATTCTGCCTCGTGTTTTCTGTCTGGAAAGTGCAAACCGCTGCACTGCAGCAGCCCGGGGAGATGCTATCAGATTTTCACAGCGACGCCGCGAGCTTGTGTACCTTGATGGAGCCCACCTGAGACTATTGTGGAGTTCTAATACCAAAACTGGAGAGCCAAGTAAAATTAGGCTTTTTCTATCTGAAAAATCTTCACAGCTGGAACAGATAGAACCAATATTCTTTTTAGGTTATGCCAGCTTTTAAAGTCACTTTTAACAAATAGCTACCATTAAAAACAGCAAGGACAATGCAATTGATGGTATAAAAATAAAGGGTTGTCATTTTAAATTTTTTTCTTAAAAGGAATAATGAATTGCTATACCTACTATGACTCAAAGATCTCTTTAGAGGGCACAAATAATCAAAGTTGTAAAACAAGCGAAGTCATATGTAAAAAAAAACCTAATCCAATTAATCATTCTTTGTAGTAATTCAGTCACAAAACTTTCTAATGTTTTGTTTCTATTGAGATGTTAGCTGATAATTTGGAGCCTAGTCGGTTATTTAATAACATATTAATTTTAAATGAAGTTTTTTCATACAAGATTATACCTTTGAAAGTTTTTTATGGCTAAGTTATAAATAGCTAGCTATTTCATAAAAACTAGTAAAGGAAGTATCTTCTGCAATATGGACACTTAAGGAAAATGATTTGGAGTGTATAATATTTTATTGTATTTATAATTTGATAAAACTTTACATTCTGTAATTATTGCATAGTTATAAAAGCATTTAATTTCCTCAAAATAATATAAAATTGCCCCTACTAAACTCATATAATCTGGGAGTTTGGTTTTAAGTCATCATATTTTTTTAAAAAACTCCCAAATTATATGAGTATAGTGGAGGAAATTTTATACTCATATAATCTGGGAGTTTGTTTTTAAGTCATCATATAAAAAATAATCCTATGCTATTCAACATCACTTCTAGGACAGAGTCCTGAATATGGTAGACAATAAATGTTGGCTAATGAGATTCTGCCCATTCTATAGGTTTTGTAAATATGAAATCCTGACTTAGCTTTCCATGGTAAAATAGCATGTCAATTGACTTAGGCAATTTATATCATGAAGCCCACTTCAAGGGAAAAAAGTGTCAATCATTTATTGAGCTCATCCTACTGTCCTCCAAGATTCTGTATACCTTGTACTTCACAGTGTAATGCAATAGAACACAGTTTGTTTAAATTTATTATTTTTTTACCATTTTGTTATGTTAAGATATACAAATCTATGTTTGGAGGATATGATTAAAATGTAGTTTGATATCAATAGAAGGAAAAGGCGGAAATCAATACTGTGAGAGCTAATAAAGACGAATGTTCTCTGATTCACTTAGGGAAGAAATAATGGATGAAAAATTGAATATAATTCAGCAATGTAACACTGTCACCAAAAGGAAAATTCTATATCGGATAGTATTAATAGACATATCATGTAAAACAAGCAAGATAATTTTTCAGCAGTGGCCATTCTCAATACTATTGGTTAGGACAAAATTAGAAAAGCACCTGCACTTTGGGGCACAATTACTGCACAAAATGTTGTATCACTTCACAACAAAACAAAAACAAAAACACAAAGAAAGATTAGCCAATTAATATAGATGGAGATAGGTAGATAGATAGATAGATATCAAATACAAGGTTTAGGAAACCAGACTTGCTTTCAGGGATTAGAACTAAGTTTATGTTTAGTCAAAAGCAAAGCCAACTAAGGGAGAACATAATTTCTGTAAAGCCAAATGCATAAAAGGAAAAATATCTAAAAAGAAAATAGGGACCAGTTGCTTTTCTTAGGCTGCGATAGAACCAACAACAAATGATCCCAGTTGATTCGGACAATGATTTAATTAAAAAGAAAGGAAAATCTTCTTATAGACTGGCATGCAATGATTCAATCATATGTCTGAAATCCTAGCCATTGGAGCCTGGCTGGTGTGGCTCAGCTGTTGAATGTCAACCCAAGAACCAAGAGGTCACCAGTTCAATTCCCGGTTAGGGCTCATGTCCAGGTTTTGGGTTTATTACCTGATGAGAGATGTGCAGGAGGCAGTCAATCGATGATGTTTCTCTCTCATCATTGCTTCTATCTCTCTATCCCTCTCCCTTCCTCTAAATAAATAAATAAATAAATAAATAAATAAAAACATATTTTAAAAATATATATCAGTATACTTAGCCTTTCAAACATGAATTGGGTTAATAAATGCATGGCTGAAGACACCTTCAAACACTTATAGTTTTTCTGTTGCCTATATAATATGACATCTAGCTAGATGATGTCATATTATATAGGCAATAAGGCAAAACTGAAAAAAACAGCCTGGGAAATTTAGCTTTAAGTTATAGAGTCCAAGAATCTTTGAATCTCTACTTTGTCAAAAAATAAAAAAAAATCTCAGAATGAAAATGGAAAATTAGCTAATTTTATTGATAACTTACTATATAACTAATACTGTCTTATATTTTTTACATATAAAATCACAATATACAAACAATCATAAGAGTCATATGCTATTATTATTACAAATGAGAAAGCAAACTATAGGTGTCGCAGATGGAATTGGGGTTTTGCGGTGTCGTGAGGAAAAGCATTTCCAGGGACCCAGAAAGAGGATTTAGTTTGGTGAAAATGTTTATCCCAGAAGCAAAATTAAAGGAGTTCTCCAATATGTCCTATCTCTGCCTGTCCAGCCATGGAAAATCCAGTCTAGTAATCAAGTCAATGTCCAGAGATCCTGTGTCATATTAAAGTTTCGTCTAATGAAGCATTTGCTAGCTTTGCTTGTGCTCCCAGCTGCAATCCATTGCTTTGTTGCTGTACTCAGGCTCTTCCCTGGAGCCTGATTGGAGTCCCCTTGGTCTTTGACTGCTAAGGCCACAAGGCTATGGAGAGAGAAAAGGCCAGCTCAGGCAAGAATGGGTCAGAAGAGAGAAGAGAGAGAGAGAGGTTTTTTCCTCTTTGGGTTTTCACCAGAAACTTTTTCAAAATAATCAATTAGCTTCCCAAGTTTTTGTGGGCTTGCCCTGGGATCCACACCCTGATGGCTAATCCCTTTTCCAGGTTAGACTGACAGGCCTCTACATTGGAGCACCTCCCCCTGTGCCATTTTGACTTCATTGATCACATCTTTCTCTCCCCCAGCTTCTCCCTCCCACACACACAGTCTGATATTGGAGTAGGGAAGGAAAGGGTGTTAATCCTCTTGGAGGGACAATGCTATGGAATGTGAAGCTGTAGCTTCCTGGTGATGCAAAGAGGCCTCTGTTTCCCAGATGAATATGCTCAACAATTTCTGACTCCCTTGCTCTCTTTGCCTCTTAATAACTATAGAATGACAGAAATATGGCGCTGTTGTCATTTTACCCACAAGGTACCATGGGTAGGATTTTGAACCCCCTAATCTAGCTGCAGGGGGTAGTATGCTTATTCCAACCCTCAGTTACCTGAAAATATACCACAAAGTTGACAGGAACTAAGTAAGGTGGGTTAGGATGACAGTTTAAGTATCACTATAACTACATTTGGTGAGTAAAGAACTAATCTTTTGATGTAGAAGGAGAAAATTAAATTTGGAAGAAGGAAATTTTAGGTTTAATGAAAAACATTAACACTATAACACATATTGTGAAAGGTTAAAAAACATTATCTCCAGAGACTTCCTAAAATTATAAATAGTTTAAATTTTCATCTATTGTGATGATTTTGTAAATTTTTTTCAGTATATAGAGTATTACATTAAATCCTTCTAAATTTTTTTATAGAATATGATTTTACATAAATCATAACAGTGCATTGGAAACATCACACTATGGTACTTCTAAGAGAATATTTAATTTCTGTATAATGTAGATTCATTTAATATTTAATTTCTGTCTAATATAGATTAATTTTATTAATAGAGGCAGCTGGCTACATAATCATATCCCCAAATTTTGCATCTCCTGGGTCTCGTTGAAAGAACAGGCAGTTAGAAAAGGGAATGGGAAAGCAATCTAGGACATGGTCATGATTATGACAATTACCTAAATGGTTTCACTTTTAGTATAAGCATACAAAATTCAGAAACATTATCAAAGATATATTCATGATATAAGAATGTCTAGCTGCAAAAAAGATATTGCATTCATGCTGCTTTTTATAAAAATCCAGTGATTATAACTAATTGCTCTTTCTCTTATAGCTTCCAGATATTTCAATATCCTCTCTCTCTCTCTCTCTCTCTCTCTCTCTCTCTCTCTCTCTCTCTCTCTCTCTCTCTCTCTCTCTCTGTCTCTCTCTCTCTCTGTGTCTCTCTGTCTCTCTCTGTCTCTCTGTGTGTGTCTCTCTGTCTCTCTCTCTGTCTCTCTCTGTCTCTGTGTGTGTGTGTGTGTGTGTGTGTGTGTGTGTGTATGTTTCACTGAAAGCATTTTATTTCTGACTAAAATAATAATCCTATGGTTGATATATGACTTTCTCTTTCAACTTTTACCTCCATTACCTATTTGAACATGCATACAATAACACCAGTTCTACTGGGGATGTCTCCTACCTGTGTCATTATTCTGTGTTGGGTTTTTTTTTTTGCTACTATCTAAGGATCTTTTGGGACAATATAATATTCTTTTATTGGATATAATGGATTTCATTTATCTACCCCATATATAAAATTGCATACACAAATGATTATTCCCTTTCTGTTCAATAAATATTCTCGTTAAAACTCCTATGTTGGAGATAAGTTTTTTGTCTAATACCATTTTTAATTCTTATATATAATATGAGGATTTTGAGAATATAACACTAGAGTCAAAAATAGAATGATTTTTCTGGATTCTAGACCCTGATTCTTATATATATAAGACACTGATTCTTCACTGCTCTTCATTAAATTTTCACTAATTGATAAAACATTGTTCACACCTAGGAAGATCTAGGACAGGATTGGTTTAAATATTGGCTCTGCCACTTCCTAGCTGTATAAATTGACAATTTAACTCTGTACCTATTTCTGCATGTTTAATGGGAATAACATTAGTTATTATACGTTTCAGAATGACTATGAAGATTAGAGAACAAATCAAATTACTAAGTTATCTTGTACAGAGGAGATATCCAATGAATGGTAACTTTTAAGATTATGTTTTAAAGTCAATTGGAGTCCTTATAAAATCTAATTAAAGTCAAAGAAGAATCCAAAAGAAGGCAGTGGGTTCTTGCACAGAAAATCTGAAAGTTGGGGTTAGAAGAGTCTCTGCCAACCTCCCATTCCTGTGGACCTACTTTGTGCCTCTAAGACTTCTCTAGTGTTGGGATGGCTGCAAGAGGACAGGGTCCCAAATCCCACACTTCTTCCATCAAAGGATCTCAGAATTTATTTGTTTATTGCACTGGGCTTTCAAATAAAATTTTATTTGACAAAAAGTTTATTTTATTAAAATAACCTTGGAAGCTATTTGCAACATTTAAAAATCAAACAGATTTTTTAAATGTCTTAAGAGCTGAGATATCAAAAGAAAAATGTATATGAAAAAAATGATTAAGTTCAGGGGTCTCTAACGTTAGAGGAAAAACATTCTGCATACTATCAAGAGTGTGGCCATCTAAGAGAGAACTGTAAAATAATCTAACTTGTGGAATAGATGATTAGCTGTGACTCTAAATTAAGAAGGCCGTGGCACATATAATTGTTGGAGGCAATAAAATTGCATTCCCCCAAAGAAAACATTGTTTAAGCTATGCAGATTTAGAACTGAATATGAAATATTTAAGACATTCATTCATTCATTCATTCAAAAGTATCTGTTGGTTATATGTTAGGTTGCAGGCACTCTTCTGGACACTGTGTACATACTAGTGAGCAGAACAGAAAATGTCTCTACCTTTGTAAACTTTGTATTTTAGTTAGGGGATAAATATAACAACAAATAAATGAGTAGAGCTGATGATTCTAGTGGCCTGTTTAAATTTTCTCCACACTTACTCTTTGAAGGCTATTAACTCTGAACAACTGTAACTCTCTATCAGAACATGGATAGCACACTCTTCCCACACCCAATGAGAGACAGAAATGAGTGCCAAAGTCCTAAAAATAGTCCTCAACCAATGACTGAAGAGGTGCTGTTAGGTGCCTACTCCAGCTTCCTCACCACTTGGTGGGAAGCAATTGAGCTTCAGTTGTCCATAGAGAAAGTATGGGTAATAATTTACCTCTCCCTGACACTACCTCACTCACCAACCTGTTTTTCTTGGGATGTCTACCAAAATAGACGACTTGTACTCAAATTTTGTCTCATGAGGTGATTCTAGGAGAATTTGTCTACTTCTAGATAGTTCATACATTATACAGTATAGTATGTTAAAAGGTGATACATGCTATGAAAAAATGCCCAGCACATTAACAAGGATCTGGATTAGAAGGCGAAGGACAAGGTTGGTGAAAGGCATTTGACTTGAAGAAGATAAAGAGATAAACCATGGGTGTATGTGGGAGAAAGAGAATGCAGAGGTCCTAAAGCAGGAGTATGCCTGATGTATGCAGAACATTAAAGGAAACCTCTGTGATTGTAATGGAGTGAGTGAATGGAGTGTATGAAGGAGTGTTAACAGAGTGTGAAGTAAAAAAAGGGATACAAGAGAGACAACAGTTGTAGGGAGGTTTTAAAGACTTTATAAGGTCTTATAAAGACTTTGGATGTTAACCTAAGTTATATAGTAAAACAGGAGGATTTAAACAGATGAGAGACATAACCTGCCATGCTTTAAAAGCTTATCTTTTTAGTTATTGTGTTGAGAAAGAACTATAGGAGGTCAAAAATTAAAGTAGAGAGACCTGTAGGAGATTTATTACAAAAATACATGCAAGAGTCAATCAATGGGTAAGTGAATAAATAGTGAAGTTTACATACAATGAAATATGATTTGCCCATAAAGAGGCATGAAGTATTGATATATGTTATGACATTAATGAACCTTGAACATTTTATCAAAAATGAAAGTCAGACCCAAAATATTACATATTGTATTATTCCATTTATATGACATCCTGAATAGCCAAATCCATAAAGACAGAAAGCAAAGATCTTTAAAAGTTTAGACTTATAAACATAATGTAAAGTTTTGTAAAATGAACCAAAAAGCTTAAGAAAGAATGAGGTTTTAAAATCTCTAATTTTAATCAATTGGCTATTATTTTTTAAAGGCAAGTTAACTACTGAATGTTCTTTCTACACATGAAACCACCCCCAAGGGCATCACCAAACTCATATTCAATAGCTTGCTTGCTATTGAATGTCTACTGTCTAGTCAAGCATACTTTTGAGAATACCAGAGAAATTAAATTGCTATTTAAATTCCAAAGCCTAGATTTCCAGTTACATGTTGGCATTATTCATGTTCGGAGCTGTGATTTAATTGTGAGTTATTTTGGAAGACTTAGCATTTTGTATTACATGTCAAGTTACTTAAAAAATGTTTGGAGGCCTACCTTATTAAGGTATTGATATCTCTTATCATTGCTGTGGCTGTTTTAACTGTTCAACATAATGAATACAAGAATCCTATCCAATGTATATAGGACACGATGCTGCCCATTAGAGAGTAATGGAGTTGCTAGTACTATATCCCATATGTTACTATCAAGGCCAGAGCAGGTACAGGAGAGGATTTACATTTGGAGGTATGAAAGAAACTGCATTCATGTTTACCATATCTGAATAGAAATAAAAAAGTTTAAAATATTAAGAAAAATTGGGGAAAACATATAAAACTGTGCTGATTAAAACTTTTAAAATATTATGCACAGGTAATACTGAGCTCTGTTGGATTGAAGCTATTTCTAATTTATGATCAACTCTTAATATGACAAGTGTAGTTTCACTGTGTTTTTATTTTAAGGATTTAAGGCATCTGAAAAATTTAGTTGCTTTCATAAGTATAATGTATTTAGGTGGATTTGATAATGGATTATTTATGAGACTGTTTGGAAGTTAAATAAGGTAGAGTCATGACATAAAAATAGAAAATCAGTTTGAGCAGCTGAAATTTGCAGCCAAGCTTTCTATATTAGTTTAATTCACTGGATGATTCTTCATATCCTTCTGTGTTTTATCTTTTGAGGAAAAAAAGATTATCACAGAAAAAAAATAACAACTAAGAGTCACTTAAGCACAGGAAAGTAGAACATGAAATATAAAGAAAGATAACTTGTTAAATAATGCATTAAATATGTCATTTCTTGCCTAAACCACTTAAATATTTTATTAATTTATTTCCAAAATTTACTATGAATATTATTTTTCCCCTTCCTAAATAAAATTCTTGCCCATTTTACATTTTTTTTTTTTCTAAAACTGGGGAAATATCAAAATGTTTTAAAAAAGAAACAAGTTGCCCTGGCTGGTTTAGCTCAGTGCATAGAGCATTGTCCTCTGGACTGAAGGGTCCTGGGTTCGATTCCAGTCAAGGGCACATGCCCTGGTTGCAGCCTCAATCCCCAGTAGGAGATGTGCAGGAGGCAGCCAGTCAATGATTCTCTCTCAGCACTGATGTTTCCATCTCTCTCCCTCTCCTGAAGAAAATAAAGTTTCCCACAGATTCACTACCAATAGTCAATATTTTAGTATATCCTTTCCAGGTTTCTTTTCCTACATGTATATAAACAGATTTTTAAAAGCAAATTTGATATCATGTTTTTTTTTCTCTAATTTAGTATTATTTTCTTCCTGGGGTAACTTTATTCTGTGGACATTTTTCCAAACCTATCAAAACCAGTAGTTTCACCCTGGCAGTGCTGTGAGTAGAATGAGTTAGTTTCTTCTTTCATCATCACATTCAAGGCTCACTTTTCCCAGAAGAGTTACACTGGGCAAACTGCCCTTGAAAATACTGGAGAGAAGAAAAACTAGAAAGTAGGGGTGTCGAACTCAATCAGAGAAGGGGCCAAAATCTAAAATCCAGCCTAAATCGCGGGCCGAATGGTTTACTGAACAGTCATAAACTGTCATTGTGATGGAAACGCAGCGGAGTGCAGTGATGACAGCGCGGTGCGGGCCACATTGCAAGGCCTGGTGGGACGGATTTGGCCCGCGGGCCTTGTGTTTGACACATGTGAACTAGAGTATGGAGGTCTACAGGGTTGTTACGAATTCTCTAGAGAGAAAGCAAGCACATGGTCTTACCTTCCAGCTAAGTTGTCACAAGATGAAGAGGAAATTCCACAAGGAGAATCAGAGTGCTCTCAGGAATAAAGGGAAATAAATGCTAGACTGAAAACTCCAATGGGCCATACATCTTTTTTTGTTCACAAATGTTACATAGAGTCGGTGCTTAATAAACATTTTTTGAGAAAATTGAATTGGGTAGGCAAAAAAGAAAAGGAAGGAAGGAAGGAAGGAAGGAAGGAAGGAAGGAAGGAAGGAAGGAAGGAAGGAAGGAAGGAAGGAGAAAAAGAGGAGAGAAAAGAAAAGAGAAATAAAAAGAAAAATAGGGAGTGCTAAATTTAGGGTAAATATTATCTTAATAAAGAAAGAGTCAAATTTGATGAACCCTTTTCTTTTCAATACATACAAGGGTTAACTTTAAAGAAATGTAATCAATTTTCTTGGATGGCTTGCCTATTGACTTTGAAGCCAATTTTCAAAAGGAAGCTCTAAAATGATCTTAAACAATGGCAGCAATGTTGGTATAATACAGAGCTCCCCTGTGGGAACACTCTAAAGGACTCATTTGGATGTTTAAGTCCTTCAATGCAGGCTTTTAAAAAATTCATTTGTGATTATATATTGCATATGTTCTATAAAGTAATTAGTTAAGAAAGCAATATAAAGCAATAAGATAACTTAAGAGAGAAGCAGGAAGGCAATCACTCTAAACATGGTAGGTTTAATAAAATTTACAGATCAAATATAATTTTGAAGGACTAAATTATTTTTAAACATATTTGCAAGGCCTCCTAAAAGCTATACTAATAGTTACCATATATCTAATACTATGTCTAAGATATGTTACATTAAATTACCTATAATATTCATAACAACTTCCCTACTAAATAAGTAACCACTGCTACAATTTTATAGGTAAGGAAATTGAGAGCCAGAAAATTTTATTTGTTCAAAGCTATGCAATAAAGTACGACAAAGCCATGATCAGAACCAGTCTGTTCAGGGCCAAACCCTGAGTGTGATACTGAGTGCAAAATTCTCTAAAAGCAAAAGAACAAACAGATAGTGTCCCACATTCTCTTTTTAGATACATATCTATACTTATAAAAGGGTAATATGCTAATTAGACAAGGAGATCATCTGGAGATCCTTGCAGACAAAGCCATGGTGGCAGAGCTGATGCAGAGGCAGGTTAAGGGATGTCAGGCCAGGGGGAAAGGTCAGTTAGCGGGGGAGCAGGCCGGCAATTGGGGGCAAGCAGGTGGCAGATAAAGGAAGTTGGGAACAAGCAGGCCAGCAGTGGGGGACGGGGGTTGCGTGGGGGGGGATACAGTTGGGAGTGAGTGGGCCAGCAGGAAGGGCAGTTGGGGCAATCAGGCTGACAGAGGGAGGTAGTTGGGGATTAGCAGGCTGACAGGAAGGGGAGGGCAGGTGGAAGCAATCAGGCCAGCAGGGGGGCAGTTGGGGGCAAGCAGGCCATTGGGGGAGTAGTTGGGGGCAAGCAGGCTGGCAGGGGCGGGGGCAGGTGGAGGCAATCAGGCCAGCAGGGGGAGCAGTTGGGGGCAAACAGGCCAGCAGGGGGGCAGTTGGGGGCAAGCAGGCCATTGGGGGAGTAGTTGGGGGCAAGCAGGCTGGCAGAGGGGGCCGGTGCGGGTGATGAGCGGGCCCTCATGAGGGGGTAATTGGGGGTGATCAGGCCATCCGGGGGACACAGTTGGTGCAGAGCAGGCCAGTGGGAGGCACAGTTGGGGGTGATCAGGCTGGCAGGGGGGTGCAGTTGGGAGCAAGAAGGCAGGCAGGGGTGGCGGGTGGTGGTGAGCAGGCCCTCAGGGGGAGTAGTTTGAGGCAATCAGGCCAGCAGAGGGTGGCAATTGGGGACAAGCCGGCGGGCAGGGGAACCAGTTGGGGCAATCAGGTTTGCAGAGGTGGGACAGTTAGGGGTGATCAGGCCAGAAAGGGAGGGAGGGGCAATTAGGAGAGTGGTTAGGGACAATCAGGCAGGTGAGTGATTAGGAGCCAGCAGTCCTGGTTTGGGAGAGGGTTGTCCAACTGCTGGTTTAGGCCTGATCCCACAGGGACAGTCAGCCATGCCCCGAGGGGTCCCAGATTGGAGAGGGTGCAAGCTGGGCTGTGGACACCCCCACCAGGCACAAATTTCATGCACTGGGCCACGAGTTTACAGTGTATTACTTACCTACACTCAAAATGTTCTCACACAAATCATTTAATATATTTTCTAAATGATGCTAAACTCAAGCAAACATTTAATGTTATCAAACCTGTCTATTTTTTTTCCTTTAAACCCAATTTATTTTACTGTTTTAAAATTCTAATTATGTAGCCAAATTTTTAAAATCAAATATACATGAAACATTACCAAATAGATGGACAATGATACATCTTCTATTAAATAAAATTAAGTTCCTTTACTTTAGTATATGATTCACATTTACAACAAATTCTTATCTTATGGAGGGAAAAGTCTTGTTTTCTCTAATGACTAAGGAATAGGTCTATAGATATACCTTGTAAGAACTTCTTGATGCCACAGCATATCAGCATGAGAAAGTAATAAAAGAGAGCTCACAAAGATCTAAAAAGTTTATGGAAAGAACAATGACTTCATAATGAGAGTTTCCAGATCACAAAGTAGAAAGAAGAAATCCAACTATAAATCTATATTCAGAGTACAGCAGGGGAAAAAGGATATGAGATCATTTGTGCCTTGCTTTTGAGCAGCACAGATCTTCTGGACAGAGGTAGAAGCTATTCAATAACATTTATTGAAATGCCTAGTTCAGTGCCTTCTACGGATGGGCAGTCAATAAATCTTATCTGGAGATGATATTTATTCAGTGATAATCAGTCTGCCACAGCATTGCAATTTTGGGGAGAATACTGTTTGTAGTGAGGTTTAGCCTTTTGAAGTAAAATAATAAAAGGAAGAGCAAAGACCGGATGTGAAAGTATTCAAAAAAATTAAGTTTCAGCCAATATTTGCATAAACAATGCTAATTACAATTCTGAAAAGTAAATGCATTTTCAAAAACTATTTTAAACACACTTTGGTAAATATAGGAACAGCATTAAAATTATGCATGATTCTGCCCTCCATCTTCTCCAATCAACACATATTTATTTATCCATTCAAATGTAGATGCAGAAGAAATCTGACTTTTATTTCAGGGCAGAGTGAGATTAATTGTATATAAACAAGTCTTTTTACCTTTGTTTCTTAAATCTATGTATACTAACTTAACAAATTATAAGGCTCCCTAAACTAAATAATTTCATATAATGATTTAATAGTTTGGTTCAACTATCCTATATAATAAAAGGACAAAATGGCAGAACAACCAAACAACCAATCAAAGTGTAATATGCTAATGATATGCTAAGGCTGCTCAACAGCTTGCCATGATTTGCACTGACCACCAAGAGTTAGCTTGCTGCTGGGGTCCAGCTGATTGGGACTGAATGAGATGGACAGGACAAGCCTGGAATCCTCCGGTGGTCCCTCCCCAGCTGGCCAACCTCCTGTGTCCCTCTCCGGCTGGCCAACCCTGATCAGCCCTGGGCAAGACAGGGCTGGACACACCCTGGAACCCTCCCATGGTCCCTTCCTGCCTGATCATGCACTGGTGGGGTCCCTTTGCCTGCCCTATTCCCTCTCACAATCTAGGACCCCTATCTCAGGCCACCCCCTTGGGAAGGCACCAGACACAAGGCTCGTGGTTGGTGAATAACAATGTGGCAGCATGAGCCTCTCCAGGGACTGATTGGGCAAGAGCCTGTCATAGGCACAGTGGGGCCAGGACGAGTGGGAGTGGCATGTATTGGATTGCCGGTTTTGGTTGATTCCTACAGGCCACCCAGAGGGATGCCACTCTTGCATGAATTCGTGCACTGGGCCTCTAGTATATAATAATTTAAACGTAAAAGGTTTAGGTTGATTTTGAATTGAGAATCTTTATTTTTCTAGAAAGAATTAAACTTTAATATCTTATCTCTCTCTCTCTCTCTCTCTCTCTCTCTCTCTCTCTCACACACACACACACACACACACACACACACACACACCACACACACACACACATCAGGACACTCTCAGTGGGCATTCAGGTGCTGGCATATAAGATGATCTTATGCCTAGAAATAAATTTTTTTTAATTAAAAAAAACCTAGTTAGTGTAGAAAAAAAAATCTATACTTTTTTTCTTATGAACAACTTATCTTTCACATAAATTTTGTATTGAATTTTAAAACAGTAGAAATTTAAATTATTTTTTTCTATCTAATAAAGAACATTAACATAAAGAACAACTTATGGAAAAGAATAAATTGAAGAGGAGAAAAGAAAAAAGCTATGACAGCATTTCTCTAAAGGTGGCATGTAGAATTATTTCACTCCGTTAGCCATAAAGTTATCTTACATGTATGTTTTAGAAGCTGTTAACATATCTTAGACTAAAAAATAATAAGGCAAAGTTAAAAATACGAATAACCAGATCTGAATCTGTCACCTTAACAGTCCTAATTTCTCATTTAATGTTTGTAAGAATGCTATATCGCTGACAGGGCACTGTTAGAAACCCTCATTTACAGCAGACTTCTGGTATCCAATCTCTAAAATATTTTCCACATCAAGGCCTAACTTTAGTGTTATATTTGTCTATATTCTCTCTTCTTTTTCCATTCACATATGAGTTTGAAACTCTATGGAGGGCATAATTCCATCTAATATTTCAGCAGCCAGCTAGGAAGAATAGCTTTTATACCTACTTGTTTTTTTGTGTGTTTTTTTTTGTTTGTTTTTTTTTGTAGAGAAAGTTGGGAAGAAAAAACCCCAGTCTATTCAGTTAGCAGAGACAATGAAAACTAAAATATAGATATTTCTTTTTCATAATTGGAGGGATGTGCAGAGGATACAAGCAACAGAAGTGTAGGAAACAAAATGGTCCCAAGAGCAGCATCAGCCAAACAAGCAGAAAGGATAAACTAAAAATAAGAAAGACTTCCTTTCTCTGGGGTTTCTCACTTGACATAAACTACACTTTGCGTCCAACTTCATCTCTGACTTCCTTCTGCAGGGAAGTCTATTGTCACAATTTAAACGAACGAAGTTGACAGTAAATCTTCACAAGCAGAAAGCTGAGACCTTGGCAGCAGGTCACTTTGAAAACCTGGAGAGAACAAAAGCAACACTTCACACTGCATTGAGACCAAGTTCAACTAAATATAGTTTTGTTTTTGTGGAAACATATTGGACTCCATCCAAACACCACACCCAGGAACATGGAACTAGTATATAGCAAACCCACAGAGAACCCAAAAAAGTTAAACATTTTTTTATTCTTTGTAATATTCAAATACTTCATAATTATTAAATAAGAATATAAAAAAACAAAAACAAAAAAAAACCAAGTTTCATGCTAGAATTGAGGAGAAGCTTTCAGAATAGGATCATATGTTAGTTGAATTAGAGATAGTACAATAAGCATAAATCAAGTAGTGGTCAAATTTAGAAAAATCTGCCAAGACAAATTGAAGGCAAAGTGTTCAGCAAGAATACATTAAATATCCACTCTTCATCCAGTGAACATTTCTAAATATTTAGTGAGCACCTAAAATATGCTAAGTTCAAACTCTGCTTTCAGTGAGTTCACTGATAACTTTGTTCAGGTGGCCAAAAAGTGTCACATCTGGGAATCAGGCAACATGAATTACAAAATCAGGGTAAAGAGAACAAGGAGAAGAAATCTGGGCCCCAGGAAGGAAGCCAATATGAGAACCTGGATCCTCAGGCCCTACCTAGCTTAGCCCAGAAGCACCCCATCTAAATTCAGGGGAACCCCACATCACAGATGGAGAACTAAAGTTGGCCACATTCAGTCTTGCCTATTTCCCCATCAGCCTCCATATCGCCTACTAGCAGCCCTGTCATCATGCCCATCTTTGTACATTTCTGCTCAAACAATTTATCTTAGTACAAAAGGACTTCTAAAATCATTCCTTCTGATCACCACCTGCCACTTCTCTGCTCTCACTTGTTATCACAGCCAATTTCAGATCTGCACTGCAACATGCTCTTTCATGCCTACATGTTTCTACCAGAGCCTTAACTTGATGAGTTCTCACATATGCTAGGCATTGTGGCAACTGCTCAATGTGAAGCGCATATAAAACTCCTGTGAAAAAGCTGCAGTGATTGATACTATTTTACACATAAGGAAACTGAGGCTTAAGGAGTTAAATAACAACTTCACAGTCATAAATTGGGGGCCAAAGTCCTAAAACCTGTCTTCAAAGTCCTTTTCATCAACCATGCCAGGCCCTCCATCTTTTTAGCTGATAGTCCAGTCAAATGTTTCCTTACTCCATAATTTGATTTAGATGTTGTTTCCTATTCTCCTTAAACAGCCTACCTGTTCCTCTATAACAGCACTTACCAAGCCATCTGCATTGCTTATTTTACCTGATTTTTGTTCTTCCGGTGTCTAGAATAAGCTCACAAGCCTCTTATATTCCCTATGCATCCAATTGTTCAAAAAAGGTTTGTTGACTCACTTAAGAATAAATAAATGTTATTTGGCTATGAAATTATGAGCAGTGGAAGTATTAAATTATGTCTATCTAGCTTCCAAACATTTTTCTAAAGTACTATACTAGCTCCCAGCTAATCATGAATAAATGTCTTTACTCCACCTACAAGTCACGCACTGATTAATGAGGTGTATACATTCTGAAAAATGCAGTATTAGGAAATTTTGTTGTGCAAACACTGTAGAGCAAGCCTGTCAAACTCTCAGCCTGAGGGTCGCATGTGTCCCACAACAAATATTTTTGTGGCCCAGCCAATATAACGATATGTAAGAAACATTTTATTAAAAATTCCATAACTTAATTTTTACAATATCCTGTTATACATAATTATTAGTAATGAACTACGACATTCGATAATGACTGATTACTATAATCACGTTGCATTCATTTCCCTTATGTGCCTTATGCACAGGTGCACCGTTTCTCTCCACTAATACTAGCAGTGAATATTTTAGCAGCCGATTGACATGTCATCAGTCTTGGACTGACTTGTTTGGTGTTCGCAACAGAAAATATTTCCCTTTTGGAGAACAAGAAAAAATAGGTTATTTGCATTACACTTATTAATTTGTGCAGTTATTCAGTGTCTGGTGAGTTAATATTCAAAAAATATTAATTTTTATTAAAATATTCTATTTTATGTTAACAATTATTCATTTTTTTCAGCCCTTTGTATTCAGCATGTCTCTATGAAAGTAAACTTACATTTCTATGAAAATTAAAGTTTTGTTGTTTTGCAGCCCACATAAACTTAAACCTTGTTTATTTGGCCTGTGTTAGCCTTTGAGTTTGACATGCTTGATGTAGAGTAGGGGTGTTGAACTCAATCAGAGAAGGGCCAAAATCTAAAATCCAGCCTAAATCACGGGCCGAATGGTTTACTGAACAGTCATAAACTGTCATTGTGATGGAAACGCAGCGGAGTGCAGTGATGACAGCGCGGTGCGGGCCACATTGCAAGGCCTGGTGGGACGAATTTGGCCCGCGGGCCTTGTGTTTGACACATGTGATGTAGAGTGTACTTACACAAACTTAGGTGGTATAGCCCACTACCTACTGTAATTGTATGAGCTACATTTTTATAAGGCTGGCAGTGCAGTAGGTTTGTTCATACCAGCATCACCACAAACAAATGCTACTAGTACTGTAAGCCTTCACAATTTTATTGCCTCACTTAGGCTTTGATTGCCATGCCTAGGCATCTACCTCAAAAAGGCATCGACTTTAAGGATGTCTAGCTGAATAAACACATTACCAACCATAGGACTGGATAAAGAGTGAAGTCCTTTGTTGATTTATTGATGGTAGCCATTCTGGCAAGTGTGAAGTAATTCTCATTGTGGTTTTAATTTGCATCTCTCTGATAATTAGTGACCTCTAGCATTTTTTCATATGTCCCTTGGCCATTTGTATGTCCTCTTTGGAAAAGTGTCTATCTAGGTCCTCTGCCCATTTTTTTGATTGGGTTGTCTTCCTTTTATTGAGTTGTATATAAATGGGAGAACATACTTTATATATTTTGGAAATTAACTTCTTATTACATGTGTCATTGCCAAGTATGTTCTCCCATACAGTGGGCTCCCTATTCCATTTGATGCTGGTTTCTTTTGCTATGCAGAAGCTTTTTAGTTTGATATAGTCCCATTTGTTATTTTTTCCTTTGTTTCTCTTGCCATCAGCAATATATCTATGAAAATTCTGTTTCATGAGGTGTCTAATATTTTGCTTCCTAGATTTTCTTCTAGGATTTTTATGGTTTCACAACTTACATTTAAGTCTGTCATCCATTTTTAACTTATTCTTGTGTATGATATAAGTTGGTAGTCTAGTTTCATATTTTGCAAGCCTAATTTTCCCATCATCATTTTTTTAAAATATTTTTTTTATCTATTTCAGAGAGGAAGGGAGAGGGAGAGAGAGATAGAAACATCAATGATGACAGAGAATCATTCTTCGCTGTCTCTTGCACACCCCCAACTGGGGATCGAGCCACAACCCAGGCAAATTCCCTTAACCAGAATCAAGCCCTGTACCCTTCAGTCCACAGGCCAATGATCTATCCACTGAACCAAACAAGCTAGAGCCTATCATCATTTATTAAAGAGACATTTTACTCCATTGTATGCCCTTGCTTCCTTTGTCACATATTAATTGAGCGTAATGGCTTTGGTCGATTAGATCAACAAATAAGTGCTGGCAGGGATGTAGAGAAAAAGGAATGCAAGTATAATACTGATGGGAATACAGACTGGCACAACCACTATGGAAAACAGTGTGGAGTTCCTTCAAAAAATTAAAAATGGAACTTCCATTTGACCCAATGATCCCACTTCTAGAAATATATCCTAAGAAGCCTAAAAAAATAATCAGAAAGAATATATGCACCCTATGTTCATAGCAGCATTATTCAAGATAGCTAAGATCTGGAAACAACCCACACGCCCATCAGTAAATGAATGGGTTAAAAAACTGTGGTACATCTACAAAATAGAATACTATGCAGCAGTAAAAAAAGAAGAAAAAAAAAGAAGAATGATCTCTTACCCTTTGAGACAGCATGGAAAGACCTAGAGAGTACTATGGTATGTGAAATAAGCCAGTAAGAGAAAGACAAATATTACATTATTTCACTTATATGTGAAATCTAATGAACAAAATAATCTGATTTACAAGAGATATCCAGAGGCATTGAAACTTGCAACAGGCTTATCTATTTCAGAGGGAAGTGGGGAGGGGATCAGGAAGAGATTAACCAAAGAATTTATATGCATATATGCATAGCCCATCTGAGGACAAACAACAGTGCAGGGAAGGTCTGGGGAGGGGTTGGGAACAGAGTGGGGAGGGTCAATGAGATAAGGAGACAAAAAGAGAACATCTGTAATATTTTCAACAATAAAGATTTTTTTTTTTTAAAGAGTGAAGCTGGCCTGCCCCCACTGAGGCTCCTTTGTTTTAGATCTCAGTTGATTTTGATAACTGACCATTTGGGCTACTTGGTTTTTTCTCTTCCTGTGCTTTAAATTCCTGCTCTTATGTTTTCAATTCACCAACAAAAAGTAGGCTGCTAAGCCCTAGGGCCCCATCCTGGACCCCAGCAAAAGCAGAAGAGCCTCATGCTCTTTCTCTTTCCCTATCTGCAACCTTGCAGTGTGCCTCTGAGTGTGCCTTGTAAGCTCCAGGCCTGCAAGTAATAGACTCCTTTTTTTCAAGGTTTCCTAATGGTTATCACTAAAGAATGTCTTGCAGTGATCATAAGAACCAAAAGGGACAGTTCAGTTGAAACATTGGTTTAGCATTGGGGAGATGTCTGCAGAAAACTCACTGGGCCACGGTAAGTGCTCCCAGGCATTTCTAGCCAATAGCATTACTATGGATAGGATGAGACAACACAAAGCATTAATGTGTTGAGTTATAACCATGTTAGGTTACTACAACATGTTACCATGGCTACATTTTGGTATCTATGATGGCTATGAGAGAACAGGAATTTTTCAGCTCCATTATAATTTCATGGGGTCACCTTCATGTATGTGGTCCATCATTGACAGAAGTTCCCTCATGCTGGACATGATTAGAAGCAAGATTAATAATTCTGTATTCCTAAGGAGGTATCCAGCATGCATTAGGAGAGTAATAAATGTGTGTTGAATAAATAAGCCTGGTCCTGGCATATAGGTAGTCCGTACCTCCTGTGATCTTTCCTATTTGTATGTGTGTATCCTATATAATAAAAGAGAAATGTAAATTGACCATAACTCCGCTATGCTCACCAGCAAATCAAGAACAAGTATGCAAATTAACCCAACAAAGATGGTGGTTAATTTGCTTACACAGGCGCGAAGCTGCCTGAGCCTGGAAACACCCTCAGGACCCAGGCCATTCTTAGCCAGTAGGCCCGTGCATAGGCCCTGAGTGGCCAGGTTTCCAGAATGCCCTCTGCCACTCTGGGCCTACAGGCACAGGCACTAAGTAGCCACTTTCACATGTGCTGGTGCCAAGTGGTGACCCCGGTCCACACCCCCAGCCCAGCACCCATAACACGGGGCTGGCTGCCAGACTTGGGGGCTGCTGGCCTCGGGGGCATGCCCTTCTGTGCCACAGGGACATGCCCCTAACTCAATGGACACAATGCAGGGGATACTCTGGACATGAGCTGCAGAGGAAACACTTTTTGTTTTCTTTTATTAAAAAATATTTTTTATTGATTTTTTTTTACAAAGAAGAAGGGAGAAAGATAGACAGTTGGAAACATCAATAAGAGAGAAATATCTATCAGCTGCCTCTTGCACACTCCCCACTTGGGATGTGCCCCTAATGAAGGCATGTTCCTAGGGACCCTTCAGTCTGCAGGCTGACGCTCTATCCACTGAGCCAAACAAGTTCAAGTGTTAACACTCATTGGCTAAGCTCCCTGTATGCTACCACTTGTAGTGTTCTTGGTAACTTGGGTTGTAAGAATCCAAGAAAGTGATGTAGGGTTTTTCCACCACACTCCTGGAGGTAAAAATGAAGATCTACTGCTGGAGAGGCTAAGAAATGTCATATCTTGCCCTAGCCAGTATGGTTCAGTGGATAGAGCTTCAGCCTACTGACCACAGGGTTTGAGTTTGATTCTGATCAAGGACATGTACCTAGGTTACAGGCTCCTCCCTGGCCAGGGCCCATGCAGAAGGTAACTAATCAAAGTGTCCCTCTCACATTGATGTTTCTCTCTGTCTCTCCCTCTCTCTTCCACGCTCTCTAAAATTCAATAGGAATTATCCTCAGGTGAGGATAAAAAAAAAAAAGAAAAATCATATCCTATGAAAGACACATCTTGAAAATGCCTAAAGAAAGTTGTCATTTTTTCATGGTGAAGGAACTGGAGTCTGTGTTGATGAAAACACCTTGGTAGCTGCAGTGGCTGGCAGTGGCTGCAGCAGTGGGGTGATGGGTCTGGCACCTTCTCCTGATCAACCTGGTCACCTCCCACAGAGGGAGACCAGACTGCACCTTAGGCCTGCTCCCCACAGAGAGCAGGCCTAAGCTGTCAGTAGGACATCAACTGAGGGTTCTCAGACTGTGAGAGGGGGCAGGCTGAGCTGAGGGACTCCCTGCCCACAGCCCCAGTGCACAAATTTTTGTGCACTGGGCCTCTAGTCTTGTATAAAAATGTGTGTAAAAGCATCTGGGCAAATTTATTCCAAAATGTTTACCATATTCATCAGAGTTTTAAAGGGATTGTTGGCCTCAAAAAATGTTATTAATCACTGTTTTAAACGAAGTGGGGTGGCATGGTCAACAGCATGTAGCAACACAGACTTGAATTCCAGGTCTGACTTCACTAGTTGTGTGATTTCTCTAAAGGTGTCTTCTCCATTTTTAAAGTGGGGATAGTAACACCACCTTAATGATGTCCTGGGAGAAATTGTGTAACCATCAAATAAGATGCTGTATGAAATGGTTCTCTGTAATTGTAAAGAGCTTCCAGATGTTAACAACAGCTGTTTTTATTTGTGACTACTCAATTGTCTGCTCCACAGTAGAACACACCTGCTCTCTCTGAGGAACATCCTATTTTCTCAGGAAGGATCCCCCTTGAGAGCCACAAATGAGGCAAGCAGTGCAGGAGGTTTCAGTGCCCATAACTTGTGCCCCTGTAACATTTACAAAGATGGAGATGTTTGAGTGTAGCAAGATGGACACAGCAGCGGGAGGATTGGTTGCAAAGCAGTAACAGGCGATGGTGGCAGCTTCCAGCTTGGCAGCTATGGGTTGCTGTACTTTGATCTCCAGACAGATGTCTGAGGCAGGCATGTCTAGATGTCTTCCAGACAGCAGTACTTTCTCTTCAGCAACACATTTCCAGGCAGCCTGGCTGTGACATTTCCATTTATCAACAGCAAAAGTGAGTGAATGCAGAATTCAGAAGTCAAAAGATTCTGCTTCTTTAATTAAAAGAGGTCAAAACAGAGCAGTATAAAGAGAGGAAGAGAAAAACAGCCTCCATGAGTAGATCGGGACACAAGCCTGACTTTGAACCTAGACATTTCCACACTGTAATCAAGTGGATTGTTGGGAAGCCACGGGTATATAGCTGAGGTGCAAGTGAAAATGAGACTGTGATGGGTGTGATAACAGTTCTATATCCATAACACTTTCATCTCATAGTACACTTGTGCATCAAATGCATTTGCCAGCAGCTTTCTTGCCTTTCAAGCTGGAATCTAGCTGGAACTCGGGGGGGTGGGGGGGGAGGGAAGTATCGGGAATTTAAATTTTCATATATGCCAGTAGGACAGAGCAGGGTGCCCTGTGCTGAGGGCAGGAGGATGGGTTAGCAGTCTTCACCATGTGCTGGAACAATTCAGTCTAATCAACTAGTCTTTCTCGGCTTTCATTTCTTTTGAATCTAAAATAAAAGAAGAAAGGCAGGTTCTGTCTTCCTCTTAATCGCTTTCAAATCAGAAACAAGGATATTGAATCAGTTCCTGAAGAAGTGACACAGGGAAGCTATTTAAGACTTCAAATCCTTGATGATGTGGGGAAATGGGGTGATGCTGGGCATTTCCTGTCTCTGTTTAGAATTGGATCATTGTACGTATTAGCCCATGCCCACATTTAACTGATTTCCTGCATCCTTATATTTGTTCATATTTTCTTCTCTTTGAGCTTTACTGCTTGAACAGTGCCAGTAATGAGGGGAAACATATTTGTTTCTCATAACTGTCAAAGATGACACAGAGAAGCAAAATGAATGTGGGAGGTGCTGTGTTCTTTCCAATTAATGAAGGTTTTCAAGTATTTGATTAAAGAAAACAAGTAGACTTTCAAAGGGTTGGAATATATTGCCCTTTTCCATGTTTACCTTTAAGGAAAAAAAAAAAGATAAAATTGTATGTAAAGGAAATACTGTGTGTGCTATTTGGTAGAAATGATAGGCACAGCTAGAAATAAAATATGAAAAAATATTAAACCATCCAGGTAGCAGAAAGCAATGCATAGTGGAAGGTGCCTTATTATATTATACCTTCTCATTCCAAATAACTACTGTTATATAATATGAATCATTGATGTTTAATAATAGAAATATCCACAGTCAGATGCCAAATCTCTAAGAATGATCTGCACTTTGAAAAAAAGAAGTTTCTTAATGTATGTGCCACATAAATGCTCAGGGCTTGTGCTCTGAAAGGAATCCTGCAGTGGGGAAATATTAAGAAAAGCAGTTCTGAGCAAAAGAAGAGGAGGGAGTGCAAAGCTAGTTATAAGTCTGGCTCTTTCCTGTTGAAGTAAGTGACACGATGAAAGTACGTGTAGGCCTCTCTCTGCGTGCGAATACCACCACATACTGACACCCTTTCTGGTTGCCTAGTAGCAGCTGGCAGAATTCAATGTGCGGTATGTCCATCCATCAAAAATACCTACTGAAATGGCTGAAAAGAAGAGAGCTCTGAATCACACGTCTTAAGAAAAATATGTTTTTAAAAACTAGTCGTTATGCCTCAAAGACAAAAAGCAAAACATAAAAAGAATATTATCTCTACAAGGTAACTTAGCAACAAATAGAAGGTATTCATATCACAGCGTGCAATGTATTAATTAATAGTGCAAAGTCAAGGAGTAAAGGGATACCCAATGATAGTATTCAATAAGTACTATGATAAAAAGAAAATATACTTATGATGAGGACATGGATTCAACTATTTACACCTTTCTGAAAAAGGGGAGTTTATAGCAACAAGGAATTGATGGAAAAGACATATAAGAATTTACAGGTAAATGGGATGTGTTGTTCAAAGACACCGTATCAGAATGTAATCAGCCACAAATAACAAAAGAAAATGTGATAGACAGCAATGGGGATTTCTTTGTCTCAATAACAAAAAGTCAAGCTAGGCAGGTACTGGTATTAGTTCTACAGTTCAAAAGAAAAGAGCTGAAATGATAAAATGGCTGTTGTAGCCCCAATTATCATAACTTCATTCCAGGCATGAGTGCGTGCACCATAAACACACACACACACACACACACACACACACACACACACACATGCAAAGAAAGAATAAAGGGAGGATAAAAGATGGAAGTGGGGAAGAAAAGGAGGAATGAATAGGACTCATGGTATATGTAGTACATGCTACTTTTTTTAAGGAATAGTAAGAGCCTTCCTTAAACCCCCCATTCTCCCTAAAGGCTAATACGTGCATTTCAATGGCCAAAACTGTTTATCATGGCTACACAAGGAATCTGATAAAGCAAGCCTTGAGTTTTTCTCGCCTCCAGAATGACTGGCAGAAAGAGGTTGGAAATGCCTGCTAATCTACCAAGGGGCAGTGCCTGCCACAATGGGATATACAAACGAAAGAAAATACTGAAATGAGTTGGATGGTATTTTAAAAGCACACACACGGACACAAACGTAAATTGTGGGGAGAAATAACATCTAGTATATCTTGTTTACAAAAAATATTCACACCTTTATAATACACTTTCACACTTTTATGCACTTTAAAATCTCCACCCGTGAAAGGAGAGCAGCAATCTCTGAAACAGGATTTGGCAGTAATTTGCCATGCTGCATAAAGGAATTCTCTGACAGGTTAAGCAAGGAAAGAGAAACCACTTTCACCAGAGCAAAACTACAGAAATGGGTTATAAGAATAGAATATATTTACTTAGAGAATCTCCCCGTGAAGTTCCACATTTCATCCCAGCTCTTCTCTGGTCTGTGATCAAACAAGTGACATCTGTTTTATGTAGCACCAAGGCACTTTGCCTTGTTTGTGAATGTTTTATTCACTCGCAGACACACTCTGCTGGGAATTCATGTCCTGTTACCTGGAATGAGGGGGGAAATGAAAGGGTTCTACTCTCCGCTTACTCCGTGTCAGTGAAGCATTATGCATTGGGTCTCTTTAAACTCCCTGCAGCCTTGTGGTGTGAGGTGTTACATCCTGAAAGGGAGCAGTGGGGAGGTTACAGAAATAAAGTTGGATGATTGAGACGGAACTCCTCTCACAGGAGCAGCCTGGCAACAAATCCAGCCTGTCCACCTGCGGAGCCCATGGTTCTTCCTGGGCAACCACTCTGACTCCAGAATTCTAAGGGACTAGCCAAGAACTGTAGCAACTAGCATAGGTGCTGAATGGTGTTAAATGTTGAATAAGTGAATAAAAGCAATTCTACTCTAGCCTCGAATAGGAGAGTAAAAGCCAATGACATATTTTCTAGCTTTGAGGGCACGAGTTCAGTTAGATTCAAACCCCTGATCATTGGAAAGCCTTTCCATTGTTCAGGGAAAGTGACTACCTTGGACAACTTAGGTGCGTGGTCAGGTCCCTACCCATGTGGGGGACATAAAGGTAGGAGGGTCTTGTGGGAAGAGTGAGGGCTTTAAACCAAAGAGTCCTGACAGCAATGCCTAGTCCCATCTGCTGCCAATAAATGTCCTTGGCTGGTTGGTAACTGTTCTGAGGCTGCTTTCCCTCTTGTATACAGTAGGGTTCATAATGTCTATCCAGTTGAGATAATGTGTGAAAAGGCACCTGGCACAGTGGCTGATGCTGTCGGAGAACAAACATGATGGTGTGAGCCCTCTGTTAGCACCCCAGTCTCACCATAATGATGCTCCAGGGGCCCAGGATTTTCCTAAGTAGGGTAATGGAAAAGAGAGTCAGCAGAACCGTTTTCCAGCCCCTGTCAGCTCAAAACAGGGAAATCAGAGCTTATTGCTTCTTAATACAAAGGACATTAATACGGTCTCGGGAGCACCTGAGCTCACAGGAATGCAGTAGAGAGATGATATCAATGGTTAGAATTGTTTAGAGAATATAAAGCTGAACTGGAGATCCAAAAGAACATAAAAACAGGATGGTAAGGAGGTATGAAGAAAGTCATAAAATAAAAAAAATAAAATTAACAAGATGCTCTTGAAGAATCAAATGTTTCACAATTAAAGAAGGTGAGATTTTATTTTTTTTAAAAAAGCCTTTGTTTACCACAAAGTTATACTATTGTCATTAGAGGAGTGGAATTGGCAGCGGTAACTAGGAAATGAGTGACTAAGCAGTGAAAGCTTGGTGGTGGTAGTGGAAAGCCAGGGATGAGCTAGGTTTAGAATGGATACAAGGCTCAAACAAGGTTTCGGAGGAGATTGTTTGGAGGAAGTCATTCTAGAAAAGGGTGTCTAAACCTCATCACTACTGATGTTTTGGGCTAGATAGTTTTTGTTGTTGTTGTAGGGGCAATCCTGTGCATTATAGAATTTTTAGCAGCATCCCTGACCTCTACTCACTGGATGCCAGTAGCTCCTTCTGCCCCCAAGTCATGACAATCAAAAATGTCTTCAGATATTGCCAAATGTCCTTGGGAGAGTGGGATGCAGGGCAATATCCATTTTGGTTGAAAACCACTGCTTGAATGCAGAGGCCTATGAATGTTTCAAACCATAAGAAAAGAACTACATAAATAGTTTCAGTTTCTTGTCATGTCAAACTTTTCTGTTTTATATCAATATTGAGGGAAAATGACAAAATTTCAAATGGTAATCAGAAAAGGAAAAAAATAGCAATAGCTGTCAGCTAGAAGGGATGGGAATCATCAGTCTTTGTTTTTGGTTTTCTGTGTAATAATAAAAGTCAAGATAACTTTGGGGAAAAGTCTTGACCTTTACTTTAATTTTATTTAATTTTAGGATATGACCAACTCAAGAATAAAGAGTCTCCATTTACAAAATAGAGAAGTTCATAATGGTTTGAAAATAAATTTGCACCCACAAATTTTGAAAGAACTCAGTAGGCTTAAATACTGTTACTGTATGAATAGAAAGAAGAAATGAATATGACAAGAAGTCATTATAGCTTTAGCTTATTATTTGGCTTTTTTAGACATGATGCATTTGGACTTTTCCAATTGTTCCTACAGCTTTCTTGTAGTATGAAAGCTTTAGCATTCAGTCATGAAATACTGCACCCCACTTGTTCCTATTATTGAACAGATTCTGCAGAGTTGATATTAGAATAGTTTAATGTTTTAGGCAGGAGTTCAAAAAATAAATAATTCCACCCCATATCTTTACTTACTCACATATTAAAGAAATGTACTAGTAATTTGTAATAAACATCTGCTATCCACTAATGGTGTAACAGAAGGCAAAGAAAATTGGGTATGAGAAATGACATACACTCATGCACATAAGTAATTAAACCCTAGAAGAATAGCTGAGTGATTTTTTTTTATATCAGTCCAAGAATTAATAACACTCAAGTCAGTGTCAGGTCATGTAAAAGTGCTATCTTAAATATAATGACCTGATCCACTGGTAACACCTGTCAAGATCTCTCAGTTTATAGAGAGTTCTTTGAGGTACATGCTGAGGTGTAGTATTGAGGGGGGGGGGCGGGGAACTGGTCAGCTCTGAAGAATGGAAAATCAATAGAATTGATTATTTGGCATTGTGAACACACATCCCCAAAAAGTTGATCACCTTTACTTTTCACTTTCCAATTGTTTGCTTTAAATTGCTTTGATAAGAACTTGTAGGAAATTACTACCAAGATTGTTATGTTATTGTTATACCAAAATATATAATGCTTATATTTTCTTCTGTCTCTTATAAAATTTGTCCCTGAGTAAATAATGGACATTTGAAAAAGTAATTGCTGGATTTTCTGGAAAAGTCCCAAAAGATAAGGACTTTAATTTTAAAAAATAGCCATTAGATTAAAACCAATAAATGTTGGTGCAGAGCATGTTGCAAATGAGGTCAAACTCTTGAATTAATTCTGTAATAAGTTGTTTATTTTGGTTTGGTTCCATGACTGTAGATTAAAGCTTCAACTCAGGCCAGCCAAATCAAAACCACAGATGTTAATCTAAGAGGTGTAAATGGATCAACTCAAGCCCATGACCATTTCTGGAAAAACAACTCAAGAGTATATAGACACTCCCTAAAACATGACTCTTTAATAAGGGTAGAGGGGGAGGAATCAACCACACATATGTTTTTGTGGTTGGTCAATAATGCTATCTTCATGTCTAAGGCCATAACACCCTGAACATGCCCTATTTCATCTAATCTTAGATTAATGCTACCTTCATTTGGGGGGATGGGGGAAGGATATGTGTGCCATTTCAATACCCAAAGGAAAATTCTGCAATTGGCTCAAACTCAACCTAAGATTTCTAGTTATGAAGTACCTATTCCACTCTATAAATTAGCAAAGCCAATCTGTAAACATGGCCTATAGAGTCACAATCCAGTTATAGCCAGCTTGGTTTCCTATTTGTAAACTGTTACTAAAAAAATATTTGAAATACAATTTGTTTGAGAGATGACTCAGATTATAGGATTACAACTAGAAAGAATAAGGTAAGAAGGTAGAACATCCATATTATAAAGAATAAAGTTCCAAATTACCAAAAAAACCTTGACTGAAAACAATGAAAATAAATATTCTATTTCATATCATAAATATGATAGTGCCAGATAACTGGGTCCAAAAAACTTGAGTCTTTTTAAAGTTTGTATTTATTTTTTCTAGAGGGGGGAGGGAGTGAATGAGAGAGATGAGAGAGAAATATTGTTGTTCCATTTATTGATGCATACATTGGTTATTTCTTGTATGTGATCTGATCAAGGATTGAACCTGCAACCTTGACATATCAGGATGATGCTCTAATCAACTGAGCCTTCTACCCAATGCCAGAACTTGAATCTTAAAACAAGTCTGCAGGAAGCTAAAATGTTATTGATATTAAAACAATTATAATGTTCTGAATGCTTTAAAGGAATTATGATAAAAATAGAAAGAAAGTTTTTAATGTTGATTAGAAAACATCTTCCAGATAACATGTTTTTATAATTATGCACAAAAAGGCAGCCATGTTACCTCATCTTTGAAATCTTATAGTTGTTCAATCTTGACATCAATTTTATGAAAATAAGCTTAAATAACAAGAACATAAATTGGTATTAGGGATTCCTTTTTTAAAGCAGTCTTAGAATCCATACAGGTTCAACCCAATTTCTCAATTTACTATATTTGCATCTTTAATGTTTACTATAACTTGTGTTTAAAATATTTTACTCAAATCACTATAAGAGTCTGCAAAATCAACTAGGGTTTAATATACCTTTTTAAAGCATAAAATTTAAAAATACATTGTCCAAAGCTTATTCAAAGGTATGATTGAAGCAAAGAAACAGAAAGTTGAATGGTAGATAGGTAATCAGATGGCTTATGTTCAGTCATGCCAGAAAACTGAGCTGTAACCAAATATTTATAGTTATGTTACAGAGCTCTTTTTAGTCAAGCTGCTTAAATTTGCTCTCTATCAGTAGGTCTCAACCTTTGTATGGGTGTAGACCGGGAGGGTTTGGAAAGAAATCATGGAGACAATATATCCAAATGCCAAGTTCCCTTTAAACAGATTCTGATTCTGTAAGTCAGAGAGGGATCCAGAATAGACCTTTGTAATAAGTCACCAAGTGATTCTAATCTAAGTCCATGAACAATATTTTGAGGAATGTTGCAGCCTTCTGCTTAACTCTTGAGAAACTTTGCTTTCCTTAATACTCTCTTCCCATCTACTCTCAGGAATGCATGCTGCTCACAAACTCCTTCATTCCTACCATTTCCTTGGAGTATCTTTCCAGTCCCTGTCTCGCAAATCTTCTCCTTGCATCTCTCCCTGCACATTGCCTTCCACTGGACTTGATGCTTTGGATTGCCTTTTACTTCCTGAAATTGAGCTTGCTTGTTGTGAAGACTCTAATTCCCCTCCAAATGAAATTTTCTGCAGAGTACAGACAGCTCTATTCTTCTTTCAACATACCTGTCATCACAAGCATGTGACATTCTTATTTGGAAAAAGGCAGAGTGGTGTCATACCAAGAACCTGGAGTGAGGCACTGACATTTGCATCTTGACATTTCTATTTCTGACTGAGGATATAAGAAAATTCATTTTATACTCTGAGCTTCAGTCTCCTCATCTATACAATGAATCTCATACCTACCTCTTATGACTTTAGTTTGAGTTAAACGAGTTAAATGTGTGTAAAAAGTATCTTTGAAAATTGTAACTTCCTATTTGGATATTAGACTATTAGGTAAACATGTCTGAATATTTTTGCAAAACAAGTAAAAAATCTGCCCATGATCATCTTGAAATTCTCATCCTATCTAATAAGAGGGAATATGCTAATTGACTATCACACCTCACAAAAATGATGGCACCCACAGCCAATAAGGGGGGAATATGCAAATTGACCACCATATCCTCAAAGATGGCAGTGCCCACAGCCACAGATAGCAGTGCCCAGTCCCCTCAGCCCCACCAGGGAGGCAGGTGTGTGGCACAACCAGGCCTGCCCCAGGTGTGCCTGCCTCCAGAGTCCCCCAGTTCCTTCAGCCCTCCAGCCTCCCAGGGCTGGCCCAAGACTCAGGCAAGCCTCAGATGGCGGCTGCCCAGCTGCCCAGGGCCACGCGAGGCACAGGTAACCAGGGCTGGCCAAGGCTTGCACTGCCAGCAGTGACAGCAGCAGAGGTGTGATGGGGGGAAAGGGGCATCACCTTCCCCTGATTGCCGGGTCACCTCCCACCCCTGAGGGCTCCCAGACTGTGAGAGGGGTGCAGGCCAGGCTGAGGGACCCCCCCATCCAGTGCATATAAAAGAAAACAGTGGAACTTCTAGCTTCTTTCACATGAAGGGTGTAAAGTATAATCTCTTATTAGTAACTAAGTTCTTTAGGCATCAATAACTCTAAATCTTTAGTGATCCAGAAAACAACTGTTATGGGTATTTTCCATTTTTCTACCCTGCCATTCCTTCTGCTGCCCTACTTTGATGTCTGGCAAGTGGCTTGAACAGACAACATCTCCTAAACTCCTGCTGGCTGCCTCTGAGTGGGATTGGCCAACAGAGGTAACAGCAGAAGATGGTTGGCAAAAAGAAAGAGGTTGGGGCATTTCTTCCCTACTCATTACATTTCCATATTGCATTTATGGTGGCAACTCTGCCCATCCACTCTGACAACAGTTCTAGTACTCACCGGGTTTCAGTTACACCATGTCCTCCCTTCAGTCCCTCAGCTCCTTAGCCCTGGGTGTGGTCATAATGGTGCTGCTTTTAGTCCCTGAGTGGAGCACTTCACCATCCTTCATGCATTCCCATTTGATTGCAGCCCCCATATCTCTGTAAGCTAGCCTTTTTGAAAGTCTCATTTGAACCATCTGGAGTGAAATCTGTTTCCTGCAGGGACCCTGATAGGTATACCAATATAGCAATAGGCCAACTACTTGCATGGACTTTTTGAAAAACATGAATTTAAGTTAACTTTTATGATTAGGGTTTTTGTTATTGTAGATTATTTTCCATTCTCCCAGGCTTAATTATAAGCAGTCATTACTGCTAATATTGAATGGTTTGCCTGGAGCAACATGGTAAAAAAAATATTATTGCCCTAAGGCTAAATAGAAACAAACTCTCCTGAAGAATCTCTCTGAACTTTCTCCTTTTTAAATTTTTATTTATTGATTTGAGAGAGGTGAGGGAAGTGTGGAGGGGGAGAGGGCAAAGAGGAGAGAAATGTTGATTTATTGTCCCACTTATTTATTAATTCATTGGTTGATTCTTGTATGTGCACGGACCTGGGATCAAACCCACAACATTGGCATATTGGGATGACTTTCTAACCAACTGAGCTACCCAGCCAGTGCTGCCTGAAGTTTCTTGTTACCATAGGATACTTTGGCTTTGGGTGTTTTTCTTTCTGTTCTTTGTTTCAATGACAAATTAATGTTTTTCAGTGGAAGGGTGATGTTGTTTCCTGTGACTGAGGTGGGATATGAGAGGATTTTTTAAAATAAATGTTTATAAATTTTAATGTGGGTTAAACTCCCTCAATATATTTATGGGGGGGGGAAATAATGAAGAAGTTATTAACATTGGAAAATAGGCTATCTTAATTACACAGTCATTTTTCCCAATGGTTTTCTTAATATTTATATATTAATATTATAATGGTTCAATACAATTTATACAATATGGAACCATTATTGTGAAAAAATCCATTAAAATAATATCTTCATCCTACAGGAGAACTCAACAAGCTTTAATAGCTCATGGGACCCAACTTCAGGATTACATGATAGGCCAGAAGCTGTGTCATGGCCTACCAGGCCCAATAAGTAATTCACATTTCATAAAAGAGCCAAGTAAATAGTTACAGAAACAGGAAAGTCTCTGTAGAGTGAATGTGTACTCAGGCAATTATTAAAATATGGATTTGGAAAATTCTCGTTAGTCCTTTTCTCTAGGCTTACCCTTTTAATAAAAACAAAAGTAAATCAAATGTGTGTGCACAAAGACACAGAATACATTCTAATAACTTCAGGGACTCTGTTTTAATTGACAAAGGGAATATATTTCAGAGTGGGAGAAATGACATCTTGAGATACTTTCATTCTATCTGGGTGTTACAGCTGATACTGGCCTGTCAGGCAAGCTAAGAACAATTCGTGCTATTTGATGCCTGGATATTATAGGTGCAGCAATAACTAGCTTGCAGAGCTTCAAAGTGCAGAAGCGATTTCTACCTTAATAACCCCTGTGGCATTTTTCAATTTTCCAGGCTGCCAGTCAAATGAATGCATGTCTGGGAAGGAGAGAAGACCAGAAAGTGAAAAGATCAACCTCTGAGATTCATGATATAAACCCCATTGGCTGAAATTGGTCATGTGTTAGAAAACAAGCATGGGCAGCAATAGCCTTCTCTAAGCACTGAGCACAAGTGTTAGAACAAAGATTCTAGTAGAGAAACTTGGAGCTTCAGGGTTAGCTGGCTGAAATCGACTTGGAATGTTAATCATTCCTCTAGGCTGAAAGAAACCCAGCAGTCTCCTCCTGATCATCAAACTCATTAGCTCAAGAGATGGTTCTTTTAAAAATGTGCACTGTCTTTCCAAATGAAAGAGGTTTTCAGAAACCTCAGACCTGCCGCTGCCTAAACTGCTGGATCTCAACAGAAGTGAGCAAACAGAACTCAGTCTGGTGCCTTCCACATGCACACTCTACAGCCCTTCCCCAGGCTCCCTGTACAACAGGAAATTAGAAACTTTCCGGGTGGTGGAGAACTAATTATGGACGGCTCTAAGAAAGCTAAGATTACTTCCATTGCCAAAAGGGCAAAATACAAATTATATGCAGAATGAATGTATATGCAGAAAGAGAAAGCCACTGCGCAGATGGCTCACTGCACCTTGACTGTTTCTTGCATTTCCAGGAATCAAACACTTTCAAGTTTCCTTTTAAAGCATACCTCGAGCCTGAGCTTTTCTACTCAGTGTTGCTCCCTGAACCTTTGGTTGAGCACAGGGCATTCCAAAAGTAAGAAAAGTAATCACTGGTTTCTGGAGTAAGAGTCCTTGAAAGTAAGAGGGAAAACTATGAGGCAAAGTCTTTTGATTCTGTCAGAAAACATCAGTCGGAGCCCAAGAGTTTCAGATAGGGTCACCATGATACTGCCAGGGGGCTGCTGACTTCAGGAGCTGCTTAACCTGATTTGATCCCTTTTCATTAACTCATCTATTTATCTATTCATTTATTAGTTCAAGAAATATGTATCATGTAAATATAATGTGCAGAATTCTGTGATAGACACCAAAGAGAAATAAAAGGTAAGTGCAGTCCAAAAGCATGTATATCTTCCTAACGAGAGTCTGCTCTACTTTGACCTAACTCATTTCTTATCTATAAGAGTGATCCCTCTGGCCTCCTTTGCCCACCCAAGTAGCCTTCTAATCACACTGCCACCAAGCTAGTGGTATATACAAATGCAGCTCTCTCTTATGACATCCATTATTTAAAACCATCACATCCTTCCCTTTCTGCAAGATAGAAACCAACATTTTTAAATGTTGCATAAAGTCCTGGGAAGTCTTAGCCTGGTCTTAATTTTCAGGCTTATTTTGAACCATTCTTCCATTATGCACTGATCTACTTGCATTCTGGCCTTATTATATATTTTAATAAACTTGTAATTTGGAATAATCTCATACTAGTATGTAGGAAAGTTGCATAGATAGTAGAGAATTCTCATATACTGCTCACCCAGTTTCAGTACACCCTAATGTGACCATCTCTCATTACTGTGACATACTTGTCAAAACTTAGAAACCAACATTGGTACATTAATATTAACTAAACTCCATACACTATTCAGATTCCACCAGTTGTTTTGTTCTTTTTTTATTAGTGTGCTTTTTCTATTTCCAGATCCAATCATGCTGGCCTGTTAGTTTTTATCCCATCATGCACTCATTATGCATTCCGTTGCATTGCTCAACACATTCTCTTACCATCGCTCTCCCCACCATGCTTCTTTGCTATGTGGTTTCTATTCATTGTTTAAACCTCAACTCAAAAGCTACCTCCTTTGAGGAGCCTCTCTGAAATCTGAGTCTAGTCTGTGTACTCCTCATTTGTAGAATTTTTTTATTATATCCTTCTTGATGTGATTATTTAATTCTGTTCCTATTTACATATAGATTCTAAGGGCCATGAAAGCCTGTATGATTTTTCTAATCATTGTATCCCTCAAGTCTTAGCATAGCTAGTATGTGGCATATAATAGGTATTCAAGGAATGTGTTGGATGATAAATAAATGATGAATACATGAAGAAAGAGTTAAGTGATAATAGGAGAAACATTACAAAATATATCAGAATGAGTGATATGGACAATCACTGGACTTCAAAAGAAAATCAAATTAAGAGGCAAGTCTTCATGAAAAGAGAATGGGACTTGACCTAGATCTTTTACTCATAAAACTAATAATACTGAGTACCTTCTAACTGCTAAGCCCTCAAAATGTATTCATTTTAAGCAAGATAATGATATAATCAGTGTGACATGTTGTAAAAACAGTGATTTGGAAGATGGATTGGAGCAGAATGAACCTAGAAATTTTAAAAAGCAGTTATGATAATAATCTATATAAGAAATATTGATACCTTAAACTAAGGTAGAGATGGTGAAGATAAGGAAATGCTGAGGAAGCTGATTCAACAAGAACTTGGAGATGCTGAATAATAGGATATTGAAGAAATTTCCAGTAGGTGAAGCAGCAACAAGAACAAGTTAAGAGTTAAAACTTATCATGGATCTCTGGACTACAGTGAGAATACTTCCATGCTAAAGTAAAAGGCTCATGATGGAAGCAATGAAACAGAGACTTGGATAGATGAATTCTGCTTTTAAGAAGTCAAGGAGATTAGGCTTTATTCTATTAGTAATGAGTCATTAAGCAATAATGACATGATGAAAGTGTGATGTGGATGAAGAGAATTTAGAAAAAGGAAGGTAATGGAGAAGCTGCTGACAAAATCCAAGCAATTTCTTTAGACAGCTAACATTAGAAATATAAAGGAAGTGACATACGTACAACACTTTTTGAAAGGAGAGCCACTTATAAATACCTGAATCAGCATCCAATGCAGTATCTAGTACAGAATATTTTCTCTTCCATCATTGTGGCATATAGTAAGTACTCAAGGAATGTGTTGCACAATAAATAGTTGTAGTTTATTTACTCTTTTTTTTTTTTATCAACAAGACATCCTCGAAAACTGGTAGATTTTTGAATATACATAAATATTCAAAATCTATTGAGAACCCTTTACATGACAAGTACAGGAGCATACAAAAAATATATCACACATTGTTCTTCTTTGAATTATTTTATTTTTACCCTTGTCATTTTCAGGAGAAGTACATATATGTGATACACTTCAACGGTCATCCTCCTCCAAGATGGCTCTATAGTTTTCATTCACACAACGTGTAGTCTCCTCCTACCTTACATTTGCTTGGTCTGTGACACAATGACATAAAGCACAAATGGTGGTTTATCACTTCCCAGAGTACATTATAAAAGACTTCATCTTCTGTCTTGACATTTTTTTCCTCTCAGATCACTCACCTGGTGGGTGGAGAGTGGGAGGTAGCGAACTGGCCTATTATGACATTCAGACTGCCCATGAAGAAGCACATGTAGTGAATACGGGGTTCCTGATGAGTAGAGATTGAGGTCTACCAGCAACCATATGAATGAGCTTAGAAGTGGCTTCTCCAGCCCCATCAAGTCTTGATAAGACTGCAGCTGTTGCCAACAGTTTGAGATCATGAGCCAGAACCACCCAGCTAAGCTGATCCTATTTCCTACCTCACAGAAACTGTGAGAGATAATAAACAGTTGTTGTTTCAAACTGCTACATTTTTGGGCTAATTTGTTACACAGTAATTGATAACTAAAACAACCTCATGCTACTAAACATTGAAAACTAGCAAGGAAATCATGTTTCCATCTTTGTCCTAGCTTGTTGCCTTATTAATATACTTCTTATATTAATAAGTATAATTATACTTCTTATATTAATAAGTATAAGCTAAATATTGATTTTGGTTGTTTTTTCTCAGTATGGAGTTGTTGATTTTTCCTCATTCCCCCTCCCTTTATTTTTTGGTTCCTATTCTTTACCTTCTGTCTAATGATATTAATCTTATTCTACCTATTCATTTATTGTAATGCTCCTTAACACTTTCTTGGAAATAGGCTCTTAGAAATAGTAGGCATTATATGTGATTCCAGCTACCATCAAAGAGATCATGATCTCACTGAAGTGAAAAGACAGCAAGGAATCCTATACAATAAAAAGGTAATATGCAAATTGACCAAATGATGGGAATGACCAGTTGCTATGATGTGCAATGACCAGCAGGGGGCAGACACCCAATGCAGGAGGTGCCCTCTGATGGTCAGTGCACTCCCACAGGGGGAGTGCAGCTCAGCCAGAAGCCATGGGGAGCAGGCCAAAGCCAGCAGTTGGACATCCCCCCAGGGCTCCTGAACTGTTAGAGGGCACAAGTATGGCTAAGGACCTCTTCCCCCGAAACCACTCCCCCCCACCCATAAGTGCACAATCTTGTGCACCAGGCATCTAGTACAACATAATTATAAGTTTTCAACCACATAGAGGTTGCTACTAGAATTCAAATAAAAGGTCAAATTTGTGTTTTAGGGCAAGTTCCCCAGAATCAAGCCATAACATAAGCTTTGCATTTATGAAAGTGCTCTCAAAACAAACTGCTAGGAAAATGAGAGGACAGGAAAGGGGAAGAAGCCAAACTAGGGTGATATTTCAAATTCTCACAGAAGTTTCTTTCTGGAACATCTGGAACATTGATAACTAAAACAACCTCATGCTACTAAACATTGAAAACTAGCAAGGAAATCATGTTTCCATCTTTGTCCTAGCTTGTTGCCTTATTAATATACTTCTTATATTAATAAGTATAAGCTAAATATTCTAGATTTTGGTTGTTTTTTCTCAGTATGGAGTTGTTGATTTTTCCTCAATCCCCCTCCCTTTATTTTTTGGTTCCCATTCTTTACCTTCTGTCTAATGATATTAGTCTTATTCTACCTATTCATTACATTATAATGTAAATTAATGCTTCAGAACTTGTTCAAGAAAAGGTGATGAGCTTCCATACTTCTACAACAGTCACTTAATGGCCAAGAGCCTCTGAAGGACAGGTAAGCTCCCAGGTAAGCACTCCAGCTCTCTGCAGAGTTTCTTGAACCTGCAGACCAAGTGGTTGCAGTACCTTGAGGAAAGTCCTCCAAAAACAGCTGCAGGTGTCTGTGGTTAGAAGGAAGAGCACATTGAAACCAAGTTAAAACATACAGAAATTGTGAAGAGATTGAATGCATCTGCATAGAGTACCAAGCTCTGCTCTATTAGGGAAAATTCTCTTCAAGGAGCTGGTTCTTTGCCTGTACTGGGCCTTATAGTATACTTAGAATTGGTAAAGAAATGAAGGTAAAAATATTTTACAGAATCTAAAAGATGAATAACAAATTAAAAAATTAGCAGAGTCTCTCAGGCACTCTAGAATGATATGATATTTACCTTAGTCTCTTAATTTTATTTCTAAATCCAAGGAGGGATCTTGAATCTATCTCTTATTTGGGTTATTAAAACACAATCATTTGTCTTTATAAAAGAAGTAGGGAGAGGTTAAAAAAAAATCTCATGTGCCTTCCAAACCTTAGCAATGCTATTTTTCATCCATTCTGGTTCTAAAATACAAATGCAGCATAAAACCCTGAGCTTCAATCCTGAATAAAAAGAAATCCTGGTGGAAGAGGATGAAGCCCACCCAAGCATTTTAAGACTCCCCCTTCTATTGTTCAGTACTCCCAGGCTGCTGAAATTTGGAACCCATTTCAAATACAAGCTATTTAATATCTTTCTTTTTTTTTTTTTTTTTTTTTTTTTTTAGAATTTATCACCAACAAGCAAAGTGCTATAATAGGTTTTCCTCTTATATATGCTTTAGGATATAGTCTAAGTTTATCTAACATTGAGGATAAAGGCATAAATCATTAAGCCCCGGCTGGCCTGATCAAGAACCTATCTTTCAGAAAAATCAGGCATCTGGGGCTGCCGCTCACAGAAGCTCTATTTCCCGGCTCTCCATCAGGGTTGCAGACACTTCTCCCCAAGGATTCATCAACTGCCAGACAAAGAAGGAAGGCAGGTCAATGACACCAAAAGCTGCACTTCAGCAGCTTCTGAAGTTCTTGGCTAGAAAAAAATTTAAAAAAAAAAGAGAGTGAGTGAAAAAAACACACAGTCTCCAAGGAACTTTAACAAATGGTCTGAGAATTCATAGTTACATTCTGCAAAGGAGACTTTCAGAACCCTATAACAAGCAAGTTTCTGGTGCTATAATGATGGGCTACCAAATAGCCTAGATGGATACTGGTCATTATTGTTTTATTAGCTGCAGTCCAGTTTTGTGTGCTACTCAGTCATTTTGACAAAGGATTTCTTCATGATATCTTAATCATGTTATCATGACTTCAATGTGGATAAACCATACTGAAAGATGTGCACTGCTTTCCATTCAAATATTCCTATTTCAGTTTGTCCTCAGATAGCCTTGCACTTTGGCACTACCAATTTACACCACAAAATGATAGAATTCCCATCCATTATAAGAACCATTACATTGAGGGTTATTGCTCATTTTGAGAAAACTGATGTTCAGAGAGGTTAAATAAATCTGCTCAAGGCCATGCAAAGCCTATAGTAGAAGCCAGGTCACTTGTCTCTCCAGCTGAAACTTTCCCAGTGATGTTGCATTTCAATAAAAAGTCTAGAGATAAATTTAAACTCCAAAGTGATTTACAGACTCTTTCAGAGAGTGAGACACAACAAATGAAACATGGAGAAATGAAAGGCAAAACTCTGTTACTTCAACTCCAGTTGAGATGGAGCTACACAGGGGATTAGTAAGGAAGAGTAAGAGCAAGCTGGAGATGGAGAAGGTGGCTTAAGCATAGCAAGTAGGGCAGAGTTAGCTGGGGTTTGAGGTTGCTGATAAATTGGTTAATTTGAATAATTCCTGTTTACAGGCTTGGGGTTTCCCTAGTTGCCTGGTATGTGGTCTTGAGTCGATTAGGGTGAGTGTACAGTAGCCCTGGGTGTGGGAGCTCCTTACGGTCATTGGTTGAGCTGTGGACCCAACCAGTTGTTCTGAGAAAGAGATCTGATGAGCCTATAGCCATGGCTATAAAACAAGGTGAAGATAGCATCTCCAAAAATGTCAATCCAAGTGCTTATGAATAAATGGTGTTAGCCCTATGCCAAATCTCAGACACTCACAGAAGGAGCTGTGGAAAAGAAAATTAAACAATACCATTAAGAATCAAAAGACCTGGGGTTGAGGCCCTCTAGCACTCATTTGCTATGTCGTTTTAGGTAAGTTATGTAACTTTTCTATACCTCAGGCTCTTTCCCCATGCATGGAGAATTCATATAACTTACCTCACAAGATTACTGTGGAGATTAAATGTAATAACAGAAATATAACAAATATACATAGTTCATATGTTTATATATGATATAAACAAATGAATTTTTACCTTAATTACAGGTAACATAAATGTAGTCATATCAAAATATTTTTAGGGCCATATTCTTATCACCACATATACACTCAAGTCTATCTCTCAGGGAATATCTTTTCCTTACTAAATAGACAGAGCTATAAATTGTGGAGTCTTGATGTAATAGATCAAGATAGCTCCTTCCAATGTGTTATGTTCTATTGCCTCAAAAGAATAAACTGCCAAGACAATATCATGCATCACATTAGTGGCAGATTATTCAGTGAAACTCGCAAGGAGAGGAACTCGAAGCTCACAGACACATGTTAGGTTTCATCCTTTGTTATCTAGTTCTTTTTTGTAGAGTCCTGAGTTTTATAGAGTAAGAAAAATCTTAACTTATAATAATCAAAAAAATGTATGATTCATGAAAACACTTCAATTTTTTAGAAACATAAAACTTTAAATTTATCAGGGGAAAACCACGGTAAAAATAAATAATTCTGGACTTAGAAGGACTACTTTGGGGGCAATGATTTATGAGGGGGATCATGATACAGGAGTCTGAGTATAAAACATTCAGAACTCTCTTCCAGACAGTCAGAACTTCTTGACAATTCTCAGTCATTTTACCTGGGAAGCACAGTTCTTTTAATATCAATAAAAAAAAAACCTCAAATTGTCCTCACCATTGATTCTCTCCCTTTCTTTTCTCATCAGAAATGAGTCATAGAGCAGACTCCCAAGAATGGAAAAAACCTATCGGTTATAACCCTCAATTACATTCTATCAGGAAGAACTCAAATTTCCAAGAGCTGGAATTCTTTTTGTGTATCATTTCTCCACAGAAACAAGAACCCTGGTAAATTATTCAACTACATATTTTTTCAAAGCATTGTAGTGTGCACTGTACTTTTAAAATGTTTACGAAACAATGGTTTGAACAGTCCAGATCCAAACAGAAATTTCCAATTGCTACTCACAAATCCCAAATATTGTTTTCTTGTCTGCTGGGTATCCTGAAAACACCTGGGAACCTCTTACTACCCTACCCCAGTGCATTTATCTCTTACCTATAATCTGTCTAGAATAACTCTCTTCTTGTATCAGTGCCAAAACTATGTCACACATCCACCATAAATCAGCTACTGGTGAGGAAAATTTAACCACAACCCTTGCCCTAGACCAGTGGTTGGCAAACTCATTAGTCAACAGAGCCAAATATCAACGATGGAAATTTCTTTTGAGAGCCGAAAACCAACTTCTGCGCATGGGCCACAAAATTTCAATCACCCTGGCCGAGACCGATTTGGCTCAATGGATAGAGCATCGGCTTGGGGACTGAAAGGTCCCGGGTTCGATTCCGGTCAAGGGCATGTACCTTGGTTGCGGGCATATCCCCAGTAGGGGGTGTGCAAGAGGCAGCTGATCGATGACTCTCTCTCATCGATGTTTCTAACTCTCTATCTCTCTCCCTTCCTCTCTGTACAAAATCAATAAAATATATATTTTAAAAAAAATAATTAAAAAAAAAATTTTTTTCAATCACCCTGTATGTGCTCACCCGCACGTGGTATTTTGTGGAAGAGCCACACTCAAGGGGCCAAAGAGCCGCATGTGGCTCGCGAGCCTTGGTTTGCCGACCACTGTCCTAGACAAATCAGGGTTTGTTGCTGAATCATGTGGCAAAACATGGACACTGACCACACCAAGTTCTTAAATGCCAGTGGGTAGGAAACCAGCAGGGTCAGTTAGTACTGTCATTTCTTAAACACTGCACTAAACAGTAAATACAGTATCTTATTCAATCCTTAAATATCCAAGAGGTATTCCTTTCTATCCTCATTTTACATATGAGAAACCAGTTGCAGAAAGGATCACTAACATGCCCAATAGATCAGCAATATGCCCAATGTCACACCACTTTTGATAGTGGAGCCAGAAACTACAGCAGGTTTGTCTGATTCCAAAATGCTTGCAATTGCCTGGTGTGCTGATCTTTGAAGTAAAAATGTCAGCCGCTATTATTTCTGTTGGATCATCATAACAAGTTAATATTGAATCACCAATTCATTGTTTTTGGATGTTCTTGGCAAATAACAGAGGAAAGATACTGAGCTTGGACCCTTGTTAGTTATCAAATCCAACTGTGTCAGATTCACCAAGGTTGAGATTGTTCCGCAAAATGGCCATGCGGAGAAACAGAGAGAACTGGGAGCTTGCCACGGAGTGCTGAGAACAATAGAGATATTAAGAGGAGATACCAAAATATCATCGATTCGCTGGAGAAAATGTTCCTGTTCTGATCCTCCCATGCTGATACTACAGATGGACCCAGCTTAGCTAAGGCACGCTCTGTGCTTCAGCTATTTACTTAAACAGCATCAGAGTTCTCAGAAATAGTTGCTATGCCAACCAGCCCCAGGACTATATATACATTCATGACCAGGGCTTATTCTTAGGGCTTTGTTACCTCTTCTTCAAAAGTTTGAATCTCTTATTGCTAAACTGCTTGCATCCGTGCATTACAGACTCTGTTAATCAGCCTCCTTTTCTCTGGCAGCTGAAAAACCCAAGCAGAGGTTTGCAGTCTGTGCTGAGCAACCTTTGACGTCATAGTTTTATAGTCAATGACCAAACTGTTGTATCTGGTCAAGCCTCTGAAGACTTTGGTGTTTTGATGATAAAGGGCTGTACCTTTTGTCATCTATTATTAACTGTCACGTGTGAACATTCTCACAGAAGTTCTCAGAGGAAAAAGTAAAGCCTGCTTTTCAGATGCCATGATTATCATGCTTTTTAAATTTCCTTACTGTGTTTTTAATGGGACACGTTTCAAAACAGCGTCAGCCGACAAATTCGGCCAATCAATCCACCTCCAATCTCCTGCTAGAGCTGCATTTAAATGAACCTGTAATGTTGAAAAAACGAAAAGAGAAAGCTCTTTAATTACCTTTTCTCCTGTTTATGTTACTTTGATGGCTTTTGTTCAAATGCATTTGAATTTTCAGTCTGTTTATTTTATAATTATTGGATGGCTACATGCAGCACGGCCATTTCAATTAGATTTTGATGGCTGATAAAATCATTGCTGACAGGGAGTACGCAAATGAATTTGGGAAAACCAGATTAGTGATGTTTGTGTTATTGCATTTAAACAAAACGACCTGGTAGCTATGTGATCAAATCTGAAATTTTTGCTATAAAGAAAGAAAAAGGCAGCTCTGTGAGAGATCAGGTTTTCAACAGAGAAGCTGTTTCCTGTTGAGGCATCATTTTAAATTCTCAAGTAGGCAGCCACTTCTTCAAACAGATTATAAAACCAAAAACAAGCATGTAATCTCGTCTAACAAGAGGTTTGCAGCTAGACAGATTGCTTTAAAGGAAAAAGGAAGCAAAAAGAAAGCCAAGATCTAAAAACTGATAATACATGTTAAATCCATTTAAATTGATAAGGTAGTGAAAGCATGTTATTAAGCTTGAAGGGTTAAGACTTTATGTTCACCCGAAAGATCAATACCCAGAGAAGGAGAAAACTTGGATACGGTTCCATCTCCAATTAACAACTGAAATATATACGGCAGATGAGGCAGAGAAGAAACAGGCAGGCTACTTTTCAGGAACAGACCCTGCTCAAGCAGGACTCAGGCTTGTTTTGTTACCAATGTAACAACTGTGCAAATGACAATCTTTAAGTGCAGAAATATTTGCAAAAAGTAATAGAAATCTGCTGTTTCTCCCAAGTTGTTAAAGCAAAGCTGGAAAGTTGAAACAAAACAGAACCATGTATAGTCATCCAAATTGACAAGAAGGTAAAATCCCCCCAGCACACGCACCATCCAGGCTGGGTGCTCAGTGCTGTGCCACCCGGTGCAGCTTCCCTGTGCACACGGCGAGCCCATACCGCAGGGCCAAGGGCAGAGCTGGCATAAGGGCTCGGAGGTGATTCCAGTCTGTGTTCCTGACCACTTGGCAATGGCAGGTTATGCCGTTTGATTTCATCATGGACGACATTCACTTATTGAATCAGTCTAGTCTTTGCTGTTCCTCACTCTCCTCATTCAGCCGAATTCGAGAACTTCACCAGGAAAGCTCAACCAGGGTGGAAGTGAGAAACACCTACCATTGATATAGTCACAAATAACCTGATGTTAAATGTCCTGAAAAACAAAACCCAGAATGGTTGGCTATTCTTCTCATGTTCTGTTAGAGGCTTTGATAGAATAATCTCAGCTAACAGCGATATAGTGCTTTCTATGTTCCAGGCACTTTTCTAAGAACTTTATAGATAACGATTCGTATAATCATTACAACCTAAAATGTTAGGTGTTCTTACTTCCATCACTCCCATCCTATAGATGGAGCCAGAGAGATCTCTCAGCTACTAAACAAAAGAGAGATTCTGACCTCAGCTATCTTGCTTTGGAGTGCACACTCCTGCCTGACAATATTAACCAAGATTGTGAGGATAACTGAATGTGCTTATGATAGAACATCATGCACATTTACCTGGTGTTTGCATATCTAATTGCATATCTCTGGTCCACTGAACAATGAAACAAAATTGCCTTTCTATTACTGTTATTTTTCATGGTTACTAGTACTGGTAATTGACTTCATAAAAAATTTTAATTGTTATTAAATAGGATTGCTAGCATATTTCTGTCTCAAATCCTATCTAATAAAAGGGTAATATTCAAATTAACCCTCAGTCCATTACAAAGATGGCAGTGCCCATAGCCACAAGATGGTGGCACCCAGTCCCCTCAGCACTGCCAGAGTCCCCCAGTCCTGGGGGGCGGCTACTGAGAGTGGGCAGCATGAGCCACCTGGCGGAATGCTTGCTTTGTTGCCATAGTGATGAGTCAAGCATTCTGCCCCAGCAGCAGAGGGCCTCTGAGCAGTGGGTGCAGAGCGGCCAGGTCCCACAGAGAGCTAATGGTGCACAAATTCATGCATTGGGCTACTAGTCTATGAATAATCTCTTTATACTTTATTTTACAAGTGCATTGTTTATATTCTCTACTTTCACACTAAAGGAAACAGCTCTATAAAAATATTATCCACCTATAAAGCTTTCTGTACTTACATCCCAAAAGTGCACAGCATCTCATTTGGTCTTTGCTGCAAGTCATGAAGTAGTGTAGGGGTCATTTTCTCAACATGAAAGGGCAAAGAACCAGACATGGGAAAATCAAAGATAATAGTCAATAGAATAAATTCTGAAAACTACAAGAGGAAGAGAGAAAAATAATGGAAGAAGTGGCTAAAGAAAGTCAAGCTGGTTTGCCCATACCAAATGTTGACACATTGCTAAGATCCTTGGGAAGTTGAAGGGATGCCTTTTAACCAAAAAATAATAATTATTGTGTTCCAGGCCACAAGTTGCATAAGGAGGAGAAACCAAATTATATCACCTTAAAGAGCTTACGTTCTGACCATGAGAGAGATGCACATAAGTTAATATATCTCTTTGAAGTCTCAATAAATAAGCACAAGGTTTCACAAAGATCTATCTTATCTCCCAGTAAAAATTTGAAAGTGACTAACTTCTAATTCTTTGAACTTTCCCACTTCAATATATGACCATCGTGTTAGTATTGTTAAATTAATAAAATTATTATCAAGAAAATAATAACTAGCTTAATGAAGGTTCTTGAAATGGACAGAGAGGACTTTATTTTGATGAGTAGACTAATGTTGTGGCTTGAGAACCTACTACTACTGTAATCCAGTTGTTGCTGCAAGTGAGAAGTCATTTTAAAACTTTCCATGTATTATATTAGCACAGGACCAAAATCTGAAATGAAAATTTGGGAGTAATATGCTCTTACCCAGCAAATCTGAAAAGTTAGAAAGATAAAGGCCTTGAACTCTTGGTTTCTTGTTCAGCAGTGAGGCAGGTGAAAGAAAAGGAAGGTTTTTACTATGTTTCAAATATGAAGACAACTGCCTTTACCTGTTACTATCTAAGTGGCATGTTTTTATACTGGTGATAGATATGGCTTATTCAGATACTCTCTTACTTGACCTCTCTTTCCTACCCTACTCTCCAATAAACAAGAAACATCTATAATAATAAAGAGTAATATGCTAATTAGACTAGACATCCTTCTGAACATCCTTTTAGAAGACCTTCCAGACAAAGCTGCAGCAACAGGGGCTGAGCTCCTTGCATGAATTTCATGCATCAGGCCTCTAGTTTACAATAGCAAAACCCCAATGTCTGGGTTAGGGCATGCATGTGAGAGTTAACTGGAGAAAAGAAAGAGAGCTGGCTCTTATCAACATATTACAACAGAACCAGGCAGACATCCCACCAAAAATACCCTTCAAATCACCCCTAAAGGGCTAGACTAAAATAGCTGCTCTTCTGCTTTTAATTTTAATTACATATGACAGTTTACCTCAACATAGCCTACAGACAAATTATGATTCTGAACCTGAGAACATGGTAAAAGTTACACATCTTGTGAGGCATTTGTTTTGTACAGATAAATTTTTAAATCATACTATCCAGCAATGTATGGCTTTAAGACAGTATGCCAATTTCTCTGGATGTCTATTTATTCATCTGTAAAAGATGGGGTTGAATTGGAAAGAGCAAACTCCAGGGGAGATCAGTGAAAACTCTGTGATTCCAAGCACTGTGTATAAGTATCCTGCAACACATTATAGTACACTTGATCTGATTCACTCATCATGGAATCTGTCTATAAACAAGACTACCGTTTAATGGTTCAACATCAAACTCTTATTTAGCAGTATTATTACTAGCATTTTGTTTATTCAAAAGCATGCTTTTCTCTTTCTCATCAAAGATAGTACTTTCTTCACACGGAATTTTCAGAAGAAAGATAGCTCACATTCTACTTCATGTCACTTTCATCTTTTAAGTCTCACATTCATTTGGCATGACAGATTGGTAATCAAACTGAAAAATCAAATCACCTTTGTTCTTTATCCTCCTAGCTCTTCTGTTAGAGGAGATGAAACAAGGGAAGGGGGGAAAAAAAGAAAAAAAAAGAAGAAAGGAGAGGAGAAAAAAAATCTCTTCCAGGTCTCAAACTATCGCAATCAAAATGAAAAATCTTAGAAAAATACTTTTCCAGTTTGGAGGCTAGCCCTTCTTGAGAGCATGTGTCTTGCCCCTCCTCCTCCATGCTGATTGCTCTGCCCTCCCTGATCCTCCATAATCTCTCCACTCAGCTTTGTTTTCTTAGTGCTCTCCCGGCCCTTGACATCTCTTCTGTGATTGCTCTGGCCTCCTTGGCTATCTCCAAGCTACTGTACCTCTGTTCCTGTTATCTTTCTCTTCTATTTTGTTAACCCTCCCATGCTCCCCTCTGCTCCCCGCCACCACCTGTGTGATCTTTCTGGCCTCTATAGCTTTTTCTATGACCCCTCCCTTTACATGTTCTCTGAGATTTCCCTGCCCTTTCTGGCTTTCTCAGCTTTCTTCAGAACTCAGAAAACCTCAAAAGTTTCAGAGATTAATTTCAGTTTGGATAAGCACCCAAACTTTGGATATCTTACATCAATTCTCTACTGAAAGTCTTTGAATCTAAAATCACATTGGGATGGTCTGCCTTATAAAAAGTTCAAGTTCTTGGAATTTTATCAAGCAAATGATTTCCCTTCAAGCATTGGCTTTCTGCTTCTTATTTTGGGTTAGGTGAAGTTAGCCACTGTTTCCTGTGTATAGATTATGTCCCTTCATTTCACATGGGCTACACATGACTAGAAAATCCAGTATGCTCAGCAATGAGAAAGGACTCAGGCAAGCATTTTTTATTTATTCAGTAAAGATTTATTGAATGCCTGTTATGTGCTGGAAAAGGGAAAAAAACAACAACAAAAAAACAGAAAACTATACTTCATTTCAATCTCCACCAAATAGCTATAGATTTACTTTCCATAAATATATTATATAGACTGTATACTTTCTGTGACCTTAAACTAGATTGGAAATGTCAAAAATTTTATTGTATAGATCTAGAATTTATTTTAAAGATTAGATATTGTTATTTATTTCCTTTTACCTTAAAATGTGTATTGTTATATTCCTATAATAGAGCACCCCCCTTTTTATTGAATCTATTGGGGTCAATCTGGTTAACAAAATTATACAGGTTTCAGGTGCACAATAGTACAACATTGTATTGTGTCTTTTTCGCCCCTAATCTAGTCTTCATCCATCACCATTTATCCCCCATACCCTCCTCCACTTCCCCCCACCGCCACCACTCCCGAAAGTCACCACACTGCTTGTAAATCAAAACTTTTCAGTGATTCTCCCTTTCAAGGCCAAGTACAACCACCAGCATTACAAGTCCATACTATAAAGACTATAAAATGAATAGTATATTGAAGCTAATTTTTTTTTTTGCTTGATGTCTCCATCTAATATTGAGTGCATTTGCTTACCTTTTATTTTACATTTCTTAGGAAAATTGGAAAACTGAATTTTTAAAGTCAACATCAAGCAAGATTGCATAATCTGAAAATATTTGGAATGTTGAGCTAAAGGTTAAGCTCCTTTATCCCTTTGTTATAGGAGTCCCAAAGTGATGGTTCATGGGCCATGTCTGCCAAAATATGTGTTTATTTGCCTGTAAAATATTTTTTAAATCTGAATATAAATTCTCTCTTAGACTGATAATCTCTACTTTGCTGTACTCTCCAGTAATATCTGCTGTTATATATTTGTTCCAGTTCACACATTTATATTATTCACCTAATCCCATCGACACTTGATTTATAATTTCTAAGTTGAGTGTAAAGTTGGACCCAAGTGGGAGATGAGATACGGAAGGAAATAAACTTTTGATGACATTTCAATACATCCTAACAAAAGGCTTATCTGAAATGTAGTGAGAAAATGCAAACTTTGATTAAGGTGCCCTCTCCTATACTTCCTCATACGGATGAATAGATAAGATGAACAAAAGGAAGGAAACCATTCTGTTTTCTTAAATTCCCGAAAAAGCCTTCTTGCTTGGGGTGAGTGAGCCTGTGTGCTTAAAAGAATTCTCATCTTTCATAGACATTATTAGAGATATGCACTTTCTCCCAAATATGAGGGTGTTGCTTTCCAATGTTACATTTGGTTCAAGAACGAGGAAAACAATATTTATAAATAATCCCTTGCATGGATTATTAGGTCTAGTAATAATTAATGTTGTTTTCTAATACTTTTTAAAATCTAATTTATTTAAACAATACAACAAAATTTAATCAACAATATAGTTGCCGTTGTTTTCTACTACTTGTGCCCAACGCTCAGGAAGCATTTTAATCCCTCTGTTGTAAAATTCTTGTGATTTTGATGCAAAAAGTTCGGTCAATGCATTTTTGAGGCATTCTTCATTATTAAATTTTTTTCCAAGAAAGTTTTGCAAAGAACGAAACAAATGGTAATCGGAAGGGGCAATATCAGGAGAATATGCTGGCTGAGGGAGAACTTCCCATTCCAACTGGCACAGTTTTTCAGCAGTGATTCTTGCAGTATGCGGTCATGCGTTATAGTGGTGAAGAATTACGCCCTTCCGATTAATCAGCGCGGGTTCTTTTTCTCTTAAAGCTTGGGCTAACCTTTCCAATTGGGCACTATACACTGCACTTGTAATGGTTTGGTTAGATGGTAAAAGTTCATAATGAAGAATTCCTTTAAAATTCCACCAAACACACAACATCACTTTTTTCGCATGCAAGTCAGGTTTTGGCGTGGGCCGCGGAGCCTCATTTTTGTCCAACCATTGAGGCCGCCTTTTCAAATTAACATAGAGCACCCATTCTTCATCTCCGGTAACAATTTGCTCTAAAAACGGCAAACTGTTTTGACGAGAGAGGAGCGAACTGCAAATTGTGACTCTTTGATTATGGTTGTTGTCGCTCAACTCATGAGGAACCCATTTTCCAAACTTTTGGACTTTGCCAAGTGCACGCAATTGATTGGAAATTGTTTTTTGTGAACAATTTAAAGTTGTCGCAAGCTCTTGTTGGGTAATTTGAGGATTTTGCACCAAAAGAGCTTGAAGAGCTTCTTGATCAAAATTGGACACACGGCCTCGACCACTCTTGTCATCTAACGAAAAATTTCCCTCTCGAAATTTCTCAAAGCAATGCTGGCATTTTCTGGTGCTAACTGCATCTTGACCAAGAGCACTACAGATGTTTTTTGCAGCCTCACTTGCTTTTCTTCCTAATTGGAACTCGTAAAGCATGCAGTGCCGAATATGCTCTTCCTCCGTCATCTTCTTAGCCCTAGTTTTGCAACAAAAACCAAACCAAACACAAACTTTTTCAAGCAAAACTTGTTAATTGCATTTCACACGTTCTGTAGATACCACGTGTTTGAAGGTTATGTCAATACAAGTCAACGCCAAGCAAGATTTTAAACGAATGTTGAAAAACGACATTAATTATTACTAGACCCGATATATACACTTTCTTTTATGGTGTGGTGAGGTAATGCCTGAGTATAAAAGGTGATGGGATTATAAGAATTTGTTCATGTCCTCAATTCTGGCAGGATCTTACCTACATGGGAAATGTCTGGACTAGATAAATTTATTTTTTACATGTTCTGTGTAGCCATCTCACTTGAATTCTGTATCAGCATCTCACACTGTGTGTCTAGTTTGGAAAAAAGACAATAAAAGATTAACCTTGCCCAAATTGAGTTTTGGCCTTTCTTCAGAGCTTGAGAGGTAGCCTCTGAGCCCTTGGAATGTCCTTTCTCAATAAGAGTCTGTGTTCACCTAGGAGATTTGAGCCACACTAGATAGTCTATGCTAACAAAGTGGCTTATGGTGGGAGCTTTGGTGGTATCAGTTCAATCTATCAGTTCAACCTAAGGTCAGCCACATGCCTATATGACTGAGCAAAAAACAAACTCTAACCACAAACGATCGGATAAACTCCTCTGGTTGGCAACACTGCATGTGTATTGCCATACATCGTTGTTGAGAGAAATAGGGACTGTCCACTAGGAGAGAACAACTGTAAGTTCCATATCCTGTCTCTTGGACTCTGCCCTATGTCACTCTTACCTCAGCTGTTCTTATCTGCATCCTTTCACTCTAATAAACCCTGACGATGAGTAGAACAGCTTTTCTGAGTTCTGTGGGTCCTTCTAGTGAATTATTGAATTCAAGGATAATCTTGAGGACCAGCAAACTTGTAGTTAGTGTAAAAGTGAAGATGATCTTAGGGACTTGAAATTGCAGGTGGAGGGAAGGACAGACTGTAATTGTCTAAAAGTCTTCAGTGGCTTTCTATCTTTACAAAGCCAACTGTTGAGAGAAGACAGTCTCTTCAGACTCTCAGTGCTTATCCAGCTCATTAAATGGGCCTGATCTTCCAGCAAGGTTAGCCCAAGCTTTTAAGCAACAACACATGGATTTTTCTCCATCTATCCAATCAGAGTCCCACCAAGAGAGAGAAAGAAAAGCCAGCCAGCTCATCTTTCATTCATTCTCAGCTTCTTATTCAGTACGTTTTATTAAATTTGCTCCTTAACATTATCTCATTAAGAAAAAAGATAATTACAATATTAGCATCCTGCTTCCTAGCACTTAGTAAAGTCACAAGCATTTAACTTCACACTTAAAAGAAATAGTTATCAATGTTTCTGACACCTATTATTCAAATGCAAATCTCATAGTGATGCTGAAAACTCAATTTCTTTTTATTTCTGACTACAAAGAACAGATGGCATTTTTAGTGAACCTATCTCAAATTGCCTGTGGGACTGAAGGAAAAAACACAGGTATGTGCACATATCCACCTTAGAAAGTAACAAATTGCATTTGGAAAAATATACATCTAGACTAATTCCACCCATTATACTAATAACATGTGTCAAACACTGAAAAGGCCTTTCTGGTACCTGTTACTTTGCTTCTTAGTACAAGGCTCCAAACCCTCAGCGGAAATTTAGAATGCCCAATGCTACACACCCAGGGTTTCCTCTCTCCCAGTATCTCTTCCACACAGCAATCACAGGACACACCAGGGGAGCACAGGATATATATGAGGGTGGTTGCTATTCCTATTCCAACTACTTGGGGGAGGAGATGTTATTCTTCCCATTTCGAAGAGCCGAGGAATCCAAAGTTTATAGAGGTTAAGGGACCTGCCCAATATCACAAAGCTAGCGACAACCAAGTCAGCAACATTCCCCAGCTCTGTCCGCCTAAAAACATTGTACAGTCTTAACACATTTGGCATTTTGGTTAATTATGGAGTTTGATTATAGCAAGTTATCCTATAGATCAGTGGTTCTCAACCTTTCTAATGCCATGACCCTTTAATACAGTTGCTCGTGTTGTGGTGACCCCCAACCATAAAATTATTTTCGTTGCTACTTCATAACTGTAGTTTTGCTACTGTTAATGAATCGTAATGTAAATATCTGTGTTTTCCCACGGACTTTGGCTCTATAGCAGCGGTTCTCAACCTGTGGGTTACGACCCACAGGTTGAGAACCACTAGCAGGGTCGCCTGCTAGTGTATTAAAGGGTCATGGCATTAGAAAGGTTGAGAACCAATGCCATAGATCACTAATAGGTTGCTACTTTTCAAAGAATTAAAGTCCAGGAAAGGAGTTTTAAGACTGAAAGTACTAAAAGTATACAGACTATAATCCATTTTTCTTGGGTGCTTCCAAAGATACTTTAAAGCCCTCATACTGTCTCGGGTGTATCATCCTGCAGAAGAGAGATTGTGCTAATGAAGTGTAGGTCAGGAAAATAACAGATAAATCAGCTCCCACTTACATATAATCACTACCCTAATTCTCATAAATACTTTTGCAGAGTTCATGATGTAGTGATCTACTAACTTGTTTTCACTTCAAGTTAGCAAATCTTTATCTAGTGTTTTCTTTGTGCCAAGCCCCTTGGTAAGTTCTGGGCAGCAGTAACAAGTATGATATAATGCCTGTCCTGACGGAGGGCACATTCTGACTGGGGAACACTACATTATCCCCCTTGCAGTAGAATTACATCGCCAGGATTTAATTGGCTGTAAGTGGAATATTAACAGCAGCAGATCTACATTAAAAACAAAAACAAAAAAAAACTACAGTTGGTGTGTCCCCTGATGTGGTAAAGTGACTGCCTTTTCTCTTCTCTCTTTTATGCTCTCCCTTTTAATGAGCTTTAATTGCATCCCATGTCATCCAAGCTTTTCTGGGAACTCTACCCCATACACACATACACTTACACACGTTAGTAAATAAATCATTTGGTAGTGCTGTTTTTGTGTTACCTGACATCTATCGCTGCTCCACATTCACAGGGATTTGCAAAAATCTCCCTTTTGACTCCTGGAAGGGAAGGGAGGCAGGAACAAAGCCAAAGGAAAGGAGGAGCAGAGCATAACCTCCCCTTTGCAGATGGCTAAGAAAAGGAGACTCTTTATGAGATCCCTGTATCAAAGGGAAGTAAGAGTTTCTGGACTGCCAGTCACAAAGCCACCCAAAACTCACTTTTAATGGAAAAAAAAAACTGGTAACTCCTGCACTGTTGTAAAATACTTACCAAAGACATCTTCCCTGTTAAGTGCCATTCATTTCAGGAGTGAAATGCTGTAACAGAAAAATGCCCAGGGCAACTGGGAACCAGAAGAGGAGCGAAGTGTGTGGTTCAACTTTCCCTACGGGGGAGGAAAAGCATCTCTTTCCCTGGCAGCTACCCCACTAACTACTGTGCAGTCAGCCTTCTTTGCCGCCAGTGAAAATCAGCCTTCCAACAGATTCCCTGCCATCTATCTAATCTGCCTCATGACTACCAGCCCACAGTCAAAACACCTCAAACACTTAAAACCCTCAATGTTCCCAAGGGTTGTCTTTTGGGGGCAATGTGAAGATCCATGGAAAGAAAAATCTTTATTTTGCCACCTGCTTCAATTTCCAAATTTAGTTGAATTTCCAGAAGAGAACATTCAGCAAACAGTATCTCCTTGTTTTATATTTCACCTTGGTGCTGCTTCAGTACTCATAGCCAGCAGCTATGGAAGCTGAGGGAGTGACAAACGGCCATCAGGAAGCTTGAGTCTCCAGAAAATCAGCAGAGATGTTATTCAACTGACAAGGGAGAAGGAAAGGAAAACAAAAACAAAATAAACTCAGATTTTGGCCCTAGGGCTCCACCAAGTATATGCCAATTTACTCACCCTGAAATCTAAAGATTCCATATGAAAACATTTTTATTTATTTTTTATTCCATCTTTAATTTGTTGGGATTTTGGCGGTTACTATTTGAAAGTTTCCTTGCATAGGGGGGGAAAAAAAACAACCTCAAAATCTTTAGGTGGAAATAGAGACGTTTCAGTCTTTACTCACCTGGATTAGTGGAGTATATGTCTCCATAAAGCCAAGATCTGCTCTTCCAAAATGTGTTCATCTTCCACAAGAAAAAAGAAAAAGGTAAACAAGTTTGACTTTTTTCATGTAAATCACATGACTGGGATGGAGTACAACCAAAAGATGTCTTCCTAATCCACTTGTGTCCTAGTTCTAACCAAAGCTAAATGATTTATTTACCAGCTCAGCCCAAGCCCTGGAAAGGGAGTTAATTCTTGGTATTGTCAACTTAAGAAACATTCAAACCTGTGAAGAATTCTGGTGAGCTTATTTCAACAAAACTGTCAACAAATGCCAGAACAGAATCTTGATGGATTGAGATAATGCTCCAGAGAATGGTAGTTTTGCACCTTGTTTTACATTACAATCAAAAGAGGAGACTGGACTAGGCATATGTGGGTTACATGAAATCCATTGGCAATAGATTAGGGAAACAGGAGAGAGCAAACCAGGGAAAGCTCTGGGATTGGGTAAAAAGAAAAATGATAGGCACATACTTCTTTTACGTAGGTGGGTGCAGGATACAATTAACTCAATAACAATGAGGGGATTTGTGGTCTCCACAGAGCAGTGCCTGTGTTTTGAGAGGCCAAAAAAAAAAAAAAAAAAAAAGGAAAACTGCTTTGACATTCCAATGATAATGTTATTGCAGATGCAAAAAGACAATAGACAGGCTTGGTTGAAATAAAAATTGAGCTTTGCCAAGGAAAACACCAGCCTAGGACATGACTTCTCACTATAAACTGATTTTTAATTTTAAAAGTTTTCGTTCCACACCATCCTTTGAGGTTACTTTAAATCTCCAGAAGGTCACAACACAGCCTTCTCTGAGCGCATCAGGTTAGCAGGGGACCCCTTTTTGTCCACAGTATCTTTATAGAGCGAAAAGTCTCCTCAACAGTGGTGTGGATGTTAGTAAAGCTTTTTAACATCAGGCCAGTATTGCTCTCCCCTGAGTTTCCTTTTTCCTCATGACTCCCTGGTAATTTTTGTCTAGTTCCCCTTGTTGAATGACTTCTCTAGTTTTGGATTAATAAACTTCTAAACCTCTTCAATTCAGATCCACATTAATCAGATCTATAGCTCCACTCATTTTCCTAAGCACAGGTATAAATAATGCCTCTGAAGAATTGCATTTTTTTTTTCCAGTTACAATTTACATTCAATATTATTTTGTATTAGTTTCAGGTGTGCAGCATAGTGGTTAGACAATCATATATTTTACAAAGTGTTCCCCCTCCCCCGATATTGTCAGATCTATCTGGCACCATACATAGTTACTGCAATTTATTGACTATATTCCTGATGTTGAACTTTATCTCTATGACTATTTTATAACTGCCAATTTGTACTCTTAATCTCTTCACCTTTTTCACCCAATTCCTCAAACGCCATCCACTTAGTTTTTAAAAATACATTAAAGCTGAAATAAAAGTTTCCTAGTTAAAGTAGGAAGTGGGCTAGTCTCAACCAAAAACATATAAACGCCATACTGCACCTAAATTCCAAGGACAGTTTGTTAATTTCTTAAAGACATTTAAATATGCAATAAAAGTCATTCTAAAGTATCTTCAGATGGATTTCAATCACTTTCAATCAGAATTAAACTAAGATTGCCTTTAACATTATTACTCATCTTTTATGTTAGATTTTTGGGGGGGGAGGGCAGGGGGAGGACAAGAAGTATTTCTCTATGTTGCAAATGTCATTAGTTACTGGATATAGATATATATATATATGGCTAATATGCTAAGTGTCTCTCTGAATGTCTGGCTGGTTGCTATAATGCTCACTGACCACCAGAGGGCAGATGCTCAATGCAGGAGCTGCTATAGCACCCACTAGCCATTGCCCCATGGCGCAACATGCAGCCCACAGCCGAGCCCAGCCCAGCCCAGCCCAGAAATGGTCACTGTGGGCACTGGGTAATGATGTCACGTAGCAATACCCAGATTCCTATCCCTAGCGACTAACCTTGCAATTTCTTCAGCCTAGGAACATGACTTGCTTTATAGCCAGGTACAAACATTTTACAGTTTATCCAAATGTCTGTGAAGCATTTTCACGTGCCCACATGCCTCATTTAATTTAATCCTCACAGAAGTCCTGTAATAAGTAGATAGGAGACTCCTTTCCCATGGGGGCAGAGGGCTAGCTCCTTCCTCAGGGTTTGGTGACTAACCTCCCATGCCCTATCCCTCCCCTTAGCCAGCAGACCTCAATTAACCCACCCCAATGAGTTTGATTGGGCTGGGCCATGGGGTAGGGGACACTGGCAGTTGGCCAGCTGGCCACACCCCCAATTGGGGTGGGAAGGGGGCAATTGGGGCAGAGCCAGTGGGGTAGAGGAGTTTCAGGCAGTTGGCTGGTCGGCCTCACCCCCTGGTCAAACTCCCAGTCAAACTCCCAGTAGATGGGACAATTTGCATATTAGCCTTTTATTATATATATAAAAGCCTAAGTGACCATTGCAACTGAACAGTCTGTGTGAGGCAACCAGGCTGACAGGGGGACGACAGTTGAGGGAGACCAGACCGGTGGCAGGGAATGGGGGGCAGTGAAGGGTGACCAGGTTGACAGAGGGGGGCAATGAGGGGTGACCAAGCCAGGAGGGTTGGGGCTTGTTAGGGGCAATCAAGCAGGCAGGCAAGTGAGCAGTTAGGAGCCAGTGGTCCTACCTATATTTTCCAGCGTATAAGATGACTTTTGAAAAGAAAAAAAGTCAACCGAAAATTGGGGGCAAAAAACCAAAATTGCACAAAAATTACCCACAGATCTTGACGGCAAAGTAAGTCTTTTCTTAGAAGTGAGGGGTAGTCTTATACAGCGAATATAGGCCTAAACCTATGTTTTAACTGTAAAATTAGGGGTTTGTCTTATACGCTGGAAAATATGGTAGATTGTTAGAGAGATGTCCAATGTTCGACTGCTAGTTTAGGCCAGATCCTAAACCAGCAGTCATACATCTCCGTAGGGGTCCTGGATTGGAAAGGGTGCAGGCTGGGCTGAGGTGAAAACCACCCCCCCACACACACACACACAAATTTCATGCACTGGGCCTCTAGTATAGAATAATGTTCTTTGTGTTGAAATAATAGTGGCACTCAAAAGCAGTTCTGCCTTCTCATTCCAACTTGAAAAAGTTTATCCATTTCTCTGAGAGATTCCTTTAGTATATAGACTTTAGATCTTCCTCTTCTCTCCCCTTCTTAAAGAAATGACCTCATGCAAGTATCTGGGACCAAACCAGATAGGAAGCTTTGCATGGGGAAGGAAGGAAGGCAAAGCAGCAGTACATAGGGTAGCAGAAACTAAGTAGGATGAGGCAAGTTGAAGGAGTGAGGTTCGAAGGCCTAGAATTACATGTTGGAAGCTGAGTAGCACATATTTAGCATGTAAAGCATGGTCTCTAGATACTATTTGTTGCTAAAAGGAATCAGCTGATTCCAGAGTCAAGGCTAGGAAACCTCAATATGAGTGAGCCAGAATGAAAAAAAAAAGCGTTCAAGGAATGATGGGTGAGAGAGTATCAAAAGGAATCAAAGATTATATTGAAAGGGCTCCTACAGATCATATTTGAAACAGTTGAAGCATCAAAAGAAAAAAATATATAGTAACAAATTATAATCATTGAACAAAATAGAAATTAAATGTGATGAAAAACAATATACTTACAAAATATTGAAGTACCTCCCCCACAAAATACTTCTCAATTACAAAGGGGGAAAAGGTAACTTCACTGTGGAGTAACCTGGCAGACACAAACTTACTCAACTGACCAATGGAACACACCAAAATGTGAGGCCCCACCTGATGGGATGCAATAAGAAGCTTAACCACTGTGCTATTCCTGCTGAAGACTCATAACATGCCTGGGGAAGCAGCAGTAAAACACAAAATTGAGGAAAATGCTACAAAATGACTGCCATTCAAAAATGTTAAGATCATAAAAGCTGAGGAAGAACTGAGGAACTTTCCTATACTGAAGGAGACTAAAAGATAAGACAGCAAAAAGTAACACATGATTCTGGCCAGGATTCTTCCTGTAATGGACATTTATGGGAACACTTACCTAGGGTTTGAGGATTAAATGGTAAAAATGTTAATTTCCTGATTTTGATGGATACAATGTTGTTATATATAGAAAAGTATCATGTCAGCCACTTACCCTCAGATTGTATCAGTGGGGGGTGAGGGAGGGGGGGAGATTATGTATATTTGCCCTATTCTTAAAATTTTTCTGTAAATTTGAATTTTGGTACCTGGATACTTATATTTAGAGATCGCCTCTCCCCCTCCCCCAAAATAATCAGTTAACCATTGTATCTTCTACCTACATTACAGGAGTTTGAATACTTTCCCCGTCTCCATTGGTATTACCATCAACCACAGCTATTCACCAGATAGATTACCACAAAATACTTTTTTTAATATGTTTATTTAATAAATCTATGATGGCTGTATTCTCTAATCTAACAACTATAAACATTAGTTGATTATATGGTCACCCTTCTAATTTTATTACATTACTAGAGGCTTGATGCACAGAATTTATGCAAAGGCCTTGGCCACAGCCCCTGCCTGCAAACACTGCAGCTGGGGGGCCTCTGCCGCCTCTGCCCAGGCACCCACCCATCCACGGTGGCTTTGTCCAGAAGGAAGGACATCTGGAAGGATGTCTGGTCTAATTAGCATATTACACTTTTATCATCGTATCGAATAGATATGTTACCTACAAGGAAAATTATTTGTGCCTGATTTATAGAATTTAAACAGAGACATTCATGCTACTTCTATATGATTCTAAATACCCAGCTAAAAATGGAAAGTTCAGTTAATCGAATGCATTTTTTTTTTATCTACATAGATATTTTAAACACCAAGATATTTTTAAATGCCTGGATCACTGACATGTCTTATAAATCAACCTAAGAAAAACAATTTATGATGCGTAAACATTTTTACGTATTTTTAGTCTTCCTATTGACTTTTTACTTAGCTAATTATAATTTTTCTTTAATGTTAAATATTATGTTTCAGTTTTTCTTATAAGTTGACTTGGAACTAAATCATCCTTATTTTTGATGTGTCTGTCATGACTTTTTAAACATATTTACTGGCATTCATTTCTTTTCAATGTTTCTTCTCAGTTATGCTCTTGCCATTTACTCTATTCAGCTGTTTCATGATTAAGATGTAGCATATTTCAACTTTGTCACTCTCTTCATTTCACAAGGATTTATGTCTTTAACTTGGGTTGATTTCTTACTTAATGTTACAAACTTCTCTGATTTCAGAAATTTATAAAAATACAGAGTGTAAAAAGATATAGTCAAAAGAAAGTTTCTGTCATCTGATTTCACACACAAAATGAAGATTTGATGAAGAAGGTGGGAGGATAGTACTGCCTCTTTAGATTCATTAGTGGCACACACTCTGAGCTTTACATGTGACACCTTTCAGGATATTTTAAAATTCTTATTCCTTTTCATGAAATGAAATAAAAAAAAAAAATGTTGCTCTTCATATGTCACTGAAACAAGAGGTTTATGCATACTTGAATGTGAAGAACATGCTTCTATTGATGAGTCATCTGGAGGTGGTAAATGTAAGTAGCAATGTATTTATTTTTGTATAAATGTCCTTTAACTCATACTGGCCAGACTTTATGTTCAGCCTCATTTTCTAGGCTGCCCTAAGAAAAATAAATCTCCCTGAAAGATGAATAAATATATGAAAAACAATAGCACCTATTTCTATTTACATCTCCTTCTATTGAATTTAAATACATTCTCTGATGACTAACATGCAATTCATTCCAGAAGTCCATTGGTACCAAGCACACCCAGGTGCACTTAGAATAAAGCCCAAACTCTTTTACCCGGATCAACAAGGTTCTTCCCAATCTGCCCCTATCCCCCCATTCCCATCAGTCAGTACTCCTTCTATTGAATATTCCAGCCATGCCAATCTTTAGGTTACATGACTTGCAAGGCTCATTTCTCAGATCCCTTGCATTTGCTGTTCCCTCTGCCAGAAAGGTCGTTCCTCAACTCTTTGGATGGCCAGCTCTTTCTCCTCTTTAATGTCTTTCTGCAACCACCTCCTCAGAGAGGTCTTTTCTAAACACTAACTTCTCTCTACTTCATTGCCCTGGTACATAGTATGTGTCTATATCTGACATTATATATTTACTTGTTGTTGTCCGCCATAGGATGAGTCCTTGGGCAGCCTCATTCTCCCCCATCCTAAGTCTGGTCCTTAGAGTTCTCCATGTCCTTAGTTTGTTGTCCTGATCTCTGCAGGACTGAAGCCTGCCTAAAACGTCTCACCTTTAAGAGACTATTGGTATCACTGCTACACGCACCAAATAAGAATCTTTGACTCAAACCTGAGAACTGTGACTGAATACCGACCTCCTTAAGAAAGAAGCTGCTCAGGAAAAAAGTTCTCTCACTCCATCAACATCCCCTGAGACTGTTACTCTCTTGCTTCCCCAGTATTCCTTTATACATTATAAGGACATCATTTCTAGAAATAAATCATCTCCCATTAATCTTATCAGGATGGCAAAATAACATTCACATAGCTTAATGCTGGCAACACGTGGTACAGTGGGGTGGTTAGTTGCTGAGTCTGGGTTCAATCCTGGCTGTGCCATTTATTAGCTGTGTGACCCTGGAAACATTTGTCAGATCTCTGAGTCTTGTCCTCTTCAGTATAAAATGGAAGTAATAAAGGTATCTTCCTGAAAAAGTTGTTGTGAGATAATCCAAAGTGTTCATATCTAGGCCAGATATGTCCACACATGATTTGTGGAGGTGAGAATGATACAACTCCATGGAGGATTATTTGAAATATGTAACAAAATTACCGTTTTATTTACTGTTTGGCCCAGTATTGTACTATTGTGAAAAGAATGACAAGTTATCTCCACACAAAATAAGACCCAAAGCATGAAGGCACGGGATAGACTGGCATATCTCAATGTGGGATTGGGAGGATGAGAAGAGGTAAACCAAAGAACTGACTAGGGGTGCAGTGCATGAATTCATCCACTTTGAAAGGAACTGTGGGCCAGGAGGCTGCACTGGGCACAGGAGCGGGTCCATCCTTTGTGCCCCCACCCAGCCCCTCCTGCTGTGGCCCCTGGTTCAATCCTCTGTCTGCTGGCAGCCCCACTCCTGCTGCCACCACTCCACATACTGATGGTGCTGGCCTCGCTCTCACCCACTGATGGTACAGATTGGGGCCAGTGCTAGCAATAGGTGCAAGCAGAGCCAGTGCCGGGCACCAGCAGTGGGTGTGAGCAGGACCATAGCAAGGGGAGGTGGAAAAACTCTGAGGGGCAATCAGGGCCCACAGCAGCTGCTTGCACCCACTGATTGGCACAGAGCAATCGGGGCCAGCACTGGGTACATATAGCAGGTGTGAGCTGTGGCTCCGGTGGGTGCAAGTGCCAGGCGGGACCATGGCACAGGGGAGCAAAGAATGTTCAGTAACCACCAGAGGCTCGCCCCATGACAGTGACCAGCACTGTGCTTGGTCTGGCTCCCTGCTCACCTGCTCCACCACCCAGCCACGGTGATGCCCGCCCTGTTCCATGCTCTGCCACCTGCTGCCGATGCCTGTCTTGTTCCACGTGCACCCCCTCGTGTTCAGCGCACGTCATAGCAACTGGTTGTTTGGTTGTTCTGCCATTGAGTCTATTTGCATATTAGCCTGTTATTGTATAGGATATGTGTAGCCCATGAACAGGGCAATAGGGTAATGAAGAAGGGACTGGGAGGAGGGAGATAAATGGGTGGGTAGGGACTGGGAGATATCTGTAATACTATCAACAATAAAAGTATATTTTTTAAAAAAGCAAGTCCATAAATTGATACGAAAGACTTTCTATGGTATATACTAAGTAGAAAAAAAATCTATGCAATGTAATGATACATATATATATATATATATATATATAGAGAGAGAGAGAGAGAGAGAGAGAGAGAGAGAGAGAGAGACTATGCAAATTAGACCAGGACTTTGTGACAGGTCACAACCAGACAGGAGGAGGTTGCAAGCACAGGTGAGGCCCAGAGCAGAGATGGAGTCAGAGACCAGGAGGACTAGCGAGCCGCGGAACCCCAGCTAAGGCTGGCCCCCGGCAGGCGTCTTCAAACTACGGCCCGCGGGCCACATGCGGCCCGCAGAGGAGTCTGATCCGCCCCGCCAGGTTTTTTGGGCAGTGAGCGCAGCCGAGGTGTTACAGTAGGAATTAGTAATTCATATAGTCCGGCCCTCCAGCTCTCTGAGGGACCGTGATCTGGCCCCCACTTTAAAAAGTTTGAGGACCCCTGCTAGAGCCTGAGCGGACACAGACAGGGACAGGGTGGCTGGCTTGCAGCCTCCACAGCTGAGCATAGGCCCGGAGAGGAGACAGCGGCCCACCTCCCACGGAAGCGGCATAGGTCCCTCCCGCCTCCTGGGAAAGTGTCGCGGCTCTCTCCTGGCTCCTGTGGGTGCTGGGCGGCTCTCTTCTGCCTCCCACAGAAGCTGCACGATTCCCATAGAAGCAATGCGGCTCCCAGCGGCACGCCGTGGTTTCTGAAATATCACGTGATGGGCTACTAATATATATATATATATATATATATATATATATATATATATATATATATATATATATACCTTTATCAGAAATACGTATATATCTATTTATACATATATAGATACATATACATGAACATACAGTATATACAAAGATTATATACCTATACACATATATATTAGTAACTTGTTTGCTTATTTTTTGCAAAATGAAATATATGAAAATAAAACAGAAACTAATGAAAGTGGTTACCCATAAGGAATGGATGGGAATTGGGAGAAAGAAATAAAAACAAGATTTCTCAGAGTAAAAATTGTTCATGTTGTTTTGCATTTGGAGCAATGTAAATGTTTTATATATTCAAAATTTAAATTTAAAAAGATTTACCAAAATCAAACTCTAAAATTGAATACAAATAGAAACACATGAACCTAACCACATATCAACTTCATGATATAACCACACAAAAAGAAGGTTTTGAATACAGTAGTCTGACCACACACTTGGTGGGAACTTATCAGGAAAATGCAAAGCCTGGGACTTTCTATAGGGTACCTGTCCTGAAATCTTCAAAACTACTAATGCTTCTATTAACAAAACAGGCAGGATGGGGCTGTTCTAGATGAGTAGAGATGAAAGGGACAAGATAACTAATATATGCAATTCTTCTTTTGGACTTCTAATTCAACAAAACGAACAGCTGTAGAGGACATTATTGGGACATTATTGGGACAATTTGCATGTGGACTGTATGATACAATATAATACTGCATCCATGTTAACTTCCATGGATATGATCATGTTCTTAGAAGATATATGCTGAAGTATTTAGAGATGAACTCTTAGGATCCTATATGAAACTTCCTTTCAAAGAGAGAGAGAGAAAGCAAATGTACAAAATGTTCATATTACTCTCTCAACTATTCTGTAGGTTTACAATTCTTCAAAGTAAGTTTGAGAGCTAACCCCCAAACAAACTAAAAGAGACCTGTGCCTGCTAGCTATTCCTATCTCTGGTTTTCCCAGTTGAGGAGTCTGTGAGAAGGAGCCCTGAAACAAGTACATCGGGCTGATAAATAAAAATAAATTGTGTCCTGGGGCCCTGTTTCAGTCTACTGAGCATGTCAGTTGATACTTCACTTATTTATTTCCCATAGTGTGCGCCCAAACAAATAAAATCTGCTTCCTACTTAAAAAAACAAAAAAAATAGTGAGGAGACTGTCTAGAAGCTCTCCTGGAAAGAAGCAGTTAAATCATATCCTTATTTTACCTCCTTATTTAGTGATGTGCTTTGGCAGAAACTCAAGGAGAGTGTAGTTTCAGCCAAACTCTGGAAAAAATCGGAGACAACACTGCCTCTGGCTCTCATGAATAACGCGGGTGATGTGCCGCTGCTTCTAACCTGCCGGGCTCCTTTGTAATGGCAAAGCACCAGGGCAAGGCGTGAGACCCCTGGGTAAGTCAGGTCTGTATTATTTCAGATTTTAAATACTGAAGGGAGAGACAGAAAGTCTTTCTCTTCGATCAGGGAGTGGGGAGTATAATTTACACTAAATGCGACTCACCTTTTCTGCAGAGCATTTAAAGAGCTATTGGTGCTTCCTTTTCAATTGCTGACACACGATTGCCCTAACAAAACACCTTTAGACACTCCTAAATCATACACTTTAAAAAATACCTCTCTCCCAGATATATAATTTTTGCCCCATAAAATGATGAAATGACAATTTGCCTCTGGCCTTCTATATTCGTTTCTTTCTAGGCTTAAAAGCCTATTTCATTTCTATTGCAGGATTCTGTTCAGGTATAGGCAGATACCTTTGTAACTGGTTAAAAGCTACAAAAAAAAAAATCTCTATTGAAACAAAATGCTGCTCATATCCCAATGCATGCCAGGAGGAATAAATCATACAAAAGCATCTAAAAAAAAACTGTTCTAGAGTTACTACTGTGTTACATTAGCTGACAAGGTAGAGATGATTACATTTATAGATTTTTTTTTTTCCTTTTTATAGAGGCAGAATCTATATGCAGCTGAAGAATTGTGCATTATCGCCACTGGAGTTTGAATTCAGCTAATGAGAACTAACAGCAAAAGGGAGAGACTTTTGAGAGGCTGAGGGGTCTTGGTTCTGTATATGAGCCATGAAAAAAAAGGCCACCTGGCTTCCCTTTGGGGCCAGAGCACTAATTTGCAAATATATTTACAAATGTATTTTAAGATTTACAAATATATTTCAAGATTCCAGTTTAGCATCCATAAAAATATTAAAACATGTATCTCTTTAAAAAAAAAAAAAGCATCCTAAGCTAATTATGAAGTTGGAAGCTATTAATACCAGGCTATCATAAAATAATACCTTCTGTTTGCATGATGCTATACACTGAGCACCCGGATTATTATGATCTCTGAACGCAGTGGTAATATGGTGACTGAAACAAGGGGATGTTAATGGTCAAAGATGGCTGCCCCCGTGTGGACAGTGGGGAGGGACCAGGCCTGGTATATGAATTTGTGCATGGGTGGGGGCCGGCTAGCCTGGCCAGGGAGAGGGGCCATGCCTGCTGGTCGAACTCCTGGTCAAAGGAACAATTTTCATATTAGCCTTGTATTATATAGGGTATATACTGAGTGGCCAGATTATTATGCATTCAGAGATCATAATAATCTGGCCACTCTGTGTATATCTCTGTGCTTCAAAGCACAATCACAAACATAATCACACTTAATCCTGGGAACTCTGTGATGTAAATTGTGTGGTTAATCTTTGCATTGTGTAGTCAAGCAACTGAATAAGACATGATCATTTTCAGTGCTGAAACTTTATGTCAACTGTTTATTGGAACTAAAAAAGCCCTGACAGAGAGTGAGAGACAAAATCAGAGAGAGACTCAGTTTTGTCACTTACTAGCTGTGTGACCCTGAACAAATGACCAAATTTCTCTGAACCTCAGTTTCCTCAGCTGGAAAATAAGGTAAATAATATTGATCTCTTAAGAATAGTTTTTTGGTTAAACAAATTATAAGAAACAACACTCAAAAAATGATAGCTATTCATTCACACATTCAACAAATATTTGTGGTTTTAGCAGTTGACAAGGATGATACAGATCTAGAGGAGTCAGGTAACAGAGTAATTTTATTAAGATACTAGAGGTCTGGTGCATGAAATTTGTGCACTGGGGTGGGGGTGTCCCTCAGCCTGAACTGCACCCTCTCACAGTCTGGGATCCCTCAGGGGATGTAGCAGTGTGCCAAGCGGCAGGCAGCCAGCCAGGGAAGAGCCCAAATCGGGGCAGGGCGCCACTCATCCCAGCTCGTTGCACCTACTGCTGCGGAGTCAGGAGAGGATCCTGCTGTGGCAGCTGCACTCCCAGCCATGAGCTCAGCTTCTGGCTTAGCAGCGTTCCCCCTGTGGGAGCACACTGACCATCAGGGGGCAGCTCCTGCATTTAGCATCTGCATCCTGGTGGTCAGTGCATATTATAGTGACCCATTGTTCTGCTGTAATGGTCTCTTACGCTCTTATTATATAGGCTGATGCCCAATTAATGAATTCATGCACCAATGGGGTTGCTCAACCTGAGCTGCAGGTTCTGGCCAAAACCCACCCTCTGACATCCTCCAAGGGATCCCAGATTGTGAGAGGGCACAGGCCAGGCTAAGGGACCCCACTGGTGTACCACTGGGGCTTGAGAGGGACACAGGAGGTTGGCCAGCTAGAGAGGGACCGCAGGAGGGCTCCAGGGTATGTCCAGCATGTCTCATTCAGTCCCGGTCAGCCAGATCCCCACAGCAAGCTAACCTACCAGTTGTAGCATCTGACCCATGGTGGCCAGTGCACATCATAGCAACTGGTTAACTGGTCGACTATCTGCCCACTGGTGATCAGTGTACATCATAGCAAGTGGTTGAGCAGCTTTAGCATATCATTAGCATGTTATGCTTTGATTGGTTGAACAGCTGACCTGTCAACCACACACTTAGCATATTGGGCTTTCAATATATAGGATAGTGCCAGCCCTCAAGAAGCTCACAGACCTGAAGCATGACAGACATTTAAATAAAGCATTAGAATATAGTGTGGTATTGAGGAAAGAAGTCCAGTGCCACCAGGCACAGTTGTGAAGATTTCACACTGCACAATCTAGGGGACAACATTCATGTCACAGTATGTGTGAGTGATGATACCCCAGAGTGTGTAATGTACCACCTGAGAAGCCATACACAACAATCCTAGTGGTAGCAGAAAATGGTTCATAAATTCTTCATAGAGTTTATATTTAATCTAGGTCATTCTAGAAAACATAAAAGTAGCATGGGGGTATATGAAATGAAAACTGAAATGTAAGACCACCCTTGCCATAGTAAATGATGTGTGTATAAAACAGAAAAATGAAATTGAAAAAAGAGACTATATGGTGAGGGGCTTTGTAAATCATGCCAAGTAATTTGTACTTTATACTCAAAATAACAAAGCACTTTAGTGTAAATATGTGGTTGCTATGTCAGCATACCTTCTTCACTCCCAAAAGCCCCTAGTATCCATTTGGAGGTAGTTCTAGGGATTGCCCAAACAGAATAAAACTGGAACATGTTACTGACAATGTTGAGACAACAGTGCAGGATGCACTATGGCTAAGAGGGAGGAGGCCAACAGCCTGGCCAGCAGCCGGGGAAGAGCGGGGGGGGGGGGGGGGGGACACACACACACATGGGGGGGGGGGGGGGTAACAGGAGGAAACCAGGCTCCGATGACCATGTTGACGCCTTGGGTCCAACCTTTTCCAAAGTCCACCTCCTTCAGAACCTTCAGTGATGTAAACCCTTCTATTTATTATTTAAGCCAGTTTGAGTTTTGCTTCCTTTTACTTTCAACCAAAAGATTTATAACTGATACAGGTGCCAATGAAAAACTCTAAGAAAAGAAGCAGCATGATTGTATATACATTTTAGAAAAATATGCTGGTAGTAAGGGTGAAAAGAAGCAGCATGATTGTATATACATTTTAGAAAAATATGCTGGTAGTAAGGGTAAAGAAGATGTACTGGACAAGATTAGAATTCAGTAGGATATAGTCTTTTGCCAAAGTCTAAACAAGAAGGGAAGACAAAAAAAAAAAAAAAAAAAAAAGGATATCCCGAATAAGAAAGTCTTAGAGAAATCTTTTTTTCATGGGTAAACCAAGTTGCAAAATAATTTGCAGAATCTGATCTTTTATTTTTTTTAATTTTTATTATTTATGGGTCTGTGTCATTACACACTTTAATATATACATATTATACATGTATGTATACATTCTGTCTGAATTTTTTAAAGTGAGAATTGTTTGTTATATAATTAAGAAAGAAGATTTAAGAAATTAGGACACATGACCTAAGTCTGTGGCCTTGAATACAAAGGATGAATTTAAAAGATATTTAGAAGTCAACCTATCAAAAGCCATCCTTTTAGGAAAAGTTCTATCCCCTTCTCCCAAATCTCTTCCTCCCACTGGACTACCCTTGTCCAATATGACCTTCTTCCTCTTCATTCCTAACATGCCTGCTCTCTGGATAGGTATTCAATCTTCCCACATTCTATCTTGTACTGAGGATTAACTTTTCATAAATGTATATCTTCCAAATGGTTATAATCTCCAGGAATCTTGATTTATGTTTTTTTGTAGCTACACTTCTCCAAGTTTGGTGTTTTCTGTGCAGTGATTATTCAAATACCCCCTGGTCAGCTCAGTGGTCTTCCGAGGACACAACACTGCCCTCCCTCTTCCCTGCTTCCTACACTACTCAAACCACACCTTGGCTTCACATAGAGAAATAGGCCTGGAAACTCTCTTCCCGCTTCTAGCTTTAGCTCTGCTTTGTATCATCAAATGGCTTTGAGAAAGTCTCAACCTCTGTGTGTGTGTTTCCACCTATAAATACTTTCACAAAAATATTTGAATGGGTCAAGGTAATCAGAACCTGTGATGTGCAGAAGGAAAAAAGTAGAAGGGGACAAAAAAATAACATTGGGAAGGAAATCACATTAGAAAGACGATAAAGTATATTCTTGAAAAAATGCAATTGATGAAGACATCCATTTGAGAAAACCAGTAAAACAGGAAGACATAGCTAATGGAGCTTTGCACCAGAATTCATGATCCAAGCAAAGAAACTGTCCTCAATTGAATAGAACAAATGTAATAAACAGGTTTGAGCCAGCTGTGTTTTCTGGTTAAAGTCATTTATTCATAAAGTTTCATTGAGTGTCCATGTTTATAAAACACTGGTTAGTGTTGAGTGGTTAGAAATAAAAAAAGATAACCATGAATCTGCCTTCATGAAGCGTATGATCTAGTGAAAAATAAAAACAATAATCAATTGCAATACAGTAAGATGAAAGGCCTTAGAGGGTACCACTCACACTGGAGTCTAGGTAATTGGCACCCCTGAAGTACATTTCACAAGCTCAAAACTCTCTTCCCACTTCTAGTGTTAGCTCTGCTTTGTATCATCAAATGGAGGGGTCAAGGTGAGGGGTGCTGTGGGTAGTCAACAGCCATCCTTTTAGGAAAAGTTCTATCCCCTTCTATGCAATGTGAGGGGTGCTCTGGGTGTGAATGATAATGGTTGTTAGGGACTGAATGTTTGTATCTCCCCCAAAATTCATATGTGCAACACCAGCCTCTAATGTGACTGCATTTAGAGATAGGGCCTTCATGAAAGTAATCAAAGTTAAATGAGGTGATAAGGGTGGGCCTTAATCAGATAAGGTCAGAGTCTTCATTTAAAGAGACAAGCCTGGAGAGAATGCGCTCTCTCTCTCTCACTCTGCCCTGTGAGGTTACAACAGCCAGGAAGGGAAGCCACCGCAGAAATCAGCAAGCTGACACATAGGTACTGAACTTGTGGGCTCCAGAACTGTGAGAAAATGCGTTTCTGTTCTTTAAGCCACCGAGTCTGTGGTATTTTATTAAGGCAACCTTAGAAGGCTAATAGAAGCACCCACTCCAATCTTGGGTTCATAGAAGTCCTCCAAAAAGAAAATAGAATGTAATATTATATCCAAAGAATAAGAGTCAAAAGGAGAGTTAGTAGAGGATCCAGGGAAGGTGCTGAGTGGAAATTTTCCCAGGCAAAGGGAAGAGCAGATGTGAAAAAGAACAAGAGGCTTTCACACTGAGTGGGTCAGGGAGTGTGAGGGCACAGAACCTGAAAAGATTATTAGGGGCAGAGTTAACAATAGGTTTTTCATAACCCTAGACAAGAATTTGGATTTTACCCTGGGATCCATAAAAATGTTGCAATGTTCCCAGGAGAGTAAAAACTAATAATAACTGGAGTTATTTGTTAAAATGATCTGGAGGGAAATTTCCACTGTTGCAGTTTTTCAAACATTTTCCCAGACCCACTTGGTTGGCCCTCAGTGACATTTGTTTAATAAATAATAGGCTTAGAATTTTTCTGAGGCTATCGTGATCCTCATCTCACTATAACAACATACCTGATTCCAGATCAGAGTGCTTTTTTTGGGATTTGGTGGGGGGTTTTTTTGTTATTATTATTTTTTTTTTTAATGATTTCTTACAGACACCGTAAGAGAGCATTTCTTTAAAGTGATGAATGTAGCTCTGCCCTAAAATTCATGTTTATATTCAGGTTGCTTCCTAAAACTCAGCCCTTGAATCAACAGACCAGCTAACACGGTGCTAGATTTATAAAGATCAAGTTTAAGCCACTCGTTCTGGCCTCCAGAACAATTCTGTACACTCTTGCACCTCCTGAAAGCAGCTGACCCTTGGATGAGTATCACAGCAGCAGTTTTACACCCTTCTGGAAAACAATACCTAGACACCAGAACATGAAACAATAGATTGTTCAGGCATCTGTGGAGCATGTCAGGTTAAATTCTCCTTTGTGGGGAGGATTTTTTTGTGGGGGGCTTTCAGATTGTTTTTGAACTCCTGTAACAGCGCTGCACCACATTTGGTGTTCAGAAAAATAGACGTTGAAAACAAGAGTTGATGGACCCTGACAGTCAGTATTTTAGGTATGTCCTTCCAGCTACCCAAGCATAGGATATCATTACATGCTGACCCCTGGACCCTTGCTGTGCCTCCAAAGTCCTCCCACAACACTATGAACTTACAACTGCCGGGAGTCTACTGCTGCTGGACATACCTGTCTCAGCATTTGGGGAAGGTGGCTAGCTCTCCAAAATCTTTAAAATACTTTTTCATTCTGCTCATTTCTTTGAAACACTGATGTATTAAAGAAACGTGTGCACTGGTGTGTCTGGTGCATAGGGAAAATCACAATGTGTAAAAGAACTACACCTATAGAATGAGTAACACCATAACTCAAGCCACAGATAGAAGGTGAGCAAACTCCATCCCAACTTATGCCATGACTGATTGCAGCTGACAGCAAGAAGTCATTTGGAGGAGCGGTGTTTCTTTGAGCAGCCTCTTCAGAAATGACAGTCTTGAAACTCAACAAGACAGTCTTTGCAAGAAAACAAGGAGACCTTCAAATTGCTACAGAGACAGAGTCATGTCATTCAATTGAACTGAAACTTCAAAGGAAGATCAGGTAGCATAAGCCTAACTGACCAGATCACTTGAATTCTTTACCATTCTTTGTGTAATCTATTTATTATCACCTCTACTGCAGTATTCTCTCTGCTAGCTACTCCTCTTCCTCTAGATGAGCTATCCACCTCTCCATCTCCAATAATAGTCAGTGCTACTGATCACCACATTATTCCTACTTTTACCTGTCTATTTGTCTGTCTTAAGTTCACTGGAAAAAGACTCTGAGGCAGAGATTTGTGTGCAGTTTTATTGGGGATAACAGTTAGGACCAATGTGTGCAAGTGAATGCAACAGATTTGGGCTACAGAAAGAAGTGTACCTGGGATGTAGTCACTCAGAGGCAGACCCTACAGGCAACTCTGAAGCTACTATGGTCCTTCACAGTTGCCCTAAATTAAGGCAGAAGGGCCAGGGCTTTATATTCCTAGATTGACAGGTTATTAGGGAGAGCTGCTTCAGGAGACAGTTATGACTTTGATTAAGGCAGCTCCCACAGGCAGCTGGTAAGGGGCTCAATTCTGAGCCCTCGGTGGACACTCCCAAAATCTGGGATATGGGTGACTCAAATTAAAAAGGGAATGTGGATGGTGCCCCAGAGTATCCACCACACCCTCTCACCCAACTATGTGAAGAACAACCCCAGAGATGGAAAGAGTCTGCCTTAGGGTTATTTGACCACCTTTTCTCTCCTCTCCTATTAGGTTATACCCCCTTCCCTTTCATTCCTCCTCCCTCCTAAATTCTGGTGTGAATTCTCCAAGACTATTCTCTTCTGTTTCTTCAAGTATCGGACTGAGGCAAACAGCTAAGGCCAGGGTCTTACAAACTTAAGTTTTGGTTATAGGTTTAACTATAGTTTTTTTTTTTTGTTTTTTTTTAAGTGAATTTCTAATACATGCTTCTAATTTTTCTTGCTGGCTTTTAATTTCAAAGGCACAGTATTTCAGCTATATTCAGAGCCAATCAATTTTTTTTTTTTTGCCAATTACCCAAGAAGGCATTCAGCCATTGTTTCTATGGAAAAATGTATATTGAGTTCCAAATACACAATCAAAAGAAGTCTTGGAACAGTGCCCAGGTGGAGACTGCCACACAGGTAATGGCTGTAATGAGCACATTACAATCGTCAAACCCTTCAAACACACATAGGGAGGGCACCAGCCCACTAAAAGTCAGAGTTGTCTTTTAACCATGCCGAGCACAAAGTATTGGAGGGCCAAAGTATTATTTTCATTAAATTGTTCTTAAAAAATAAATCTAGTACATGGTAGGCAGTGAGACCTGAGCAGAGCAAGTACGATGGGCCAGGTATAGAAGGTCACCAGGGCAGAAAGCCCCAGGTGCCTAGCAAGGAACAAAACTGAGAAAACAAGGACATCACCCCAGGATAACCTTTCCTCTGCTAGTGATACGGGAACTTTGGACTGGGAAAGTGCGGTGTTCCCTGGACAGGATGGTTTCCGGGCTCTTTGTCCACTGGAGTCAAAGAATGAAACCACACACCCAGGATGGTATTGCAAAGGTGGAAATTTATTGAGAAAAAAGCACAGACTCCCACATGGGGAGGGAGAAAGAGTCCTATTGAGTCCATTTTTCCAAGGCTTATAAAGGCTGCAGATTTTTTGTTTGTTTGTTTTTGTTTTTTTAAATATGTTTTATTGACTTTTTACAGAGAGGAAGGGAGAGGGTTAGAAACATCTATTAGCTGCCTCCTGCACACCCCCTACTGGGGATGTGCCTGCAACCAAGGTATGAGCCCTTGACCGGAATCAAAGGAACCTGGGACCTTTCTGTCTGTCTGCAGATCGAAGCTCTATCAACTGAGCCAAACCAGTTTCGGCAAAACTGAAGGGGTTTTTTTTGTGCCTCAATATTCCCTCTGATTGGTCACTATTCCCCTTTGATTTGGTCACTATAGCAACTGCTGAGCTCAAGTCTCAAGTGAAGTACTGGAGGTACTTTCCTTCTTCTCCCTTTTGTTCTCCTAGTCCCTCTGGGCTCTCTTCCTTCCTCTTTGAATGAGGTGTTTCCTTTCCTTTATCCTGTAAAAGTATACCTTTCTGCTAGTCCCAGCTCCCTTATCTTATGGCAATGTACCCTTTGCAGCTCTGTAGTCCTGTGCTTTTTCCATGGACCCCTTAATACCTAAAAATTCCTAAACCTGCCTATTTCACCCGTAAAGACTCTTTTCACTAGCATCTCAGGGACATAGAATTTAGAACCCCTGACTTTTCATATCACTGGTAATGTGGTTTGGATACTCCCCTGATATTTCCTCCTCTGGCAGGTCAGTAGTCATAAGGGTAAGACCTACCCTTAGAAGGGGAATAAACAAAGGAATGGGAGAATAGCCCTTAAGCATTAAGCCCCCAGGACAATAAGACTCTAACCCACATTGAATACATCTAGGCCTCCGTTCTATGTCAGCTGCAGGCCCAGAAAAAAGCAGCAAAACCAGACAAGTGACATCATGACTGGCCTCAGGACCAGATGCAATGATTAATGATCCTCTGCCCTGAACAGACCAATCAGTAGAGATCAATATTCTATTGGGACTCCCTCCTGAGTCCTCCAGATAAATATCCTTTTTTGAGCATGCCCCAGATGAGATAGAAAAAGAGGGCTAAGCATTCATGGAAGGGAAGTGGGGGAGTGGGGGAATGGAGCATTGCAAACACCAGTAGAATGCAGTCTGCTGACTGCATCACAGAAGACAAACAAGAGGACCTAGAATTAGATCCAGCTAGATGGGAACAGTGATATCAGCACCTCAAACCTGAATTGGAAGTCCTCAATCAGGTCCTCCCACCAGCTTTGAAATGACTGAGTATTGCACAGAATTCTTTGAAAAGGCCAATCAGAAGCCAGCAGAACACATACTTACCCTTAGACAAATAAGCTGGAGCAGTAACCTGTGTTGACCCCTTCTCTCCTGTGGCAGGAAGTCTATTTATCCCTCAATAAATTTTGCCTTCACAACTGTTTTTTTCCACTCTCGAATCCATTCTTTCTTTGGTTTGGGGAGACAACAAACTCAGACCTGAACCCCCACCATGCGTTTTGGTTTCACCCCAACCTTTTTCCACCCCTTTCCCCTGGAGGCATTTTCCTTGCCTCTCTCTTTCTCCTAAGCTTCAAGGGCCCTTCTTTTGCCTGTCACTTGTTTCCTGAGCCCATTTCTTCTACAGCTCACTCCTTTTACCTCTGTGACTTTCTATATTAAACTTTCTCTTATGTTTTGAGTCTTGACTCTGAATTCTTTCTTAGCCAGAACTCAAGTACTGAGTTTGCTGAGCCAAGGTCCAGTCTGACCATGGGCCTAACACCTGGTGCCATTTGGCCACCAACAGTATCACACACTCCAAGACAAGATAGAAGATAGGCTCACTGAAGAGATGACACATTTTAAAGGAATCACACTTCATTCCTGGAACAAGAAAGCACATATAGCTTAAGCAGCTCAGCTGTCATTACAAGCAGGATCGGGTCACAGCTCCCTCTCTCCCTAGCATTATTCTTGTTTAACTGGAAAGGAAGTGGCAGTGATTCAGCCCCAAACCAGGGACCAGGTCGGAAGCAAGCAGCTGGTGAAAGCCGGACCTTCCACAGCCTTCGGATGACTTTGATTCGCATCCCTGCCAGGAATCCCTCCCAGTAGCCTGAAATGTCGCTTTAACTCTCCTTGGTTCTTTTACCTGTGAAGTAGGCTGAAAACAGCCTTTCCCAGGAAGATTTATTTATTGATCAAAGCAAAACCCACCCTCCAGGGGAACACAGAACTCAGCACAATTTCTAAGAAGTGACTCACTTTCTTCCTCAAAGGGGATCAGTGTTTCTGAGGTGTGAGGCCCTCTTCTTCCCTTGACAGCTCTCCCTTGGCACGGTGGCACCACTGAGAAAAGCCCAGTGAAGGAGATGTGCCCAGTGCAATAATGCCAGTTAAATAAGTACTTGCTCATTACCTCCCAACAGTCAAGGAGTTTAAAATCCTATTAATTCATCCCACGTGAGGGAGATTATGTGATTTACATGTTAAAGTACCCCTGTGGTTTGATTTGCATAGCAAAGACTTTGGGAGCACAGAAACAAAGGATCACTGTGCATAACAAGAGTGCGATTAGCATAGAGCATTAGGATTTCCAGACTGTACAGCTGAAGCAAACCATCCCCGCACCTTTACCACCCACATGGAGTTTATAGGATTTGACAATTTCTCATCTACAATATAAGGAGAGGTTTACTAGAAAGGCTGTCTTCTTAAGCACAATAATTAGTCTTTTCTTAAATAGCTTCCCTCCTCCCACCACCATTTTTTCCCCTATCTGATATTTATTCTAAGGTAGAAATATTCTGCTTGATATATTGGGAGAGCCCAGCCACAAACACTTTGAAAACTGGAGAACTCAGATAAAAGTGCTACCACTATGACTTTTTGTCTTACTGAAACTTCCTGGGGCCCTTTAACATCTCCCTAATTTTATCAACAAAAGCGCTTTGGTCTCAAGCCCCTGAACTGGCCTCTGAGAATTTACAAAACTAGTTGAACTTTTCATTTTTTCATCACCTCTAGTCCTTTTCTAAATGGCTGTTATAGTCATTTACCCAATTGCTCTTGATGAACTTATCAAGGGCAATAAACCTAACTGAGCTACACAGAACTGGTGATTCTGCATTTTGCTGTCCTGTAGAGGAAACTGATATAGTAGGCAGTTAGACTCACATGAAGAGATTAGGACTGATAGGCCAGGTACAGAGGTCATCAAAGCAGAAAGCTCCAGGTGCCTAGCAATGGGCAAAACTGAGAAAACAAGTATTGTAGAGTGAGGCCTCAACCCCCAAGGTGATCTTTCCTCCCCTAGTGCTGTCAGAGGACATGAGTGGGAGCCTTTTGTTTGTTGGGTTCTTGGGGTGCTGCTAAATAAGCATTTTCATAATCCTCCATGGGAGGATGGGATGTGGAAGATTTTATTGGTGTGGAGTTACATTTCTCAGGTTTCAGAGTCTCCTGTCCCTTAAGCCAGTCCTGAAAAAGGTTCAGGTGGGGTTGGAGCAGAGCCAGAAATAAGGCCAGTGTCCAGAGCCTCCATTCCATGTTGCAGCCAGGTGAAGTTCAACATTCAAGTTAATTAAAGTCCATATGTGGAGCCTCACATGGCCCTGAGCCATGTGGGCACCGGATAGCATGCCCCTGCTCTGAAGGCAGCCAGAGCTCCCCAACCTGCATTCCAATGCATATGCTTGCTAGCCCCAACTCCCTTTCTGCTTGTGTCCTAGTTACACAAAACTGTTTCCCTGAATGCTTCCCCTTTACAGAGGCCATAAACCATGAACCACACATAACCTCCCATGAACCCACTTCCCCCATTCCAACCCACAGGGGCTGCAAAGCCCTAGAAAAGTCTGGAAGCCTGGTCCATATTTGGGAAACAAAGAAACTAAGGAGATAAAAGGGAAAGCCGCCTCCCACCCCCACCCCCACCCGCACCCCACCCCACCCCGCCTTGCATTGGTGCTCAGGTTTTGGAGACTGACTCCCCTGAGTCACCGCACTAGTGCATCTGCAGATAAAAGCATTCTTTCTGAATCCTCTGAGTGCCCAACTGTTCATTCTCCTGTGCCACCTGGAAACTTATCTGCAACAGAAGCACAGGAGCCAGGTGCCCTAGAGCCAAAAGAGAATGGCTCCTTCATCTACAAGTTTATATATTCAGGTTTCCAAAGTTGCAGTAGCCACGCCCTTCCTGTCCAATTACCTGTGCCCAGCTGTGATTGACAAACAAGCAGGTAGGCACCTTTCCATATCACTCAGACACTACTGGACATGCGTCTCAGCTGACTTTGTCCAGTTCCTTCCCCCATCAATCGGCAAGGACCAGGCTTTGAGACTGTTAAATTAGTAAAGCTGTGAAAGTCTCTTTCACTACTTTCCTGCTAAATATTGTAATAACCAGGTTATTACAATGGCATTACTAGCAGATCTCTGGTCATGCAACTTAGACCCCGCCCCCCGCCCCCCGACGTTTGATATTTCTGGTCATGTGGTTCAGACCCTCCCCTGGCATGTAACTAGTTATATGGTAGAACTCCACTTAGAGAAAGAACAGGGAGTTGGGCAATAACCTCATAAAAATGTCACCTACCCCCTTGCATGGCCCCTCCCTTAAAAACTAACTCCTGAGGTTCTGAACCACATCCAATAACTAGGAACAAAGCTTCAAGTCTGTTGACCAGGGAGTTAGTTTGGGTAAAACTAGAGAGAATATCTAGGTCTCAGTTGTATTTCAGTTCTAGGCCCAAAATAGCAGCAAAACCAGGCGCAATGACTGATATCAAGACCAGATGCAATGACTAATGGTTCTCTGCTCTGGACCTTATCAACTAATCAATAGAGACCACAACCCTGAAAGGACACACCTGGAAATCTGATGAATATTCTATTGAGAGTCTCCCCTGAGACCTTCCCTTAAATCCCCGCTTATAGAGAATAGATAATACCTCTTAAAAAGAGAGACCCAGTGCATATTCTCTTGGTATCTTGAGCCTTTCTTCCCTCATTCTCTCCCTTAAAGCACGTACCCTTGCATTCTTTCTCCTAAGTTCCAATGGCCCTTCTTTTGCCTCTGTAACTTGTTTCCTTAGCCCACACTGCACAGCTTGCTCAGTTCTTCCACCCTGCGACTTTTTAAATAAATTTCTTATGTCAGAATTCTTTGCTCTGAATTCTTTCTTAGCTGAACTCCAGGGCTGCCATCTAACTCTGTCATCAATAGAAACTACACTCAGGAGTCCAGGTTGAAGAACCTGCGGTCACTGGGAAAGCACTGAACCAGAAAAAATGTGTCACTGGATGTCCTCAGGGGGCTTATCTGTTAGCTGGATGAGCTGCTCTTCTATGTTCATTCACAATTGATGCTTTCTGTTCTAAACATGAATAAAACCAGGGCCCTTCCCAGTTGAATGTAGCAATGGAACACTGGGAAAATAAAGGAGCAGCTAAGCCAGCAATCAATTGGGTGGTGAGAGACAGCATCTCAGAGAATGAGATGCCTAAGCTAGGAGTGAAGGACCTCGAAGAGATAAAAACAGGTTGAGCATCCTTACAGCCAAATTGGACTATACAGAGCCACATTAACTATCATGCTTTGGCCATGGTTTTTACTCTGCAGACTCCCATTACTCCCTCCTTCTTCCACCTACTCCCCTTAGTAACTTCAGTTACATTAGTGTAACTACACAGAAACTTAATTTCTTTAACTAGAGGCCCAGTGCATGAAATCTGTGCACTGGTAGGGTCCCTAGAGGCTGCTGGCTACTGGATGGGTACTCCCTCCTTTCCCCCCAGCCACCTGCCACAGCCCCCTGCCAATGCTGCCAATGGCCAGGGCCTCCCTCCCTTCCCCAGGCCAGCCCCACTCCCTGGTTGAACTCCCAGAAGACCCCCTGGTCAAGGGGACAATTTGCATACTATACTTTTATTATATAGGATATGACCTTTTCTCTCTCTCTCTCTCTCTCTCTCTCTCTCTCTCTCTCTCTCTCTCTCTCTCTCTCTCCCTCTCTCTCTCTCTCTCTCTCTCCCCCTCTTTCTCTTTCTTTCAATTCAATTCAAACTGGTCTAATCCAGCACCCAGACTCACCTGTCTTCTTCTTCCTTGTAGGACCATTCCCTTAATCATTAAGCCTTCAAGACAATGAGGTTCTGATCATCATTATTAATCATAGGAACAAAGCCTAGGGTCTGTTGACTGCAGAGACAGAGCTTCAGTCAAACTAGAGATAACATCTAGTCCCCAGTTGTGTTTCAGCTCCAGGCCCAGAAAACCAGGAAACCCAGATAAAGCAATTCCACGGTTGACTCAGAACTAGATGCACTGATCAATTGACCCCCTACCCTAGTAATGACCAATCACTACCCTGACCACACCCTAACTGCCTTAGTCACCATAATTTATGAGCTCCCCCCCCCCCCCCCATATAACCCATCCCCTGGAAGCCATGGGGGAGCCAAGTCTTTGAGCACCACCTCACCTGAAACTCTGGGCGTGGACCCCTTCCTAAAAATAAACCCTTGCTCTCCTTGGTGCAAGTTCCTGTTTGTGTCAGATCAGGCTTTGATGGGCACAGGCAACCAGACCCCTTTAGTCTGATAACATTAACATTGAGCAAGTGACACGTTTTTGAGGAATTCTCTGAAACTAACACTGTTCCTTTCCTGAGTGTCTGGCCCCACTGATATTGTTCTCTGATTATTGAGAATATCTTTTGCTCTTAATCCTCTGTTCCCCTAATGCACTTCCTGCAACACACACACAGACATGCTCACCAAATGTATTTATGTGTACCTTGTTTCTTCATTCTCTTGTGTAATATTGATTGAGCAGTGCTTAACAAAAAGGACCCTGGTTAGGAAGTTTGGAGAATTGGGTGTAAATCCCAATTTTGCCACATCTCTTACCTGGGAAAGTGACCTAATTTCCCTGCAATCAAGTTTCCTCCTTTCTAAAATGGAATAGACAAGCCAGAAAACCATTAAGATCGCTTCCAACCCTAACATAAGAGAAATTAATAAGACAGTCCAATGCACAGTCATATCAGACAAACTAAACAACAAGGATGTGGGCTGAAGGCTAAGGTGAGAGTGTCCAAGAAATCTCACCTGAAGTGTTTTGTCACCTGTCACTTTAAGAGTTTGTCACCTAACAACCCTGAGCCAGCCTCTATGTCTTTAAAGGAAGAATATCAACAAATGTGTCTGAAGGCTGTTGGGAGAGTTAAATATAGCACTCAATGTGAGAAGCACTTTGCAAATTATAAATGCAATTTATAACTAATGTGTTAACTCAGATGAGATTAAAATCCCAAGTACTAACAGCAGGATGATGTGGAATAGTCCTTTAACTCATTGGTTTTCAGGCTGGTGTGGGGTGAGTTAGAGAGTGATTTTGCCCTTCCACCCCTAAGGAACATTTAACATAGTTTGAGATGTTTTTGATCATCGCAGCTAGCAGCAGGGGAGAGATACTACTGGCATTTATAGGAGGAAGGCCAGGGATCTGCTAAATATTCTTTGAAACACAGGACAGCTCCTCACAACAAAGAGTTCCCTGCTAATACTTACACCTATCACTCAAAATTCATCCTAAATAATTGTTGTATTTTCTAGGGAAAAGACAGGTCCAGTCAGTATGGACCAGCAATACTTAGATTCCAAAAGCATCCTGTGGCCCCATGAAAAGCTCCAGCCAAAACCAGTTCTCCTCAGAGATATCATCACCAAGCTCTTGGATACAGGGATTTGGATGGAGGCTGTCCCATGCCCAAATTGTACCATAAATGAAAATGCAGAAACATCATAAGCATGCTAATAACTCTAAGGAAACTTATGCTCTTTTTTGTTGAGGGTGGGAGGGAGGAAAGTTAAATCTCTGAAGCACATTTATTGTGTATAATTCAGTAATGGAAGTTGGGGGAAGAATGCAGGAAGAACATACACAGCATCATTGTTCTAGGGCTGAACTCATTGATCTAGGTGTATTCCATTCCCACACACAGGAAGTGGGTAGCTCATTCTCTCTGGAAACCTACTAATCTGAACGTCTGCCTGCTATGAACATATCAATATAATGCAAGGGGATAAAGGATCTGCTATAGTTGATATTTCTGTTAGTGACAATTTAAAATTATGTTTGGTCACCAGACCGGTGTTACAGACTTGGAAGCATGAGTCGTTCTATTGGAGCTCTGTCGAACAGCTGCTCTGTAAACTCTTCTTGCAATCCAGACCGAAGAGTGGCATGGTTCGGTGAGGCCTTCAGTGGGTTGGTAGATTCAGTCTCTAACTGGGTTCAACACCTTAGATGGAGAAAAATAAATCCTGAAACCAGAAATTCTTATTTCCTATTTAATTAACAATGTTTTTCCCCCCAAAGAAGCAAAACAACTTTAAACACATTTGTATTATGTCTCACCATTATTCTTATAAAGAAGATGTTATAATAAATGGGAACCAAAACTTTTATTGGAATAAGTAAGCCTAAAAAACAAGTTTGAGGTGAAAAGATAGAATAGGAAACAAAGGACAAGCTCTGCTTCTTCCCTTTTCCTTCCTGGCTGGAGGAACATCTGGACATGACTTTTACTGACCACCTGTTCCCTTGCTTCCCCCTCCCCAATTTCCTGGAGTTGAGACAAAAACCAGTCATAACTGAATTCAGTAGCTATATTAACCTAAAAGTGACCAATAGGGCCACTATATCTTTTTAATAAATTTGCATTAAGGTTTTGGGACCATTCCACCCCCTCCAAACACACACAAACACAGCACTCAGCCCCAAATCGCCATGAAAGTTCTGGGAAGACCAAAAACAGATCGATACCTGGAGAGCCCAGTGGAGTCACCCCACCAGTGTTCAGAGCTGAGGACCACCTTACCCACCATAACCCCCTTACCTAGCTGTACTAATAATAGAGGAATATGCAAATTGTCTGGGATGCTGTCACAGTAACGACTGAATAGTAAGTTGCGTGGGGTGACCAGGCCAGCAGGGGGATTAGCGAGGGACAACCAAATGACTGAACAGCGGGCTGTGTGGGGCAACCAGGTTGATGAGGGGGGCAGTTGGGGGCAACCAGACTGGCGGAGGGGGGCAGTAAGGGGTGACCAGGTCAGGGGAGGGGACAAATTAGGGGCAACCAGGCTAGATGAGAGGGGCAGCTGGGGCAATCAGACCAGCAGGGAGGGCATTTAGGGGTGACCAGGCTGACAGTGGGGACAGTTGGAGGCAACCAGGCTGGCAGGCAGAGGTGGTTAGGGTTGATCAGGAAGGCAGGCAGGTGAGCAATTAAGGGGTTAGCAGTCCCAGATTGTGAGAAGGATGTCTCCCGAGTGGTCCTGGATTGGAGAGGGTGCAGGCTGGGCTGAGGGGACCCCCCATTCCCATGCACAAATTTCATGCACCAGGCCTCTAGTGTTTAATAAAAACCTTCCAGCCAGATCCCATCAGGGCATATCGTTCTCTAAGGTCACCCATCCTCATTTCTTCAGCACATACTTTTGCTTTATTAATATACTGTGCTCTGTTAAATTTTTTTCATCTTGATCTCTAATCCTTTCTTGTGTGGTGACAAGAGCACTATGGGTTACCTGCATCAGGATTAGAACGTACAACCTTGAAGTTATTTAAAACTCAAGCCAACAATTTTGACAATGCAGCACTCATTCTCTCTATACTTTCTCTCTAAACTTGACATTTTCCTATCCCACGCTATGCCACTATGTTCTCTGAAAGTCTTTTTGAATAACAGTGATTTCGTAAGCGAGGATATTTCATCAGTGCATCATTTTGTCTTGTCATGTTCAGATCAGATGTCAGGCTTGAGCGTGGTGTTAAGGTCTCTGAATCCTGACACTTCTGACCTGAACTGAGAGTTCTTTCCTCCACCCTCTCCGAGTGCTGGTGAGCACAGTGGCCCTGGCTCTCTCCACTGAGACAGAGCTCAGCAGTGAAGTCGTGTGGTGGAGGTGAAACCCTTATAATTATAAGGCGAACTCAGGTTATTACCCTGAGAGCTGTGAGGAGGCACTGACAACCCCATCAGAAACCCTGACCGTGTAGGGCATTGGTAATTGTAGTCTCTTTGGGAAAGAGGAGCTGGTTAAGATATATGCAGATAATATTCCAGAGTTTTTCGGTGTCTGAGTATAAACTTAACACTTCAAAAATGGCATAAAATTTGTCAAGTCAGCAGAGTGGCATTTGGAAATTACTATTACAGTGAACTGAATGGCACTTCCAGCATTTAAACTGTGTTCAAATAGTATCCTTATAATTAAGGGATAAAACCATTTGATGAAAACCTAAGAATAATTTAGGTCATCCATCTATCTTCGGCCTGCTTTTGTCCATGTACTACCTCTAGCCCCTAAGTGAACTCAGAAATTTTCTAATTAACACTTCATTGTAAGAAATCCTTTTCAAATATTATTCTTTCATCCTCAGCTATGTACACACACACATATACTTTTTTCAGGTGGAGTTCACTTTTGAGGTTTCTGGTTAAGGACAACCTGAGCTCCAGAGAGGGCTTTCTTATTTGAGGGAAGGAGAGGGTGGAAAGGTAAACAGCTCAGGACGTGTTGGCTCAGAGCTATAGATTATGTTCACTTAGGATGGGAGTAGACAGGAATGGCTGAAGGCAGAAGGAATGGGGGGTTTATTTTCCACAGACTTGTGTACGTTGAAACAGAAGCAGAAATTCTCAGCAGTGTCTAGGCTGGCAGATCTCAAATAAGCGGCTTAGGAACTTTATCTGAGAAAAAAAAAAAGTCACTCTTCCTGGTAGGATCACCTAAGCTGGGTGGCACTGTTTGCATGATTGGCACAGAAAAGCCTCAAAGCCAAGCCTCTAGGATATCAACCCTCTAAAATGACAAAAGCTACAGGGAAGAGATGTCATTTTAGTAAAACCGGTGCTTATTCAAAAATATTTCCAGAGGCTATGCATGCTTCTAGGAGTATAGACTAAACATATTTTCTTTCACATAATGAGGAAAATGAGCCGGTCACGCTGTTGGAACAGCTGACTCAAAGAAAACTCACCAAGACGTGGACAAGTACATGTAAGGGCCTCAGGCATCCTTTGTGGTCTCTGTTAGGAAGTGAGGGATAAAGGGGGAAGGGTGTTTGTCTCAGCGCAGGAGGGAAACAATGTCTGAGACCAGAGCATCCTGGAACACGTGGCCTCACCCATGCTTAGGTTTTACATTAAAAATAATTAACTACATGCTATTTTACATAAAAGTGCTTCAAAGTAGAATGAAACAAGCTGAGTAAACATGGAAAGGCAAAAGAGTATATTATTACTTTTGTTCCCTTTGCTGGTAATTTATCCTTTGTCTCTCAAACCTGAAATTTTCATATGATTCAAAAGGAAATCTTTTTTTAAATAACTAAAAAATGTATATATAAATATTCTGAGATAATACTTATTTAGTTTCCTGTCTCCATCCTGATAATTAAGTCTGTGTTACATTTATACTCTCCTCATGAAATGTTTAAGATAAAACAATGTTTAATAAGTTTTTCAGGCTTATCTGTGAACAGTCCCCCTTGTCCACTGTCTTTTCATTTATTGCCTTTTTTCACATAACGAAAGTCATATCTGAGCAACCATTTTTAAAGGCAAGCAGCACTCTAGGGGTGACTGATCATAGATTGTGCCTGCAATTCGTCTGATTCATTTTCCCATCAGCTCTAGTTTGTGTTGTCTTCTGGGCTCCATACCTTCCCAGCCTCGAATGGGAGGCACTCACCTGGGAAACAAATATCGGTCTTTCCGTTTCCCAAAAGGTTCATGCTCAACATGAATGTTTCCACAAGTTGATTATATCCTGTTGACTATAACCCTATTACCACGATTGGGAACAGATGTTAGTACGTTGTGAAAACTAATATTCATCTAAAAAATTTCATTAGATGATTATACATGAACACCTAAGATAAATGCCAGGCTAAAGTAATAGAATACAAGAGCATGGAAAGAAATAAAAAATAGCTTATTTTTGCTATGTGCTTTATCTTCTGGGAGTAGGAGCAACAAACTTTGCCAAAAATTGACTGGAAATTAATTAGAAAATTCTCTGACCTAAATCAAATAATATTTTTTTCATATAGTGCAAAACTGTAATTTCATGCTGACATTTGTTTTATTATGTCATATTATATACATTCTAATTGGCATTCTATTCTAATCAACAGTATATTTTAAATATATTTTTAAATTTTACTTATAAGGACACAAAAGATTCCAAACATACACAGTTTTTATGAAAAAAATTCAGTCTTTGATATGCTTTTCTGTAGCGCCTGACAACGCCAAATCTTTTGAGAAGTTAACCAAATAATGACCATATTTTTTTTATGGTTAAAGAGGGTGATAATGACAATGCAGGGATATTTTTGGAAGGTTCCAGAACAAGTTCTGTGCTATCAAACTACTCAGGTCTTAGATTTCCAACAAAGGCCATTCATTATTCAAGGCTAAGAAAGTTCAAAAAGGCCATAAAAGCAACAAGGTGTGACAATTATTTTAAAAGGACATTTGAATTTAGTTATCAAAACTTGAATGACATTAATTATAGAACATCTGACAAGGGAAATTTTAAAGCAAGCCTTAGTATGCAAAAGATCCTCAGGACAGGCCAAAGATTAATACTGACCATCCTGGGCAAGAGTCAGTTTTTCTGCCTTGAGATTCGTATCTCAAACCCAGCACCAGTGAGATCCCAGCTCATGTAACCCATCACTGTCTTGCATTTTGGGTTCTTAAGAAAAGATTTGGAAACCATGAATAAGTGTGAAAGCATTAAAGAAAAGCTCAGAATCTTTTAGTGGCTTGTTGCAGTTCAACTATGCTATTATCAGTATGAAGTGGTGATAATTCAAATAAAGGCGAAGGTATTTTTTCTCACCTGCTCTTTGTAGAGACTTACCTATGCAGTAAAAGTACTCATCAAAAACAGAAGTATCACAACAATATTTAAGTGGTAGAGATTTACATCAAAGAAATTAACTCTTTTACAATTAAAAAGGGACCTGCGATATCTGGTACAACTCCCTTATTTTACAGATGAAAAGAATCAAATTTTGGAGAAGCTGAATGTTTTTCTCTAAGTGCACACAGAAAGGCAGGAGGAGGCTGTTAAGCTTGAAGGTGGGGGGCTTAGGAATTGTACTGCCTGGGTGGGCATTCCGTCTCCACCATTTAGTGGCTATGTGACATTGTATGTTTCTTAATCTCTCTTGATTTTGATTTTTTTAGTCTATAAAACAGACAAAATAATAGGAGAGTGGAACACTCTTATTCAGTGTAATAGAGGCCAGTGGAAGTAGTGATTTGTTAAATTATCTACTTCTAACCCACATGTGTCAAACACAAGGCCCGCGGGCCAAATCCGTCCCGCCAGGCCTTGCAATGTGGCCCGCACCGCGCTGTCATCACTGCACTCCGCTGCGTTTCCATCACAATGACAGTTTATGACTGTTCAGTAAACCATTCGGCCCGCGATTTAGGCTGGATTTTAGATTTTGATTGAGTTCGACACCCCTATAATCTAACCTAAAACATATACCCATCTTTCACATAGGGCCTTCCAATTGGGTTTCCAGTTATCCATAAAGGTTTCATTCCTATAAAGTAAGGAAAAAAATCCAGACACTGTGAGTCAATTCAAATAACAAAGTTTTTTTTTGTGTGTGTGTTTTATTTTTGGTGGTTTTTTTTTTGTGGTTTTTGTTTTTGTTTTTGTTTTTGTTTTGCAGTTTCTAAATTTGTTGTGGATGTCTTTCCTGTACCTAATCAACAGATACATTTTTTAAATCGTATTGATTGAATCCTTCCAATGCATTCAAGTTAGTTTTATTAAAATAACCTTTTTTTTTCTATTGGGATTCCTATTTTACTCAATTATATTATATTTAATTAAAATATGTAATGGTTTTAACAAGTGCAACTGGTGTAATCAGATTTAGGTCCAAACATCTCGGAATCTTGACAACTTGCACCTTTACTTAGAGGAGCAATGGTGATGGGCTTCCTGAAGATGTGCATGGGTCAATGTTTTTTATAGATGGATTAGAGGCCCAGTGCACGAAATTTGTGCATGGGGTAGGGGGTGAGGGGGGTTTCCTTCAGCCTAGCCTGCACCCTCTCCAATCTGGGATATCCTCTCACAATCCAGTACTGCTGGTTCCTAACCATTCTGCCTGCTGCCTAATCATCCCCTAACTAATACCCTGCCAGCCTGATCAACACCTAACTGCTCCCTAGCCTGCCTGATTGCCTCTAACTGCCCTCCTCTGCTGGCCTGCTCACTCCTAACGGCCCACAACTGCCCTCCCCTGCAAGCCACCTTGTGGCAGCCATCTTGTGTTCACATGGGGGAAGCCATCTTTGACCACATGGGGGCAGTCATCTTGTGTCTTGTAGTGATGGTCAATTTGCATATTACTCTTTTATTAGATAGGATAACAGAAAAATAAGTAATCTTTCCACTATGGATGGTTCAGGAAGTTTCTACTGAAAGCTCACAGACTAGTGTCAATACAGTAAATCCTTGATTTAGTAGACCTCCATTTAATGGACTTCGAATTTAAAGGACAACATTTCCATACAGCATGTCATATGTCAAAATTAACTCCTGTTGGTGATGGCAGGGAGTGGGTGAGGAGATCAGAGGAGAGGTAGGAGGGAGAGTTGGAGGTGGAAGATAGTATAGAGAGGATAAATGGTGATGGAAAAAATAAAAGAAAAAGAAAATTAACACCCTGTTAGTGTTAAAATACTTTTAATTGAGATTTGCTTATAATTAAATTAACAGGTTATTGTTTGTTATTAATAACTGTTATTTTAAATAAATTTTAGCAAATAGGCCATATTCTAGAAAAAAAAACCAACATAGTAATTTTGCCAACATAAATAAATATTACGTATCTACAGCTATAGACTACATATTGAAATAAACAATGTTCAGCAAATGATTAGCATGTGATCACACAGCATTGTGCTCAGTAATTGGTTCTGCTGTCTCATGGTATGACTTTTTGCAGCAGTTTAAAGGAGTTCTGGCCATGTTCCAAGGTGCCATAAGCCACACCCCAGCCAGGTGCATTTTTATATTTGAGGTGACTGGTAAATGCACACATTTCTAGACCTATTCAGTATAAATTTAAAATCCTATCTAATAAAACAGTAATATTAACCATCACTTTGCTACACCCACAAGCCATGTCTACCAGCCAATCAGAAGCGAATATGCAAATTAACCCAACCAAGATGGCTGCAGCCATGGAGTGAGCAGAAGGCTTGGGTTTTCCTGGCAATGGAGGAAGCCAAGCTTTTCGCACACTCTGGCAGGCCCAGGTTTCCACTCAAGGCTACAAAGTTTCAATTATAGAAGATAAATAAATCCCAACAAAAATGGCTGTGGCCATGGTGTAAGCAGGAGGTTTGGCTCCACGCAAGGATACAAAGTTTCAATTATAGAAGATAAATAAATCACAGATACCAGGGCCTCCACTTGGGTTGCCTGGGGGCATGGCAGCCTGCAAACCACCACAGGCCCCTCGCCCAGGCCGCCCCATGCCCCAAGAGAACCTCAACCCTGATCTGGGACAGTCTTCAGGACAAATCAGCTGGCCCCCACCCATGCACCAGCCCTCTATTTTATCTAATAAAATAATATTATACAAATTGACCATCACTCCAACATACAAGATTGCTGCCCTCATGTGGTCAAAGATGGCCACCACAAAATAGCCAATTGGGGAGGGCAGTTGGAAGGGACCAGGCTTGCAAGGGAGAGCAGTTGGGGGCAATCAAGCCTGCAGGGGAGAGTAGTTAGGGGTGAGCAGGCCTGCAGGGGAGGGCAATTCTGGTTGACCAGGCCTACAGGGGAGGGCAGTTAGGACCAACAGGCTGACAGGGGAATGGTTAGGGGGTGATCAGACTGGCAGGCAGAAGCAGTTAATGGCAATTAGGAAGGCAGACAGGTGAGTAATTGGGAGCCAGCAGTCCTGGATTGTGAGAGGGATGTCTGACTGCCTGTTTAGGCTGAGTGAAATGGGGCCTAAACAGGCAGTCAGACATCCCTCAAGGGGTCCTAGATTAGAGAGGGTGCAAGCCGGGCTAAGGGACACCACCACTACCCCCTCCCGCATAAATTTTGTGCACTAGGCAACTAGCTATACTAATACATATAGAAAGCTTTTCTGTGAAATTAAACTTTTCATACATGCTTAATTTAATTATACAAATGTTTCTACATAAGTAAAAACAAGTAAACTAGCTAATTTTTTAGCATTGCATTCAGAAAACCTACTTTACTATATAACTGACTTTTGGCTTTAACAGATTCCCTTTTGCCCAAATTAGTCCATTAGATTGAGGTTTTAATATACATGTTACCTATTAATATACAGTTTAGAACTTATTTCTCTTGACTTCTTATCAGGAGATAGATACACATAGGTAGATATTATTATTTCTTTTACACTTTTTTTTTCATATTGACATTCAAAATTAACTTTTACCCTCTACTTAGTTGCATTTATAAAAAATTGCTACTGTATTAAACTATATACCTGGTGTTTGTCACAATAGCAAGCACTGGGGATCATCTCTAGAGTCATGCTAAATATAGTCTCCATGATATTAAAAAAAAATTTTAGTATTTGTTTTCTTTTGTTTCACAATTAAGATGCATATAGTCTAAAAGTCAAATGCTGTATTACACTGATTCTAACATAGGCAGACTTTATCACATTTCATTTTATTGCACTTCATAGATGCTATGATTTTTACGAATTGAAGGCAAGGCCCTCCATCAGGAAAGGTTTTGGCATGCTTTATTGCAATAATCCCTTTATGGCAGTAGCCTGGAACCTAACCCAAAATATCTCCAAGGGTATGCCTCCTGTCTGTACATTTTTCCACATTTTAGTGTCTTTGAAATCTGGAAACTTTCTTACTGACCCTGACTTCTTACAATTACAGTGGACCGGGTGGCAGTCATAACACCGTGATGCTGCCTGCACATTTATTCTCCTTAAATGTACCAACATCAAAATCCTGAAGTGACAGCAACTTGGAAGAGAATCACAGAATCAATAGATCAGTCATTTGAGGACTGCCATATCAACAGTGATCTCAGTGGCACAGAGAACACTATTGTATGGAGTAAAATATGCACCAACAACTTTGAGTTGAAGTAATTCAAAAGGATTTTAAACTGTGGGCATAACTTACTCAATTCATTCCACCTATAATTTTGTTTTTCATGTATTCACAAGCATAATGCATAATTTTTAATATATCAAATAAATATAAAATATTTTTTCATTAATATTATATAAAGATTATGATGATTTCTGGCACTAGTGGAGTAACTAGAACTTCCAACATAAACAAGCATACTAATGGGTCAAAATTGAGGCATCTCAACAGCAATGTGTTCGGTCATCGGGCCACATGCAATGTGAGTTTGTGATAACTAAGTAAATGAACTCATGATATCAGTCTCATGATTTCCCAGCTAACTGGGGGCAAATTCCTGAGTACATGCAGTGAGCTGAAATCCATACAGATCATGGCAGTCCATCTAAGCTGAGGAAGCAGATATCAGAGGGCAGCTGCAGCAGCTGGAACCTATGTAATTAGGACCCCAGAGGTACAATCTGCACAGAGAGGAGACTCTAAGGGTTTGAGATGGGCTTCCTCATGAGTCCTTGGCCAAGGATAATTCTAGTCCCTATATTCCATTATTGCTGGAACTAAAACTTATTGCAAGAGTAATGAAATGTATTTCTATCTCTAGTTTTTGTATTTTTAACATTTGGGGACTATGATAAGCTTCTTCATACCAGTATACTTCAAATTATACTTATTTGAAAGAGAAGGTATTAAAATTTTTTCTAAAAGTATAATATTATATTCCTTAACATTTATATTAACATTGTGCATATGGCCTAGTGACCACTTATTTTTATTATGCTGATTTTTTTATTGATCTTAAGAGAGGAAGGAAGAGAAGAGAGAAAGAAAGAGAGAGAGAAACATCAATGTGGGAGACATCGATTAATTGCTTCCCCCACATGCCCCAAATAGAACTCACCACCTGGGTATATGCCCTAATCAGGAATTGAGCCCACCAACTAGCAATGCATGGATGGGATGATGCTCCAACCAACTCAGCCACTCTGGTAGGGTTATGCTTATTTATTTCAATCTATCTATATTTGGTAATTATCTCTAATATTACTATGGGAAGTACACCGAAGTTATATACAGTCTGCAAGTGTGTGACACATGACTGTCTGTAACATGATTTACAGAAGATAATATAATTTGTTGGGGTTTTTGCATGACAATGAAATTATTTCCACCTAAGGGATGTTGGAGGTATATTTTCATAAGAGAGATTAGAGATATGGAGAACTTTTAAGAAATTCAGTTTATTTTTCTCTATTGCTACATAAAGTTTGAAAGATGGTTTACCTTTACTTACTTCTCAGTCCAGAGGTAATGTGTAAGTTCCAAGAGCATGGAATAGGCTCAGAGATGAAAGATCATTTGTTCTGACTTCAGGTCACTGGCTAGATCAGGATATGGATGGAAATGATGAAGATGAAGAATGAAGGTTCATGTTCATGGCAATGGAATGGAGACCAGAAAAACCAGTCACAGTAAGAGGGTCTAGAGTAGAAAGCAGTAGTCCAGAAGCAGCAGCTTTGTATTATATATTCAGATCTGTGAGGGGACTGAACAACCTTGTATTCCAACAAATACTGACTCTCCATTAGTGGGCACTAAGACACATTGTCTAGAGGGAAAAATCATTTTCATTCTATTGTGGTCAATAGCACACATATACTAAGAGAGAACAGTAGCTGAAACCGGTTTGGCTCAATGGATAGAGTGTCGGCTTGGGGACTGAAGGGTCCCGGGTTCGATTCCGGGCAAGGGCATGTACCTTGGTTGCAAGCATATCCCCAGTAGGGGGTGTGCAAGAGGCAGCTGATTGACGACTCTCTCTCATCAATGTTTCTAACTCTCTCTATCTCTCTCCCTTCCTTTCTGTACGAAATCAATAAAATATATTTTTTTTAAAAGAGAGAGAGAGAACAGTAATAGTATAACAAAAGTATTGGGTCGGCAAATAAGTAATTGCGGGTTTCACACATATATGGCTTCAGTTGAATTTTTAGGTTTGCAGACATAGTACAAATGTAAAACACATTTTGTTTTTTGATAGTTGGCTATTCAGCTGTTAATCAGTAAAAAAAGTTTTTTGATCTGTTTTGTAGTTTTCGTTTGGCGTTCGTTGAAAAATGGAAAATCAAAAGGAACATTTTCGTCATATTTTGCTTTTTTATTTCCTCAAAGGGAAAAACGCATCGCAAGCTCATAAAAAGTTATGTGCTGTTTATGGTGACGAAGCCTTAAAAGAACGGCAGTGTCAAAATTGGTTTGCCAAATTTCGTTCTGGTGATTTTTCACTCAAAGATGAAAAACGCTCTGGTCGTCCAGTTGAAGTTGATGACACCCTAATCAAAGCAATAATCAATTTGGACTGTCACAGTACAACACGTGAGATTTCAGAGAAGCTTCATGTATCACATACATGCATTGAAAATCACTTAAAACAACTTGGCTATGTTCAAAAACTCGATACATGGGTTCCTCATGAACTGAAAGAATCACAGTTAACGCAACGCATTAGCAGCTGCGATTTGCTAAAGAAACGTAATGAAAATGAACCATTTTTAAAACGACTGATAACTGGCGATGAAAAATGGGTTGTTTACAACAATATCAAGCGGAAAAGATCGTGGAGCAGGCCAGGTGAACCAACTCAAACAACATCAAAAGCTGATATTCATCAAAAGAAGGTTTTGTTATCAGTTTGGTGGGATTACAAAGGAATTGTCTACTTTGAACTCTTACCACCCAACCGAACGATCAATTCTGATGTCTACATTGAACAACTAACGAAATTAAACAATGCAGTTGAAGAAAAGCGGCCCGAATTGACAAATCGAAAAGGTGTTGTATTCCATCATGACAATGCAAGGCCACACACATCTTTGGTCACTCGGCAAAAATTAATGGAGCTTGGTTGGGATGTTTTGCCACATCCACCATATAGTCCTGACCTTGCACCATCTGATTACTTTTTGTTTTGATCTTTACAAAACTCCTTGAATGGTAAAAATTTCAATAATGATGATGATGTCAAATCGTACCTGATTCAGTTTTTTGCTAATAAAAACCAGAAGTTTTTTGAAAGTGGGATTATGATGCTGCCTGAAAGATGGCAAAAGGTCATTGATCAAAATGGGCAATACATTACAGAATAAAGTTATTTAGTTCCATAAAAAAATTGTCTTTGATTTTCTTTAAAAAATCCGCAATTACTTAATTGCCGACCCAATAATTTGTGTCCATAACCTATCCCCTAGAGGCATAAGACATTGTCCCGGCCCGCAGGGTAACAACGGGGGTACGCAGGAACCACCTAAGAGAATGAAACAAACAAGGAACATGAAAGAATGGAGGCAAGACAAAGTTCTGATCAAGCCTTGACTTTATTTTTTGAAATGGCTGTATATATACAGCAGAAACAAAGGGGGGCAGGGTTGCCTATGCAGAGAGGTCTTTGGCAGTGTATAATTGGTTTAGGCACTGAGTGGCAAGGTGGTAAGGTATCTGGCAACACAGGATTGGCTAACTGCCAGGTCTGCATAACATTCCAAGGAGTAACATTCCAAGGCTGGGCTAGCTATGGGGGAGGATCAAGAAGGGGAAGTTGCAAAGATGCTAAGCGGTAGGTTAATCTTATCTTCTGGCCAAACCCTCAGGGCACCACATAACTTCTGCTAGAAGGAACTTAATTCTATTTCCTTAAGACAGAGTTGCTTGTCTCAACTCTGATGGCTCCCAACAAGACATTATTTAGATTAGTTTAGATTAAGAAAACTATCTTCTTACTTCCCCTTGCTGACCAAACATAGACTAATAAGATTTAGCATCTTCTAGTATTACTGCAACATGTGTTTATTGGAACACAAATTTGAAAGAAGCTGCCATTAGACAAGGCATAAGAGGCCCATTTCTTCTTAAAACAATTCCATGTTCTTGTCTCTCTACTGAGCTGCCAGCCACCTGCCAATTGTAATGTACTTTATAATATGGACAGAGGAAGCCAAGGTCACCAATTTTTCCCATCCCAACAAGTGACAAAACATATCATCAAACAGAATCAATAAACCAGTGACCACTGGGTCTAGTGCACTACCAAGAAAGCAGCCATATCACTCTTTGACAACTGCTTTAAACTCAGTACTTCCTGGGCCCATGGCTACAGCTATTTTCATATGTCTCTAAACAGAGGATTCCCAACTTACCGATGAGTTAACCAAGACCTATAGAAGATATTTGACTTTCACAAAATTAGCACAAAACTCTGAGATATATTACTCATACATTTACTTAGTTTTTTATAGTGAGTGATAGCTTTCTTGCTTGCTTTATCTCAACAACTACACAATTGAAGAATATCCATTTTTTACCCACATTATGAAACTGGTTTGCAAATGTGTATGAGACTCTTGACTAAGTCCTTAATAAATTACTTGAAAATTGCAAAGAAACTTAAAATAATCTGTGCTGTCAGCTCTGTCCTTGCTGCTGGACTCTGTGGCTTGAAGATGCTGGTGGGCTGCCTTGTGCTGGGTGCTCTGTTGGTCTGGGGCCTCAGTGGTAATGTCTAAAGCACATGTGTCAAACACAAGGCCCGCGGGCCAAATCCGTCCCGCCAGGCCTTGCAATGTGGCCTGCACCGCGCTGTCATCACTGCACTCCGCTGCGTTTCCATCACAATGAGAGTTTATGACTGTTCAGTAAACCATTCGGCCCGCGATTTAGGCTGGATTTTAGATTTTGGCCCCTTCTCTGATTGAGTTCGACACCCCTAGTCTAAAGAGACAGACCACTTGGTATTTCATGTTGGGCTTTTTCATATGATGGCAGAAGCATTCCAAAGAAACAAAAGCAAGTCCCCTTGAGACTGCCACAGCAACATGTCCACCACATTATTTGGGACAACAAAAGTCAAAGATCAGCCCAGATGCAAATGATGGAGAAAAGGGGCCTTTGTCTCTTCATTAGAAGAGCTATGAAGAGCTTGTGACTATTTTTAAACTATCATTTCTCTATATCTCAAGAGCTTAGTTTATAGTTATAGAATTATATTAGAAATATGAATAGCCATAAGGCATAAAATTATTGAATGCTAGTATATACAGGCCTATTTCTAATGTTTTTATATGTAACATGTAACTTTATATTTATTATAATCCTGTGAATTATCAGGAGTGATAATAGGTTTTCTTATTAGAGATGGTCAAATTATCTTACCTAATAAAGAGGGAATATGCTAATTGACTCTTACTCAGTCACAAAGATTGTGGCTCCCATAGCCAAAAAGGAGGGAATATGCTAATTGACTGTCATGCCCTCAAAGTTGGTAGCGCCCACAGCCACAAGATGGCGGTGCCCAGTCCCCTCAGTTCTGTCAGGGTAGCAGGTACTCAGCAAAGCCTGCAGGCCCAGCCGCTCTACGTGCCTGCCTTCAGAGTCCCCCCATTCCCTCAGCCCCCTAGCAGCCCAGGGCTGCCCGAGGCTCAGGTAACCATGGCCAGCCAAGGCTTGCACTGCTGGCAGTGGCAGCAGCAGAGGTATGATGGAGTGTCACCTTTCCCTGACCACCATGTCTTCTCCCATCCCTTAGGGCTCCCAGATTGTGAGAGGGGCAGGCCGGGCTGATGAACCCCTCCCTCCCCATCCAGTGCATGAATTTTCACGCACCGGGCCTCTAGTAGTGCATAAAGGGTAATTTGCCTATAGTTGGAGGGTATTAAAGCAGAATTCAGGCCCAAGTAGTCAAATTCTAAATCTCAGTTTCTTGAACTTCACATTTTGTGAGAAGCATAAAAAAGATATTGTACTAGTTTTTTATTGCTATCATAAGGCATTGCCACAAACTTAGTGGCTTAAAAAAACACTAATTTATTATTTCAATACTGTAGGTCAGAAGCTTGAGTGGGTGTGGCTGAATCTGCTCTAGGCTTCAGAAAGCCAAATTCAATGTTGGCCTTTTGTTGGGAAGTTTTGGAAAGAATCAGCTTCCTAGTTCATAGGGTTGTCAGCGGAATTGAGTTCCTTGCAGTTGAAGGACTGAGGTCCCTTTCTCTTGTTTGCTGGCAGCTGGGGACCACCCTTAGCTCCTGGAAACCTCTCCAGTTCTTGCATGTGGCAAAGTCAGCAACAGTGTGCCAAATCTTCCTCTGACATGGAATCTAACTTTCCCTCTTGACAGACCTCCACTGCCTTCTTGTCTGCCACTTCTGACTGCAGCCAGAGAAAGTTCTCTGCTTTTAAGAACTCATGTGATTAGATTGAGACCAACAGGATGATCTGAGATAACCTCCCTATTTTAAGGCCTATAACTTTAATTACACCTGCCAAGTCCCTCTTACTCTGTATTGCAACACATCACAGATTCCAGGGATTAAGGCACAGACATCTTGATAGGTTATTTTGCCTACCACAGATATTAAGTACTACTGGAGTTTAGAGAAAAATGAGATCTTGAGGGCTGGGAGGTTAGAAAGTGTTCTGGGTTATAAAACAAGAGTTGGCTTTTAGGAGATGCTTAAGAGGGACCTTTGTGTTGGGCAGGAAGGACTAAATGCCTATCAGAGATGCTATTCCAGTAAATAACGCGAATTGTACAAGTAGGACCCAGGGGAAAGTATAAAGCATTTGTGGTAAATGATAATGATTAGAATGATGGATTCGTGGAACAATTGATAGGGAGCATGTGAGAGAACAGATTAAGGTCAGTTTGTGGAGAACCATAAATGCCCATAGAGGAATTTGGGTTTTATTCTGCTGGCAATAGGAAGTCATTATTATTTTTTAGTAAAGAAGTGAAAAATACAATGATCTTCCAGAAGAATAAATTCAATGAGTCTTGTAGAAATAATACCTGAAGCATGGAGGCATAGAACAGACTGACATACCTCGATGTGGGGATGGGGGGATGAGGAGAGATAAACCAAAGAATTTATATACTTATAAATGGACATGGGAAGTAGGGTGGTAAAGACATGAGGCTGGGTGGAGAGGAGTAAAGAAGGGAAAATGGGAGACATCAGTAATACTGTCAAACATTATACACACACACACACACACACACACACACACACACACACTAGAGGCTTAATACACGAAATTTTGCATGGGGTGGGGGAGGGGAGGTGGGCTGAAGGACACCTCCCCCCATACACCTACACCCTCTCCAAGCTGGGACCCCTTTAGGGATGTCCAACTGCCCGTTTAGACCTGATCCCAGTGGTCTAAGCCTCCTGCTCACTCAGTGGCTGGTAGCCATTTCTGTTTGGATTTGTTTACCTTCTGTAATTGAAACTTTGTAGCCTTGAGTGGAGGCTTAGGCTGGCTAGAGCAGGCAGAAAGCTTGGCTTCTTCTATTGCCTGGGAAACTCAAGCCTCCCTCCTACTCTCTGTGACTGTAGCCATCTTGGTTGAGTTTATTTGCATACTCACTCTGATTGGCTGGTGGGTATGGCTGGTGGGTGTGGCTTGTGAGTGTAGGGGAGTGATGATTAATTTGCATATTACTCTTTTATTAGGTAGGGAGTGTGTGTGTGTGTGTGTGTGTGTGTGTGTGTGTGTATTTTTAATGAGTCATGTAGGAAAGATAGAAGCGAGGAGGGCAAGAAGATTGCAAGGTAAATTAGGGAGGTATTATAATCATCCAGTTGTGCAATAATAAAGGTGGATAGGAAGGAAGAGGAACTGACAAGAGATCTGGGGTAGAAACAGCTGGACTGTGGGACTGATGGAAAGTTGAGTGTGAAAGAAGAAAATGATCTTAGAGAAAGGGGGTAGGGAGGGGCAGGATAGCATCTTCTACAAAGAGGAAGCCTGAATCAGGTTAAGCATTTAATGTGATTCTGCCTAACAAGGAGCAGTGTTGGCATCCTGCTCAGCCTTGGTGTCCTGCCATCCACCTACTTAGGGTAAGAAATGGACTCCCCACGAAGCAGGCACCCTGCCCGAGTCTCCCTGACTTCAAAATCACAGCTCCAGGCACAGAAAAGCAGAGACACTTTTCCCTCCTGAAAAGTCCTTTTTAATATTTGGAACTATTTTCCAAAGAGTGGTTTAATTAGTGTTTTTAATTCCTATACTTAATGAAAAATTTACAGCTCCACGGTCGCTTCTGAGGATTCCACATGCTTAAAAGAATGTGTTTGTTGTTTTTGTTTGTTTTTTTCTTTCTTTCTACCTTCTTATTTTTTTGAAACAAGATTTTTATAGGCTCAAATCTTTGGAATCTCAATTTGGGGAGGGAGCATCTCTGAATCTCAGAATTGATGTATATAATAATAATTAAAAAGCATCATCTGCACAATGGGATGGATCAAGAGATCACTTTTGAAGGCAGTTTTTAATAAACATTCTTTGGCAGGCCTGGGATTTATAGGGGCATCATTAAAGTGGCTGTGTAAATGGGGACATATTGACAACCTCCCCATTAAAGACAGAGTCAAAAAGGATGCATATGCTTTAACCAAAGCTCCCTTGGGAACTCAACAAGGGTTTTATTTTGTTTGCTTTTTAATGGCTACTCTTGGATACTTTATGGACCAGTTCTCTCATCTCAAGTGTCTGATACCAAGACATAAATTAATTTTAGATGCACCTTTTGTCTATCTTGTCTTCTAAGGCAATATTCACTAATTGTTTTGGTTGACATGGAGATAGTTGACTTCCTGCCATGAAAAGAGTCTTGTTTGGGGGTATAAAAGGTATTTGGGTCCAGGGATTCTTTAATTTTCACACAGTGAGGAAAGGTATTTCATTAGTGGAGCATTTATATACATCTCCCACTTATAATTGGAATATTTTTATCACCTTGTGAAATTTCCTTTTTTATTTTCTATCACTTCCGTTTTTAGGGTTTAACTTCTGCTCTCCAAAGTGCTGACTAAAACCACAGCAAAGGGGTAATAGTCCATTTATTACTGTTTTGTAGGATGGCTGGACATAGTCTCCCAGAAGAATATTATCTGAAAAAGCAGCTGAACAATCTGAGAAAATGGTGGCTTATAGAACTCTATTCAGGTGGAGGAAGACGCTACGTTTATCAGGGCAAGGAACACTTTGAACACCAATTCATAAACACTCTTTCCCAGTGACCAACTTAGGCTACTAAAGATTGTGTCCCTCTGGGGTTTAGGCACCAATTTTGATATTTATGAAGGCAATTGTTGAATCCTGCTCTCAACTGTTAGAACAGGCAACCTGAAAGCATTTCAAGAACAGTGAGAAAATGTGCTGTTGTGTTTTGTTTTGTTTTTAATCAGTTTTTAAAACACTCTATTTAAGTGTACAAATAATAAAAGGATATAATATAATAAAAGTATATACAAATAATAAAATGTATTATTATACAAATAATAAAAGGATAAAATATAATATACTATACATATTACTTCTTACCTTCCACATTTTGACGACTACAGGTCATGAAAATTTCCTTAACAAATTATACAAAGACCTGTAAAGGAATTTTAAAACATAACTACCAGAAATATATTGCATTGTTGTACTCAATAAGTTTGGTTTTTGAGAATCATATAAGGTCAGTATTTCTTCACATATATTTATAACACACACACACACACAAAAAAAGCCCATAGCAATTATCCACAGATCTAATATTTTTGCTAAAGTATTTTTTGTTGTAGTTCAAAAAGCTATTACCAAAGAAAAAAATTAAATCAATGATCAGAATGAAAATCCTTAGGAGCAATAATAGTGAACAAAACTCTAAGAACCTACTTCAGTTCTTTTAAGTGCACAGCACAAAATCAATTTGCAATGACCCTGAGAGTCAGGCCTTACTCATCACATAACAACTAAAGAAATGGGGGGTGAAAACAAATTAAAGTGGATTCTTAAAAGTCGTTTTTGCCTTCCAAAGATTTAAGGGTATTTTGAGCTATGACACTTTTAAAGGAAGTTCTTTGAATGTTTACCAATATCATTATATATTTTGAAAGTAATGGCTTTTAGGTTGACCCTAGAAATTCACAATTCACTCTCAGATTCCTCTTTCATTCTCATTATTTGTTTACTAGTGGCCCAGTGCACAAAATTTGTGCATGGGAGGGGGTGTCCCTCAGCCGGGCCTGTACCATCTCCAATCTCAGACCCCTTGGGGGATGTCTGACTACTAGTTTAGGCCTGATCCCACTGCAATCAGACATCCCTCTTGCATTCTAGGATCACTGACTCCTAACCGCTCACCTGCCTGCTTGATGGCCCCTAATCACTCAGTCTGCCAGCCTGCTCGCCCTTAACTCCCCCTTCTTGCCAGCCTGACCATCCCCAACTGTCCCCCTGCTGGCCTGATCACCCCCAACTGCCCTCTCCTACTAACCTAATCGCCCCTAATCACTTCTGCCTCAGCCCCACCACCATGATTTTGTCCGGAAGGACATCTGGAAGGTCTCCCAGTCTAATTCGCATATTATCCTTTTATTAGTGTAGATTATATAAATGTTCATATCATGAACATAGCACTCTAGTAGGCAATGGAGGGGAGATATAATTGATGGAACCTAGACATTCACAAGGTAAGTATACCACCAGGCAGATAATTGGGTGTATGTATTCAGAAGAAAAGAAATGCCAGGGAAACCCAAAGTGGCAGGACTGCTCCACTACACTCTTCCCATACGTTAGCTCGTTTAACATTAACAATACCCAGAAAGGGAAGGCCTAGTGATACACTGGTTCACTGCTGAGCAAGTGGCACTTCAGCAAGGTACTGATATAGAACAGAGGCTAGATTTGACCTCTGACCTCTCTGATCACTAACCCAGCACTAAACCACTGACCTATAACGCTTCCTTCCTTGGTTCAAGTATTATAATTGGTTTTAATGATGACATCTTAGCTAGACCAGGAAAGATTTTAGCATGTGTAAGAAGGGGAAACATATTCCAGAGGAACAAAAGAATACACAAAAGCCAGTGCTTGAGTCCCAGGGATAACACAAATAATTGCTAAGTCTTACACAGCACTCACTTGGTGCTGGGCACTATTCTAAGCGTGTTCTCTATATTAACTCATTTCAGACTCACAAGGTCATCCTCACTCTTCCAGGACAAGAGGTACTATTATCATTCTCTCTGTATAAAAGAGGGAACTAAACTTAGAGAGATCAAGCAACTTGCCCAGAGACAAAGCTAGTGAATGGAAGAGAGGACCCAAGCTGCACCCTCTGGCTCTGAGCCTCTTCTCCTACATTCTCCTAACCCCTGCACTCGCCTGCCTCTTGAGAGCTGCACATAAAATGTAGTAGGTGGGCAAGGCCATATAACTGGTGGTTCCTTATTTTTTTCTTGAGCAGGGATAAGCTAAGCTCAGTTTTGTACTTTAGAATGATAACCTTAGAGCAAAAAGGAGCATGGATTGTAAGGAATAAAAATGGAAGTCACTTTTTAAGAAATAAAAGTACATTCATTAGTAACCCTCCACCCACAAAACTCACACACATATACTACTGGCAAGTACACATACATCACATACCCCAACACACACATGAATATATACACTGAGTGGCCAGATTATTTATTACGATCTCTGAATGCATAATAATCTGGCCACTCAGTGTGTGTGTGTGTGTGTGTGTGTGTGTGTGTGTGTGTGTGTTAGAGGCCCAGTGCATGAATTCATGCATAGGTGGGGTCCGGTCAGCCTGGTCAGGGGGAGAGGACATGGGCGGTTGGCCAGCCTACCTGCTGGTCAAACTCCTGGTCAAGGGGATAATTTGCTTATAAGGCTTTTATTATGTAGGATATACACTGAGTGGCCAGATTATTATGCGTTCAGAGATCATAATAATCTTGCCATTCAGTGTATACTTCACAAACATATAAACAAATGCCACATACACATCAAACACATATTTGTACATGCATATATACATTACAGACACACGCATGTATACCATACATATATACTCACACTTATGCCACACACATCATACTCGACATGTACACATGTATATATGTACATTCATGCATACCACACAATGCACATGCCAACAGCATGCCTAAACATGCACGTACATGTACACATGCCATACATAAACCACTACCACACACACACATTCACAGCACATATACACTGACACATTCATTCCCTGGCTTCTGTCATGAGGTAAATGAGCTTGAAAGGGCAATGCTCACTAAGACCTCTTTACATCATTTATTTTCCGCCTCTCTGAACACACACTGGACACCGTAGGAATCCTGAGCCTGCAGCAAAGGAATGTTGCAAATCTCCTAATCTGCTTTTTCTAATGACCGGGGATTATAAAGACTTTTTGTTCTCCAGATTAATTTGGGTCTTTTCTGAGGTCAATAAGCATGCCAGGGAGACTATCTTGAAAGGCCTAAGAAACGCCTAGGGTGGCACTGTCCTTGGCTACTGCAGACGATGCCCTGGTCTTTTATGTCTCAAATTAAGAAAAAACAATATACTTCGGCTTCCTCAGCTTCATTTCATTTCCTACTTAAAATTGTCTGTGTGAAGCCTGGACAAAGCCAGTGTACAAATTGAAGACAGGGACTCTAGGCTGCCAGGGGATCCCACTGAGTATATATGTAGGACTCAATTATGGGATTTCCTTTATGTCTAATTTTCCACATGTCCTTATATAATGAGCACACAAGGACAATTCATCATTGATAAGAATAATATTTCTGTAGCTAAACAAAATAAAACATTTATTCTTTAGTCAAAAAAAAAAAAAAAAAACGCCATCTAGTTGGTAAATTATATTCATACTGTGGTTCACACTTGTAACATTTTATAAGCCTTCAGGAAATTCTGGTAAGCAAAACATTTTGAGCACACACGATTTAAGTTTCACTTAGGGGCCATGAAAAATACATTCTTTAGAACACACGTAGGACACTTACAGGAAATGTGGTCCAGGAGATAGAGTCTCTGTTCTGATGGAAGATTACATTTTCCTATTTTATGGTCAAATGACATCATTTTCTTTCCAGTAAAATAAAATAAAAAAAAGCATCATGCTAGAATGTTAATATGGTTAAAACCTCGGAGACTCAATGTTGTGATCTCAGGATAATTTACTGAGGTGAGAGTGATGAGGTGCAGCAGCTGTAAATACCCAGAGTTTTGCTTCAGATAAATGGATTTCCAGAATAAACCATTTGCAGGGACAATCCAACCAAGTATTCTTCCTTTGGAGAACCTCTGTTTAAAGTGGAAGGAGAAAAGCTCCAACATATGTCAACATGGAGTCTTCACCCTTTGTTTTAAGAAGAGATAATTCAAGCTGCTATGACCATTTAGGACCTTGAGCAATGCATGACTCTATAAAATGGTTTTATTGAAAGAAACAATGGGAGTGATTTCTTTTCATTTCATTTCCCTCCCTCCCCTTCCTGCGTTGACTGTGCAGATACCACATGCAAAGTATTTTCTATAAGCATTTACTGAGCCCTCCCTGCTGGGCACAAAATGAGACATAACATTGCAGGAAACATCCTATGTGCCCTCAGTAAGCCTGCAGTCAGCAAGAGGGCAAAGACACACGTGGGAATATCTGAACGGCCAGCACAGTCCCAAGGCTGACAGGGTGCTGCTGCACACCGCGGTGGCAAGGCAGAGCGTGTGGAGAGCCACCAGAAGGCATATGCGTAATCCCAACAACGGGCAATGCAATTCCCATTCCAGGGACATAAAGCTCAAATCTGTTGAGGACTTTTGGGGCTGCAGCGGCAGATGTTTGAGACCATGTGCTAGAAATAGGGAAAGTTAATGACTACAGGTGGTTATCATACTAAAATGACAAACAACAACAACAAAAACTCCATAAAAACCTGAGTGGCTTCTGCTGGATATGCTGGCGTGCATTCAAACACGAAGAAAGGTTGCTTATAAATTATCTTTCAAGTTGATCTCCTTTTTCTCTGCATGCCGGTGAAATGCTTCACTGAGCTTCGCCACCTCCTCGGTGGTCTGGGAGTTAGTGTTATTTGTGAAAAACAGGTGAGGTTGTTGCCCAAGGACGTCCTAAGTGTTTCTGCTCAAGCAACACAGCCTCTGGACGCAAAAGCCCCTGGTGGGATTTGGGACCTCGCAGCACTTATCAAAGCAAGTTTCTTAAGCCACAGGAGAGTTTTCCAAGTGGGATTTTGTGGGAGACTCTATCAGAGAGTCCTTGAGCCTCTTTCTGGGCATTCACATTCCCCCCCTGCCCTCCCCTTGGCACCTGCAACCTAAATTTCCTGCACAGAGTCACATTCACATCTCTAATGCGGGAGAGTCTAATTGGATCAGAGGTGATCCTCACTGCACACGCCTGTGAGGAAAGGTTCCATTGTTAATATTTCTGCTGAAGGCTGAGCAGCCTAGAGCCTGGGGGTTAAGTGAATCCATTATCAAAATTGCCAGCCTACAGGGGGAAAAGCAATCTCTACCATTTCAGGAGCACCTATTATGTTCCAGAGCTTTATAAACATTATTTTCTCTAAACAATAATTCTCTGGGATTAGCTATTGTTATTTATTTTTCATTGGCTTTAAAAGACTAAATAATTTGCCCAAGGTCATACATACAGCAAGTGGTAAGACTTTTTGATCCCAAACCATTGATTTTCTCTGTTCTGGGATAGAAATATAACCCATAAGTGAATTATGAATTTCAATTTAAGCCACATAAAGATATGGTGATCACCTAGGTATATAGCTAGATTGGGTTAACCGTGGAGAAATTCAACTAAACCCTTGGCAGCCCAGAACAGACTATTCTAGGTTGAGAAAGACCTCAGCCTGAGAAACCATAATCTTATCCAAATAACAGAATAGCCTGTCCCAAGGGCCCAGTTATGGGGTACTGCTCTCTCTCTCTCTCTCTCTCTCTCTCTCTCTCTCTCTCTCTCTCGACAGTAATTTCACAGGCAGAACCTTAAAATAGGGCTTGATGATTTGTCCACTTACGTATAGTGCTCATTTATGTGTACTCGATCAAAATCTGAACCAAAGCAGGTTATAAAGCAATGATTTTTCCTTTAAAGGCAGTTAATCCAAAAACAGAAATCTCTCATAAAACATGGACATTCAAAATTGCTGTGCTGTCCTTTAGGAAATAAATGTTTCCTGTGTAAAACAGGAAATTTCATAGATATGAAGTGGGCTAATACCAACATACAGGTATGAATATAAATGAAAGATTAAAAAAAAAAAAAGAGCTGTCCAAAAGAACAATCATCTTATTCTCTCATACTACTTATAACTTCAAATGAAATACATCCTAGATTAGGCAAATTTCCAAGCAAATAATACATATCCTTTTATTCCTCCTTTTCTTTTTTCTTTTCCCTTGCGGTGGTCTCTGTGGATGGGTTATGTTCATAGTAAGATAGGTATTACGGTTTATGTGGAATGGAGTGAGATGAGAAAGAAATTACTTCTGTCCATCATTCATTTCACTAATATTTGAGTATCTCTTTTATATATCGCTGGGGATATTGTTCAGCAAAAATTGTTAATAAGCCCTTACCTGGGTTCTTGTCCCAGCATTATGAAGGGTTCTCAGCAATCTGAAAAAGGAGCTGGGTGTAGATTCAATAAGGAGTCCAAGGATGAAAGATAATTTTGAAAGGCATTAGGGGTCAGAAGAGCTTCAGCTAAAAGAGCTAAAGACTACCTTCTTGACTCAGGACCCTTCTTTTATTAACACAATTTATCCTAAGGCTAGGTGGAGATATACACATCTAAGGTAAAGTTTCAAAGGGTAGGGTTTACAGAAACATTGTCAGATTGGGGAATAGCCTACAGCTGTTCAGGTTTTTGGCCAACAGGAGGCAATAATATGCAAGTTAAAATGCCCTGAGCTATCGGGCAGCAAACAAAAATATATACAAATATTTAGGTTTGGGGAAATGTCCTACTCAGGTTTGGGGAAGATGCTTTTTAGCTGTTCTACCAGGTAAACTGCATGTACTGCTCAGCCTTTGAGTCCCACAAGCTTCACCAAACTTTTGATGAAACTCTTGTAATTATGACATGTTGGAATTGGTTCCTGGCACTCCCTGCCCTCATGGAGCTGACATTCTTGTGAGACAAATGGATGAATAAATAAAGTATATTGTGTGTTAAATAATAAGTGCTAAGGGGAAAAATTAAGCAGAGGAAGATAAGAAATGTCTGAGTGCAATTTTAAATGGGGTGACCTGATGTGGGAGCACAGGCAATCCATGCAAAGACTCCAAACCAGTAGAAATATCTTAAGGGCATAGAGCAGACCAATTAATGTATTAGGTTCCTAGGGCTGCTGTAACAAAATGCAACAATTGGGACAACTTGAAAACAGAAACTTAGTGTTCCGTACTTCTGAAGTCTAGAGGCCTGAGATCTAAGTGTCCACAGGGCTGCCCCCTCTGAGAGCTGTGGGAGAGAACGTGTTCCATGCCTCCCTCCAGGCTTCACACAGCCTCAGAAGTCCTTTGGCTTGTAGGTAGTGCTGTCCCTGTTTCACTACCTACATCATCTTCCCTCTGTGCATGTCTGATTGTGTCCAAATCTCCTCTACTTTTTATTTATTTATTTATTTTTTTAGTTGTTTTGTGAAGATTTCTTTTTTTTTTAAATCAATCTTTATTGTTCATATTATTACAAAGGTTCCTCATTTCTTACCCCCTCCACCAGTTCCCACCCCACCCTCTGCCCTTTCCCCACCCCCCATTGTCCTCATCCATAGGTGCACAGTTTATGTTCAGTCTCTTTCCCATCCACCACTCCCCTTCCCCCACCCCAGAACTATCAGTCCACTCCCCTCCCATATCTCTGATTCTATTATAATCAACAGTTAATATTGTTCATCAGGTTTTCTAATTTCCTTGTTTTTTTTTTAATTAATAAACTTTTATACTTTTAAGAACAAATTCTAAAATCTAATCATTTTAAACCTTGTTTTTTCTGCCCTGGGAACTGAGAAGCAAACTTGTTTACATGTAAACTTGCCCTTAGGCTATCAAAAGGCGTAGCCATTCAAATGTAAATGAACACATTGTTTAAAGATAGCTGCTGGCTGGAATTGGATTACCTGTTCTGGGTGGGAAGGGCCTGTCCTCCCCTTTCTCCATTAAAATCAAGGTGTTAGCTTTAAAACCTTTTTTTAGCAAAAGACCTTAAACTTTCAGAACTTTAAATTTTTCAGGAAGTAAATCAATTACTTAGCATTTTCTCAAATCAATAATACCTCCACATGCCCAAGGATACACTTCACACAAAAGACACTTCCAAATAGATCAACCAACCTCATCTGGACCCCACACCAGGCACTCACAGATCAACACCCCAGAGCTACAACAACTCAACACATCCAGATCTAAGCCTTCATCATTTGATTCAGCAGACCCTCAAGTTCCCCCCAAAGTTTCCAGCCATGTCTGAGAAGCAGCCCTGGGGCATGGGCAGGCAAGGAGCGAGCTGTTCCAGCCCGGCTGTTCTGGGCCTGGCCTCTGCTGCTCCGGGCCACTCCACAACCAGCTGCTCCGGGTCTGGCCGCTGCTGCTTGGGGCCCAGTTGCTGCCACTCTGGGCCTGGATGCTGCTGCTCTGGGCCTGGCTGCTCCCGGCCTGGCTGCTCCGGACCTGGATGCTCTGGTCTGTCTGCTGATGTTCCCGGCCTGGCTGCTCTGAGCCTGGCCACTCCGGGCCTGGCTGCCCTGGGCTTGGCCGCCTCTGCCCCAGGCCTAGCTGCTCCGGGCCTGGCTGCTCCAACATTCTGCCCTTTTTAAAAAAAAAAAAACACATTTATGTTGCAATGTTGGCTGATGTGTTGAGTTCTGTCTTAATCTTTGATTTTTCAAGATCTTCTTTGCATTCTTTCTTAAGTAATTTTACTATCTTTTTGCTATAACTTGATTTCTTCACATTGAAAACTTCTTCAGTTTCTTCCTCCTTGTCCTGAAAGCTCAGCAGTCTGGCCCGCGGCGCCCCTTTGTTCTTCACAGCCTCCTGCGCAGCTTCAGCCTGTTGCCGGGGTCGGCGCAGCCCAGGAAGCGGCCTCTGCTCCGTGGCCGGCAATCAGCGGTCAAGGGCCCAGCGGCACCTCCCCGCTGGGGGCCCTGTCGCCTGGCTCCTTGCCAGCACCCGGCTTGCCGGCGCCGGGCAGCAGCTCCCACTCCTCATCACACTCCTTCCAGCCTGGAACCTTTGTCTCCTTCCCGCCAGGGCAGTCTAGCATCAGAGTCAACGGTCCGTCCTCTGCGCACAATGTGCACGACTCCGGGGGCTCTGCTTTTCACTGCTCCCCTAAGATTCCGCCTCACAGCCCCATCTCCCTCTGTTTGAGCCTGGGTCCCCAGGGTCTAGCCTAGAACTGGGATTCAGCGCTGTTGGTTCTGGGGTTTGGCCTTATAGTCCGGGGCTTTTATTTCCTTCCTGCTAGGGAACGCCAGCCAGGTACTCAGCCTCCGCCTCCTCTCCGACTCCGTCCTCTCTGGGCGCGCACAGCATGTCTCCATACTTTAGGCTTTTACAGCTCTTCTGATTTTCCTTCTGGTTTTCTCTTTCCTTCTTGTTGCAGAATTTTCAGTCAGTTGACTTCCTGTAGCTCTGGGCAATGTCCATTTTATTTGTATTTTATTGAAATTGTGTGCGGCTGCGGTTAGGTGTTTACCTGTGCAGCCATCTTGGATCCTCTGGTCTATAGTCTTCTTATTCTTGGTCTTGTCTTCCTAATTCTCTCTCTTTGTATTTCATACTAAAGTGCGTTTATTGCTGAAACTGGTTTGGCTCGGTGGATAGAGCGTCGGCCTGTAGACTGAAGGGTCCCAGGTTCGATTCCGGTCAAGGGCATGTGCCTTGGCTGCGGGCACATCCCCAGTAGGAGGTGTGCAGGAGGCAGCTGATCAATGATTCTCTCTTATCGATGTTTCTAGCTCTCTCCTCTATTTTTTTTTTTAAATAAGGACACCAGTCATATTGGATTAGAGCCCACCTTAATGACCTACTCATCTTAACTTGGTCATCATAAAAACCCTATTTCCATATGGCTCACACTCACAGGTACTGGGGTTTCGGATTTTAACACCTTTGCAGGGGTTGCAGGCACAATGCAACAATTCAACCCATAAGAGTAGGTGAGTAAGAATTGCTTTAAAAACAATTGAATGTCCCAACAATATCACTTGGAGAGCAGAATCATTAAAGGGTTGATTGCTCTCATCAGGGAATGGTGATGCTTCTGCTTCTATATTTAATAAAGGCTAATAATTTCAGCCCTATAAACTTCATAATGAATTATTTAATGTGAGCTGGCAAAATATATCTGTTGAACACAGATGTTGTCTTCTGATGCTATTGGATTTGGCTATAGCATAAGAAAGGAATTGGTGATCTCTCAGGGACAGAGCAGCAGAAAATTGGCCAGGCAAAGGTCTCCTTGGCCCACCTGTGGCAACTCTGCACCACCTGGGCTGGTGCCTGTGCAAGTAGCAGCCAGCAGTGCCTCCCTCATTCCTTAATAAGCATATTTCCTTTGCACAAAAGGTTGAGAATATTATCAAGCTAAATTTTCCCTCTGCCAACAAGTTAGGGCTAATGTGCACCATGCGGATCAAGCTGATCATGTAAATTAAGGCTTTAAAGCACAATATCTGAGCATTTCCCAACTGAACATTACTTTTCTGTATAAATTAAAAATGTCTAAAAAGGGGCTTATTAGAAGGAGACTATCAAAGCCTTTTATGCTTTCTCTTTTGATCTATATAATTTTTTAAAGTGTTAGACATATCAGGATTTCTAGCACAACTGGAATTTTAAATCGAAGAATGAGAAGGGGGGAAAAATGCAAATAGGAAAGATGATTTTGAAGCCATGTCTATTTCACCGCAATTAGTCATTAAGCAGAGGAAATGAATTTCAGTAAAAACCCTGTGTTATCTAACACTTTATCAATGAGCAGGTTCCAGAAAAAAAAGGCATTTCTAATATCTCCCTACACAAATCTTCCATCTCTTAACCACAGGACGACAAAGAGGTTGTTATTTGTTTTCTTACTGGTTTGGGGAAAAGAGAGAAAATTACATTTTTGCATCAGTGAGCTTTTTGAAACAATAGTGATTTACATATCAATCTCCTGATTATTAAAATATTATCTATTTTATTTTCAACCCCATCCAACAGAAGAAAATGTAATTGCAGATGATATTTTAGGAATACTAACTAGTTTGAATTATATAAAGCCTTGGAGATCAAAGTCCTTTCAAGGTATGCTTGTGGAGCACTGAGCCAGAACAGATCTGAAGTGGTCATTTATTTCTGAGCTCTCTCTTGAAGCATGTCAATATTAAAATGTCAAATATTGGGAGACTTTTCTGCTTCTATTTTTGAAGAAGTTAATCCATGTGAGACAAAGTTATGGTCTCCTTAGACTTGGGAGATTAGTGATAGTAAACATAGTATTCATGATGTGTCCAGTTTGATGGTTATGTAAAGTGCTGGAATAATAATTCAGGCACCTTTCCTTGTCTGAATGAGAACTTGGGAGGAGTAAGGTCCCTGTCTTTTGAAAGATTAACCCATCAAGTTCTGTACCACAGAATATTCAAAAGATACAGAGGCAAGTATATCAGTTTGCTAATACTGCCATCAGAAAGGACTATATAATGTGTGGGTTAAACTGCAAAAATTATTTTCCCACAGTTCTGGAAACTGAAAATCCAAGATCAAGGTGATGGCAAGGTCAGTTTTCTCTGGAGGTCATAAGGGAAGGACCTTTTCCCTTGGGCTTGTGTATGGGCACCTTCTCGCTAAGTCCTCACATGGTCTTTTCTTCATGGTGTCCCTTTCTGTGATCTAATCTCTTCTTATAAGGACTTCAATAACATTGGTCCTACCACCCTAACACCCTCATTTTCACTTGATCACCTCTTTAAAGGTTCTCCTTCCAAATACAGTCACATTCTGAGACCCTGGATGGTAGGACCCTAACATAAAAAATAAGAAGGTACACAGTTCAGCCCATTAACAGTGAGCAAGGTGGGAATCATCTATTAAGCTCAGTGATCATAATTCCCATTTGTAAAGTTCCTCACTTTCTCCTGCTAGAAGGAGAAATGTAGATGCCATTTTTATGTGTGTTTTTTTAATTCTTTATTGTTTAAAGTATTACATATGTCTCCTTTTTCCCCCATTAAACTCTCTCTGTGCATCCCCTACCCACCCCTCCCACATGCATTCACCCCACTAGTGTCATGTCCATTAGTTAGGTTTATATGCATGCACACAATTCCTTTGGTTAATCTCTCCCTCTTCCCCCATCTTCCTCTGCCTTCCCTCTTAAGTTTGATGCTCTATTCAATGCTTTCTTTGCCTCTGAATCTATTTTGTTCATCAGTTTATGTTGTTCATTATATTCCACAAATGAGTGAGATCATGTGATATTTATCTTTCTCCAATTGGCTTATTTCCCTTAGCTTAATGCTCTCCATGTCCATCCTTGCTAATAAGAGACCGTTCTTTGATCAACAGTGTAGTATTCCATTGTGGAGCTGTACCATAGTTTTCATTTTTTTTCTGTTTAAAATTTTTTTTATTAAATTATTATCTGTATACATAGTTTACCATTGTCCTCCCCGCCTCCAGTACCATAGTTCTCTAACCCTCTCATCTGCTGATGGGGACTTAGGCTGTTTCCAAATCTTAATTATTGTAAATTGTGCTGCATGTTTCTGATTTCTTGGGATGTAGATGCCATTTTAATCAACTGTACAGGTTGCTTCTCTGTAATCTGCCTGAATGGAGGGAGAAATAGCAAAACATGGATAGCAAAGGCAGCATTGCCAACCTCTCCTTTCTGCTCTTGAAAGAAATAGGAAATGGTTACATAAACAATGCGGTGCACCGAAACCGTTTTTGGCTCAGTGGATAGAGTGTTGGCCTGCGGACTGAAAGGTGCCGGGTTTGATTCTGGTCCAGGGCATATACCTTGGTTGCGGGCACATCCCTGGAAGGAGGTGTGCAGGAGGCAGCTGATTGATGCTTCTTTATCATCGATGTTTCTAGTTCTTTATCCCTTCCCCTTCCTCTCTGTAAAAAATCAATAAAAGATATATATTAAAAAAATGTGGTGCAGATTATGAGAGTCAATGCTTTAGAAACCTCAAACTAGCATATGGGATCTACTGGTAAATTTCAAGGTGTCTGGTATAATTCAGAACTGTCTGGGGGGGGAAAAAGTATTTTTAAATAGATTGGCAGCCATCACACTTCTTGCTTGTATCTCTCACCAGACAACAAGCTCTATAAGAGCAGAAATTTAGTATGTTCACTAGATTTCTCTGGTTTCCAGCATGGGACTAGATACATAGTAATTAGAACCTGTTGAGTAACTGAAAATAGTTTTTTTCTTTAGAGAAAACTCTAGAACTAGTAGTAATAATGAGGAAAGTTGTATGCTTCCAAAATGACTGCCTTTGGCTTTTCTGAGTAATCTGATTCAGATTTTCTGCCCATGCTAGCTAGGAGTAAGGCATTTGATCTTATTGTAAATCCTGGGTCTGTCACTCTTTTGTTTTGTTCCCATTGTTCTATACAGTCTAGTTAAGGAGACAACTCTAAATGTGATTGCCTTTCCATTGATTCAATTTGCTTCTCCTTTGAGTAATCTGACTCCCAGTCAGGGAAGGATCTGCACAAAAGGTAGCTGGCTATAATAGAACATGTGCTTTTTATATTTCACATGGTATAGGGTAATTTTTTGTTCCCTCTAATTAAGTTGTAAATTGGTATAGCGACTATGGAAAACAGTTTGAAGACTCATCAAAAATTAAAAACAGAGCTATCATATGACCTAACAATGCAACTTTTGGATAGTTATCTGAAACAAGCATAAACACTATTTGAAAACATATGCATCTGTATGTTCATTTATAAGAGCCAAGATATGGGAACAACCTAGGTGTCTATAGATACATGGATAAAGAAAGTGTGTCATATACATATGTACACATAATACATATATGTGTTATATGCATATATAAACTGAATGGCCAGATTATTATGATCTCTGAATGCATAATAATCTGACCACTCAGTGAACTTCTCTTGAGTACCTCATTTATTTGATATCAAAGATACTACAAATAGTGCACTTGATCAGTTTTCCCCTTTGCACTATCTGATAGAAAGCTCAGGGAAAATAGGTGGCTGATCTCCAGCAAAAGTCTAGGATAGAATATTTTTGGTGCCCATTTGAGATGCAAATACACTGACTGGCCAGATTATTATGATCTCTGAATGCATAGTAATCTAGCCACTCAGTGTATAATAATATAATAAAAGGCTAATATGCAAATTGTCTCCTCCACCAGGAGTTCGACCAGCAGGCAGGCCAGCCAACCGCCCATGTCTCCTCCACCTGGCCAGGCTGGCTGGACCCCATCCATGCACGGATGTATGCACTGGGCCTCTTATATAATATTATATACACTGAGTGGCCAGATTATTTTGTGTTCAGATATCATAATAATCTGGCTACTCAGTGTATATACATACACACACAATGAACTATTACTCAGCAATAAAAAGGAACGAAGTCTTGCTACTTGTAACAACATGGATAGACTTATAGGGTTTTATGCTAAGTAAATGTCAGACTAATACCATGTGATTTCACTTATACGTGGAATCTAAAGAACAAAATAAATAAACAAATAAAACTGAATCGGACTCAAAGACAGAGAATAAGCTGATAGTTCCCAAAGGGGAGAATGAGGTGAGTAAATGGGTGATAGAAAAAAATCTGACATTATCCATTTCATTGAATTTCTTGGTAAAGTGACCCAAACACAAAGTCTCCTCCTGATTGCTGGGTGAACATGTGCTCACTTACATTGTGTGGCTGAAAGTTCGGAGACTGCGTCCACATGCGTTTTTATTGTGGTCTATGCAGTCTGTATAAGGTCTTCCTACCTGCAGGGTCCGATTTCCTAGTGTAAAGACTCATCTGCTTCCTCATTTATCAAGGTTCTCAGGGAAAGAAATGGGGGGCAAGAGTTAGAAACATCCCCCAACCACAAGAGGAATCACTGTATCAGCACTGCTCCCCCTTCTTCCTCTCCTCTCTGGTTCCTGAAAATAAAGGTCACTCCTTTTTGCTGGGAGACCGAGGGCCCTGACCTGTGGGGTAGCAGGGTAGAGAAGGCAGAATAAGCAGCCAAGTGGAAGATTGAATGCTGTTCCCAAAAGTTTCACTCTTGTTCTCAGACTGTAGCCTATCTAAAGGGAAATTTTAACTCAACCACAAAATTTGTTCAGCTCCATGAAGCTGCAGATGTTATAAACTGACGCTTTCCTAAAGAGCACCAAACCTTGAATTTCCCTGCTACAGCGGAGCTGCTCTTCACGGATAACTGTGCATTACTAGACATTAAGAGGGAAGGTGAACTCTGTCCTCTCCTCATAAAACACTTTTTTTTTCTTGCCTTTTCCCCTACTCTTCCACTGAACTCACGATGTTTATAAGTACGAGATCTGACTCTGGAGATGGAAAATCTGATACCGTCAGCACAAGTTGAACAAAATGCAGATGGAAAAAAAACTTATACCCATCTGGACTTCCATATGCTTTGCAGCCAAGGGGCTAATATAATTCCTTGAATGTTAGTTATAAAGCAATGTGATATGGATAACTGCTATGCACTGAGCTTATTTAGACAAGTGTTCTTTCTACTCAATAAACCTTTGAAAGGATTAAAGTACAATCACTCCCAATTATCTGCCCATAAGTTCTTCCCTTACCACCTGAGTTTTGAACATACCCTTTGAACAATTGGTCCCTGTCCATATCTCAGTTTGATTCTCTGTCCATTGGAAAGTGGCTGAGTATAATGAGATAATACAACATTCAAGGAATGTTGAGAAGCTTAATATGACAATGGTGCTGGGTGCATGGCCAGGCAGGGGGCTGCTGAGAGATCTCCTAAAGAGATAGGAGCCAGGTTGAAATGGCCTTATAGGCTATGGTATGGCTTTCCTCTCTGTCAGGAAGCCTTTGTGTAATGTGATGATTTTTTTTTTAAAGAAATAATTCTGGAGACAGTATGAACAGTGTGCACAAGAAAATAAAAGGGGGAAAAAAAAGATAAGGAGGCTGCCTGGCCAGTATTGCTCAGTGGTTAAGAGGGGATCTTAACCAGAAGGTCACCGTTCAGTTCCTAGTCATGGCATATGCCTGGGTTGGTCCCCAGTAGGGGGTGTGCAGGAGGCAGCTGATCAATGATTCTCTCTCATCATTGATGTTTCTCATCTGCCTCTCCCTAAAATCAATAAAAACGTATTAAAAAAAAAAAAAAGTTGAGGATGCAACTAATTTGGCGAAATTGCCATGGTCCAGCAGAGAAATGATGAAGGCCAAACTAAGGCAACTCCAGGAGTAATGGAGGAGAACCAGATTCAATGTTATGGTCAGATTTATACGCTGGAAAAATTTACTCCTTCTCTTCAAAGAAACAAGGCAAAAGCAAACTCCCTGAGGAATCCTTCTTGGGCTTTTTGCAGCCCCTAATAAAAGGGAACAATACTAGAGAGACTTAGCGTGCTAGTTGAAGAATACTATAAAGAAGGGTGGGGAGTTTTAAAATTATACCCCTTCTTTATCTTATAGGAGCAACAGTCATTACTCATCTTAACATGTAAGTTGCTTCCTTATTATTTTTTAAAAGCTATGGTTTTCTGTATCCTAGTTTATTCTTCTTTGCTGAATATAAAAATGCCCTTGATTTTGTTCCTTTTCATTTTTTTTCTAATGATGCCCTACATTTTCACCTCTGAAAGCTCCAGTAACAGCCTTGACCACCAGCCCTTTAGTACATTTCATAATGGAATTAAAACTAAATGGATTTAAACAATCTAGTCTCAAGGTTTCTAGGTCCTTTTATAGACATTATAGACATCCTTTAATGCTGGAGACCACACAAAGGTTTTTCTACCCAATTATAACAAAGGGGAGGGGATATTTTGCAAGATATTGTCTCCCTAAAAATTTAGCCCTTATGCTAAAATCTAGATGAAACTACTGTTGCATGAAAGAACAGAAAAGACCCATGACTCAGCATGAAGCATTAATAAATGAATGCTGTCGTAATGTAATTCACAGGTTGCACGATGCTAAGGAACATTCTGCACTGTTCTAAACTTGAGCTTATGGTGTGTTTGGAAAGACAGGCAGGCTCAGGGGAACACTGGTTTGAAGGTGAGCAGGTGCAGGGTCATCCCTCAGCAGCAGCTTCGGAGACCCCTGGGCGGGATGTGAATGAGATAACCACAGTAACCTCAGCAGAGCTTGGCCTGCTGGTGCTCAGTACAGCCTGGGTTACAGGAGCGGTCCAGAGCCTTAGACCTTAGAGGTAGTGGAAAAGCAGTGTGAGACTTGTTTTAAAAGAATTAACCATTTTGAAAGGGTTGGGGGCGGGGAGCAGGAATTGCCTAATAGCCTCGCTGATGTTTCTTGGGAATCTTGGAACACAAACTCACTTTGTCAGAGAAGCAGATGTTTCCTATCTCTAGCTGTTCTCTCTGTTATGAAAATGACTAATGGTTAAAAGAGAACTGTATGCTGGGCCACACTTTGGAGCACGTATCCCACTAGTGTGGGAGAGGCGGCGGAAGCCCTCACCTGCTGTCATGATGGGCTGCACAGAGAAGCTCTCAGGAAGTAAACAAGCTTGTCAGTTCAGGAAGAAAGCAGCAGACCACCTGTCACTCTACTGCACAACACTTAGTTTTTAATTTTATCCCACAGACATGAAACCAGGCATCCAATAGCACCTCTCATTTCTCTTAAGTAACACAATGGAACTGAGATTCTCTGAGTTCAAAAAAAATAAAAAAATAAAATGTAACCAGAGTAACTGAAATCAGGAGGAAAAAAATTAAGGTAGAAGTATGCAACAGCTGCTCACTCAGGACCAGGTTTTCAATGGGCCTTCTTAATTGTGTCTGCAGTCTTTAACGGAAGCTCCCATTTTCACCAATATAAGCCCACATTTCAAAAGCAAATTGGGTACCTGCATGAACAAGCAGGCAGTTAGGCAGCTAATTACTGTTTGCAATTCAATTACCTAATTACTGTGGGCAAGTGTAGAGTGTTTGTGCAAGCAAACAGTCCCACCCACAAATATTGCGGGTTTGATTAAGAAGGCTTAGGTGCAAAGATCCATGTTCGCCTCTAGTGCCTAATGGGCTCAGTAATTTTCCCTTGGGCCCAGGAAGGTCCTGGTTAAACACTCCTCTGGGAATGGAGTGGAGAAAGTGTGCCAAAGCAGACCGCACAGACCTCTAACCAGGTCAAGCAGAGTCTACTCTGAAACTTTGCCTTGCTACTCAAAGTCTGGTTTGTAGACCACAGCATTGGTACCTACTGGGAGCTTGTCTACACGGCAGTATCTTTGGCTCCATCCCAGATCCCTGACTTAGAACCTGAATTATAGCATGATGCCCAAGTGATTCATATGCACCTCAGAGTTTGGGAAGCACCTGCTTGGCTATTCCAGAAACAAGGCTACTACTAACTACAACTTATGCAGAGCAAGGTCTGTGTAAGGGTTGTTTTTAAAAGCCTTCCTTTAAAGTGAGAGCAAGGCAGATTGATTGGAGATGACCAATAGTTTTTCAGCCACAACAAACAAGCTTGATGCTTCAAGAGAAATCCTAAATAAGGGACCCTTTGGGAATGAATCCTAAAAATGCTACTACTATGCCCTAGAAGAATACCAAGAAGATGTGGTTGGCTACCCGCCTAAAAACTCCACAGCTTTCACACATCATTTAAGGAACAGTCACCACTCATCTAGGATCTGTTTGACTGGTGAAATTAGTCTTCATCTGGGACTACATGTTCAGCAGCAAAATCATTCTGTGAATGTCCTCAATCGGGACATTGAGTCCAATTAATCAGTACAGTCTGTCTCCACAAAACAACAGTGTAAGAGGACTCTACTTTGGGGTCTCTGCTAGTTTCTACAGAGAAAGTGCACAGTGATCACAGTGATGCATTTACCTAAACATTTCTGAGAGGATGACTGTGCAGCCTCAGGGAGAGGTATTTTCTACTCCCAAATAGACTGCTTCAACCACCTCATCAATCTCGCTCACTTTGCATGGTGTGGGAACCTGAGAGTAGTGGCACTTTAAACAAAACTGTGTCGTTTGTCTTCATGATATAGAGGAAGAGCACTGCACTGGAATCAGGGACCTGACCCCACCACTAACCAGCTGTGTGACCTCGAGCAAGGCTTTTAAGGCTCAGTCTCCTCATCTGTGAAATGAGGGGATTGAATTGGATGGTTTCCTAATTCCCTTCCACTTCCTACGATGTGTCATTTTCCTTCCACACTTGGGCTCACAGCTTCTAAGTCCACCTCCAACTACCAAGATACCCCCATATAGCATTAGGCACTCTGATTCCAGGCAGCTCCTCCGTGTGGGATTTCTTCTCTTTCTCTTACCCATATTCTCCTATTGTGCATCTCATCCAATTCAGAGCTTTCTTCAGCTAACTGTCCCATTGGCAACCTTCCAAAATGCTATACTGTAAAGTATTAGCAACTAATTTTGATGCATTAACTTTCCCAAGAACTTGAATGATAAATTCTTGTCTTAGCACAGAGGACTCAATGCTAAGACAAGAATGAAATTTTAAACCTGTTTTCCTCATAAGAAAACAATCACATTTCTATAAATAGCCAAAGCACTGATCATGGGGCCACAAAATACAACCAGTTTCTTTTCAATTCAGCAACTGAGACACAAAAAGATTAACTCACTTGCCCAAAGAGATGTTGCTAGCATTAGAACTAAAATTTCCTGAATCTCAACACTACAAGGAGGTTCATTTTGTTGTTGTTATTATTATAAAGGTAACTGCAGTTTGAGGTAAGTGCTGACCCATCAACAAAATCACTAACTTTGTCAAGGGTAGACCAGGTCTTAGACAGGGAACGGATGTCATTTTGGGATTTCTTCTGTAAGGGAAAAAGGAAGGTATCTTTCATAATAATGCTTTATCCAGGTTGATTATCCAAGCTAAAGTTGGTGGTTCTTAAACAAAATCACTCAACAACTCAGAGGGAAAAGGTAATATTGCTGAGAAGATCTGGTTATTACAAGAGATGAAGGGCCAAGAGAGGGAAGAGGATGCTGTGAAACCTCAGGAGCTCTGACTCTGTCACTCATTGGCATCAACAACTCTACATTTTTGGATGAGATTGGGTTAGATGATCTCTAAGTTTCTCTCATACTCCAACTGTTTGTTTAGAGAATGTACCAGGTGGGAATAATGAATCAAACCTAAAACGAAGTTTAGTAGGAATGAATAAAAGGTCTGATATGTGGATCCACATAAACAATGGCACAAGGACAGGATGGAATGAAGACATTGTTTACTAACTATATGATTCCATCCACTGATTCTAATCAAAGTCCCTTATGACTTTGAAAGGGTTCATTTGAAATCAAGCAGCATACAGATGTAGATTCATTTAATGTGGATTAAGGAAAATTAGTCTGCTTCATTAGATCATATCTAGAGTGTCGCATTCTGTTTTTATACCACATTTGAGAAGCATGTGAACAAGCAGAAAAAAATGGTTGAAACGGTGAAGAGACCCTGAACTTTGTCATGTAAGGAATGATGGAATGCCTCAGAATGTTGAATCTCAAGGGTTAAATAAAGGTCCCAGGTGACCTGATGAGTACTTAAAGGGCTATTATTTTCAGGAGGGGTTGGCACTATTTTGTATAGTCCCAGTAAGTGGAGCAGGGCCAGTGCAAAGGAGATGCAGAGGAGAGACTTCTGAGCAGTCAGGACTATCCAAAGGCAGAATGTGACCTCAGAAGGTCACTTGTCAGAGCACTTCAAGCTATTTGTTCTTCTTTAGAAAAGATGCAGGCATCAGATGAGTAGTTGAACAGTGTGACCCTTATCATTCCTTCCCAACTAAGAATCTAAGATATTGAGAGAGAAGCTGGACAAAAAGAGAAAGCAGAGATGAACAAAATCCAAGTGTTTATTGTTGTTTTAAATGAAACTAATCCTGTCTAGGCAATAGCATGGAATCTTCCACAGGAGGATATTTTTAATCTATCTTGTTAGCATACTTAAAAGGCAAGGCACTTTTATAAATTTATGACAATTAAGGCCCCCTGAACATCATTGATATAACAAGGTTGTCACCTATTAGTAAGTTTTATTTTTTGCTAGTGAGGTATAAATATTTTATATCTAGGAAATTCTTTCTTTTCTGTACCTAATATGGTCATACCTCAGTATCCATGGGAAATAGGTTCCAGGACACACCTCCTTGGATACTGAAATTCAAGGATGCTCAAGTTTCTTATATAAAATGATTTATTTGTGTATAATCTACACACATCCTATAATACCTTATCTAATTTACTTAGATCATCTGTGGATTACTTATAATACCTAATACAATGTAAAAATATATATATATATATATATATATATATATATATATAGAGAGAGAGAGAGAGAGAGAGAGAGAGAGAGAGAGAGAGAGGAGAGAGAAGAGAGAGAGAGAGAGAGAGAGAGAGAGAGAGAGAGAGAGAGAGAGGTTATACTGTATTATTTAGGGATCAACTTTATGGAATTTTTAAAAACATTTTTGATCCATTGTCAGTAGAATCCATGGATGAGGGCCAACTGAATATAAATTCACTTCTTGTGCCTTTTTTATGGTTTCCATATCTCATTAGCAAATTTTATTTTTACCTGACTGGTTGAAAATGCCTTATGATAATGGCAGATCTTAAATATGAACTTTATGCCTTTGTTTTGTATTCATTCTAGCTTTCTTTGCTGCTCTAGTGTAGCTATAATTGATTAAGATGTGATTGTCTTCAGTAGTGTGACCATCTGTGTCATTAATACAAAATCAAAACAAAATCTGTTTCTTTTGGGTTCTTTATACTCCCCACACAAATCCAGTGATCATCTTATTTTGCTTTGCCTAAGAGGTATTAAGAATACCTCTTAATTTTAATAATCCCCATTTTGACTGTGCTGGAAGCTCACTTTTCACCATAGACACAAGAGAAATTACTAAAACTCTAGCAATACACATTATAATCAAATATGCAGATATCCACAACTATCAATTAGCAAAGGTATTGAAATTATTTTTAAAAAATGTTTACCAAATAAAAATATTTCTTTATAGTTTAAAACTATAGTCTGTTTTAAAATTATACTATAGTGCCCCAATAAAAACCTGGAGACACACAGAAGAAAAATATATAATCCACAAAAGAGTGACCATTTTTAATAATTAAAACAATAAGCTACTAATTATTTTCTTACTGTTTGGGAGCAGTAAAATTTGGACAGTTAAGAGGCAAAATGAGGCCCTTGCATGTCAGAAGGTAAGGACAAGAGGCTATAAGAATGCTGGAGAAAGAATATAAAGGGGATGTGAAGACACCAGAGACCATTTTTAACTTTTTTTAGTTTTGCTTGGGTTATAGTAAAGCCAATTACCAAGGAAAATGCTTATGCCAGCCCATACCTGAGGAGCAACTAGAAACAGTCAGCCTCAACTATGAGGAGGCCTGGGCCATTCTGGACCCATAAGAATAAGGATCTCTTCCCCCACAAAGATATCTAACGAGCCATATTGTCCCTCAGTAACTCTTCAGAGACTCCCAAGAAAAGTTCATTGATTGAATGACTATTCTTGGAGATTTCAACTTCTTAACTAATGGAATTTCAAACTCATGGCTTGCTCTTGAGCAAAACTATTTCTACCAAGTGTCTGGCACATATTAGAAGCCTAAGGAAGAAGCAGGAAATTTCACAACCAACAAACCACATAGCCAAGCTTATTTTCTTGAACTCAGAAGACTTCCCTGGGCCTCCTCCCACCGTTGTTTTGTATTTTTCGTTTGATTTGATTTTCAGGACATAGCTTTGAGCTAGCAAGGGCGGGTATCATATTTACCAGTTAACAAATAAAGAAATTTAGGCAAGAGGAAATTGAGAGTTATGCTTATTAGTGATACTCAACTCCGATCAGTCATTAAAAGGCCAGATAGAGTTGGACAAAATTGGAATCAGAACCCAGGAGCCCAAATCATGAATTGAAGGCTCTTTGGTCAGGTCAATTGCTCTCTTCCCAATACTATTCAATCCTCTTTAAAAAGAAAAGCTACATTAGTTCCAGGAAGTGCTATACGTTCGGATGAGTGAAGTCCACAGGAAAATCTAATTTTTAGTCTGAGAGGTAAGTCAACAATTACATGAGATATACTGTGAATTATAATAGAAGTTCATAAAAGATGCTGTGGGAGCATAGTAAGAAAAAAAAAAACAACTCTTAATTTTATCTGAGGATGTCAAATGCAGTAATGTATGAGCTAGTTCTTAAAATCTTGGTGTCCCCAAAGTAGGAAAGAGCAAGAAAAGTTCTGGCAGAAAGACTAGGGTAAATAAAGGCACAGAAATATGTAGGCAAGTGGCATTCTAAAGGGATGGTTGATGATTTAGAGACACCAAGTTTGGGTGGGTTGGGAAGAGCCTGTATGACAAGTTAATGAAGTGGGAATTAGCCCTATGAGCCAAGAGAAGCTATGGAAGGCTTCCCTACAAATAGTGAGTCAGGACTGTTTCAGAAACCTGTTCAGAGCAGAGTACCAGGTTGTCCACACCATTCTACTATTATGCTGACTAGCACTGAGAACAGCAAGGCTCCTTCTGCTTATTCTGACATCACATTTCACCTGCCCTTCTACACAATCCAGAAGGCACCTAATGTAATTGAACTTCCATAGCAAGTTCTGTGTTTGTAGTGAGTGGAGTCATTCATTCAGACTGCAGGAACTGCCTTATAATTGCACGAAGCTTTCATTGTGGGCCATATTGTGAGAGTGCAGTCAGAGCTGGCGCGAGGATAACTGCCTGGGAGAGCCAGCTGCAAATGTCAAGTCCAGCTTTCACGCACAAAGTAAATGAGAGCTTAAAAAAACACTCAGCGCCCATTATCACGGTGATTCATCTTCTTCCCATCAGAACGCCGTTGTCTCAGATTGCATTGCCTAGTGCAAGGTTGAAGGGTAGGGTTGTCACTGCGGAGTCAGGGGCTCTCCTCTGAGGCTCCAGCTGCAGACAGCCACACTCCATGCTGACAGTCAGGCCAAGGTCTACCCAAATGATGGCTGGAAAAGTCTTTATGAAACAGAACATGAACCCTGGAGCCTATGGCTCCCTGCAGGTGTAGAAGCAGGGAGCAGTAGGAGCTGACTGTAATTTTCCTTTTCTGTGGACACAGAGCAAGGAGAAGTGTCACAGACATGAAGAGAGAAAATGGGAGATCTTTATGCTGAGCCACTAAATTCACGGGAAACTGAACAACCACAAAAGGTAAGTTCACATAAAACACCATTTGGCACTTCACCCATATGTTCAAGAACCCCAGGTACAAGGATGTTTAAAATACAGCTGTCTCATCCGTAGACAAGGAGCAATGATCTTACGGAAACTTTGGGACTGAACTATGAAGCCCTGGGTTCCTGTATCTGTGAGGATTCAATCAGAAAAGTGATTTGTCATTCAGATTTGACTTACAAAAGTGAGGAGTGGGTTCGTAGACGCTGAATCTGATGCAGGAGCTTAATATCTGCAGGGCAGGCACCCCAGGAAGGAAAGGTGGATGTAAAGTGGGGAGACAGGACAAGCTAGAACCCTTGTAGTGTCTCCCCCTGATTCTTGCAGGAAACAGTGGATCTTTTGCATGAAGATAAGCACATCCTCAGCCCAGAAATCAGAGAAGTGGGCAGAGGATTCAGAGGAAGGAGGAGCTGCTGCAGTCTCAGCTGCTGCCCAGACCAATGAGGTTGATGAGTACATGAGCACCAATATGTATGAGCTACAAAAGCATCTGATAACCCTGCCCTGGCCTTCTGAACTTATAAAACAACTAGAGGCCCAGGTCATGAAATTTGTGCACGGGTACGGTCCCTAGGCCTGGCCTGTGATCAGGGCCATGTTCCCCGGCTGCCCAAAGTTGGGCCCCCTCCCGACTGCCACCCACCCCTGGTTCCCCATTCACCACCGGGTGATCAGAGCCTGATGGCCAGGAGAAGGGACCAAGAGTTCAGCTTTTCCCATCCATTCGCTGGCCCCTCCCCTGCCATGGGTTGCTCTCAGTGTGGGGTGCTTGGTGGGGCAGAGGCTTTGGCCTGGTGCCACCAATGTCCCCGCCACCCACTCCCAGTTCTCTGTTCACCATCGGGTGATCAGAGCCTGCCTGCCAGGAAAAAGAACCAAGATGTGGTCAGTGAGCCTCATAGTGACTGGTCGAGCAGTCATTCTGGTCGTTCCACAGTTAGGATCAATTTGCATATTACCCTATTATAATATAGGATAGAGGCCCGGAGCCTGGGTGGGGGCCAGCTGACCTGCCTCAGATGGGGGGGGGGCCCTCCCTGCTAGGGGGCAAGTGGCCATGGGCCATTTGCAGGCCAGCTACACTCTCGATAAGGGTGGTGGTCCCCACTGGGGGGTGGAGCCAGCCTGGGCTTTGGTCACTGGGCTTTTATGATATAGGATAAGCTAGGGGGGAAAAGAAAATGAGAACAAACAAAACAAAACAAAACAAAAACAAAACAAAAAAAAACACCAAAAAATGATAACAACTATTCAGCTGTAGCTATTACAATTGTACCCCCAAAGCTTGTACAAAAATGCCTCCTGTGATGTACCTTAAGCAGAATCAAACAGGGAAGGGAATTCTGGAAACATAGCCCAGCCTAGGCAACATGTTGCAAAGCCTCCATGTACCCTAAGATTAACTTCTTGACTTTATCTGGATGGAATAAAGGCATTGTGATGATATCTTAGAGCTGCTGTGACAAAGTACCACAAACATGATAGCATAAAACAATAGAAATTTGCCCTGACTTTGTAGTTCAGTTGTTAGAGCATTGTTCCCATATACCAAAGTTTCGGGTTCAACCCCCAGTCAAGACACATATAATAATCAACCCATGAATGCATAAGTAAGAGGAACAACAAATCAATGCTTTTCTCTCCTTCTCTGCCCACCTCTCTCTTTCACTTTCTGTATCTCTCTCTTTCTCTCTCACTATCATCAATCAATAAATAAATATCAGAAATTTTTGAAATGCATATCTCTAGATAATTGAAGGCAACTGTGAGAGGAAATTATCATGGATTGGCATCAACAGACCTGGGCTGAAATCCTGGATCTGCTATATTTCTACCTGGTAAAATCAGTTGATATTTCTGACCCTCAATTTCCTTAACTGTATACAAAAGCTATAAAATAATCTAAGTGCCACTTGCATCAAATTCTTATGTCCTACCCTATCCACTGAATGAGAATTTGTCAGAGATGTACATTTTTAACAAGTTTCCCATGTGGTTCTTATGCACATTTTTATTTAAGGATCTTTGTTGTCAATACATAAGAGTAACAATATTTTCTATTTTTACATCACTGCTAGTGAGGTGAGGGTCAATTCTTAGAACACAGAAAAGGAGAGTAGTGATTTGAAAGGTTCTTTTGCTAAGTTGACACTTGCCCTATATTTTATCTTCCTTCTGAGTCTCCATCATAGATAAAGAAGTGTGAGTCTTTCCCAAAACTGAATCATAGCAGGAGGATTGCTTTATGGGGTAACTATCAAGACTGGCAATCATTCTAAAACATTCTGCCAAGACACAGAAGCAAGGTGCCTAGTGAGTTATTATTATTATCATCAGTGGCTATTTATTGCTTTTCTGATTTGTCTAAGAATACCAGAAAGGTTTCCAGGGAGATGTTACTTCCCACTTTCTACTTCACAAGATGTTTCTACACCTGGCAGTTAAATAAAGTGCTGAAAACCAAATGCTTCCTTCTCACTGCTGTGCAAGCTTTCTAGATCAAGGAAATTTCTTCAGCAGCCCTATACAATTCAGCTAGGGAGAAAAATGATGGAAAGCAACATTTGGCGAGCCTCTCCTATATGCCAGGCACTGTTCTAGTTGTTTCACCGCCATTAAAAATCCTCCTGTCATTCTAGGAAGCAGGGGTTTACCTTCCTCAGTTTATAGATAATATTGAGAATGAGCACTGATCCCATTACATGCTATTTTAATGCACACATTTTATTCTGGCCTTTAATATCTATCTATCTATCTATCTATCTATCATCTATCTATCTATTAATATACTGGAGGCCTGGTGCACTAATTCATGCATGGGTGGTGTCACTTGGCCTGGCCAGTGACCAGGGCTGATGGGGGGGAGGGGAGACAGGCGCTGGCTGGTGGGAGGTTGGCTGGCCGACCAGGGGGAAGAACTGTGAAAGGTTGGCTGGCCATGGGAGATTGGCTATGGGATCCCATTGACCACTAGGGGTCAGCTCCTACATTGAGTATCTGTGCCCTGGTGGTCAGCATGCAACATAGCAACCAGTTGACTGGTCCTTCGGTCGTTCAGTCACTTAGGCTTTTTATATACATAGATAATTCATTCACTATCCAATCCCATTCATAATTCTCAGCCTTATAGTATCACTCAACTTAATCATGATATATTGTTTAGTGCTTGTTGTATTCTCTTGGCCCTTTCTATACAGGGTGACAAAAGGTTATGCAATAAGGGACAATAATGCCTGTGAAGACTGCCTCCCATCCTGCTGTAGAGTGAGTTCGTACAAATAAATGTGCTGATAGCACATGAGATAAAATAAGAAAGAAATTGTCAGGGCAAGGCTCTGGGAATTTCCAAAGAAAGGAGCCCTGGTATGTGGCTGAGTGGGACACACGAGGCATGGAAAGGACTTTTATATGGAAGCTTGAGCATTTTCAAAAGAAAAATCAAATAAGCAAAGTTCCAGAAATAGGGAAATTTGGGGTTTATTAAAGTCCCATTTGTTTGCAGCCTAGCAGTTAAACAGGAGAGACCTGGGAAAGGAAGATGATATCATGGAAAGCCTTGAATGTCAAGCCAAATAACGGGTCACATACCAGGTACTCACAGGCTTTGGAACAGGAGACCATCTGATTAGAACTGCACTTTAAAAAACAGCACTTCGTAGGGTGCTCAAAGGAGAAAAGGAGATGGGAAGATGGGAAGAGGTCCATTGTCAAGCGAACTCTCCTGAATGAGTGAGAGTGAAGAGGGGTAGCTGATGTGATGAACTTCCATAGAACAAAAGTATGCACCTTGCTGGGGACTGGGAGTCAGGAGGAAGAGGGCAGCACACATACTAACAATGAGAGATGGCATTGGGAGAAGGCCACCTGTGATCCTTTATGTCACTCAGAACAACATTCAGACCCCAGACCTGTCAAATTAACGTCTTGGAGTCTGAAACCTTATTTGTAACAAGGGAAAAGTTACCTTACAGGGCTGTTGTGAGGAGTAACAGTGAACTTGTAAAATGTTTGGTCCAGAGTGCTCCAGGTACCAAGGTTTTCTCCCCTCCCTGTGTCCCTATTAATCAAGTTATGGTACATGGACTGGCAGCAGCAGCATTACCCAGAAAGTAGACCCTCAGGCCCCACCTAAGTCCTACTGAATCAGTTTTGATACAATCACCAAAGATTTTAAGGCACATTATAATTTGAGAAGCATTACCCTGTGTAATTCTCCTGGAATAACCCCTGTCCAGGTGTCCAGCTTCTCTATGATGCCTTAGCTTCACTCCCCTATTCTTAACCCCACTTCCCATTCTCTAAGAAGAAATGGAGGAAAGAGAAAATGAAGGGGGAAAATATATTAGGGCTCAGAAAAATATCCTAATGACTTTCACATAACAACACTACTCTTTTTTCTTTTGTTAAAAAAAAAAAAATGTCACTAGGAGGCATTTAAAAACATTATGGGATACAATGCAGCTATAAAAAAAGAATGATATCTTACCATTTGACGAGATCAGGCGCGTTCAGGGTGGTATGGCCGTAGACGATATCTTACCATTTGAGACAACATGGAGGGATCTGGGGAATATTATGCTAAGCAAAATAAGCCAGTCAGGAAAGACAAGTATCACATGATCTCACTTATATGTGGAATCTAATGAACAAAATAAACTGAAGAACAAAAAAAATCCAGAGACATGGAAGCATGCAACAGATGGACAAATATCAGAGGGAAGGGTGGTGGTGGTGGGGGGGGTGTGGAGATCAGGAAGAGATTAACCAATAAATTTATATGCATATATGGATAGCCATGGGCAGACAACAGTGAGGGGAAGACCTGGAGAGGGAAAGGAAGTGGGGTGAGGGAGCCAATTGGAAGGGCATCTGTAATACTTTGACCAATAAAGATAAATTAAAAAAAAAAAAGTATAAAAAGTGAGTTTCAAACTGGAAAAAAAAAATGACTTCCAAAGACAAAGGAGTGGGGGCTGTCTTATTATTTTATTGGCACATCTATAGTCAAGCTTTAAGAATGATTGGTAAAGAGAAAATACAGTTGTCTAGTGACAGCCGTAATCCAATTTTATAAGGCAACCAGCGGGACCTGTGGCTGAGAGAGAAGAACCTTTGATTTTGTGGATTAAAGATCAAACTCATTCTTGAATGCCTATGCATTTTGCCACCATTCAAACCAAAGCTTTTAGGCTCTTGACATTGTAAAGCAACAACATGGTAAAAGATCAAAGGATGAAGAATTCTCCACAAGTAAGGGCTGGTTCAGGCTCTGCCAGCATAAATATTCTCTGGATAACATCCACAAGCCCAGAGAATCTGCTAAAGTGGTGAGCCAGCAGCTCACGGCAGCAAAAACAGACATTCTGATCCAAGCAGAGAGGACAGAACCATAATCTCCAAGGCTCATGCTTACAAAGGTGCATTCAAGATGAGAAAATGAGAGCCACAAAACACACAGCCCAGGATAACACCTCAGAAATTCATCCAACAGGGGCCCATGTCTCCCCACCAGAACCGTTCTTAACATACTTTTTAAATCTGCCTGGGAATACCTCCCTGAATCTCCTAACCCAGGTAAGAATCAGCACCCGACAGAACATCCCCTGACTTCATGTCAGTATAAACAAGTGAGAAATACACGGATTTAAAAGTATATACAGTTGACTAAATAATCTATCACATTTAACATAGTTTCACACTATTAACGACAGCACCATAATAATAGAGAATGAGGAACAATGATGGTGACACACTCTTCATCACTTCTCAGCTTTTTTGAGTAAATTAAGAGCTGCTTTCTGAGTGCTGATTATATCAATAATGATAATTAATTCTTATTTATTGAGCAATTACTATCTGCCACAGACTCTTCTTACAAAATGTTGCTGTAAAATTATGATTCCTACCTTACAGATGTTGAAACTGAGGCAGAAAGGGATTAATACCTTGTCCAGGAACACACAGTTAATAAAAGATAAACCTAACTATCATATTTATGTTTTTTCACTCCAAAGTCCTCCCAATTCACATTACCTCCACTAAGTCTCTTTACCTTTCTGTAACTCCGTCTCCACATCTACAAAATAAACGTGTTTGCTGAGTGTTCTCCCTATTTTTTTCTGCCTGGACAATCTTTGATTCTCTCTGACCTTCAATTCATCAATTTAAATAATATAGAGTATTGTGATGGTTAACGTTATGTGTCAAGCTGGCTAGGTTTCCAATTGTTTAGCCGGCATTCATTTAGATGATGCAGTGAAGGTATTTTTCAGATGTGATTAACATTTACAGTCAGTTGACTTTAATTACAGGAGATTATCCTCAATAAAGTAGGTGGGCTTTATTGAACCAGTTTAAAGCCTTAAGAGAGAAAAAAGCAATTTTCATAGGGAAAAGTAATTTTGCCTCAAGACTGTAGCATAGAAACCCTGCCCAAGTTTCTAGTCTTCCAGTCTACCATACTGACTTCTGACTTGGGACTGAAAAATTAATTCTTACCTGAGTTCCCAGTATAATATCTGGCCCTATATATTTTAGACTTGTCAGCCCACAGTCTTGGAAGGCAGTTTCTGGAAACACACACACACACACAAGATAGATGATAGATAGATAGATAGATAGATAGATAGATAGATAGATAGATGATAGATAGATAATAGATAGATAGATAGATAGATAGATAGATAGATAGATACTTCTTGTTGGTTCTGTTTCTCTGAGAATGTTCACTGATATAAGTATGATAAGAAATCATTTGTAGATTTTGAATACAACGTTTAACAATCATTTGTCTTTAACGAGTGAACTAAGCACAATCAAAAGCAGATATACAAAAGAGTGACAATAGCAACTTAGCAGAAATGATCTGCTGGCAGCTTGATCTTGGGCTGCCCAACCTTCAAAACTGTGAGAAATAAATTCCTGTTGTTTTTAAAAGCCTCCCAGCCCATGACAATTTGTTATAGTAGTCTTGTTAGATTAAGATAAGGGACAAAAGAGCTACAAGACAGAAAATGATTAATAAAATGGCAATAGTAATTCCTTCCATATCAATAATTACTTTAAATGTAAATGGATTAAACTCCCCAATTAAAAGACATAGAGTAGCTAAAAGAGTAAAAATAAAAAACAAAAATCTAAGTATGTATTGTCTATAAGACTCATTTTAGATTTAGAGACACAAATAGGCTGAAAATGAAAGAATAGAAGAGCGTATTCTATGTAATGGTAACCAAAAGAGAGCAAAAGTGGTCATACTTATATCAGACAAACTAAACTTTAAGTCAAAATTGTAAAGTGGAAAAAATAAAAAGCTACAGTGATTAAAACAGTATGGAACTAGCATAAGACAGACATATAGACTAATGGAACAAAATAGCGCCCAGAAATAAAGCCATGCATATGCAGTCAACTGATCTTTGACAAGGATGCCAAGAATACACACTGGAAAATGCATTAATCTCTTCAATAAATGATGTTGAGGAAACTGAATAACCACATGCAAAAGAATGAAATTGGACCCTTATACCATATGTAACTCAAAATGAATTAAAGACTTAAATTTAAGACCTAGAATAAGGGGGGGAAAGCTTCATTACATTGTTCTGGGCAATGATTTATTGGATATGACACCAAAAGCACAGACAACAAAAGGAAAAATAAAGAAGTAGAACTATGTCAAGTGAAAGCTTTGCATAGTGAAGGAAACAATCAGCAGAGTAAAAAAAGGAAACTTATGGAATGGGAGAAAATATTTGCAAACTGTATATCTCGTAAGAGGTTAGTATCCAGAAAAATAAAGAGAGAGATCAGCATCCAAAATATTTTTAAGAACTCCTTCAACTCAGTAGCAAAACAAATAACCTGTTTTAAAATTGGAAAAAGACATAAATAGACATTTCTGCAAAGAAGACATACAAATCACCAACAGATATATGAAAAGATGCTCAACATCACTAATCACTAGAGAAATACAAATCAAAACCACAATGAGGTATCACCTCATATCCATTAGGAGGGCCATTATAAAAATGAATAAATGAATGAATAAATAAATGAATAAATAAGATGGAAGATAGATGGGTAGATAAGACAAAACAAAAAGTAACAGGTGTTAATTAGACTATGGAAAAATTGGACCTCCCCCCTCCGCCCCCCAAGCAATGTTAGTAGGAATGTGAAATGGTACAGCCACTATGGAGATTCTTAAAAGCATTAAAAACAGATCTACTGTATAATGCAGCAATGCCACTTCTGGATATTTACCCAAAACAATTCAAATCAGAATCTCATGCTCTCCCTGTTCAGTACAGCATTGTTTACAAAGGCCAAGAGGTAGAAACAACCTAAATGCCCGTGGATAAATGAGCAGATACACATAATGTAACATATAAAGGCAATGGAATATTATTCATCCTTTAAAAGGTAAGGAAATTCTGATATTTACTACAATATGGATGAACCTTGAAGACATTACTCTAGATGAAATAATCAAGTTCCAAAGGATAAATAATGCATAATTCCCTTTATATGAGGTATGTAAAGCAGTTAAGCTCATCAAAACAGAAAGTAAATGGAGGTTGCCAGAGCTGGTGGGAGTGGAAAACTGGGAGTTGCGGTTTAATGAGTATAAACTTTCAGCCATGCAAGGTGAAAAGGTTGGAGTGCTCTAACATACAATGTTGTGCTTATAGTTACCAACAATGTAATGTACACTTAAACAATTTATTAAAAGGTTAGGTCTCAGGTGCTTTTCCTTACAACTTTTTTTTTTAAGTATGTATGTTAAAATTTAAAATATAACAATGTTAGGAAGGAATTGTAAAATACTAGAGGCCTGGTGCACAGGTGGGGTCCCACAGGTGGACTGCAGGGATCAAGCTGAAACCCATAGCCCAACACTGCCTGCAGCTCCTGGGGCTCCCACTCATCCTGGCCCCACTATGCCTGCTGCAGGCTCTTGCCCAATCAGTCCCTATTGGGAGAGGCTAACGCAGCTACAACAGCAATGTGAGCCCTGTGTCTGGCACCCTCCCGAGGGGAGTGGCCTGTGGGATGGGGCTGAAATCGACTCTCCAACATTCCCCAAGGAGTTTCGAATTTTGAGAGGGTTCAGGGACCACATTGGTGCACGATCAGGGCCGAGGAGAAATTATGGGACAGTCTACTAGGCCCATCTCACTCAGTCCTGATTGGGGCCAATCAGGGCCGGCTGGCCTAGGAGGGACGCAGGAGGTTGGCCACCTGGGCAGGGATCACAGGAGGGCTCCAGGATATGTCCAGCCTATCATACTCAGTCCTGATCAGTTGGACCCCAGCAGCAAGCTAACCTACCAATTGGAGAGTCTGCCCCCTGGTGGTGAGAGCACATCATAGAAAGCAGTTGAGCAGCCTTAGCATAATATTAGCATATTATACTTTGATTGGCTGGTCACCAGAAGACCGGACACTTAGTATATTAGGCTTTTTTTATATAGGATATAATTTTGCTACTAGAAATATGGCCACCTTTGGTTTTGTTTGTTAAAATATATTTAACAATTTTCCATAGTAACTCTCTCCGTTATTCTTAGGATGTTTTTTCTTTAAATTTGTCCTAATTCTATTATATTACATTTTTTTCATGTCCTAAATCTAAATGTTTTATTTGGTACTTGTCTGTACCCTTAAGAATCTCCATGTGCATTTTCTTCCCCATACTATAAATTTTTCAACTGGCTCTTAGAACTTTATCATGCTATAAGCTAGCAAAATTCCTTGGTACTGGACCAGCAGATTGAAGATCCTTAAACTTTATTATGAAATAACCAATTTAGTTAGCAAGGTAGTTATCTCATTGGATTTCATTCTCTTAGCTATACTTTTCACTTTGTTGCCTAGCCCTTGCCTTTCAAAATGCCTGAAGTTTGGTTCAAGTTACCTGTGCTATCCACATGTGGCTACTTATATTTACATTTAAATTAATTAAAATTATAAAACATTAGAAATTCAGTGTCCCGGTCACACTAGCTACATTGTGAGTGCTTGATAGCTACATGTGACTAGTGGCTGTTGCACTGCATAGTGCACATGTAGGACTTGTTGTTTTTTGTTGTTGTTGTTTTATCATTGCATGCAGTTCTATTAGACAGTGATAGTCTAGATTCTCCCCTCACTCCTCAAACGCCCTATCCTGGTTGCATATTAGCAGAACATTAGCCTTTAAATAAATTTCATTTGTCTCATCTGAAAAGACAGAACAACATTTCTGACTCAAGAAAGAGAACTGACCCAGATGACCTTTGAGGTTCCTTACTAGCATGATAGCCTAATTTTGTGAATCCACTAAGTCTTGACCCTTGGTCAGGAAGATAACTTCATTAGAATAATGTTTCTCCAGAAAAAAAATCAAATTTGCATTACGTCATCTCAACTCACAGCCTCTTTGCCAAGAATGTAACCTACTTAAGTATGTGAACTGCATTCCAACTCCACGAATTCCTTACTGGGTCCAGCATAGCAGGTGGTGCTCAAACTGTTTTTTGTTTTTGTTTGCTTTTTTGGGTGGAGGGATTTCACACCCTAAGAGGCCTTGAAAACACTGTGATAAGAGAACCAGCCTCTCTACAAAGGGTCAAGCATCTTTGTAAGAAGACATCTGGGAAGCAGAAAATTCATTTAAAAATGCAAACTATGTAGTCCTATAAGTAATTAATTGGGGAACATAAGTCGTGTTTGAACTAAAACGGAACCTTTGATTACACTGAATGTCTGGTGGATGATTAATGTATAATGTGTTTGCTGTTTACTAAACAAGGGATTTGTCTTTTCTTTACCATCTGAAAAATCTTGTTTAAAACACTTAGTTTCAGATTTGTGATCATTTCTTTGGCACTTATTGGACTGTTAAATTGAATTCATGCTGTCCTTCCCCGTTTCCCAGCCTCCTCAGGAAGTATGAAAATAGGAGCTGATGAGCAAGGCCTAGACATGTTTCAGCGACCATTGTGCTCATGGTTATTAATGCAAGTCAGCACTGCACACAGATCTACCCCCGGGACCAAGATAAATGGTGAACAACATACTTTGCTGCTTGGGCAACTTCCCTTCCACATCTAAAATAAAAACAAGTTTCCTAACTTGGGATATTATTTATTTCACTGCAAACCTTATTGATATCATCACTTACATTGGAAACTATTTTATATCAGAAACCCAGGTATGTTTGAATGGCAATAATTCCCAGCACAAGATTTAATAGGAAGGGTATTCAAACCACTCTCCCCTCCCCCATCTGTCTTTGCTCTAAGATTTCCTGAGCAGGCAAAATGAACTTGGGAGGGTTCAGTAATTCCCTCCATTCTTTCACTAATCTTCCTGGTCTTCTATTGTACCGACTCGACTTCGTTGTGTTATTGTTCGCTTCTCGCTTCATGAAGAACCAGAAGTTTATAAGCAGATTTGGGAATCAGTGAAATTTTTATCCTGATAAAAGCAAAATTGATGAACACATGCTTTTGTTTGCTTGTTTGTTTTTCTCCTAGGTGAGGTTAATAGCTTTCATGAGATTTCTAAATGAGTCCATGATCCAGAGAGATTAAAAAGTGCAATTTTTGATGGACTTGGAATGTAGCTGTTGGGGAGGGGGAAATCCCCTCTTTCTAGTTTTTCTGTCTAGTTTAAAAATTAAATTGACATGAGACAATCAAGTTTAATTTTGTGCATACAGAGGTCTCATAAGTAGGAGACCTAAAGGTCTCATAAGTAGAAGCATCCAAAACCAACAGTTTTTATAGTTTTTAAACAAAGAAACAACAAGTTTGTGTAGAGCTGGCAGGACAAAATAACTTAGGCCTGGGTACTTAGTGAAGAATCTAAGCAGAGTTTGTTTACAGTCACATTGGTATGGTGATGAAGATGCCCCTTTACCTTCTGGTAGGCAGGTACCTTTCATATGGGAGATTTATTTCCTGCTATCTGGGCAGGGAAGGTCAGAGTGTCCTTTTAGCACTAGCTATTTTTTTTGGCATATTGATTAATTCAAAGTAATCAATATGCCAAAGTGGCATGTTTTGGACAGCTTGATTTAAATCCCATCGCAATCAAGTCCCCAATGATGTTATTGCTTCTGCCACTAGTAGGGGCCAGCGACTGGGCACAACAGAGTGGCCAGTGCTCTGGAAAAATGAAGCAGAATTTGCCAAAACCGGTTTGGCTCAGTGGATAGAGCGTTGGCCTGCAGACTGAAAGGTCCCGGGTTCTATTCCGGTCAAGGGCATGTACCTTGGTTGCGGGCACATCCCCTGTAGGAGGTGTGCAAGAGGCAGCTGATTGATGATTCTCTCTTATCGATGTTTCTAACTCTCTATCCCTTTCTCTTCCTCTCTGTAAAAAAAATCAATAAAATATATATATTTTTTAAATGAAGCAGAATTTGAGTGCTTAAATCCAGAGCCTCTCTCTCATTCCCAACTTTTAAGAGTTGAGATGTGATCAATGAACATAGATGAAGAATTTGACATTCTAATACCAACTACTATTTGTTGCACGCCTAAGTGTCTCACAATCATTACACATTCTTCCATTTAATATTAATAATCCTTCCGGTGGGAATGATTTAACCCATTGTGGGATAAGGATACTGAGGCTCAAATTGGCTAAATAATATGCTCAAGATAACAAAGCTAACACATTTCAGTACCAAAATTAGAGCCCAGGTCACTCTCATTCAAAAAGCCTATTCATTAGTATTGCCCAGCAAGTAATGTCCTTCAATTCTTCTATTATCCCATCTGAAACTGAAAAGGTTAGCACACTTCATGATTCTTCAGGCAGGGGAAAATAAAGCTAATTTTAGAAGTCTAATGAGAAAGGATTAAGGTACTTCCTGTTAGAAGTCAACACAAGTACTTTCATTAACAACAATGAAAAACCAGCTTGTAGGTTTGGCAAAGGAAGCAGCCTCCGCATCTTTTGTGATTCTCAGCTGGGTTGCCCCTTTAAGAAGCTTAGCCCATATGGTCACATTCAGAGATCCTCTAAATCAAAACCTTTTCAAAGAATACCCAGGAGCAATCACTAACTACCAAGGTGTAAGACATAACCTCTCAGGAATGAACACCAAGAGGTTTATCTGAATGCCAGTGACTTTCAGTTCTTTAGGGGAAAGCCATCTAAAGAAATGATTTTACACAATTTGTGAATTTTATGAAATTCCAACAAACTTTTATTGGCACCTGTTCTATGCCAGAGTTGTGCAGTAAGCTGCAGAGGAAGCAGAGGTGTATAAAATGAGATTGCCATACACTGAGGTTCACAGTTCATTGGGACAAACACCCTCAACATGTAGACCGTGATAAGCTGCAAAATTGATTTCCAACCAAAATGCAAAATGAAAGCAGGATAGGGGAAGGGTGATTCCAATGGGAGGTGGAATAGAGACAATTCTGAGAAAGGCTTGTGGAAAATGTTGGCTCTTTAGGTAAACAAAGGCCAGTAAGACATTGGTAGGGACTAATTCCCAAAAGCATAGAAAAAGTAGGTGTGTATGTATCTAGGAAAACAATAACTTGGGAAGGCTAAAGAGTAAAGTACATGTGGAGCATCAAGAATATAAAGGGTGCCCAGTCAGCATGGCTTGGTGGTTGAGCATCCACCCATGAACCGGGAGGTCACCAGTTCGATTCTGGGTTGCAGGCTCAATCCCCAGAGCGGGGCAGACCACAGATTCTCTTTTCATTGTTGTTTATATCTCTCTCCTTCTCCCGTTCTCTCTGAAATCAATAAAAAAAAAAAAATTGTAAAAGAAGAATACAAAGGACAATCAGCCTGGGAAGATGGTTGGGAGCTAAGTGGGCATCCTGTAGACCTTTGCTGCTCAAAGTGCAGACAAAGGAAGAGCAGCAGGAAGGACACCTGGGATCTTGTTAGACATGCAGAAACCAACCCACCCTACCAGAATCTTTATTTTTACAAGATCCTCAGGTGAGTCATACACTCACTGTGGTTTGATAAATACTCCTGAGGACAATGAGAGCCACTGAAGGGTTCTAGCAAAGAGAAAAAATCTGATTTTAGCTGTGCTGGGAAAATGCCACTTTGTGAAGCAGTGTGGAGGGCATACAAAACAGCCATTTGGTTGATGAGCAGTTGTTCAGTGTCAACATTCTTTATAAAAATACGAACAGATGTTTTCTGGAATGGTGATTATTAAATGATACCCCTGTAGCCATAGCTCTATCACATTTGACTTTCAGGTAATTTGGATATTAATTTTGTAATGCCATGTATTCATTGGATGGGAAGATGAAGCAGGAATCCCGATTGCTGCCAAAGAGATATCTTATTTTTTAATTTTAATTCACTGTCTGGAATCTGTGTAATCATGCTATGTGATTTTAAGTGGTTCCAATTTTTTAATGCTATCTGAATTCTGATAGCCAATGACCTTGTGATATAAGGTAATATTAATCAGGCAGGTTCGAAACCCTAATTCCAGAATAGTCTACAGCAACTCTTAACACCCTCTCTCATTCCCCCAAACACCCATTTTGAGATAGCCAGGATAATTTTCTTCATTTCCTGCCCAGACAGCTGTGGAGTGTTATAATTCATTGTTAGACAGCTGCAGCATTCCTCTTTAGAAAAGGATATATCTTGTCAAGGATGCAGTTTTTCTCAAATTTTTAGGTTATTTTTTTTTTAAATAGTTACGTACTCACCAGATGTACAAATAGCATAGCCTTAGAAGCCTTAAAGCAAGGCCACACATCCCTGCCTGGAGATCAGCGCTATAAATAACCTCCCTTGGCTGCTTGTAATCCCCACTGCTTCAGCAAACAGTCCAACCCTCTCCTATTGTAAAATCCTCTGGACTCCTGAAAATAACTCCTTACTAGCTGAGTAAACCTCAACCCTCTCCTACAAGCAGATAAAAAAAAAAAAAAAAAAAAAAAAAAAATGCCACACACTTAGAAGGTGAGCAGTAGCCAAGTTTAATCCCAATTATCTTCTCTTTCCACAGCCTTGCTATCTGCTGATCTTTACTATGAAACTGTGGAGAGAGGAGGAAGAGCTGAAGGAAGATACAATCACTGTGTGTGTATCTGTGTGGGTATGTGCGCGCGCACACAGTCATATGGGAGGAAGACAGAAACCACCACATAAAAATATCAGAAAATTACCTCAGATGACAGTGAGGGAGGCAGGACTTGGAAGAGTTCAGAGAGCAGAGACAATTAGAGTGAGCAGGTGTGTCAGGTGAAAGTGAAGAGGTCAGAATACTTAGATAATTTAGAAAATGTTGGACATTAAGTCAAGGGAGGTTTATTGCTACTCCACGTCATATAATTTAAAATTGTAATCACAAACAGGACAAATACAAGGGGAGCTTTTCTACATTAAATGACTTTTTTACTTTCATAATAACCTCTTATTGGGTACTATTTTAATTTTTTAAGGCACCTTAGAGTTGGCAAAGTAGGTCCAGAGGCAATTAAAGTCTTTCTAGTTTCTTCTGTGAAATCAGTGTTTAATAGCTATGAGGGGAGTCTCTCCAAATAAAAATTCCATTTTCCCCCATTTCTATTTTAAGATGTCTAATAATCATTAAATTTTGTTTGACAAGTAAAGCTACTTCCTAACTTAGTAAACTCATTCACAGACTCTTTTTCCTGAGATACAGAGTAGACCATCTTTGTTCATTGGCACAGCCTGGAAGTCCATGGAAACCAGGCAGCAGAGTTCACCTGGTTCAATGAATCAACAAACCTCTTTGGGGACATTTGATGACCTACCACAGATTAGACACTTTGCTAGGCAAGAAGAAGACAAATAAAACCCTGTCTCACAAAGATTATAAATTATAAGGGAGACAATCAAGGAAAGGTTAATTATAACAGAGGTTTATCATTATAATATCAGCATCTACCCATAGGGAGGTAGGAAAAGCTTCCTCACCAACTGGAGGAAAATCCCTCCAAAAGTTAGTTGTTCTTAGAAGTCCATTCTGCCTGGAAATGCTCAGTTATGAGTTAGCCAGCTATGAGAGCCTGACTAAAGAATTTAAGGCTGAACTATCACAGTCATGCACAAAATGAGTTATCCTAGCACCACATGCCAAATTCACAAAAGGGTAAAGCCTGTAATCAGGAAGACCCCTATGACATCCATAGAAAGTTCTTGTGTACCAAGTATGTGGTAGGAAGTCTAAGACTGGTTTATTGGAAAGGCCAGTTGGTTAGGGGTATTCCACCATCAAGCAGCTTAGAATGCACAAGGACCCCAGAACTGGGCTGCCTGGGTTTTGAATACTGCTCTCCCAATAAAGAGATAATTTGAACTTATCCTGGCCTGGTGGCTCAGTTGTCCCATATAACAAAAGGTTTTATGTTTGACTCCCAGTCAAGGCACATACCGAGGTTGTGGACTTGATCCATGGTCAGAGTGCATATGGGAAGCAACTGATAGATGTTTTACTCTCACATTGTTTATCTATTATCTATCTATCTACCTACCTACCTACCTACCTATATATCATCTATCTCTATCTCTCCCTTCCTGTCTCTCTAAAAATTAATAAAAATATGTTCTTGGGTGAGGATTAGAGAGAGAGAGAGAAAGCAAGAGAGACTTAACCTTCATCTCAACCTCTCTCTATGCCAGTTTCCTTGTCTGGAAAATGGGGTTAAATATTAGCACCTACTTCGAAGGATTGTTATGAGGTTTAACTGAATTAATACTTGTAGTCTTTAGAATAGTGCTAGCCCTCAGTAAATACTTTGAAATAACTATGTTAAATATTATGAGGACCCCTCTTCAAGGCTTACCAAAACAGGGTGGATGAACCATAATTTATCCCAGGTAATATCTGCTTTTTCTAAGATGAGCTGAGCTTTCTATGGGAAAATTTACTAAAAGTAAGCAGCTTCCCTCTCTACAAAAAAAAAAAAAAAAAAAAAAAAAAAAAAAAAAAGTGCACTCAGATTGTATTCAAATAGAATAGCTCCATGGTTCCCTTTTCCTCATTCATGGTATAAGGAATGCAGACATCTCACTGAGAGATTCTTGCCATAGGAGGCCCATCATCCCCCCTTTGTATGGAGTAGATATTCAGGAATTCCTAAATGGTGGTGGAGGAAGTAAAAGCTACAATCACCTTCTCCCAGGACCAAACTGGAATTACAACTAAAGTATAGAGCAATCAATCTAAGTAATCAACCGAACACTAACTGAAGTCTTATAAACAAGGATTTCCTAATGAAATCACATCAAGATTTGTAGGAAGGGCAGAGACCTAAAAAGGTCTGGCTCTGCTCTCACGGGCCTCAGCTGAGGTTCTGGATATATATCTATCTCACCTGGAGGGATTCTCTCTGAGAAGCATAGGGCTTCAACCACAAGTCCAGTTCCCAAACCCAGAGCACCAGAGCTGAGAAATGGCACCCACATTACACATCAGGCTATGGAAACCAGTATGGATTCTGTCAGGGAGAGACAAAAGTTGGTGAGAGACACAGGCACCCTCTTAAAGAGCCAATGCACAAAATCTCATTTGTAGTCACTCACTGGGTTCTGGCAGAGGGAGGGCAGAGCAGACTTGAGTCACTTGAGGGGTGACAAGGGTTTGTGAGTCTGGAGAGCTGAGAGACATCCCCCAGGATTCCTGGGCTAAGCCACTCTCCCACACCACAGATACAATCTCATTTGCAGTCACTCTCCCACACCACAGACACAATCTTTCTTGGGTGGAGCATTCCTTTCCTTGCAGGGGCCTGGGAAAGAAATAATTCCACACTCTGGATTCCCTCTCGCCACATCCTGTGGTCTTATGCCCTATAGAGGAATCAGCTGCTGGGCTGGGCAGATGGAGGAGTATTAATGACTCAGTGGTTTGGCTATGGTGTGGGGACCATTCCCCCCACTTTCCTATGAATCTGACCTGCACCTTCCCCTCATGGGAGATCCTCTAGCTCAGTCGTCGGCAAACTCATTAGTCACAGAGCCAAATATCAACAGTACAACTACTGGAATTTCTTTTGAGAGCCGAAAACTGACTTCTGCGCATGGGCCACGAAGTTTCAATTGCATTGTACGCGCACGCCCACATGTGGTATTTTGTGGAAGAGCCACACTCACGAGGCCAAAGAGCCGCATGTGGATCACGAGCCGCCGTTTGCCAACCACCCCTCTAGCCCCACTCCTCTAGGCTCCATCCACCCTTCCAAGACCTGTGCAGAATCCAGGACAGACTGAGTTGTGTGGCCCTTGACCATTTCCCCCACCTTCACCCAAGCTTGACCAGCACTCCCCCTTGTGGGAGATCCACTAGCCCATTTAAAAAAGCAATACAGTGAAACCAAGAGCTGATTCATTGAAAAGATAAACAAGATTGATAAACCTTTAACCAGATTCGTCAAGAAAAAGAGTCTCCAAATAAATAAAATCAGAAATAAAGAAAAGCAATAATTAACACAAAAATAAAAAGGATTATAAGAAAATATTACAAACAACTGTATGCCAACAAATTGGACAACTTGGCAAAAAAAGATAAATTCCTAGAAACATACAACCTTCCAAAAATGAATCAGGAAAATCAGAGACTCTAAATAGACAGATAAAACTGAAGCAGTGATCTAAAACCTCCCAACAAACTAAAGTCCAAAACCACTTCATAGGCAAATTTTACCAAATTGTCAAAGAAGAATTAACACCTATTCTTCTCAAACTATTCCAAAAAATTCAAGAGGAAAGAAGACTCCCAAACTTATATTATGAGGCTTGCATTATCCTAATTTCAAATAGAGGTAAAACACATTACAAAGAAAAAAAAATCATAGGCCAATATTCCTGATAAACATAGATGCTAAAATTCTCAACAAAATACAGGAAACCAGATTCAGCAATATATTAAAAAAAGCACACACCATGATCAGGAGGAATTTATTCTGGGGATGCAAGTTTGGTACAAAATCTGCAAATCAATAAATTCGATACACCACATAAAACAAAATGAAGGATAAAAATCACATGATCATATCAATTGATGTGGCAAAAGCATTTGACAAAATCCAGCACCCATTTATGATAAAAACTTTCAGCAAAGGGGGAATAGAGGGAATATATTTCAATTTAATAAAGACCATATATGACAAACCCACAATCAACACCCATAGTCAATGGGCAAAATCTAAAATTGTTTCCTTTAAAATCTGGAAAAATCAGGGATGTCTGCTTTCAGCACTCTTATTCAACATAATATCTGAAGTTCTAACTATAGCAATTGACAAAAAGAAGAAATAAAAGCCATCCAACTTAGAAAGTCAGAAGTAAAACTGATTATTTACAGATGACATGATATTGTATAGGAAGAACACTAAAGATTCTGCAAAATATCTACTAGGACCGATAAATGAATTCTGTAAAGTAGCGGAATACAAAATAAATATCCAAAAAATCAGCTGTAAAAAAGAAGGAAATCTTACCTTTTGTGACAGCAAGGATGGACCTGGAAATTATTTTGCTAAGTGAAACAAACCAATTTTACTTATATGTGGAATCTAATGAGCAAAATAAACTACAAACAAAATAGAAACAGATTCATATATACAGAGAACAGACTTACAGCTGTCAGAGGGGAGGAATTTGGGGGGGGGGGGGCCTTGGTGAAAAAAGTGAAGGGATTAAACAAAGAAAAAAATCACTCATAGACAAAGACAATAATATGATGATTACCAGAAGGAGAGTGGAGTGGAGGAGAGAGAGGAGGGTAAAGGGGGGATAAATGGTAATGGAAGGAGACTTGATGGGGTAATAAACACAGAATATATTACTATTTAGATAATATATTATAGAAATATACATAGGAAACCTATATACCTTTATTAACCAATGTCACCCCAATAAATTCAATAAACGTTTAAAAATAAAATAAAGTAAATTACAACTGAAACGTACATCTTACTACAGATGCAAATTCAAATTTATTTGCAGTGGCATAGGAGAGGTGACAATGAACTTTTTGAGACCCTCAAAGAGAATAAATTATCTTTAAAAATGAATTGATTAATTAATTATTTAATGTAATACTCAACCAAAAGTAAGAGGCAACCTCATATTAAGGGAATATAGGTTCCAATATCTGATAACAGATTAACACTAAACTCTAGTCATATCCTTTTATATATCTCTTCGCTGGAATTCATTGTTGAATTTAATTACATTGATTGGCTTTTTCTGTCCTATTTCTGATTATAGAATTGATATTCATAAACTTGCTTTCTCTATTGTTCTCCACAATAGTTAGCAAACAACTGTCCTTTTGTAGTCCATTTATTTAACCAAGAAGTTACACTTAGGCATACGCATTACCCCAGAACTGGCAGACTTCTATAAAGCCAATTTCCCATCCTCTTATCAGAGGTCTGTGCTGAAGCAGCAGCCACATGGAAACTATACATAACCTGCACAGGGCAAGCAAACTCCAGGAAACACAAGTGGCTGCCTTGAAGATTTTACAGACACTTCAAGTTCCAGAGGCATTTCTTCTCCAAAATTTTAATAACTAGTTGTTTTCTTAAGCTGTGACCAAAAAAAGAAAGAAAAAGGTAAAGGACAAAAGCTTCCTTAGAAGGACATTAGGATTTTATTACCCTATTTTGTCAGGCAGCTTAATAAGTGTCCCACTGAGAGGTCAGGAGCTGGCCATCCCTCTCAGCCTCACTGCAGAAAAAAATTCCACTGATATGTACTTGAGTCCCTGACCTGCAAGTTAACGCTCCCTGTTTTTCCAGACAGCCATTCTCCTGAGTACAGGCTGACAATCATGTCAAATGGGGCTGGGACCTGACCACCAGCTTCATTTTCAATTGTGAGTAAAATCGGGATTTGAAGCCAGGTCTCTGAAGATCAGGGTGCAATGACATGAACTTGGTCCCCTAATAAATCACAGCTGAAGTTAGTGTTCAGGAGAGCAAATGCTATATGATGCTGCTGGCAAGATGAATTCTATTACAGGCTCACCTGTCCCCTTTTGCCTTGGCTTAAAACTTTCAAAGGAGTTTAAACGGTTTTCAAAACTCCACGTTTATCCTTTGTTTTAGAAGCATTTTTTTTTTCTGCTGCTTTTCTTTTGGGAAATCATCTTCCAGATGACCTCAGATGGAAAATTATATATTTATGCTTATTTTGAGGGCTGTGGATGTTCACAGGAGCAGAGTTCAGAACAAAAGTCATACAGGGATCACCCAGGCTAGTGTGGCTCAGTTGGTTGGGCATCATTCCTTACACCAAATGTTTGCTGGTTTGATTCATACTGGAGCACATGCATGAGTTGTAGGCTCAAACCCAAGTAGAGGACAAGAAAGAGGCAGCTGATCAATGTTTTGTTCTCACATTGATGTTTCTCTCTCCCTCTCCCCTCCTCTTTCTCTAAAGATCAATTTAAAAAAAAAACAAAAAACAAAGAAACAAAAAAAAACTTTAAAATTAAAATTAAAAAAATCATGTGTGGATCCAGGAATTCTGAGTGAAGAACAAAAATTTTGCTTCAAGCAATTTTTGAAGAACAAAAATTACATATCTAGTCATTTTTGAAGTATTTTTTGAATTATTTTTAACATTTCATGTTTTCCATCTGGAAAGGTTGAAAATAAATAATAATGCCAGAAAATTATGATTTGCTTTCTGAACTCAGCTTCAGTGGAGCAGGTGATACTTAAGAAACCATTACCAGTAAATATCAAAACATCACAGAAATATTGATGTTTTTACCTCTATGATCTTCTTAGCAATGTTTTAATGGGCCAAATAGTATAAATTCAGCATTTAAACTTACAAAGTACAAACATTTTTTTCTGATTCTTAAAGCAACGGTGTGTACTCACAAAGAAAATCAATTTGTCAACCTTGCGTGTACATGACATTTTTCATTTCCCCACTTGCTGAGGAGAAACAGACAATGTGCACAGTGGAATGAAGTGACATTTAAAGAATTGTGATTTTTTTTTCATTTACCACCTTAGTCACATTTAAAATTTTTATTTTAAATATTTTATGACTAAGCTTTCCCTAGATGTTTAAAATCCAACCAGTAAAATTACTTGCAAAGAACCAAATTTTTCCCCCTACTCACATCTCCCTTTTAAGCCTCTTGTCAAAATGATGCATCTACTAGCATCAAAAGACTGAACAAGTAGAAAACTCAGGTCTTTGGGCAATATTTTACAAATTTGTCCAAGTTTTCACTTGTCCTAAACTGACTTCTTTTAACAATGGACTCACGCCTCCAGGACCTAGCCCATCCTTAGTTTCATGACCACATTATTCTAACTGCTGAATTAGAAGTAGTTAATTCTTTCCAAAAATTGGGGCTTTTTTAAAACGCAGCAGGACACGGTATAAATTGTTAAAAATGGGGACTGTCCCACCAAAAGTGGGACATCTGGTCACCTTAAGTTAATTTAGTTTCACGTCATACAATAATCAGATTTACTATTGAAAGATATAGTTTGTCATTGATGGTCGAGTCATCTATATTTGCAGTATTCCCTTAGTCATAGCCTGCACTTTGAAAAATGGGTTTGACTGCCTTTGAAGCTTTTTTATACCAAGGGAACCCATTGCTCAGATCACCTGATGTGGAGGGACCACAAAAACACAGATATTTACATTATGATTCATAACAGTAGCAAAATTATAGTAATGAAGTAGCAACAAAAATAATTTTATGGTTGGGGTTCACCACAACATGAGGAATGGTATTAGAGGGTCGGGGCATTAGAAAGATTGAGAACCATTGCTAGAAAATAAGGTCATTTCAACACCAGGCCTATCTATGTAACATCCGTACAGACCCTGGTCATCACTTCATGTGTTTCTTGATAACAATCCCTGCAGGATTCGTCATCTTATCACCATTTTCTAGTTGGAGAAACTGAGACTCAGAGAGCTCCAAAGGAGTTAAGTTCACTTTGCTATCAGGAAATTAAATCTAAACTGTCTGCGTCCAAAACCTGGATTCCAGTGACTGAGTAATCTGGCTTCTGTTTCTGGCCACAAGCAAAATATGAAGGTCAAGATCTGAAGGCTGGATCCAAATCCCACCTCTGCTCCTTCCAGGTGTGGCACTTTGGAAAAAGCACATAAGCCCAGAGCGATGCGAGGCTCGAGATATCCATGTCCCATGGGATGTTTCTGAAGGGGAGAAAGTGTGGAAAGCACTCTGCCCAGTGCTTGCCGTGTAGGCACCTACGTGTTCACCAAGTCAGCTTGGGGCTGTCCCAAACTGATGGAGATACGCTAAGTCACTAAGTTACAGTGAATGCCCTCAAGGCATTTGTAGAGTCAAACTCCAGGTTTTCATTCATTCAGAGCTTTAACAATCATAATTAATAAAAATGCTTTTTTTATTATAAGCTTACCATTGCCAGGTGCACTGTGACAAGCATTTTACACACACCATCACCATTCATTCTCACAATCAAGCCATGGACTAGAAATTAAACCTGTTTTATGGTTGGCAAGCCAAGGATTAGAAGCGGTTTTATATTCAGCCAGCTAGATGTAGTAGAAGAGTGCAGATGTAAACCCAGGCTGACAACAGAGTTTAAGCTTTGACTAGAGTTCTGTGAAGCACTCTCTGATTATCTCTGTGGCCGGTATGCAGTGACACGTCTAAACCACTCTGTTTTGTTGTCTTCTTTCTTTTTGTTACATTAAAAGGAGGGAAGGCCAACATTTTTTTAAAAATATATTTTATTGATTTTTTACAGAGGGGAAGGGAGAGAGATAGAGAGCTAGAAACGTCCATGAGAGAGAAACATCGACCAGCTGCCTCTTGCACACCCCTTACCGGGGATGTGCCCGCAACCAATGTACATGCCCTTGACCGGAATCGAACCTGGGACCTTTCAGTCTGCAGACCGATGCTCTACCACTGAGCCAAACCGGTTTCGGCAGGCCAACATTTTTACTCACCTCCTAGAAAACTTGAAGATTGAGACCTCCTTGCCCTCCAAGAAAGGGAAACTATTGTAGTTTATCAGTTGCTAAAACTTTGGGTTCCAAAGATGCTGTACCCACTAATGCACCATCCACGATGTAAGAACAAAAGGAAAACAGGGTTTCAGGAGAGTTGAAGCTCCTCTAAGAGAGAAAAAGGGATTTCCGCAGCATGGAAGTGAGTCAGAGGAAAGTGACTGGGAAGGAGAAGGTGATAAGAAGAGTCAGAGGGACAAGAGCCTCATCCCAAACAAGTCAGCTTCACAAAGGATAACTCTGAAGGGCCTGGGTGATGGGCAATGAGCAAAAGTGGTTGAAAGTGGTGACTCTGACTCCAGCCTGCCTCAGATCAAAGCCCAGTTCCACTACTTACTAGTTTTGTCACATTGACCAGTGATTTCACCTCCATGCCACTCATTGGCTACCTCAGAACTCTCTTCTGTAAAATAGAAAAAAAAACATTAGCATCTACCTTTCAGGGGTCTGAGGATTAAATTAAGCCATTAGAACAGTGCCTGGCCCATAGTATGTGCTTAGTAATTTATGCAATATTTGAGAGCTTTGGAGTTGGGTGGAGCTGTGTCATCACAGGCCCAAAGCAACAGAACTCATACCTATGCTTGCACCAGTGGATCCTCCTGTTGGGGCTCTGAAATAACTCATTCCAGAAGGATCCAAAAGGACAACTGCGGTCTCCCAGAGGGAACTCCTGGGTATGCTACCACAACTCTCCTCTCTTCCAAATGCCACAAGAGGGTCACTGTGGTTCCAAGATCAGGAAGCCTAACAAGTCAGGAGCCAGCTGATTGACACCTGAAACCCCAGGTCCCCAGGAAACCTGCCTGGCCCCACTAATTTCTGTTTTGCTCAGTTTGCTTATTTGTAAAATAAGAACACCATCCACCTCACAGGATTATTATGAGCATTAACTGAGATAACAAATGAAAAGCAGCCAGCACAGTGCCTGACACATGTTAGGTTACTTTAAAAATATATATTTACTTTCTTCTTTTCTTAAGCAAAAGGCAGCACTCACTAAAACTGTTAAGGGGCTAATAATGTAAGGTAAAAAACTTAATGAGAAACAGAATTGGCTCTATCCTTAAGACACTGCTGCCTATACCATATCCATTGATATCCCCCAATTGTTTGTTTTTCATAATGTAGATAGATCTGAAAGCATGATTTTAACATAGGAAATAAAATAATAAGAACAGTAATAACCATTAATGATATGTAATCAGATATGTAAGAAAATTTGCTTTTGTTCAATAGGAACATCTCTGGTTTTCTCTTTAGGCCCCCTAGAAAACTAAATCATCATTTATTCCTGTGTGATCGTAACAAATCGGCAGATTTGCTCTGCTGTGGCATTAAGTTCATTTTAGCTCACACAGCACAAGGAGGCATTCTGGAGGTGCTTTTTCATTGTTAAGTGAGCACCTATGTGGTGTTACCCAAAGTAGAGAAGACAAAGGCACTCTGAGGAATAAAAGAGAGAAAGCACTAGCCTAAAAATTAATCAGATTAGATGTATTAGCGGATAGAGCCCTGCAATTTGTTTGCTGCACCCCCGGGGTGACAAGATGATGAAGCTAATGAGGAAACCACTGGAGCGGGCTCAGGGTTTAAAGACCGATATACTAGAAGCAAGGCTTCCTTGGAGCTCGTTTATGATGCTGCACCTAACTCTCTACAGGACAGCTAATTTCTCACACCAATCAGTCCATTGCTAGAAGTGCTGAGGATGGGGAAAATATCCCTGCTGCACACTTTCCTGTATTTCTCCGATTCTAAATCTTCACACAGAAATAATTTGCAAGCACAGCCATCTCGGGGATTCGCTGGGGGATTCGCTGAATTTCCCCTACTCCCTGCCTTTGTTCCTTCAGTCCTAGAGGGATGCTCCAAGCACACAGGAAATGTGGCCCAGGAGTGTGGCGGCATATTTGTGGCTTGTTTCAGGAAGATGAGTGTCTCTCGGTCTCCTCTGGTTGAGCTCACACATTCCATCTTTCAGGAGAGTTTTAAACAGCCCTGGCATATTTGGAGCCCTTTGTTCTCAGGACCAGTTTAGGAAACAGCTCTCAACGCAGCATACTGTGCTCTGTGTATATATCTTCAGGGATTCGGCTATGCCACTGATATTTTCCTATCATGGCTTTTTAGGCAGAACTCCTTGTTACTAACCAGTTTATCCATCTTAATCTAGGCTATAATTCAAGAACCCACCTCAGTGATCACATGCTAGTTAAACAGAGTGAATATGACATATGCATAAAATCTTTGAATTAGCTTTAATTTTTTCCGTTCAGTGTAAAATGTCATTGAAAGCATTCTGAGGCAAATAAATGGGAAATCCATGGATATTCCACACAAATAACTATACATAATTAGACTTCACCCAAATGAATCCAGACAGAGAAGATGTGTCTGTATTATTCAATGATAACACTCACTCATTTACTTTCTTATTGAGATAGATTTCAGGCTAGGAAGGTCCAGGGATGATTAAAATAGAGGGTTTGGGATTCAAATGGACACCAAGAAACACAAGCATGTTCAGAGCTGTGACTGGCCAATGTGGAAAATGGAAAGCCCCAGTCCTGAGCGGATGCAGCCTTGGGGCCCAGTGTTTGTTGAGCAGAAGGAATGTCTGAATTCAGACCCTGCCTGTGACTTCCACTGGGTGCTGTCTGTGTCACTAACAGCCCAGCCTTTGTGCCCCAGGCACAGGAGAATGAAATGAGGCATCGGTGTTGGGTTGTTGCTTATTAACAGGGACTGTCCTACAGGTGAATCTTAAAAAATGTGGTCCCTGCCTCATCATTGTGGTTATTCACGTGGAAGTGAAAGGTTCTTCTACCCGTGGCATAAAATCAAGCAAAAAATTAATTCCATATTTCTTGCCAACCTTGTCTCCTTGACTGGCAGAGATTTGCATGCAGAAGAAATGCTCCCTTGACTCCTGGCATCGGTAGCAAACCAGCCTCTAGTTCATGTTGGAGAATGCTTTAGGGTCTTTATCACTGATTCGAGAGCTCTAGCAGCTCAAATAAATACCCCGATACACGCACAGTCCATGTAGACATGACTATAGTTTATAATTTAGTGAAACACATGGATGGTTATATTCATTATATTTTACAGGAATGGCTTTAGTTCATAGTCAAATATAACGTATGGCCCAGCTGGCATGGCTCAGTGGTTGAGCACCAACCTATGAACCAGGAGGTCACAGGTCGATTCCCATTCCTGGTCAGGACATATGCCATGGTTGCGGGCTCCATCCCCCAGTGTGGGGCCTGCAGGAGGCAGCTGATCAATGATTCTCTCTCATCATTGATATTTCTATCTCTCTATCCCTTTTCTTTCCTTTCTGAAATCAACAAAAATAAAAAATAAAAAAAGTAATGTATGAGTGGTTATATATTTTAAGTATATAGGATAAATTTTACCATTTAAAATGAAAATTCCAAAACATTACCCTTCATAGACAAACCAAAGGGTGCTAATCAGGGAAGAAATTAAAACCCACCCAAGTAATTTATTGGGAATTTCTTTATCTGCTCCATTTCTCTTTTCCCCCACCCTCCCATAGTCTTTTGCTGCCAGCAAGTAAACATAAATGCTGAAACAAGAACAAAAGGAAAACAGAAACATATATTTATGTAAACTTGTATTGATTCAACTAGGAGGAAACCCTACAGCTTTCAAGGTCTGAGTCACAAATCATTATGATCAGAAATGCTGATGTGTTAAGAATATACAAGTGCTTTGCTTGTTATTGTGGCTCAGGCCTGCTGCAGAACTAGAGTTAAGCTGAATAACATTAAACATAGTTTTAAGCCGTCATTTATCAGGTTATATTTTGGAGAAGGGAGGACACGAAGGCCGAGAGTCCAGGCTTATAGATTCTGCTCCACGCGCAATCACAACAGATCCACATTTGAGAAAATCAGAGGGAGGTCACATCACCTTTCCAAACATGAGAAAACTCTGTTCTTCCCAAGATGACCCGAAATGTTCTAATTATTGGTTATTCCCTCCGGTTGGCGAGGCAGCCAACAAGCACGCAGAGTTCAGTGAACCCGCGAGCGCGCAGCTGTTATCTTTGACTTGTGGCCAAAACAAAAATTGGAACAGAATATACCCAGACAAGTGTAAAGGCTTCTGTGTAAAAACGGCTCTTTCCTAAGCCAGATCAACAGCTTTGAAACGGAGAAGAAATGAATGCTTTTCTAGAATGTCTGAATCAAAGCGAGGTCAATGTCTTGAAGACAAAATGTTAACACAGATTAAGCCACACGGGCTGCACCGTCTCCCTGAAGAAGGAGGCAGCCACGTGGCTCCGGGCTGCCCGGGTTCTATCTGTTTGGTTAACTTGCTTGTGTTTTGGAAGCGACTTTCTGGTTTGGGAATGGTGGCGATGTTTACTTAGTTAGTTCCTGATATAAAGAACCAAACACGAGCAAACTGCGGTGCTGGAAGCCTCCACGAGCCAGCCGAGCCGGCCAGCTGTTGCAGAGGCCAGTGACCTCTTTGGCAAATGGCATCCCAGGCGGCTCTCCCCTGGCAGTGTGAGGGCAGAAAGAAACAGCAGTTTCACTTTGGGCTTGAGTCAGTGATTCTGCCCTTTGAATTTCCACTCAAAATGACATTAACAAATACCTCACTTTTGTAGGAAGCAAAGGGACTGGAGAGAAATAGCTGGTAGGAGAAGCAGGAGGGGAAAAAAAATCATCCTTCCTGTTTCTTACGCAAACACTGTGTGTGCCTGCGCTAATCTGGCAATCCATCTTACAATCACCACACAGTGCAGAGCAAGGAAGCAATCCGCACCGCAATAGTGCTCCTCGGAGCTTTTCATAGCTGGATGCCTATTGAGGCTGCTTATATTGTGCCAGCAGGTGGGTGTAAAATAGCAGATTCCGAGCCCATGGAAGCAGTGTCCCAGGGTAGAAGAGGAGATGATTTTTTTTCCAGGAGAGTGAATATGCATATCAATGTACCTGAATGGAGAGCTGGTCCTGGTGAGCTGTCAGCAGCAGCAAATCCGTCTGTACTTCCATCTCAAGTGGTCTGTTTCAGCGATAACAAGGCTTATGTAGCAAGGGTTTGAAAAGCCTGCTTCCCTGGATTCCAGGGGGGTTACAGACCATGTGCAGACAGCCCTGAGCCTGCATTCAGCTTTCGTTCATTCCCCAATTCTCCCTGATGGTAACAATGGTAAAACCGCACCGGTTTTAAAGACCTTTCCGTGGCATGCGTGCAGACACGGTAAGAACTACGAGGCATTGAGGTCTGTTCTAAAACACTCTATCGTTAGGGCAGTCACCTGCATAATTGGTGTCGACTTCATACCCAATGGGCAGGGATAGTTATCAGAAGCCCATTGAGCAAATGGATGGGATGTTTCAAACCTGTGAGCATCAAGCTTCTCCCAAAATAACAAGAAGTGATAGCTGAAATCATGCTTAGCAGAATTGGTTTTAAAACGTGAAATGGGTTTTAAAAGCAGCACTGCTGCCCTGGCTGGGTGGCTTCTATTGGTTGGAGCATCATCCTATGCCTCAAACGGATGGGGGTCCAATTTTTTGTAAGGCCACCTACCTAGGTTGTGGGTTCAATCCCCACAGGGGGCAATTCTCTCTCTCTCTCTCTCTCTCTCTCTCTCTCTCTCTCTCTCTCTCTCTCTCTCTCTCATCAATACAAAGCATATTCTTTGGTGATGAATAAAAAAAAAGAAAAGAAACAGAAGTAGCACTGTCTTCGTATGGGGTATGAATAAGCCTTATGAAGTATCGTGGGAGGGGGAGTCCCTAGGAAATCTGGACTCTTGCTTTGTTCTCTGTGTATGACAACTGCATATCCTGGATAATACTTGAAAGGACCAAGCTGTGTGGGTTGCAGATGGGTGGTGACCAAGGCTGTGTGAAACTAGAGTTTCAGTGAACTTCATAAACACATTAGGACTAATCCTGGTAACAATCCCAGAGCTGTTGTTTATCTGGTTCTTTGTTACCTGAAGTGACCAAGGCAAATTATGCCTGCCACCTTCCTTCCCTCCCCCGGACAGTATGTTTCCTGCTGCTGATTATCTGGTTTCTTACCCTTTCGTCACCTTTTTCATGACTTTTTATAATTGTCTAACACTGGGGTCAGGTCAGCAAACATTTTCTGTAAAAGTCTAGTTAGTAAATAGGTTAAAAGTTTGTAAGTCTCTGTCACAACTACTTAACTGTGCTATTGTAGCAGGAAGCCAGCCATGGGCAATACACAAGTAAATGGAAGGCTGGGTTCTAATAAATCTTTATTTACAAAATTAGGTGGGAGCCAAATTTAGCCCATAGCCATAGTTTGCAGACTTCTTCACTAAGATACTATATCTTGAACAAAGTCATGCCTTTGAATTACTGTACATTTTCAGTTCTTTTCCTACATTTTGACAACCTTCTGTTGGTAGATTGTTAAAGTAATGTGCCCCTGCACTCCACCTCATTTGCTCATGCCTTTCACTATCCATGCCCATGGGCACTCTTGAAGGCTGAACTGAGTGCCTCTGAAATTCATATTTAAAGTCCCAGCTCCCAGTACCTCAGAATGAAGCCATATTTAGAGATAATGTCTTTACATTAAACTGAGACCATTGAGGTGGAGCTCTGACCCAATATGACTGTTGTCCTTATAAGAAGAGGAGGAGTCACCAGGGGTGTGTGCATAGAGAAAAGACCATGTGAAGAGGCAGCACCAGGGAGGCCATCTGCAAGACAAAGACAGAGGCCTCAGAAGAAACTAAACCTGCCAACACCTTGATCTTGAACTTCCAGCCTCCAGAACTGTAAGAAAATACATTGCTGTTGCTTAATCCACCAATCTATGATGCTTTCTTAAGGCAGCCTAGCAAACTAATACACCAGGCCAAATATGTGACTTGTTTTGGCCAATTGGACAATACCAAATATGACACAAGCAGAGGCTTGAAAAGTGTTTCTTGCTTCTCTTGAGACCCTTGCTAACAACATTGGGAACAAGTCTGGACTAAACACATGGCCAGTCATCTTAGCACCAGTTGAACCCCAGAGGCAGCTGCCTTGCTGACTGGCAGCAAATCACACATGTATGAGAGAAACCCACTGAGCTTAACAGAAGAACCAAAGAGCTGGAATAGTCCAAATTGCAGACTCCGAAAGTTGTTGTTTTAAGTTTGCTAATTATTTAAGTTTGCTAATTGTTTAAGTTTGCTAATTGTTGTTGTTGCAAAGTTTGGGGGTCATTTGTTGCACACAATCAATAACTGCTATACCTCCTAACCACTCTTCATGTCTTCTCCACCCAACACTCAGCCTCATCCCTTTCTCTTTTGTTTACTGGGCCATTTTAAAGCCATCCTCCATTTTTTTTAAGCCTTTCCTACTCTCTCCAAACCTTCCAGTAGTTCAGTCCAGTGCTTTATCTACCTAGGACACAGTTACTAGGTGGGTGTGTTTGTTTTCTGTTGCTGTGATAAGAAATTACCACAAACTTAGCAGCTCATACCGACACACATTCGTTATCTCACCGTTCTGTAGTTAGAAGTTTGACACAGGTCTCCAGGTTAGCATTAAAGTGTGGGCAGGGCTGTGTGAATAAGGTTTTGGCAGTGCTGCATGCCTTTATTGGACCCTCTAGGGGAGAATGTTTCCTTGCTCATTCATCTTGTTGGCAGAAATCAGGTCCTAGCTGCTGTAGGTCTGACATCTCTGTTTCCTTGCTGGCTGTCAGCCCAAGGTCATCCTCAGCTTCAATAGGCCACCCACATGCCTTAGCTCATGGTTCTCTCCCTGAACCTTCAACACCAGCAAAGGTGGATCAGTTTGTATTTAGGATCTGTCCTGCATCTTCATCTGTCATATTTCTCAGACTGCAGTGGGGGAAATGTCCTGCTCTTAGGGGCTCATCTGATTAGATTGAACCCACACTGATAATCCAAGATAAACTCCCGTCTCAAGTCCATGACCTTTATCATGTCTGCAAAGTCCCCTTTGCCATAATAACATAGCATATCTTCAGGTTCTGGGAACTAAGATGTGCATATTTAGGGGCAAAAGGATCTATTATTCTGCCTATCACAGTTGGCAGCTTGTACTAATGAAATCAGAGACTATAGTTTTTAGCAGTCCTTAGTTACAATGAGAAATTTTTGGAAGGCTAACCTCACATTCAAAGTGTGACCAACTCCCCATCACAACTACCATCACAGCCACTCCAGTCTTTCTACATTGTCTGGAATCACTGCTCTTATTTATTGAACCTTCACTCATATCTATATGTACTCCTCCATCTACACAGCTCTTCTCCATACTTAAATCAGGGTTTGTGGACTGTGATTCTCTGAATATGAAGTTTTAAGAATGGTGTCTGGACTCCCTTTTGTCATGGTTTTAAGCAAATGAACTCTAACAGGTAGTTGTTTTTCTGTCTCATCTGCTTCCAGTTTAAAGAAGTTGCTCAGCTTATACCTAAGGTTGTGTTCAGAAAAAAATGCCAGTATCATCAGTAATGTTATAAGTTCCTACCCCTATCTACTTAGAATTTTGAGAACTGGTTTATGGCAGTCTTTTAAGGCTACCAGGACCCATTTAATATCAGATAGGATGACTTCAGCTGCAAGTTAAAAGAACCTTGATTTAAACTGGCATACACAGTATGAAAAATTGCTATTTCACATTACAGGAAGCACAGACACAGATCAGACTTCAGGGTTAGTTAATTCTGTGGCTCAGAAAAATAATCAAGGTCCAAAGTTTGTTCTCTCTCTCTCACCCTGCCATTCTCGGTGTCATCAAGCTGGTAGCAAGGCGTCTGCAGTTCTTCCCGGCATCACATCCAATTACAACAACATCCAGGGGGAAAAGAGAGATTGTCTCTTCCTGTGTTTCTACTAGTATCTTTGTTGTGAGGAAACGTTTTCCTGCAAGTTCTCAAACAGACATCCCCTCTGGTTTCATTGACAGAACTGACCTAATTTTAAAACACAACAAGGGAAGGAGGATATGTCACTTCATCAAGCTCTTCCTTGATTGCTCTTTTAAAACAGCAACTGTTCCCCAACACTGTCTTCCAGCATTTCCTTCCTCCCCCTACCCTACCCCACCCACAGACTTGTTTTCCTTCTTAGCTCTTACCACCATATGTTTTGCCTTATTATTTGTACATTTTCTTTCCACACGCACTACAATGTCAACTTACTGTGTTAGAGATTTGGAACTTTTTTATTTATTAAAGATAATGCCTGACACATAATAGAGTCCTCTCAATGTTTACTAAATCAATGAACAAGGTCCCCTGAACCAATCAGGCCTTTGGAGCTAGAGGTAAGATTCCCTTCTCTGTAGGGCTGCAGTGGGAAGGGTGGGTTACTGAACAAAACTAAGCTTCTATTAAGAGTAGATGGGGAAGCTGAAACCGGTTTAGCTCAGTGGATAGAGCGTCGGCCTGCGGACTGAAAGGTCCCAGGTTCTATTCCGGTCAAGGGCACGTACCGTGGTTGCAGGCACATCCCTATTGGGGGGTGTGCAAGAGGCAGCTGGCCTATGATTCTCTCTCATTGATGTTTCTAACTCTCTATCCCTCTCTCTTCCTCTCTGTAAAAAATCAATAAAATATATAAAGTAAAATAAAAAAAAGAAAATCCTTCTGCAAGAAAAAAAAAAAGAGTAGATGGGGAAGTAAATATTGCATAGGCAACCAACATCTTCATTCTTAATCCTACTCCCCACCAGCGCCATCACCAGGATTGGCCTGGGATAACTAAGAAGACAGAGATTTTGTGTTACCGAATCTTAGAGAGGTTTACTGGTCTCAGGTAATCTTCCAATGAGCCTTGGGTCAAGGACCAAACCTGTAGAAACTTTTCTTCACAGTTCCATTCATCCTATTATCCTATCATCATTGCAGGTAGAAGGAAAGGATACGGATGCTATCAAGTCCAGTGACTTCATTTAATCCTTTGCTATTCCTATATTTGTAATACTTTATATAATTTATCCTCATAATTCTGAAAAAAAGCAATTTACCTAAAGTTCACAAAATAATAAGATGGAGTTATCCTGTAAATAATCAGAATATTCTAAAGCAATGAGTTGAAGCAATAAAAGGAAAGCCATTAGGCTGATGTCTGTCTATTCAGCCCACCCACCTGGGAGAGGCTGAGCAGAGCTTGGAGGAAAGCAGTAGGTGACCATATTCCTCATAATTAACATCGGACTTCTATAGCATAATTTATAATATTCTTCATCATGTTCTTGAGAGCTCCAATAGAACTCCCGGAGAACACCAGATCTCTCATACCTCCTTTTGGTGACTCACTCCCTCACAGAGGAGTCAATATATTTACTGCAAAGAGATACAGACCAGGGACCCAGTTTATGCAACTCTGTAAACCCCATCCCACTCTCATACCAAAGGACCTTTCTTTATCCTGGGGAAGAAAAGAAAGGGATGATTTGGTCTGTCCATCCTTAATCATGAGAGTGGGACGATCCTGCAACAGTCACTATGATTCCAACTAACCTAAACTCCAGAATCTTCTTTCCTTTTGAACTTATTTTTCTTAAATTATGCTGGGCTTATCTCAGAGCTCAAGAGTCTCTTACTCCACTTAGACATTACCCCATTTAACCATTGCCATCACTGTCCCTCCCAGGTTCTGCTCCTTCAGGGGACAACACCCCTCTCCACTTCTCAGCATAACCAAAGGCAACTTTGTCCCAGTTTCCTCTATTAGATCCCCAAGCTCCTTCTTGGAATTTCTTATGATCTCCAGGAGGAATAAGATGCGGGAAGTAAATATTGCATAGGCAACCAACATCTTCATTTTTAATCCTATTTATAGGCACTCTCTGAGGAACCCCTAATTATAATCCAATGTTTTCATTATTTTCTTACTCATATTATTTCATCTTTGGCCATTAAGCATTTCTTCATTTGACTCCTGTATCTTTATAGCAGGCACCGCTCCTTTTTTGAGCACTTTCTTATACCCCAAGGTTAACCTTGTATTTCCTCTGCCTTACCCTAGGAATCAATCACTTCTGTATGAAGACCTGGTTTAATTTTATTAAAGAATGGTGTTTAAAAACCCAAGATCTGGACACCAGGTATACTCATTGCTATTGTAGTGACATGCTTCTAGAGACTCTCTCAGCAGATAGAACTAGGGAATACCTATGTGTATACAAAGCCATGTATATATACAAAAAATCTATATTATTATACCTATTTATCTGGATGTGTATCAAAGTCCATGAGTTTATACTTATATCTCTGGTATCAGGCCAACACCACAGGTTTCGTATTAGCCTTCTCTTTGTCCTTATTTGTAATGTATTTCTCCAATAGTGTGAGACCTACTTCTTACTTAATTATTAATTATACTTATTAAATAAGTGAATAAATAATCTCTTTTGTTCAACTACACTATATATACGAAGTGTTTCAAGATTTCTAACTCTTGCCCCTATGAGACACACATTTACTAACTAGATTACAGCATTTATATAGTTATTTTTGTCTTTCATCTTATAGTAGTCAGTCAAAATACTGTTTCACAAATTTACTTAGGTTCACTTTTTTGTAACAATGGCATTCTTAATTCTGAAGGCTTCTTCAGGTGGCTTATGTCTCTCCTCATAGTCATGGGGTTATTTTATCTATATGCGACATTGGATTTTAACATCATAATCCTTTTTTTTTCTAGAGGGTAGTCACATACAAACATACTTTTAAGGTTCTACTTTTAGATCCTTAGCCTAAATGTGTCAAATATATTGGATATATCTTGCCAGATCTTTAAATGTCCTCTTTACAAGATTAAACCTCTTAATTAAAAAGGAAAATGGGCTTGACTCTTGTGTATATTGTATTATGTTTTATTATTTTTCTATACAATACTTTGGATGCCTGAGATGATCATTATAAATTTCTTTTTATTATTTTAAATTTGTATTATTCCCTTAAGAGGTATATTGAATTGCTATAGTTCACAACCTCCAGCCATAAAATACAAAGCAATAAAATCTTCTAATTAATGCACACATATGCAAAGTTTGTAATTAAATGCAAAGCTATAATTGGACCCAGTGCCCCATCTAACATGAAAGAGCAATAGCAATGAACTACAGGGGGAAAAAGAAGAGATAGGATATTCAACCTTGAGGTTGAATAGTTATTCATAGTAATTTAAAGAAAACACATTATTCCAGATTTTAGGGAGAAGAAATACCCATAAAACCAATAAGGAAAAAAATCTGTCCCAATTTATCATTACAGAGGAGGATAAGGTCTATTATACTCATGACACACTGACTGGGAGGAAGTTTTAGCAAATATATGAGTGTTGTAGTAAGGAAATAAGCTCATCTATTGACCATATACTGCCCACATATATTCCTACATGCAGCCAAAACACACACACACAGACACACACACACACACACACACACACACCCCTCTTCATTACTGGGAGTGTTAAATTCCCATTTCCTTTTGAGTTTTGTTCTACACTTTTCTATATAAATACAAGGTTGGAAAAAGTATGTTTACAGTTGTTCATGTGGAAAATAATACAATTAATAAATAATAATACAGGAATAAACTCTGTGTTTTGTGTATTCACAACTATAAACGTACTTTTACTCACCCCTGCATTATGTCTCTTGCTGCAAAGGTAGTTCTAACTTTGATTACAAGTATTTCCAATGATAGTATCAAATGATCCACAAATACACTTTTCATTATAACTTGTTACCAAATTATAAAAATAGCAATTTGGGAGTTTTTAATTTTACATGAAATGGAAAAAATCTGCATTATTGTGTTATATTAATTTTAGGACATAACTAACCAAAGTTGCTTCTTTTCTGGTTTTCTGATTGAACACTGTCATCATCTTCCACAGAAATACCCAACCAGAGCCTAGAAATCATCTATTCCTCACTTTCTCTCTGTGCAAAGGCTCATGAATCCATCAATAAGTCCTATTAAGTTGTCTCCAAAATGCAACATAAATTCTTTACACTTCTAGTCCCTGCTGTCACAATCCTACTCCAGCCCATTGTCATCAATTGTCGGGACCACTGCAATTGTCCCTTAACTGCTCTTCTAATATCCACTTTCCCCACATTGAATCCACTCTTTGTACTGTAGCCAAAATGAATGATCATTTACAAATATAAACTCCTTTTTTAAGTACATTACTTCTTTTTTAAAGAATGTTAAATGTATCCCATTTTTTGTGTGGTCGAAAGACTATGCTGCATTTGTCCCTTTTGGGAACTTATCTTGCCCTACACTTCACCTCACTCTGAACTCAGTCCTATAACCAATCTTTGCTTCCTGGAATGTTTCCTTTCTTTTGCCCTTCCTGCTCATTCTATACCTGGTTAATTCCTACCAATCATTTATATCTCTACTCAAAAGTCACTTCCTCTAAGAAATCCTCCCTAATCCTAACATAATAAGGCTTATCTATAATATTATCAAAGTACAATAGACTTTATTTTCATAGCACTGATCATAGTTTTTTACATTTGGAAAATAATTTGATTATTGAATTTCTAATCCCACTGCACTATAAAGAATTATGCGTATTTGAGCATCCTTAGCACAAGGAAATAAGTGTCTGACACTTAGGTGATGAATAATGAATAGTGGATAGAAATGAAACAGTTTGGGTGCTGTCAGGTAGTTCAGTCGGTCAAAGCATCATTCTGATACACCAAGGTTTCAGGTACAATCTCTATTAAGGTACATACAAGAATCAACCATTGCCAAGATCGGTTTGGCTCAGTGGATAGAGTGTAGGCCTGCGGACTGAAAGATCTCGGGTTCGATTCGGGTCAAGAGTATTGGTTTCGGGCACATCCCCGGTGGAGGGTGTGCAGGAGGCAGCTGGTCGATAATTCTCCCTCGTCGATGTTTCTAGCTCTCTATCCCTCTCCCTTCCTCTCTGTAAAAAATCAATAAAAATTAGAAAATTTAAAAAAAGAATCAACCATTGAAAAGAAAAAAGAAAAAGAATCAACTAATGAATGTACTGTATAAATAAATGGAACAAAAATGAATGCCTCTCTCTCTCTCTCTCTCTCTCTCTCCCTCCCCACCTTTTCTATCTCTTTCTCAAATCAATAAATAATAATTTAAAAATAAATGCTATTTTTAAAGTAAAAGAAAAGAAATAACCTGGATATATGGAATTTTTACTTTTGTCTTCTTTATCAACCATCAACAGCAAGTGGAAGAAAAATCTTGTTAGTACATGTGAATCTCCTAGTGTGATCCCTTAAGTTCTGCTGAGCTCAAGACAGATGGAAACCCTGCAGCTGCCTCACAGAATGGCTTTCAGATATGACCTGCATACAAAGCAGAGAGCAGAACACTCAGGACAAAGAGCCAGCAGCCAGTTGACATCCATAAAATACAAGACTAGCTCTTAGGCCAAGTAAAATAGGTACAGATGTAGAGATGGGATATGCTAATTTATTGGAATTATTACATAAAATTTGAATATATGGCCTTTTATCGGCCACTCTATATTACCTGATTGTACATATCATCTTTTCAAGCTCAAAGAGCAGGAGACTAAATGTCTCAACATTGATTTTTCTTTTTTCTGACATTTCCAGGTGACATATTTTAGTGAGCTAAATAAAAAGGTAATACTTTCTGACCCCTTCTTTTCTAGCTCCCACAAAAATATTGGAGGCAGGAGGGTAACCCGCCTGGGGAGGAGACACACACCATCCCAAAGAAGGAGTCAAGAGGCAAACACTGGGCCCAGGGTGAGAAGTAAATGCTTGCCTGCTCTGGAATGGGGCAATATGCAGGGATCTGGTACCAGAGCGTGGCTGAGCACCATGAGGAATTTCCAAGTGGAAGAAGTTCTAGGCATCATTTGGTACCTAAGGCATGGGCTAGGAAAGATGCAGGAAGCAGGATCCAATGATAAGGAAAGGGGTAGTGGAAATCAGGCAGGTAAAATCAAGGTCTATGGGTAACCAAATGGTTTGTGAATAGAAAGAGGAGAGAATTTGAGAAAAAGGAAGGATAGAAAGCCAAACAGGCTAACTCTCTCCCTTATCACAATAAGTTGTTCTTGAATCTTCCTGAGATTCTATCTGCAGTCTCCTAATGAGTAATTTTCTGATCTTTTTCCCTTGGATGAACCTGCCAGAAAAACCCCCAACCCTGCATCAATTCAATCACCTACCTTTCCATTTATATACCTTGCTAGAGGCTAAGTATAGCAGTTAGCATAATAAAATGTGAGAAGTTAGTCAGAAAGCTGATAGACACCTTCAGCAGGGCTGATGATTTGCATATTATTGCCTGCTGCCAGACAGCTGAGGGCAGTTCCCCCAACCTGATGGTTCTTTATTGTTTATCAAACCTTAACTTTGATATGTATATCTGCTTTGCTAAAGGAAAAAATGTGTGAATAAACTGCCATGGGCCTGGAGGTTTAGAGAGCCCACTTTACTAGAAAGTGGAGTCTCCCCTGGCTCCCCCATGCCTCCCAAATTTATATTTATTATCTAGTTTCTCAATCCATTTACACACAGCCCCTTCTCTAGATTCCTGAACCCTTGCTGCAGAAAAGACTGTGGCAATATCTTATTTGGTATGCACATATCTCAGGATAAAATTCTCCTAACTGTGCAGAATAGCATGATTGTTAGTTAATGACCACCCCTCCACCCCCCCGCCGCATCTGAGCTCCCAGTATGCCCAATCACCTTTCCCAAGATCCCATTCAAAAATGTTAACATCTGAGTTGGTTCTTTTGAACTTTCTCCTCTCCCATCAAGTCTCATCCTCACCTTGATTCTCAGTTCACTGCCCTTCTATTTTATAGAGAAAATAAAAGCCATTGAGCAATAAATACCTCAACCTCCAACCACTACCCTAGGAACTGAGCAGGTGTCTGGTCTTTGTTTTTGTTCCTTCCTATCTCAAAAGAAGTAGCATTAAAGATCACATTCTATCCAAATCTTCAGAGGACTTGCTCAGTCAATTACATCCTCCCTTCCTTTCCTCTACCTTCAACTTCTCCTTTACTGCTTATTTGTAGTGGGTAAGTCCCTCCTTGTTTAAAATTATTAATTCTCACTTTAACTCTTTCTTTCCCCACTGTCACAGGTGACTTAAAAGGTTCTGTTATACTCAGAGATTTCTCCTCACCTGGCACAACTAAATCAGCTCTCACCAAATTAACAACAACCCAATGGACACTTTACTGTCTTTATTTCACTCACTGCATTTGACACTCATGGCCACTCTCTCTTCTCTAGGCTGGATTTTGTGATACCAATTTCTCTTCTTTCCATTCCTTTGTAGTATCTTTTGCTGACTTCTCTTCTACTCCCTTTCGCTTCTTATAGACACATCCTATTTAATAAAAAGGGAATATGTTAATTACATTTTGATGCCTCAAAAATGGCATCACCCATAGCCAATAAAAAGGGAATATGCTAATTTACTGTCACACCTTCAAAGATGGCAGCACCCACAGCCACAAGATGGTGGCGCCCAGTCTGGAGTCCCCCAAGCCCCTCACCCTCCCCCCCCCCCCCAGCCACCCAGGGTTGGCCTACGCTCAGATAACCAGTGCTTTGTTCAACTGCTGCAGTGGCAGCAGCAGAGGTGTGATGGGGCATCGCCTTCCCCTGATTGCTGGCTTGTCTCCCACCCCTGAGGGCTCCCGGACTGTGATAGGGGGCAGGCTGGGCTGAGGAACCCCCTCTTCAGTTGAATGAATTTTCATGCACCAGGCCTCTAGTATTATTTATAAAATCTCATTCACATCAACCATTGCCAACCACTTAAAAACAGAAAACTTTCAAATAGAAATTCTGAGCTCCTCAGTTCCAGATTACTCTGACCAAGAGTTTACCAAGAATTTCTATTTGAAAACTAAAGAACTAATCACATCCCAACTCGAATCAATAAGCTTCCTCACAAAAAGCTCTGTTTTATTCATCTTGTCCCTGATAGCTTCTCAGTTCAGCCCTGGTCACCTAAACCAGGAGCCTGAGAATCCATCTAGGTTCTTACCTATCCTCTGCCCTTATACCCAATTAGTCACCAAATACTAGTGATTGTCCATCTTAAATATTTCTTTTGTTCTTTTATTTTTTAAGTTTATCTTTATTGTTGAAAATATTACTGATGTCTTCCTATGTTTTCCCCACTGACCGCCTCCACCCATACCTGCCTCTCCCAGGCCTACCACACTATTGTCTGTGTCCATGGGCTATGCATATATGCATATAAGTTCCCCAGTTAATCTTCTCCACACCCCTAACCTTTTCCCTGCCTTACCTCTGAGATTCATCAGCCTGTTCCATGCTTCTATGTCTCTGGATCTATCTTGTTTATCAGTATATTTTGTTCATTAGATTTCACATATGAGTGAGATCATGTGATATTTATCTTTCTCTGGTTTATTTTACTTAGCACAAAATTCTCAGTTCTACTCATCTCCACTTTTACTACTATGGTTAGGCTTCTATTGTTTCTTTTCTGAAATAAAGCACTGGACTCCTAATTTATCTCATTGTCTCTACTCTGCTCCCCCCTAAATATATCCTCCAGAGTTCGTCACTGCTTTTATTCATTTAAAGACATACTATAGGGAAAATAACACAACTTCCTAGTATGTCATACAAATGATTCACAATCTAAAGAACATGATTACTTTCCTGAATAATAAGTATATTATTTGCATATTAATAATGTCTACTGCATAAGTTCTTAGGGAGGCATAATTGAGTTAATACTTATAAAATGTTTAGAAGATTATCTTTTACAAAGAGAGTGCTCAAAAAAAAACAGATAATACCCTAGTAAGAATTCAATAAATGTTCAATAAATGAAGAAATGAAACAGATACTCAGCAGATTTAGTGCTTTGCATGCCAGTGTTATGCAGGAACACAGAAAACTTAGTACGGCACATTAGGCTTCAGATTCCAGGCTAATGGGGAAAGAACTGCTAATATGATGCCAGTTAGAGCCCTCAATGGCTCAAAGACCATATTCCTGGTATTTGCAACCCTAATTTAGGTAGGTAGAGAAATTTAGGATAAAAAGCACCTTAATTGTGAGATCTTTTTGTTTGTTTCTTATTTTTATTCTGTTAGAAATGATTCATTTGCATGCTCTTCTCTGCTTTTTCACTTGTTTGAAATCTTTGAGTATAGAAACCTACAGAATATGGGCTGTATTACACATAGTGGGAACTCAAGCTATAAATGATGTTCTCTAAATAACTGATGATGAGAAGATGGTCAATTAATGACAATGAAGATGCTAATCAACAGAGTTCCTTCTACCCCTCTCACCCACAATATTACATAAGCTTGCCAAATGAGGCTCCTGAGGCTTATAACCTTAATAAGGTTTTACATGAAAATCTCTCAGGTGGTAGATCCTGTTTCTGAAGAGGCACTGAATTTCTTCTGCAAAAAGACATCTTTGTGCTCTTTCACATCTAACTCCCGGACATGCCTGAACTTCCATTAATGACCTGACATTGTTACTTATCCAAACCAGGCCTCCAAGTTCTTTATGTTGGTAGGCTCCTGCACCATTTACAGGCAATGAGCTTCTCATGTTCCAAACTTACTTCTTTTAACTCTGGAGAACCTGGACTGAATCAAGGAAACTCCCTTTGAACAACTAGCAGATAGAATGTCAAAATACTTCATGTCCTCCAAATTCTTTCACTGAGGCAGGATACAGCCATGACATTCAACACAAAGACCACAAACCACTGCCAATAATGAAGAAATATATTTTACTTCAGTAATTATGGTCAGAAAATGACATTTAAAGAGAGAAATTAGCTATTATATTTTAGACATTTTTAGTTTTCTTACTCTTTCCTATTTTAGGATTCAGAAAGGATTATGTCATACAATTAATAATCTACCTAAACACATAAAGGAAATAAAAGGTGTTTAGTATAGTAGGCTGGAAGCCTGGCACAGAGTAAATATAATAAGCGGTTATAACTGATGTTATTATTATCATCATTTTGATCACCATCTTCCCCTGTCCATTGAGGGTATAACCAGATAACACAGCCAATCATAAGTGTATATTCAATTTAGATGATAGAGTTAAAGATAAATATCAATTAAAGATTTTTTTTTTTTTGCTTTTATTACAGTGTCACATTTACTTAGGAGATCTGTGAGGTAGGGAAGGTAATATAATTACCCTAATTTTGCATATAGGAAAGCAGACACTAAAAGAAGCAGATCAATACCACCCCTTCCCCAATGGAATTCAATGGAAGATAGGAGCCTACAATTCTGCCTTTCAGACTTCTGGCTCTTTACTCTTTCTTTTTGAGGTTGAGGAATAGAGGACCTTGGAGGACAGGGCTGCAAAGGAGGTGTGGGAATAAAAAAACAGTATCTTAGGAAGCTGTTTTCCAGGTTAGCAAAATATACAGCTGCAAAATTTTTATTGTCTTTGTGTATGTGATTTATATAATTTATATCTCTTGATTTTCACCTCCATAAATTAATTGTAAATAGATATTAGCCTACATTCATGATTTGTTTATTGCACCAGCATAAAAAGTCAGAACATAGCACTATATTCTACAAAGGCTCAAATTTTTCTTTGAATTTATAATACTTGCTCTAAAGGAGAAGTGAGATTCTGACAAGCATGAGTTGATTTCCCATTATGTTTCCTAGCTTCTTGGCTCAATAAGCTAGACTTTCAACAGTGCCAAACATACGTTGACTGCCCTGGATCACCCAAGGTATGCTGGGGGCCTTCAGAGACCATATGTTAGGTATCTGACATATGTTAAAAAAGAGTTGGTTGTATTTCTGAAACAGATTTCCATAATGTAACTTCGGCAGTGCTAGAATTAGCCCTGTAGCTCATCATGTTTAATTCATGCTTATTTACATTTGAATCTGTGAACTTTTCCATGAAGTCTTTGCAATTGCACTTCCATTGTAGTAGTCATTCTTGCTGAATTTTTCTGTGCTTTAAACACAAATGCCAGTGCTTTGTGAAATTTCACAATTGTGCTATTCACTGTCATTTTTTTCCTGCCATGAATCAACATAATTTGATGATAGCTGTACAATTATGAAAATACCATCGAGTAGATATCGCCCACACGAACCAAGTGCTAAGCATTATTGTAATGAAGTCAGGAAAAAGTCATGAAGTTTCTAGCCAACCTGAACTTAACCAAACATGAAGTGATTTAAGTTAGTTGAAAGTGTTAGCACTGGGTTTTTCTATTGTAGCAATAGAAGTTCCATACAATTAGAGCAGTTTAGGGAAGGACTGCCTCCATAGTTGCATTTTACATAGAGCTGACAAAACTACTGGATTTACCCCATCAATTTCACATTCACTCAGCCATCCCCTCTAAATACCACATGATTATCTCCATTTTTAAATCAGGTTCTACGCATCCCCATGTCAGAAAATCATAGCGTCACAGCAGATAGGAACTTTGTAGATTATCTAATCCCTCACATTCATTTTACACATGAAAAACTCAGACCCAGGTTTTTTTTAATGTTTGTTTGTTTGTTTGTTTGTTGTTTGTTTGTTTGTTTGTTTTAATATCACAGCTATATAGCAGCAGACTGTATCTATAACTCAGGCCTCCTGATGCCCAAGCCAGGAAATAGTTTCCACATGTACTAGATAGAGCACATCTCAGCAATTATGCCTGAGTGTTACAAGTCAAGCCTGAAACTTGGCTCCTACCTGAGAAATGGAACACCTAAAGCTCAAGCTTTACCTCCTTTCCCACTCAGATAGAATGGCTAGTCTGGCTTTATGCCTGAAAACCTCACTATTAGAAGGTTCTTCCTTGGATTTAAACTGTTGGATTCAGTTAAAATGGAAATAATGTATTAAAGGGCAGAAGCTGTAACCTGAAATGGACCAAGTAATACTTTTCATGGATTCCATGTCAGCAATCAGAGCCTGAACGAATGGGACAAGAAACAGATAATACAGTATTTGATGGAGGTAACTGATGCAATGGGAAGAGGGAGAAGACATTGGGGACTGTGGGGACCTGAAATCTGAAGATCTGGATACTACACAGCTTCAGAGAGGCAGCAATGAGTGACTATAATGATTGGGAAATGCGAAGGAAGAGACCCTGATAAAAAGGCATTGGTACCTATACACCAGAACCCATGGATAATGACCAATAACTGGTATTTCCTTCTTTGGAGAAAAATTTTATCCCCATGCAGCATTTTCCTTTTTCATCCTGTCTTATACAGAAAAGGTAAGAAAATATCTGCATTCATCTTAAGCATTCTTGCCTAAGCACTCTTTCTGAGCATGTATTACCTGTGGGTAGTCAATTCCATAGCCAGAAAGTTTGTGGTTTTAGGAAATCTTCTCAGTTCGGACAGCAGGGGGCAAGCTCCCAAACAAGCCATCCTCCTCCCATGCTTTCGCTATAGAGCTTCTGCAAGAGGGCCTTGGTCAGTTTGAAGTCCACAAAATAGAGGAAAAGAACTTCAGCTACTACGTAACAACACTTCTGCCTCTCTCCCCTTTTCCCATCTTCATAATTTATAGATGCTGAGCAAGGTGATTGTGCTGACATTTAGAGGCTCTGGGCTCACTGTCCTGCCCTGCCTTAAAAAGGTAAAATATAATGGGATAGGCAACATCCTTGAGAGGGAACCCCCTCTTGGGTAAGATCTTATATTTACAGGTCACCTTCTGGTGTGTCTAAGTCAATCTACCAATGAGATACTGTGCTAGTCAATGAGAGACTACTACAGAGAAAACCCAGAAACAAAGCTTCTAACCCAAATGAAGGAGAGGGGGCATCTGTGTAGAGAGAGAGCCAACAATAATATCAGGAGAGTTAATGAGAGAGGAGAGACAGAAAGGGAATGCAGGAGATACATGAGTGAGAAAGGGAAAGTAAATGTATCAAAGATAAGGGATAGGACATGTACCTTTCAGTAGATCAGTTTTTCCCAAACTTTAGACATATGTGTACCCCTTCTATAATTTTCGTAATGCTGAGTACCTCTCGTACTCATGAGAACATAGAATTAGGCTCAGCTAAGCACGGTGCAGTGCATATCCCCACCAAACTCTGGTGCAACAAGTACCCCTTCCAAACTCTTCCCGTACCCCTAGGGATACACATACCACACTTTGGGAAACACTGCAGTAGATGATAATAGCGAGAATTGTCTGCCCAGCATAATGCTCTGATTCATACATCTTATTTCTGGTTTCTGTGACTTTACATATCCAGGAAAACACTGTAATAATTAGTAAGGGTCTCTAAACATTTACCTCTAGGAAAAGTAACTGAGAAAACGCACACCACTTTTGGATGACAAGGAAAAGCCTGCGGCTTGATAACAGTGACTCAATAGCAGAAACTCTGACTTATAGCTTCCGCCTCTAGGAAGATTGTCTGCCATTTCATCAACTTGACTTTGAGTGTCCCCTAATAACTGGCACATTACCTTTTTTATTTTCTGGTTTGTCTTGGATTATAACTCCTTGCATCCTGAGTGACTCTGCATTTTTGACATTTGTGAGTGACCAAATTCTTAACCCTTCAATTTGTCAGCAGTTCAAGTATCCAAAGTGCTTAACTGAATAAGACTCACTGTGGACTTTTGGCGGATGTATACTAAACATGTACAGCTATAAAAGCTCTTCCCTGTTCCTTCACATGCCCAGGAGCCCCTCCAAGTGCAAAATCACCCAGAAGTACACAGAGCACCTGTGAAATAGAGAGATCACTGAAGCAGAGGTGTTAGAAAATGATAGAGGACAAGGGAGCAACAGCACTTGTCCTGCTAAAGACATGTCACACAGAGCAGCCAAATCTTTGCCTGCCAGCTTTGAACATGCTGGCTATAGCACGGCCTTCGTTTGCCAAGAGAAAAGATTCTATTGTAGAACTCTCTCTAGGCTCAGGGAAATAGTTATTAACTGTGGCTTCCACAGGCCAGGATTATGCCAGGTGGGAAAAACCACGGACTCTAATCTGCTTGATCTGAAATGTCAAATTGGGCCTAAACACTTCCTAGTGCTCTTAAGTGCTGCTGGGAGAGCCAAACTCCTCATGCCTTAGACCTTCTGTTCTCAACTCAGCATTTTCTTTCCTGTTTACACATTAATTAGAATTCTTTGCAAGGGGGAGAATAGTCGTTCTGCTATTATGCACGATCAACAGGCCATTTTCAAGCTTAGACCCAAAATTCAGTGATTAGACCTCAGTCGGCATGCCTTCTGGCAACTCTAGCTTAGCCCTTCACACTTGCTGAGTAGACAATAGTCAGTCCTGTGGTTCTGAGATTGGAAAAATATCAAGCCTCCTTTCAACTTTAATCTCTGTGCCCACAGAGCTCTGAGGGAGGAACACCAATGATGAGTCCTCCTCCTGGGACTAAAGCAGGATACAACTCACTTGCATAAAAGAGACAGGGAAAGTCCTTCAGAGGCATATGGAAAACAGGCCTGAGCAACACCAGGCCACATTAGAAAGCTGAGCACAGCCAAGCTGGCAACAAGGACACTTAAGAATGAGGTGTGTTGGATGGTACAAAGCAGTGAAACGAGACCAGAGCCCGAGGAGCACAAGGACATCTGCCCTTGCAGGTGGAGAGTCACAATGGTGCTGTATTCTGCTGTGCATGCAGGTTTGGCAGTGGCATTCCACTGCCATTCCTTTGCCATCAGAGTGTGGCTGTCATGTATGGGAGGTTACTAACCAGACAAGCACACAAACTCATAGTCTGCACTTAGCTCTATCTACGTGTTTTTTAAATTAGAAGGATTATTTTCTAAGAGTAAAGAGAATCTGTGTAACTTAAGTTCTCAAAAAAGAGCAAACATTGTATAATAAAGGATTTGATTCCATTTGATGTTTGACAATGGACAGCTTTCATGGCCCACCACTACCCCTTCCCTGCACCACATCTGAGCAAGCTAAAAAGTAAACTCTGTGCTCTCTGTTTCGGCACTGACAGCAAGGTTAAACTAAGCACAAACCACAGTCTCTGCCTAAGAAATTTTACCTTGACTACAGCCCCCTAACCACTTAAACTTTCTTCACTTTCTCAAGCCATTTTCAAACCAGTTTGGAGCCTATTTTCCCCACCACCCCCTCACCACCTACAGAGTCTCATTATGTAGGCAATAAACCTTTTCACATCCTCATGTGTAGTGTCATCATAACCCCATCCACCTCCATGGATCAACCACAACACAATGTTTAAAATACATAAGAGCAAAATTGTTTTTAAAAACTTGACTTGGGGAGATTTTCAGATCTATTCTTAGTTGTTGAAAACAATTTGCATAACAACATGAATTGTATGATTTCCTTTATTTAAAACTAGTGGCCAGGTACACAGAATTCATGCACAGGGAGGTGTCCTTCAGCTCGGCCTGCACCCTCTTCAATCTGGGACCCCTTGAAGGATGACCTTTTGTCAGTTTACAGGGATCAGGCCTAAACTGAGGATTCCTTACATTAATGAGGTGAGGAGGAAATAGGCACTCTCCACCATCCAGTGAGCCCTGGAGAAAACTGATATATAAATGATCAAATCCTTTGACCTAATTTTTAAATGATCTAGTAATAATTTCATTTCCAGTGCTCAATCCTAAGGAGAAAATTAGTGTACTGCACAATAATATATATATATATATATATATATATATATATATATATATATATACTGTATCACATTGTTTTTAAAGTGAATTTTTAGTTTTATAAATGGAACATATGTATATGTATATTAAACATGAAGTAGGTTATAAGGCTTATGGTGGACACAGCTTCTGCTGACCCAGTATTCCCTAAGCCTATTCCTTAGATTCTGCCTCCTTTCTCTCTTTGATAGGTTTCTTCTGATGTGTAACTGCATATTTTTAATTTTTATTTTTCAATTACAGTTGACATAATTTCATATTTTCAAATAGCGTGCTTATCCTGCTACTTCTTTATTCATCAATTTTAGACATAATATATTAATTTGTTACAAGTGTTGAGAGCTCCACATCTCAATTTGTTGTTAGTGGAGTGGGCTTCTTTCCATATCCCAAGAAAAGGAATTTTCTGAGACTCACATGGGATAATGAGATATTGTAGAAGCTTTATTTATATAGAATTAAAAACCTGAGTTTCCCAGGTCCCCTCTCCCTTCATCTCACCACAGAACAAATATAGCTGTGGCTTCAGCATAGCTATTGTAAAATTCAAGTCAGTGTCCAGAATTTCTGCTCCAAGTTTGGGAAATATCCAGTCCAGCATCAGGCTACCTTAGTTTGTGTTTCCCGCTGTAGTAGTCCATTTGTTCATTGAGTGTGGGGTCCACATGGCCATGGGCCATTCATCCGTGTGGGGGAACATGGGAGAGTGCAAAGCCAGAGGAACCAGAGAGCCAAGAACAAGCCATAAGCCAAGAGTCATAAGAGTGAGCCAAGAGAGAGAGTTTTTTTTTTTATTTGGGAGATTATGTATCCCCAAATTCTCATTGACCTGCAATAGCCCTGCCCATTCTGGACAATGATCTCTGTTTCCAGGTTTGACTGACAGGCACTTTCCCTAGACATCCCAACATCACTACACATATGTCTATCTCCCCTTTGTTGGCCCTCTTACTTCAGTAATCTGCAGGGAATATATCTGTAGTTTCCTTGGGAGTGTGAAATTGAAGCTTCCTGGTGAAGCTGCCCAAATGGCCATACCTATTTTCTATTATTTCTCCTTTCTTATCCTATATAATAAAAGCCTAACATGAAAATTGTTTGATTGGAAGTTCGACTGCTCACTATGACTTACACGGACCACCAGGGGACGGTGCAGAACATAGCACGCATCAATGATGCAACACTGGCATCAGGTGGCGGTGGATGTGCTGCCGCCCTGATGGGCCCCACCATGGCAGGATGGTGGAGCTGGTGAGAGGGGGGAACCAGGAAAAGGTGGGTGCAAGTGGGGGCCCGATAGCCCTGCTGATCACCTCCCAGATGGTGACTAGCAGCCAACAGGCCCTGATCACCCAATTGGGACCCGGCCCCAACATGGGATGAGGAATTGAAGGTGGGTGGCAGCAACTAACCTCCCACAGCACCTGGATGGGGGGCTGAGACCTCTCGCCAGCTGCCTGGGACTGGAGGTGACAGGGACAGAGGTACAGTGAGAATGCAGGGTATTTGCCAACCTTGCTCTCACTCATCCTGCTACCCTCCCTCGGGACACCAGGGCTTGTGCACCAGGGAAGCCCCCAGGCTCAGGTGCTGGGAACCTGCAAGAAGCCTGACTCATAACCCTTTAGCCTCTTCTGGGTGAGCTGGATCAAAGCTGCCAGGACCATAGGGTCTGGTCGGGCTCCCCATGGATTCATACAGGAGCTGATCTGCAAAGCTGACCAGGAGAAAGTGCACTGCCCACCCGGCTTCTGTGCAGTGCTGCTGGGAAACCCAGAGGCTCACGCTGCACCCTGGCCCACGGCGTCTGGTCATGCTCACCACTTTTCCACATGGGGACTTGGGTGCCATGACACAGGTGGAGGAAGGCACAGGGGTCCAGGGCCCAGGTGCTTCCCAGGGCCCAGAGGTCAGCTGGGACCTACCCTTCCATGCCAGATGCTCATGCTTTGATCACTGGCCAGGGCTATGGACCATACCAGTGCACAAATTTTGTGCACCAGGCCTCTAGTTACTAATAACTAGCTAATTACAACAGTGTCAGTGTTATGATAGCTGAAACTTCAGTTCTTCTTCTTCCTGCATCATCATCCTCACCTCCTGTCCTTTCTTCCTCCCAATATTGTTATATCACAATCTTATTTTCTATTATTATAACTATGCAAGTATTTGTACTGAGTCAAAAAGTGTGATACCATTTTCTTTCTTGTACAATATTTTTCCTAAAGTTAATAATTGCTTCTTCTTTTCTATGTAGCTATGCCTAATATTTTTCAAATAGCAGCCCATTCTCCCAAGAACACACTAGGGATTCTCTTTCTTCCTTTTCTTGTATTAGGTAGAAAAACTATTTTTCTTGATTTTCCTCTTTCTTTGTTTCCTCTCTACTTGAGTGCACATTCCAGCAGTCTTCCAGAAAAGAAAACAAGAAAGATTTTTTTTTTGTTTGTTTTAAGTATTTTATTTCTCTTACAATTTTCTCATCGTTATTTTTCATGCATCTCTTATTAGTTTGATGTTAGACTTTCTGGATGGACCTACTTTCCTTTTCTTCCATTTCCTGCCTCCTTTTATACTATTTTATTCTACTTTCTAAGAGTTCCTAAACGTTTTCCTCCAATCCTTTTATTAAATTTTGTATTCTACTATCATATTTCTAATTCTAAGGGTTCTTTCTAATCCCTTGCTTTTTTTACAGCCTCTGTGTTTGTTTTATGGATATAGTATCTTTTATGGCTCTGAAGATATTAAATATAGATTTTTGTTTGTTTTCTTTCGCATTGTCTCTTTTTTTATGTGTCCTTTATTATTATTTGCTTGTTTTTCTCTTTAATGTTGAATGAATTCCTCAAATATATAGTGATCCTTGGCTGAATATTCACATTTAAGGCTGGCAATTCCAAAGTTGCTGATTAGTTGGTCAGGATTTATGGGTGTGACCTTCTACCTGTGGAAGTGTGGTACAAATGGGCATGGCCTGTCAACCTATGACATAAACAGGGTGATGTTTTACTCTGAAGTAAACAAGGCTCTTGGTGAGAGATGTGTCAGTTTCTGGATATCTCTCTTCTCAGGGAATTTGGTGAAGAGGCATCATACAACTGGCTGTTAGCATTCTAGAAAAGTAGGCAGGGGGAGACTGTTGAAAATTCTAGAGATTAGTACATTATATTGGCCCTCCTCTCAGCTCTGTGCCTTACCTACCTGCCTCTCCCACCTTCTGTGATACCACTGCAAGTACTATGACACATGGTTTACTAAAAGAGGGGAAACAGACAAATAGACAGAAGGGGCAGTACAGCCTGAAGGAACTATGTGTTACTCAGATGGTGGATTGGATTGGAGCCTTCTGCAAGACCAGTATAGTTTATTGACGTGTAAGGTTTCCTAAAGATGAATCCTACTCTTAGGACTAACTCTGGCCAAAAAAAAGGAGATAAAATGTTGTAAGCTGGATAAAAAGTACCAGGCAGCAGCCTCCTTAGAGCTATATTGCTAAAATAAATCTTCCTGCTAGCTGGTCTGAAGCTCACTGTTTCTGTGCATTGGATTTTAGCCTATTTTTATAGTCATGCATTCCTATAAAGACATTTATTACAGATTGCAAAGACATGATTATGAAGAGTAGCTGTAGAAAATGAATTATGCAAAGTAAAGATCTTGCAATCTTAATAAATATACTTGTTAACAAATATGCAGCAAGGAAACAACAGGCTGAGAGCCGCTACCCAAGAAATGACTGCTTATTATCTGAAGAAATAAACCATATCTTTGGTAAGCCTATGTGAATGACATCCTGCAATTCTAGCTGAAGAAAAACATTTAGACCCTGAGGTCTTTACCTTGTGCCACTACTGGGAGGGAAGGAAGAGTCTCTGCCCTCTTTCTAAAATCTTGGTGCAAGTAAGAATCATGTCAGGGTCAAGAAGAAACTCACATTTACAGCTTTCTTAGTATCTTTTTCAAAGATATCAGGAGAAGCACCGAGAAGGCAAATTCAAAGATAGCTTTGGAATGATCTGGAGGGTTTGGGGTTCTTATTATTTGTCTCTCTGACTTAAGGGTGGTGATTGATTTCTTGCTATGATGACTGAATTTCTGCTTCACTGAACTTCACTATACATGTGAAAAGTTTTAATCTCAGGAGGTAGGCTTAGTACAAACTCCAGGGGACACTGCCTACCATTGCAAATGTTCATTAGAAATAGTACTGAAGCATATATCTACCCAATATCTACCAATGCCTGTATATTATACAATAGTTACCATAATGTTTAAATTATCCTATAAAAAGTCCTCCAATCCTCAAGATATAACTAATTACCTCTACTGCATGTTGACATTTGTACTTAACTTTAGCACTGTTATAATTACCTATTTATATCTCTCCCTTCAAGTCTCATTATTAAGAAGGCATGGATGGGGCTTCATCCATTACTATATTCTTTGCTCAGTGCCTATCACAGAGCTGGAAACATAGCAAAAGCTCAAAAAATACATGCTGCATGAAGGATTGGTTTACAATGTCTTTTTACCTCACAAAGCTTGCTTCACTTCTCACCTAGCTTCTAAATAATCTAGGGATAATTTGACTGACTGATCCCATTTCTAGGAACATATCATAAGAAACCTGAAACATCCATCAGGAAGAAAATATGCACCCCTATGTTCATAGCAGCACAATTTACAATAGCTAAGATCTGGAAACAGCCCAAGTGCCCATCAGCAGATGAATAGGTAAAAAAGCTGTACATTTATACCATGAAATACTATGCAACAGTAAAAAAAAAAAAAATGATCTCTTACCCTTTGAGATAGCATGGAGGAACATGGAGAGTATTATGCTAATTGAAATCAGTCAGAGAAAGACAAGTATCACATGATTTCACTCATATGTGGAATCTAATGAACAAAATAATCTGATGAACAAAATAGATCCAAAGACATAGAAGAATAGAACAGAACATGGAATCTCAGAGGGAAGGTGAGGGAGGGAGGAAGGGTGGGAAGTGATCAACAAAAGTACTTGGGCACAGACAATAGGGTGGTGAAGACTTGGGGCAAGGGTGGCAGCAGGCTAGAAGGGGGTCAATGGAGGGAAAAGGGGGACATATGTAATACTTTCAACAATGGTGAACAACATAGACTGATGAACAAGAATAGACCCAGAGATAAAGGAGCCATGGGTCAGACTGTTAGACCTCAAAGGGAGGATGGAGATAAAAGGGAGAGATCAACCAAAGGACTTATGTGCACACATATGAGCCTAACCAGTGGTCGAGGACAATAGGGGGGTAGCGACATGAATGGGGGAAGGGGGTTGGAATGGGAGGTTGAGGACAAATATGTGATACCTTAATCAATAAAGAAATTTTTAAAAAATAATAATAATAATCTAGGGGTAAACATACAGATAATAAGGGGAAAAAAGTGGATAAGGATCAAATTTTCAAATGAATTCGACTCTTTTTATGTATCTATTCATAATCATGGTGTGATTTTTTTTTTTAGAACTTGAATATTAAAAACCACAATTCCACCTATTTAAATGTTTTGAAAGAAATGTAAATTAATACAATTACCTTAGCAAACAGTTTAGCACTCTCCTTTAAAGTTTAGTGAACAGTCTACAAACCAGCAATTTTATTCTTATACTCTTGAGGAACTCTTGCACACAAAGGGACATGCACAAAAATGTTCATTACAGCTTTTTTTTTTATGTAACCTGAGAAATGGAAACATGTGAGTATCAATTGATAAGAAAGCATGGAAATAATGGGATGATCAGTGAGCTAAAATTAATTAAAGCTATATCCAACAAAAAGCCTGAATCTTAAAACATGTGATGGTTAATATTACATGTCAATGACTAAGCTATCGTGTCCAGCTGTTTGGTCTAGAGGTTGCTGTGGAGATACTTTTTAGATTTACAATTTGACTTAAGATTTACAATCAGTAGACTTTAAGGAAAGCAGATTACCCTCCATAATGTGGGTGGACATCACCTAATTAGTTAAAGGACTGAGATTTCTTGAAGAAGGAATTCTGAGACTACAATGTAGAAACCCTGTCTGAGTTTTCATTTTCAGCCTGCCAGCCTGGCCAACAAGTTTCAGACTTGTCAGTTCTCACTATCATGGATCAATATATCTCCTATTATATCTGCATCTGTGGAAAATCTTGACTAATGCAAAATATAAACATCAGTGGTAAAAGCATATGAAACTCAATATAGTGGTACTGAAGTACATTTTTATAAAGCTCAACCAATATGATGTTTAGGGATATATATATATATATATATATATATATATATATATGCTCAAAAATTATTATTTTTTTATCCTCACCCAAGGATATTTTTTTTTTTTTTGAGAGAGAGAAACATTGATTGGTTGCCACACCACCACCAGTGATTAAACCTACAACCCTGGCATGTGCCCTGAACAGAAACTAAACCCACAACCTTGTGGTGTATGGTTGATGCTGTAATCAATTGGGCTACCCAGCCAAGGCTGGAAAAATTATTTTTAAAAAAGTAAAGGATAAGCCACATGTGTGACTTCACAGGATCTCTGTGCAGGGACTCAGGAGTCTTAATAATTATCCTGTTCTTAGGTAGGGTAGCATCTTTATGAATATTGCTTTTATATTTTATATATATATTAAATGTACTATTTTATGAAGCAAATATCTTATTATTAAATCTTTTTTAATAACGTATTTCACAGGCAACTGTACAAAAGAACATTGTGCTGAGCTCCTTTTGTTGGCTAAGCCACTGTTTTTAACATAAAATATTACTTCCTGGAGCCTCTCTCAGCTCCTTTTTCTTTAGTAACACTCTTTCCTCTTTTATCCTTGTCTCACTGTACTTTTCACAGCTTCTAATCCATTAACCACTCTGACATATGGATTTAAGTGCCCTTCGTAATACACTCTGCTGGGCTCAAGTTCTGCAGGTCAGAGTTTCCCAACTCTGTTTCACATTGAGCAGTTTTGCTTGTAACCTTTATTTTTTAACCCCTCTTCTGGTTGCACTGCCATCTCCCTTATGCTCATCTTTCCCAGATTCTGCACTCTGTCCCGAGGGCGTACAGTATTCCCTGCTGACTCCTTAGGCTCTGATTACTTCTCCCCATAACCTGGTTCTTTAGGTTAAGTAATTCTTCTTGGTCAAAAGTTTGCACCTGTCCCCCTAAATTTTTTTCCTTTAATTCTCTCTTTGACCTTCTCTAATCTGGCTTTTACCCATTTCACTCCATTGAAACACAAAGCTACCAATTACTCCTCCTTGGGACTAAGCCTCCAGGCCTTGCCGCCAGCCTCAGCCCCCTTGACCTCACAAGGCCCTTGCTCTTGTGAAATATTTTCTCCTTCAGTCAATTGTTAACTCCTCAAATGTCGGACAGAATGAATGAGTCCTTGCCTACAAGGTGGAGGAGTCGTGCACAGCTGACTACCCCAGGTACTTGTGCATGCTGCAAAGTAGCTCCCAGCAAAAAAGAGGGGAGTCTTAAGAGGAGAATTAGGTTGTCATTTGAAAGCTGGAAAAAAGGATGTTGCACAGACTGAAGCTACGTGAAGAAAAAAAAGAGCTGCCCAATAATTAGAAAGTGCACATTTTCCTTCAAATAATTTTTCAGCAATCTAACAAATCTTATCTAATAAAAGGGTACTATGCAAATTAACTATCACAAAGACGGTAGCACCCATAGACATAAGATGGTGGTGCCCAGTCCTCTCAGCCCTGCCTGAGTCCCCCAGTCCCGCGGTGGGGGGTGGGTGGCCTCTGACAACAGGCAGTGTGAGTGGCCTGGTGGAATGCTTGCTTTGTCAACCCGGCTACGAAGCAAGCATTCCATGCCCAGCTGCCCATGGACCTTTAGCCAGGCTGCAGTGTGGAACACTTGCATTGTTGCACACCCTCTACAACCCTGGCCGCAGATGGGCCTCTGGGCAGTGGTCACGGAGCAGCTAGGCCCCTCAGAGAGCTACTGGCACACGGATTCATGTGCAGGGCTACTAATAGTTGTATAAAGTGAAACTTTTGAAAGAATTCAAACTGGGTGCAAAGTTCACTGTAATAAGTTGTCTGCATTTTTGTTGTTTTTAAGTTTCTGAATAGCATTTTGGAGTTTTAGTTTTGTAACTAAATATATGAGCAGCAAATCTGGACTTCTTTATTTGAGTGGTTTTTATTTAGATTTAGAAAGAGCTAGGAAACACTCATTTCTTCTCTCAAGTTATACTTTTAAAAAATCTTCCTTTATGAGTCTTACTAGAGGCCCGATGCACAAAATTCATGCATGGGATGGGGGGAGTGGTGGTGTCCGTCAGCCTAGCCTGAACCCTCTTTAATCTGGAACCCCTTGTGGGATGTCTGACTGCCACTGGGATTGGGCCTAAACGGGCAGTCGGACATCCCTCTTACAATCCAGGACTGCTGGCTCCCAACTGCTCACCTGCCTGATTGCCCCTAATTGCTTCTGCCTACCAGCCTGATCACGCCCTAACCATTCCCATGTCAGCCTGATTGGTGTCTAACTGTTCTCCTGCCAGCTTGTTTGCCCCCAACTTCTCTCCTCTGCTGGCCTGGTCACCCCTAACTACCCTCCCCTGAAAGTTTGATCACCCCCAACTACCCTCCCTTGCAGATCTGGTCCCTCCCAACTGCCCTCTCCTGCTGGCCATCTTGTTATGGCCATCTGTGTCCACATGGGGGCAGTCATCTTTGACCACACGGGGGCAGCCATATCGCTGGATTCAATTTGCTAATGTTTTGTTAAGGATTTTAGCATCAGGCATACTGACCTATAATTCTCTTTCTTTGTAGTGTTTTTATCTGGCTTTAGAATTAGAATAATTCTAGCCCCATGAAAAGAGCTTGGACATGTGTCTTCCTCTTGGATTATTTTGAATAGTTTGAGGAGGATAGGTGTTAGTTCTTCTTTGACTATTTGGTAAAACTCGCCTGTAAAGTCATCCAGGCCAGGGCTTTTGTTTGCTGGGAGTTTTTCTATTATTGCTTCAATTTCATCAGTTGTGATTGATCTATTCAGGTTTTCTGATTCAGTTTTAGAAGATTGCATTTTGGGGGAAATTCATTCATTTCATCCACATTGTCCAGCTTGTTGCCATATAGTTGTTCATGGTATTTTCTTACAATTTATTATATTTCTGTGGTGTCAGTTGTTACTTCACTTCTTTCGTTTCTGATTTAATTTATTTGGGACTTCTCTTTGTTTCTTCATGAGCCTAGCTAAAAGTTCATATATCTTGTTTATCTTTTCAATGAGCCAGCTCCTAGTTTCATTGATATTTTATATTGTTTTTATAATCTCTGTCATTAATTTCTGCTGTGATTTTATTATTTCCTTTCTTCTGCTTACTCTGGACTTTTCTTGTTTTCTCTTTCTAATTCTTTAAGTTATAAGGTTAGTTTATTATAAAATTTTCTTGCTTCTTAAGGGAGGGCTGTAGAAACTTTGAACATCCCTCTTAAGACTCCTTTTGCTATGTTCCATAGATTTGAGGCTATTGTATGTTTACTTTTATTTGTTTCCAGGAAGATTTTTATTTCTTCCTTGATCTCATTGGTAACACATTATTTAATAACATGCTTTCTAACCTCCAGGTGTTTGAATGTTTGGGTTGTTTTTATTGTAGTTGATTTCTAGTTTCATGTCATTGTGATCTGAGAAGATGCTTGTTATGATTTAATTTTTTGAATTTGTAGAGACTTAGTTTGTGTCCTAACATGTGGTCTATCTTAGAGAACGTCCCATGTGAACTTGAGAAGAATGTATACTGAGTGACCAGATTATTATAATCTCTGAATGCATAGTAATCTGGCCACTCAGTGTATATCCTATATAATAAAATGTCCCCTCGACCAGGAGTTCAACCAGCTGGTAGGCTGGCCAACCATCCATGTCCCCTCCCCCTGGCCAGGCTGGCTGGTCCCCCACCCTTGCATGGATTCATGCACCAGGCCTCTAATACACACACACACACACACACACACAGACACACACACACACACACTGCTGAGTGGCCATATTATTATACGTTCAGAGATCATAATAATCTGGCCATTTCAGTGCAGAAATGTTTTGTAAATGTTGATTAAATCCATTTGGTCCAGTGTGTCATTTAGGGTTACTATTTTCTTATTGATTTTTTGTTTAGAATATCTATCCAGTTATGTCATTGTGTTTCTAAAGTCTCCTACAATGTTTGCATTACTATTGATTTCTCCCTTAAAGTCATCCAGAAGTCTTTTTATACATATGGGTGCTCCCCTATATTTGTTGCATATATGTTTATCAGGGTTATATCTTCTTGTGGTATCAATCAATTTAGCGTTATGAAGTGGTCTTTATTGTCTCTTGTTATAGCCTTCATTTTGAAGTGTATTTTGTCAGTTATGAATATTACTATCCCAGTTAGATTTTTTTTTTTTTTTGGGGGGGGGGAGTTCATTTCCATTTGCATGGAAAAAAATTTTTCATCCCTTCACTTTCATCCTATGTGAGTCTTTTCTTCTGAAGTGGGTTTCTTATAGACAACATACATATGGGTCATATTTTCTTATCCATTCAGCTACCTTAAGTCTTTGGATTGGAGCATTTAAATTATTTACATTTAAGGTTATTAATAGGTACTTATTTGTTGCCATGTTTATTCTTTATGCCTGTGTTTCTCTCCCTCTCTATCTCTCTCTCCTTTCTCCTTCTTCTTCTTCTTCTTCTTCTTCTTCTTCTTCTTCTTCTTCTTCTTCTTCTTCTTCTTCTTCTTCTTTCAACAAGTTTCTATAGCATTTCTTGCAGTGCTGTTTTGGTGATAATAAACTCCTTTAGCCTTTTTTGGTCTTTGAAGCTATTTATTTCAATTTTGAATGATAGCTTTGCTGGATAGAGTAGTCTTGGATTCAGTCCCTTGCTTTTCATGCCACTTCCTTTTGGCCTGAAGTATTTTTGTTGTAAAATCAGCTGACAGTCTAATGGGGATCTCTTGTTTGATAACTTTCTGTCTCTTGCATCTCTTAAGATTCTTTCTTTGTCTTTAACATTTGGCATTTTAATTATGATGTGTTTTGGTGTAGGTCTTTTTGGGTTCACTTTGATTAGGACTCTCTGTGTTTCTTGGACTTGAGTCACACAACTTTTAAATTTGCATAATTTGTTGTGTCTCTTCCTTTCTCTATATGTGTGTTATGTATAATATTTCTGCTCTGAACTTCTTTAGGATAGGTTGTCTTTATCAAGCCCCTTTATCCTTTAACATCTCAGTATGTGTTTCCTAAGAATAAAGCTATAATTCTATGCAATCATGGTACAGTTACCAAATTCAAGAAATTTAGGCCATAGCCTGTTTGGTTCAATGTATAAAGCATTGACCTGTGGACTGAAGGGTTCCAAGTTAGATTCAGCCCAAGGGCACATGCCAGGGCTGCAGATTCAATTCCCAGTAGGGGGTGTGCAGGAGACAACTGATCAATGATTCTCTCTAATCATTGACATTTCTCTTTTTCCTTCTCCCTTCCATTCTGAAATCAATAGAGATATATTTTTTTAAAAAGAAATTTAGTACTGATATAATATGTCTTATCTAAACTGTCCATATTCCAATTTATTGAATTATTTTAACAAAGTTATTTATAATTTTTTTTACCTTCAGTGCAGGACCCAAATCTAAGAGCACATATTACATTTACATTATATTTAATATAAGTCGTGTCATTAGTTGTCACTTATCATTGTAACTATAAGTAATCTGAAGGTAGTCATTTAAGAACATATAAAATCCTGCTCTTCATCACATTCTTCCCCCTAGATTTAGCATTGATTGATAATTCTCATTCAAATAAATAAATATGATAATTGAAAAATTATCATTACTCTATCAATATTTATTTGATTAAATTATTTTTAAGAAATATCTCTCCCTTTTTCATTTTTACTTATTATCTAATTATCAGTATAGATCTATAGATTCCTATTTTATTCAATGGATTGCTGTCTTATATTTTATTGCTTAAAATTTTCCCAGATTTGGCCATTGAAAACCCCTTCAGGCTGGCTTCTGTATGCTTTTATTTTGTCAATTTTTTTGTTTTTAATCACTTTCTTACTTATTGGCATAGCAAGATAATCTATCCTCATCTTGTGCCTTCCCTGTCACACCCCTGAAATCTACCATTTATTCATTCTTATCACAAACATTATTTTAGTACCTGCCATTACGACACACTCTCCTATGCTTAATAGATATGATGATGAGAAAAACTTGACATTATCCTTTTTCTAATGGAACTTACAGTAACTAAATGGCATGCACATTAATCTTATTCTTTCTCCATATATCACAATTAATTATTCATCCTAACCCTATGTGAAGTATATGAATTTCCCAAAACTTGGCCTGCATGTTTATTGAATGAGTCTTAAGTTAATTTTTGGTGATCTCCAAACTTATCTAAATCTAGGGCAGAGTGATTCTTCAGGCCTGTAAGAAGTAACTTTGAGTCTGAAGTTGTCTTCATCCAACAGGGAAGGTTTTTTTAGGGAGCTCCATCATGGGATGGGAGCTCACCTAAATGTCTCCTGCTCACTGTTCCAGACTTACACTGGGGCCACATTGGCTGTGAGGAACACAGGGCATGGGATTGACACTTTAAGGAGGAATCCATAATGCCCAAGTCAAAGAGATCTGGGTTAAACAAGAACAGTATTGTTGAAAAGCCAAAAGTTCTGCAGCCCCATATTATGTGATTCTCCATCTGGCTTCCTGTGCTTTAGCCATAATAGTTTCCTTTCCATTCCTTGGAAAAGCCAACCTCCATCCCACCATAGGGTCTCTGTGCTCTTCTCCATCCTTGAATTAACATGAATAAACTATCTCTGATCATCCTATCAAGGTCCCTCAGTCTGTTCATTCCTTAAACATGACCTTTAAGTTTGCAGTATAGAACCTTGAAGAACATGGTGGGAGTTTATATTTTTATTCAAGGTTAATAGAGATTCTGGAGAAGAAGGAGGAGGAGGAGGAGGAGGAGGAGGAAGAGGTGGAGGAGGAGGAGGAGGAGGAGAAGGTGGAGGAGGAGGACCATAATGACATTTAAGGTAATTGACTATAAATGTACCCTCTCACTTGAGCTAAAAATATAATCACCTAGATGAAAATGTTAGTACTCTGACCTTTATGAAATAGTAGATTTACTTGCAATCTGAAAACCTAGAAATAAACAAACTGTTACGCACAGATTCTAAATAAATTAGATGTCCTATGGTGAGGGCTTTAAAGCAGAAACTTCTGTCTTATTTAGAGATACAACATCCTGCTTTGGTCATGCTGTTTGAAACTATTAGTGTGACTACTGGGTACACATCAGGGGCTTTTGAGAATATGCTTGACAACATTTAATATAGATGAAATGTGAATGTTTTTCATACACACTTGTGCAAAACTGAATGCAAAAGAGTAGATGACTGAAAAAGTTTGTGTTTATAATGTTTAATTTTGAAGACCGTTCTCTCCATAACTACCACATTTATCTGGAAAGTGGTAGGAAGCAGCAAAATGTCCCAGACGAAATGATATTCTGGAGACTAAGCATCTGAATTTTTGGAACATAAAGCCTTGAAAAAAATGTGATCAATCATCCTGGAAATTGGATGGTAAAATAATCAAATTGCTATTGATTTATTCACAAACAGATAAAAGTATAATTAAAACTGGAGAAATTGGTCTCTAAAAATTAGATAAGAAAAAAATGTTTTAAAAATTATTTTTCTGATTATAAAAGCAACACATTAAAAACAACAACAACAACAACAACAACAACAAAAACGAGTAAGTTAAGTTGTAAAAAAATATATATATAAATAGCCGAAACCGGTTTGGCTCAGTATATAGAGCGTCGGTCTGTGGACTGACGGGTCCCGGGTTTGATTCTGGTCAAGGGCATGTCCATTGGTTGCTGGCACATCCCCAGTGGGGGTTGTGCAGGAGGCAGCTGATAGATGTTTCTCTCACCATTGATGTTTCTAGCTCTCTCTCCCTCTCCCTTTCTCTCTGTAAAAAATCAATAAAGTATATTTTTTTAAAAAAAGAATATAAATAAATTTGCTACAATCTCATCAGCCAATTATATTAAAACTATTATTATTTTAATATGCAAATGAGAGAATTGGGGTCAGAATATAAAAAAATTCTATATCCTGACCTTTATAATCATTTTTATTTTGAGCAGTGTTACTTGTCATTAAATAATCTTCAAAACCATGATTTTTAGTTGCCTATGTGTTATCATGGCATACACTTGATTTATTCCTGGTTTGGGAAATGTAGGTTATTTACCATATTTTTGTCAAAATGAATAATGTTCTGGATTTTGGTTTAAAAAATGACAGATTAGCCCTTTAGCCCTCTGCTTCCCCAAATCCTATTAAAATATCAGTAAAAGGGCATTAATCCAAAAGGAAAAAGAGAGTGCAAGAGGAGATCTCAGCAAATTAAATATTTAAATACATTTTTTGAAAGCTAGAAAGAGGATAGAGTAGATTAACTGGTCTTGAAGACCAAAAAATAAAATGGCCTGAGGTCTATAGTGAAGATTGCAATAGAAGCCAACCAATTGACCTTGACAAAAGCTGAGAGCTCCACCCTTGGAAATATATTGTTATTTATTCCCTGTAGATAAACTTTCTTAAGCCTCTCTCTCTCTCTCTCTCTCTCTCTCTCTCTCTCTCTCTCTCTCTCTCTCTCTCTCTCTCTCTCTCTCAATACTCAATACCCAGTCAAGAAAGACAATAAGTTTCTAACCTTGATTAAGTTACTGGTTATTTGGAAAGGACCCTTTAATGTGAAGTAGGAAATAGAGAGTAGGCGCATCCTGTATTGTGATCTTTCCCTCTTCCACTCATTCTCACTTTCCATGTCAAATTTCTCATGAGTTCTCATTTTGAGTCACAAAGCTACAAGTTGCCTTTTGGGGTATGTAAAAACTTATTCCGATCTATTACTCTCTGATATTCCATTTCACTAGTCCCCCACTGCCCTTCTTCATGCATGCAATGTAGAATATCTCATATAATAAAAGCCCAGTGACTAAAAGGTGGAACAACCAGAACAACCAGAGACCAGAACGACCCTGGCTCCTAACCCTGGCTGGTCCTGTCTCCCAGGAAGTAGTTAGGGGCAATCAGGCAAGTAGTTAGGGGCAATCAGGCAGGCAAGTGGTTTGGGACAATCAGACAGGCAGGCAGAGTGCTTAGGGGTGATCAGGCAGGCAGGTGAGTGGTTAGGGGCAATCAGGCAGGTAGAGGCGATTAGGGGTGATCAGGCAGGCAGCCAAGTGGTTAGGGGTGATCAGGCAGGCAGATGAGCAATTAGGCACCAGTGGTCCCAGATTGCAAGAGGGATGTCTTACTGCTGGTTTAGGCCCAATTGACAGAGATCATTGGATCAAGCCTAAACAGGCAGTCAAACATCCCCTGAAAGGTCCTGGGTTGCAAGAGGGTATAGGCGAGGCTGAGGAACCCCCACTCATGCACAGATTTTGTGCACCGGACCTCTAGTATTTCATAATATATTCAGTACATATGTTGAAAATCTTTAAACATCTAATTTTTTGTCATGGCAGTAACTATAAGTCTATTTATGTGACTTTGAAAGCAGCCCAGCTATCACCAGTGAGCTTAATAAAAGCTTCTGATGATAGAGTAAGTGTTTTTTATCATGTTCAAATCTGAGTGCTTGGTTTTTGACACTTTTCCTTGGTGTAGATAACACCATGCTTGAAGGCTTTCCACCTCCCTGGTATCATAGCTCTTCTATTACTGCATTTATCACTTGACATTGTAACTATTTGTCCACAGAACTGTCTCACGCACTAGCCTATGAGATCACTGAGGTCAGAAATTGTATTTTCATTCCTTCATCACACATTTTTTAGCACTTGCTACATATTACACAGTGTAATAGGAACAGGAAATACAATTATTAGCAAGGTAAACATGATTTATTTAGGTGAATACAGTGTGATCGGAACCCCAAATTGGTATATTAGTTAGCTGAGGCCACAGGAATATTGTATAACAAGCCATCCCACAACTCAGCAGCTTTCAAAAACAGGCATGTATTCTCCTGCCCATGGGTCTGCAGGTTCTCTATAGTTTGCTTGATGCAGGATGGGTGCCTGTGGGAGGTGATGCTTCAGTCTAAAGATTTGGCTGAGCCTGTCTCCTCACTGAGTTGGGTTCAAGTATAAGACCCTTATACTCATTCTGGGGCACAGGCTTTTCAGATCATGCTCTCCTCGTGGTGGATCACAAAATACAAATAAACTAAATTCTCTGCTCCATAATATATATTAACTTTTTTCTCTCTTTCTTTTTTTCTGTTGATTTCAGAAAGGAAGGGAGAGGGGAAGAGAGATAGAAACATTAATGATGAGAGAGAATCATTGATTGGCTGCCTCCTGCATGCCCCCCATTGGGGATTGAGCCCACAACCTGGGCATATGCCCTAACAGGGAATTGAACTGGTGACTTCTTGGTTCCTGGGTCGATGCTCAACTGCTGAGCCACACTAGGCTGGGCTATATTAACTTTTTATTGACCAAAGCAAGTCACCCAACCAGGCTCAGCATCAATGCATCAGGAAAGTGGGCATTGTGAGAGGTCACTGCAAAGTTACAGATGTAGACTTATAATAAGACTAGAGGCCTGGTGCACAAAATTCATGTATGGGAATGGTGCCTAAGCCTGGCCAGCAATCAGGCCCAATCGGTTCAATGCCTCTTCCTCGCCTTACTGCCCATGCACACACCACCATTGTGCGGTTCCTACCACTTCTTCACCTCTCTGCCTCCTCCTTCCCTCACTCCCTCAGCACCCCACCACCTACCCTGGTCAACTGCCATGTTCCACACCATCCCCGGTGGTCAGTGCAGGTAATAGTGAGTGATCAAACTCCCGGTCTCCCAGTCAAACTCCCAAGGGAACACTATTAGCCTTTTATGTGTGTGTGTGTGTGTGTGTGTCAAGATCTGCAAAATATTATTCAGTCTTCCAGATTAATTTTTGGTTATAGCTATCATACCCTGTACTGCTGCTTCTCTTTAATCACTCATAAAGCTTATAAATACCTTATTCACCATTTGTCTCCCTACTCTTCTGTAAGCTCCATAAAGGCAGAGATCTTACCTGATTTACTCACTAATTACTCACCATATTATTCTGTATACATAGGAAATGCTTAATAAATTAGTGTTGCATTAAATTGAATGGGTAAGTGTCATTATAGGGAAGTTTGGAGAGCTAATAGATCATATGGAACAGAGGTTCCTCACATTAACTGCTGACTAGTATCACCTGGGGTGACTTTATAAACTCTGTAGGCCTGTGCTCCACCCACACAAATTACAGCAGAAACTTCTAGTTTTGACTTCTGAAAGTGGAGACTGGCATGTTTCAGACACATACCAGGTGATTCCAACATGGAGCCAGAGATAAGAAATGCTGATGCGGGGAACTCCTAACTTGGATTAGGGCAGTCAGGGAAGAGTTTGTGAAGGCAGTGGCCCTTCAGCAAACACTACTCCTGGACTGATAAAGTACGTTTTGGCCCAGTGTGGGGCATCATGGGGTTGGGGAATAAGGGAGAGTTTAAGAGTGGCTAGAAGTGGAGATTTTTAACAGAGGGTGTTGTCTGTGCCATGACACTGAGGTAAGAGAGAGCTGTTTCCCTTGTGGTCTCAATCAGGGTGAGGTGAGTTGTGCAGACTAACAAAAGTAGCTCTGTGCAGGATTCTGAGACAAAATGACCAGAAAAACTTAGCTTTTGTGGGGAAATCCTTCCTTCAAGGAAGCAGAGAGGTTTCTAAGAAAGGGTCCTGCCCAATCTGAGTGACTTCCCTTGGCTGCTTGTCCGGGTGAGGCTTTTGTTCAGTGAAGCTTTTGCCTGCATTCATTTTTGTTGCAGCCATTACTATGCTAACCTCTCCCTAGCTCTTTTTTTGTCTATGTAACTCTTAAGACAACCATTTACTTTCTAGGTATGGCAACCTTCCCTCACAACATTTCTGTTCATTATGACTGCTGGCTGTTTGGTAATGGTGGACCAGCAAATTGTGTGTGTGTGTGTTTTCCCTCCAGTTGTCAATATCTATAATAATAATATGCTAATCAGACAGAACTTCATTCTGGACATCCTTCGGGACGAAGCTGGGACCGAGGGAAGCCAGGCTCCCACCTGACAGAGGGAAGCCGGTGCAGGCAGCCAGGGGAAGGAAAGCCTACTCTTGCATGAATTTTGTGCATCGGGCCTGCAGTAAGAAATAATCATACCAAGAGCATTTCACCTTTTTAAAAAAATTTCTCTTCAGGATAGACTTCATGCGGGCCAGTATCTTCCCTATATGGAGCAATATGATGAATTCAGTTTTTCTTTTTCTTTTTTATCAGTAAAAGCTTGTTGCTCTTGTCAGAATGATGTACTTTCTTGCATTCAGTCATGAGAAATATTTATCTGTAATAATGTTTTCTTGTCTTAACAGGAAGCATAGAGCTAAAATTGCAATTTCAATTTTTGCTTAGATTTGGGGTATAATTCTCTTCCCACTTATCCAATTTTAATTCTTCACTTTTATCTTTAGCAATCCTACTCTACATGTGTCTTCAGTGATAATCTACCTGAAATACTTTTTTGAAGCAAGAAGATCACAGATAACCAGGTAAAATTCTCAGACTCTTACTAGATGCTGTAGCAGATAAGACTCATTTGCTGACAGGAATTTTCAGTCTCATAAATATTTGAAGAAGAATTTAGCATATAAGTGCAGTAACAAAAGGCTTATCATTTTTTAGGCCTCAAATTATTTTTACAATTGATCTAAAGCTGAAAATGTATTTCTATGCATTCTATCTTAACATCAAAGTCATACTCATATTTTAAATTAAAATTCTTTCAAACTGTACTCAGAATGTTCTTGTCCTGGATAATCTGGAAATATATATATATATATATATATATATATATATATATATATACACACACACACACACACACACACACACACACACACTATATATGGGCACATATACACATATACAAAGGTAGCAGCAGTTAATATTTCTAATACATCATTGTAAATGTTGGCAGTTATGTGATGTTTACTTGTAGCAGTTCCAATTGGAAGGTATATAGGCACTAATACTGAAATAGTAAATGTATAAGTAATAGTTGCTCTTGCCTTTTGCAGCTTTCCAGAGAAAATAGTATAAATTGAAATCAAATAATTTTAAGAAGAGTAACTAAGAATACTGAGCACCCAGCTCCAGGGTTCAATAAACCAGCAAGTGGAGACTTCCTAAATAAAATAGAGGCCATTCTAGATCCCAACACCAAGGTTAAGCTCTAATCTACCACTTTCTAATAAAAAGAGTAATTTTTTAAACCCTCGAAAAAATATTCCTTGCCACAGTTCTACCTTCTGAATCTAATTAGCAATTTCATTACCTCATTTTATTAACATCTATTAATCTCGAAAAACATATTACTGCCATTCTATTGATCCTTTCTAGTCTGTATTTATTAGCAGGAAAGCTTATTATTTCTATTTGCTAATGTGAAACAAAGGATTCAAGGCAAGACACTTAGCATGGAAAACTCACAGACTTCCACGTAAGTAAGCAATTGCAAAAGAGCAGGTGCATCTCAATAGATCAACCAATACAGTAAAGGCTAAGTTAATGGGCTTTTGTCAAAATTACACTTTATCTTAAATTTAATTTCTGCTTTATGTCATTTTCCATAAAGTAATTCTGAAAACTTGGTTTATTTTATTCCATTCCTGCTAATAGGAGGTTAGTATCCTATATAATAAAGAGATAATATGCAACACACAATATGGCCACTCCCATGTGGTCAAAGATGGACATAAGATAGACACCACAGGATGAGGGCAGTTGTGGGCAACCAAGTCTGCAGGGGAGGGTAGTTGTGGAAGACTAGGCCTTCAGAAGAGGGCAGTTGGGAGGGACCAGGCCTACAGGGGAGGGTAGTTGTGGGTGACCAGGCCAGTAAGTGAGGTCAGTTAGGGGTGACCTGGCCTGCAGGGGAGTGCAGTTGGGAGGGACCAGGCAGGCAGGGGAGGGCAGTTAGAGTATCTAACTGAGCATCTGCCTGCAGACCAGAGGGTCCCAGGTTTGATTCCATTCAAGGGCATGTGCCTTGTTTGCTGACTCCTTCCCAGTCCAGGCCCTGGTCAGGGCTGAGGAAACAACCAATCAATGTCTTTCTCTCACAGTGATGTTTCTATCTCTCTTTCCCTCTCTCTTTCCCTCTCCCTAAAAATCAATGGAAAAATATCCTTAGGTGAAGATTAGCAAAATCAAAACAAACAAACAAACAACAACAACAACAACAACAAAAAAACAGAAGAGATTTATGTTTACTAAGTCAGCTCCCACCTGCCCCAGACTTCTATTATAGTAACATTGCTCAAAATATCAGTGGATCAAGATTAACAGGTCTTAACCCGAACCGAATTTACAGAAAATACCCCAAACATTTGTCACCAGAGGCAATATCCTTTACAACTACCTATAGAAACATTGTAGAATGCCCAGATTGTTTTGTTCAACAGGTGCTGCATTTCCCAAATAGGGGAAGCATGAAAGTTCTTTTGTATTTTTTATTTGATTACAAGTCTCCGGTAAACTGTTATTCCTTTCACACAGTCCTATTCCTTGGGACAAACACAGGAACTGTAGGAGTCAGATCAATCACATGTTCTGAAGAAGCTGGAAAGTTGCTGCTTCTGTGGATGTAGAAAAATCCCGTCTGATCCCTCTACTAGGCAGTATCAAGTCAGACAGTTGCATAACGAAAACCTGTGCTAAGCACGGCTTTCTCTTCTCCAATCAATCTCAATCAGCCTCTCTCCCCTTCCCTCCTGGCTCCCTTTCTTATTCTATTTATAACTATCTGCTTCGAATTTACCTTTATAGACAATTTTGGTGATGTAATTCACACCCTTTGGGGAGAATAAAACTGCAAAGTGCCAAATTCTAAACTAAGACATTTACAGAGGAGAATCTAATAATTTCTTATAGTTATTCTTCTCAGCATGATATGGTATTGCAGTCAGTAGTCTAATTTTCATTTCCTTCTCATTGCCAGCATTATTTATTACTAAAAATTGAGGTGTTGTGTTACAGTTATTTTTCTTTTGATTGGTTTAAAATTTCACTTTGATCGGTATCTTAAAGAAAAAAAAAAAATCCCCCAGAGTTTAAATATGGTTTGGGAAGGCAGCAGAGGGATTTGAAGAGAATAGATCTGATGAAAATGAAAAATGTTTTAGCATCTTCAACTGACCAGGGTGGAATCATTGAAAAACAGGAAATCTCAGAAGGAAACTTCAACAAAGTAAAAAGTTTGTATAGCTGAAACCTGTTTGGCTCAGTGGTAGAGCTTTGGTCTGCGGACTGAAGGGTCCCAGGTTCGATTCCGGTCAAGGGCATGTATGTTGGTTGTGAGCGCATCCCTGGTGGGGGGTGTGCAAGAGGCAGCTGGTCGATGTTTCTCTCTCATCGATGTTTCTAGCTCTCTATCTCTCTCCCTCCCTCTCTGTAAAAAATCAATAAAATATATATTTTTTAAAAGTTTGTATAAAATTAATACATGACAATTTTAAGAGTTGTATTGGAAAGAATAGGATGATATATATATAAATATATATATATATATATATATATATATATATATATATATAGTCTGAAATTATAATGAAAAGAACAGAATTACAGACTTGATACCTCCATGGGAATCAAACTTTTCCATGACAAGCTAGACTTCTATGCCTGGCGAAACATTTTGAAAAGAAAGGAAATGATATATAGTTTATTTTGTCACAATTTAAAGGAAAACAATCCTATATAATAAAAGGCCAATATGCAAATTGACCAAGAGGCCAATTTTGTTCTTATTTTGCTCTAGATGGAAAAGCCCTATTATAAAGACTTCTCTTTTTACAGAGGCAAGTTTTAAACCCCCTTCTTAAACATTTCAACATGATAGCAACAATACTAACACTAATTGGATTGATTAAGGCCTTGAATGGCTGGTGACTATGACATGCACCGACCACCAGGAGACAGATACTCAACACAGAAGCTGCCCCCTGGTGGTCAGTGTGCTCCCACAAGTGGAGAGCCACTCAGCCAGAATCCGGTCTCATTGCTGGCGAGTGTAGTGGCATTGGTGGGAGCCTTTCCCACCTCTACAGCAGCACTAAGGACTCCTCAGGGGATATCTGACTGCTGGTACAGGTCCCAGACTGAGAGAGGGCACAGGTGAGGGACACCCTCTCTCCCCATGCCCAGTGCACTAATGTTGTGCACCGGGCCTACAGTGCATAATAAAGAGTCAAGGTGATTAAGAGCAGTCCCCACAGACTAATCTGAATGAATGAAGGTCTCCTAGGCTATGACCATCTATAAACATGAAATAAGCAGATTAGGGCACACAGTCTACTCATTGTTACTATCTGTGGAGATAGTTCTGCAATCAATTCTGCAGCCATGGTCACTATTGTCAACAGCCAGGAGTGAACATAAGCAAACAGTATGATGCACTGGGTGTAGAGGTGAGGCTTTACCTGCTTCTTAGCTCTTCCAGTAACCAGCCATCTTATTTAATTTATTTAGTTGTGTATTCTTTATTGATTAAAATATTACATATGTCTCCTTTTTTCCCCATTGGCCTCTCCCTGACCACTGTGCTATATAGAGAAGCCCCATTCCCTATCCCTTAGTTTCTTCAGCTTTCAAATAGAAATAAAAATATTAATTCATCTACTGCCCCACTGGATTGTTATGAATATCAAATAATATTCAAAAGATAAAAGAACTTTAGAAAAGATTTCAAGCACTTACAAACATAAGACATTGATAGTATTTATTGATCAGTGGTTCCACTTAGCATTCTTGCATCTGTTCATGGCTCAGATTTCATAGCAGTTTAAAGCCATAGTTACTAATTTTACTGTTTTCCAAACTTCATCTTAACATATTCCTACTTAAAAAAATAAATACTGAGATGGTTTTTGTGGAGACTTGTCTTTTTTCTTATTTTGCTCTAGATGGAAAATCCCTATTATAAAGACTTCTCTTTTTACAGGGGCAAGTTTTAAACCCCCTTCTTAAACATTTCAACATGATAGCAACAATACTAACACTAATTGGATTGATTAAGCCTTTGATTTCCCTCATGGTTATGTCAAATGCATATACGATAGCAGTTTGAAAAAGATAAAGCATTACTTCCTGGGAAAAGACCACTGGCTTCAGATAGATTCACAGAGAGGAAGAGGCTTGGCCTCAAGGGTCTGGGGTCATGGATGTGGAGATTGGAAATTTAGCAGTCAAAACACCCAGAGGTAATCAGGCTCAGGGATGTAACTCAAACCAACCCAGCTCACAAGTCTGATTTTAAGAAATCAGAGTGCACCCCTGCTGGTTTGGCTCAGTGGATAAAACATCGGCCTGGGGACTGAAGGTTTTGATAAAGGTTTGATATAGGTCAAGGGCACATGCCCAGGTTGTGGGCTCAATCCCCAGTGTGGGGCGTGCAGAAGGCAGTCAACCAATAATTCTTTCTTATCAATGATGTTCCTATCTCTTCCTCTCCCTCTCTGAAATGAAGGAAGGAAGAAAGGAAGGGAGGGAGGGAGGGAAGGAGGGAGGGAGGGAAGGAGGGAGGGAGGGAGGGAGGGAGGGAGGGAGATTGCTTGATGGATATGGAATCAGCCGTTATTGCTTAAACTAAATGGCTACTGTGGTCAAGTCAGCTGAGTTCCGTGGGACCCTGTGCTGCGGGCCAGGTCCAGGGCTTAGGTTCAGGAAACCCAGTCTTCTGGACAGGGCTAGCTATGCAAAGTTCGTCTTTGCCCCTTTAACCCATCCTATTATTGACCAATCAGCTTTCAGATAAAAACTAAAAACTTTTTTTTCTTTTTCCTTAAGAATACTTTTCCTTTAACTTTAGCGTAAAAGGCATTCTACCTCATTAAGGTAATCATACATCTTTGCTTTGATATATTAAATGTTTGTTTCATAGAAACACTGGGAGGGTGATCTTTCCAGGTTCTTGGGCCATACCTCACTGTGGCCTCAAGTAGCATATCACCAACAATTCTTTCTCAGGTTTTCCTGAGCTTGTTCTACACTCAAACTCCTGTGTCTTTGAGCATGATTTGGTCTGGAATGTTCACCACACCCAGTGAACTCCTTTGAAAGTTTCAGTACCACTTTACAAGTCTGTGCCCACTGGGTAGACACAAACTAGTGTCCACTAAAAGCGCTTCATCAGCACACTCCGTTACACTGTAGGGCAAAGTCACTTTGCTGGCATAGTATTTCCCTCCAATGGAGAAATATGGGGAAAGAACATCTTCATTATTTTATAAGAGTGACTATGTAGAAATCAATTTTTAAGGCACCATTCTAGTGTTATAGGTTCATAGTAGCTATGGAGCCTCCTCTTGGTAAGTGGCTGCTGTGGTCAAGCCACCTAAGTTCTGTGGGATACATTTAGTATTTATTTCATCAAACAATATATTTATAAATTTCATCAAATAAAGTTTTGTTGCAAATCATTGTAATGCTTTGAGATTTGATAAACAACCCCAATGGGTTACATTTATAATTGCAGCTAACCTTAATTGATACTAAATTCTAGGCAGAGTATTAGACATTTTGCATGAATTATTTAATTCTCACAGTGACCTTATGATGTAGGTAGGTTAATTATCCCCATTTTATCGGCAGGGAGACTAAAGCAAAATAGGAGGTAGGAGGCAGACCCAGGACATAAACCTGGTGGTGAAATCTGGTGTTCCAAAATTGTTAAGCAAGATCTGGGCAAATGAAAGTCAGAAATCATACAAACTTAGACTTTGTTGATAAAGGAATTGTACTAAGTGTTCCTCAGATCAGTATGGTTCCCGGCAGTGACTTTCTCAACTGCCACAGTGCTACATACACAGCTCGGGGTCCACTGGTCAATGCTCTGGGCTGTCCAGGAGAATGTCACACAACTGGGAAGTATTAAGATTTAAAATTTAAAAAAAGGTGCTTGTGGTCCTCAAAGACATAATTCAAAACAATTGTATAATAATTTCAAGAACTCTAGTTTTCTTATAATTTCCAGCATATTAGATATTTGCTGATTGTGTGTATGCACATTTTTTACAATTATATTAACAGATAGATACAGGCCTATCTGATGACATAACTATACCCTTGTGCGTCCCAAGAGGAAAAATTTTCTGCCTCACCTAGTACTCATAGGATTAGACATAGCCATTTTTCCACCTCAAGAAAAGCAACGAAGAGTTCCCATCATAAATGGACCACAGTCCCCGAATGTATTACTGTATCCTCATTAATATATATATATTTTTTTATAAAATATATAAAAGGCTAATATGCTAAGTGTCCCTCTGACTGGTCACTATGACGTGCACTGACCAACAGGGGGCAGATGCTCAACACAGGATCTGCCGTGACAAGCACTCGCCATTTACCGAGAAATGGTGCTGTGGACCTGGCGACCACAAAGCAATACTTGGCTTCCCCCAAATGGGACACAGATCTGCCACCACTCCAGAGCAACAGCCCACCAAATTGCAGCCATTGCTGCCGAGACCCAATGGCACAAATGCAGCCCAAAGCCCCCAGCCCACCCCAGAAAGAGTCACTATGGGCACCAGGTAATGACATCAGGTAGCAATGCCTGGCTTCCTCTCTCTAGCAACTAGCCTCCTTACAGTTTCTTTAGCCCAGGAATGCAACTTGCTTTATAGCCAGGTGGAAACAATTTACACTTTAACCAAATGTTTATGAAGCATTTTCCCTTGCCTCATCTCATTTGATTCTCACAGAAGTCCTAGAGTAAGTAGATGGGAGACTCAATGGGATCCTATTTTCTTTTCATTAGCTGGAAAATGGACATTCAGAAAGCTTAGAAACTTGACCCTACTGAAAAGAAGTAATAAATAGTGGACCTTGAATATGACTTCAGGTTTTCTCACTGTGCAGAATATAGTCAAATACTGCTGCAGTTAAATATTTTACCCTTTGTTCTCCCTGAGTGATATACAATAATAATCTGCTTCATATGATATTTACTGCTGTGTTGCTGACAATTACCTGAAAGAGGGCTGGAAAAGTTTAGCTAAACAGTCAAGCAGGTCTGATTAAGCAAGTAATTCTATATATATGAAAGGCTAAATTGACTCGTGCATGCGCGATACATATAAAGCTCTTGCTGGTGCCAATCACACGCATGCATTTCAATCTGTCATTGTCAATGGTGAATTTGGTTGACACTTTTATTATAAAGAAAGGGCAAATAGTTATATTAAAATATTTCTTCTAATTCATTTTCTTTCAATGTGCACAAATTCATGCACTGGGCCACTAGTCTCTACTAATAAAAGGGCAATATGCTAGTTAGACCAGATCAACTGGACATCTTCTGGATGTCTGACTTCCGGACAGTTAGGGGATGACCATACAGCAGGGGAGTAGTTAGGAGGGGACCAGGCTGGCAGGGGGACAGTTAGGGGGTAACCAGACTGGCAAGGGGCAGTTAGGGGGCAATCAGGCCAGCAGGGGGGCAGTAGTTGGGGGGTAACCAGGCTGGCAGAGGACCAGTTAGGGGGCAATCAGGCCAGCAAGCAGAGGTAGTTAGGGGCAATCAGGCAGACATGGGGATCATTTAGGGGGTGACCAGGTTGAGAGGGGAACGGTTAGGGAGTGGCCAGGCTGGCAGGGGGTCAGTTAGGGGGAAATCAGGCAGGCAAGCAGGAGCAGTTAAGGGTGATCAGGCAGGCAGGTAGAGTGATTAGAGTGCTCAGGCAAGCAGGAAGGCTAGTGGTTAGGAGCCAGTGATCCCAGATTGTGAGAGGGATGTCCTCCTGTGGGCTCGGGCCTAAACCGGCAGTCAGACACCCACCGAGGTGTCCTGGATTGGAGAGAGTGCAGGCCGGGCTGAGAGACCTCCTTCCCATGTATGAATTTCAAGCACTGGGCCTCTAGTATACTGTAATAGTATATTTTCATATATTTGTTCATCCAGAGGAAACTATTGTGTAGGTAGGTCATTGCCAGTTCCCACTGAGACTCAGCCAGCTATGATATCTAAACACAACTGTTGCTCACAGCATCCTTCTGTCCATTCAAAAACATGTGTTGGCACTTACCATATACTGACCACTTTGCCATCGACCCTCATGTTTTCAATTTTATAAATGCTCCAAGCCCTGAAAATCATCTGGTCAGCATAAAAATGTTATATCCATGCTTAATATGTATCTGAAATGTCACTTAGTCCAATAAATTCTCTGTAGTGTACTTTGGACAGGGGAGATTTGCCTTTCAGAATCAGAAGGCACTCAACCTTTGAAACTAGTTGTTATGTCTCCCTTCCTCATCTGTCTTTCCCCAAATCCATTTCCAAGTCACCTTCTCTCATCCCCTACATGCATACACATACTTAATCAAAGCAAATCTGTAGAGCAGCTACTTGCATGGCTATACTCCATCATTAAGATCTATCACTTCACAGCACCTTATGGTTATAATAGGATCCCCTCCCTTTGATTAATGCTTGTTCAACAACTCTCACACCTGCCTATCCAAGAAACTCTTTCCTGGGGGGGGGGGGGAAACAAAATTACACCTTCTTTTACAATGACCCAGCAGAGAAAATGAGATTGCCCAGCACATTACAGCTTCTGTTCAGCGGAGCCACATGCTCCCTCTTGAGAAAGGCTGGAAAATGAGCTGCCAGCAACAAATTTCTAAAGAGCGTCACAATTACAACTTTTCACTGGTGCTCCTAGTTGACAGTACTTCTGACCTAAGACAACTGAGACACACAGATGTACTCCCGAGTCTGCTCATTAGCCTAATGAGGACGGAGTCAGGCAAAGAGTTAATTTGACTAATTTAATCAGCATGCCCTTCGATGTGTCTGCTGGGAGAACACCAAAGTGACGGGGACAAACAGAAACACACAGAGGAGAGGAATTTACTGAGCTGTGCCTGTGATTAGGCAAAGCCACTATTTGGAAACATAATAGAATCAAAGCTGGGAAGGACCTTAATGATTGCTTAATCCAGTCATGTCATTTTATAAGGTCTAATTAGGTTAAGAAATCATTATAAGAAATTCTTGTAAAATGAGTCATACACGGGAAAACATTTTATAAACTGTAAATGGCTATGTGTATGCATACATAAAAAGTTAACTTTTTCCCAAAAACAGCATGGAAGGAGGATTTAAACAATGAATGCATTGTTATATATTTTCATGAACAACTACTATAAATAAATTCCCCCCCACCTCCCACTTAAAGAACTCTGATTCTTTTGCTGTGTGGAAATACTTTAACCTAGTCATCTGATGAGGATGTAGTTTGAAATTTTTATAAATTTTTTTTTGCCAAATTTACCCTAATCTTGAAGATTCTAGAAAAATAAAGCATTGATAAATATTATTTGATGATGAATATAAATTTTGGTTTCACCAGATTTAGGGATTTCAGCTAATACTTGGTGTGAATGATTTATGTTTTTGATTAATGGTTTCAATTTCTTTAAAGTTGCACCTTAAAAATGAGCACCATAAAATATCTACTTAATGTTGGCATTACTTCTGACAGCATTCCTTGATCTTACAATTAGAGATTAAGCCTCAATTACTCATCAGATTCAGTAATTCTAAGAGAGTTGATTGAGAGTTTTTTCTGGACAATGGAATGTCATTTGCATTGATTATTTCATTATATTAATTTTCTCATTGCTTTTCTTTTTCTTTTCTTTTTTTTTTTTTCATTTGGATACTATTAAGAAAGTTTTTTTTTCTACAGGCTCAAGCCTAAAGGGATAAAAAAGAAAAGGAAGAAATAAAGAGCTTATGTGGATACTAAGCTACATAGCCTATTAATTGGTCCTATTCTCTTTTTTCTTTCTTTCTTTCTCTCTTTCTTTCCTTCTTTGTTTAGTTTTGTTTAGTTTTGTTAATCCTCACTTGAGGATCTTTTCCCATTGATTTTTAGGGAGAGTGGAAGAGAAGGAAAGACAGAAAGAAACATCAATGTGAGAGAGACACATCCATTGATTGTCTTCTGCACACAACCCAACCAGGGCCCGGGCAGCAGAGGAGCTTGCAACAAAGGTACATGCCCTTGACCGAAATCGAACATATGACCCTTTTATCTGCAGGTCAATGCTCTATCCACTGAGCCAAACTAGCTAGGGCAAAACGTTTTTGTTTGTTTGTTTTTAATATATTTTTATTGATTTCAGAGAGGAAGGAAGAGAAATGGAGACATCAATGATGAGCGAGAATCATTGATCAGTTGCCTCCTGCATGCTCCCTACTAGGGATTGGTCCTGCAACCCGGGCATGTGCCCTTGACCTTTCTTTTGTATGATAATTTGTAGAATTAAAACAAGTTGAGGAAATTTATATTTGAGGGCGAGTCTTTTTTTTTTTTTAATTGACCTTTTTAATGTCCTTTCCAGTTGAACAATCTTGCTGCTATTTCAACCATCAGACCAGGCAACATAAAAGAATCCTTTTCTCTAAGTTTTCTTAAAAACAATTTTTCTCTATTTACTTAGAGTAGGGGTGTCGAACTCAATCAGAGAAGGGACCAAAATCTAAAATCCAGCCTAAATCGTGGGCCGAATGGTTTACTGAACAGTCATAAACTGTCATTGTGATGGAAACGCAGCGGAGTGCAGTGATGACAGTGCAGTGTGGGCCACATTGCAAGGCCTGGCGGGACGGATTTGGCCCGAGGGCCTTGTGTTTGACACATGTGACTTAGAGGAATTAATTACATAAACAGAGAAGCTCACAGACCAGGAGTCTCATGATTGATCACCCCAAAGAGGTAGGCCCTGCTTACCCAGCTGGGGCTTCGGGAGGGATAGCCCCTTCGGAGGGAGGCCCCTCCCACCCACCATAGCCTGCTGGTCAGTGGCTTGGGCCTCCCTCTTTGGGGTGATTATGGAGCCCTGCTATAGATCGATTGCTCCACTAGCCAGTAGCCTGGGCCTCCTACTGCAGGGTGATCATGGGGCAATGCAGGCCCCCAACCAAGTGCACAATCAGGGCCAGGGAGGGATACGGGAGGTTGGCTAGCCAGGTAGGGACTGTGGGAGGGCTCCAAGGTGTGTCCAGCCCATCTCGCTCAGTCCTGATCAGCTGGACCTCAGCAGTAAGCTAACCTACTGGTTGGAGTGTCTGCCCCTGATGGTCAGTGTATGTCATAGCAACTGGTTGACTGGTCGACTGTCTTCCCTCTGGTGGTCATAATGTGCATGTCATAATGATCAGTTGAGTAACCTTAACATATCATTAGCATATTACACTTTGATTGGTTTAGCAGCTGACTGGACAACTGGACACTTTTATTACGTAGGATTATATAGGATAGCCAAGATCTGGAAACAGCCCAGTGCCCATCAGCAGATGAGCTGGTAAAAAAGGTGTGGTACATCTACACAATGGAACACTATGAAGCTATAAAAACTGAACTCCTACTTTTTGCAGCAGCATGGATGAACCTGGAGATTATTATGCTAAATGAAAAAAAGCCAGTCAGAGAAAGACAAATACCAGATGATCTTATTCATATATGGAATTTAATGAACAAAATAAACTGACAAACAAAATAGAAACAAATGCATGAATACATGAAACAGGCTGACATCTGTGACAGCTGTCAGGTGCTGGAGGTTGGGGCTGGATGAAAGAAGTTGAAGGGATTAGTCCAAGAACATATATGCATAACCCCCAGACACAGACAACAGTGGATCATGTCCAGGGAAAGCTGGGGCTGGGGCTGGGCTAGGTGTAGGTGGGCAAAGCGGGGTAAAATGGGAGACATCTGTAATAGAGTCAACAATAAAAATAAAGTTTTAAAAAATAAAGTAACTTAACTTTTAAGAATAATGAATAGCTTTTTATCAACAGGAAAATAACCAAATGGGATATTTAATAAATTGATTTTGTGTAGCTCTTAGTCAGATGAAGCTTTTATGCTTTAAGATGAATAAAGGTCAATAATGAGAAAAATAAAAAAAGAAAAAAAGAAAAAGAAAAGAAAATTGGAGTAAGAGATATAAAATATGGTAGACTTATAAAAAATTTAAAAACATGAAAAGTTTATATATATATATATATATATATATTAAAGAATGATTCTAAAAATTTCTCCTAGGTAAATAAGGAGAACTACTACAGTTAGACAAAGCAGAAACAAGTTAAAGATGAAAGTAAGAGAAAGATAAACACAATGAGCAAAACTAACTTTAAAATCAGAGATCTGGTCCACTTTCCGACACTTGCTCCCTGCATGTAGGCTTTCTCTCACTTCTGTTTTTGCTTTGTTTCTGCTGTTTTAAGGATTGTATTTGTTTCATTTTTTTCATTAGCATTTCAACATGTTCTTGGGATGATTATATCTCCCTCCAGTTTTAGTCCTACTTGGTCAACCTTCCTGAGAGGGTTTCAGGATTTGTTATATATGAGGTCTCCATTTTCCTACCTCCCATCCACTTTTTCTTTTAAAGTTTTTGTTTTTTGGTAACAAAGCTTCAGTAGGAATAATTCTGAGTAAAATATGATGTTATAAATTAAAATTGTTTCTTATTTCAACCCACCATGCAGTCATGCCTTTGAGAGGGGGAGCTATAAAGCACTGTGATATTTGCAGCACAATTTTTATCATTACACATAGCAAGACATCGGGAAGTAGCGATGCTATCGGGAGCCAGAGTCCTTCTATACTGGCATCCTGAGAGCACTGACTCAGTCCTTAGATTTGCCCCTGAGCACATCCATGGGGAATGCCACAATCCCAATAGCTTCTTGAAGAAAGAAGCTGTTTCCTCCCATGCGTCTCTATTTTATTGCAGAGGAAATTCTTCCTTGTTACTAAAGCAGACATCACCAGGGCTGGGTCCCCTGCTCATTCTGTAAGTGCAAAAGGGATCAAAAATTGAGAATCTGGAATTTTCAGATTCTCCAGAGAGGAAGGTAGGTTCTGCCAACAAGCAAGTGGGGGCTTATCCTGGCTGTTGGATAGGCAATCAGCATTGTTTACCGCTCACTTTGTGTGCCTCAGAGCATCCACTAGGGAGCACTCAGTGGCCAGAGCCATTCCAGGCCTGAGTGGCAGCACTGACCACAAGGAAAGATGGTATTCAACGGAAGCCTCACTGGTGCCCTTTTTTTAGTGCCCAACAGACTTTTGAAGTCCAGCACAGGCAGAGACGACTGCACTGTTCCATGTGGTCACCATTATTCACATGTGATCCTTAAAATTACAATGAAATAAAATTTAAAATTCAGTTTCTCAATTGTGGTAGCCATATTTTGCATGTGCAACAGGCACTAGTTGCTACTGTGTTGGACATTGCAGAGCAAGATCATTTCTACCTTTATGGCAAGTTCTTTGGACAGTGCTGGGCTAGAGCAAGGGAAGAATTGCTGAAATGACAATTCCACATACATGAGGATAAGATTAAGTTACTGCTTGTTTGCAGGCATCTCCAGGGATGCCTGGAGCCATGCTACAGAACTGTGGCCCAGATAGGAATGAAATACGCTAGCTAATGATTTATAATGTGCTGCTTTAAGCCCAAAAGTTTCCTGGAGGCACTGGGTGCCAGCTTGTCTGCATTATTTAGTGAAAATGTACAGAAAGGTGGCTCCTACCTGGTGTACCTGATCACTCAGCCTGGTGTTGGCTGTGTGATCAGTAAGGTATAAAAGACCTCCATGCAAAGCTTGTGCCTCGTCTTTCCTGAGACAGATGTCATAGCTTGTTCTCATGTTGATGGGCCATGAGCCCGAGAGGAAGCATATTCTGTGCAACTGAGAGAGGACCCTGGAAGTGTGCTGAGTTGTTCTAGGCCTTTGTAAGGTTGCTTTGCGCTTGCTTGCTCTTGGCTCTGTATAGCTCCCCCTTGTAATAAATCTTACTGAGTATACCTTGTTAGAGTCCTGCCAGTCCTTTCAATTATCTGACCCTGGGTAATTGCTGCACCCCATGGTGGCCAATCTAAATTGGTCATTAACACAAACAAAGCACCCTCTGGGTACTGCTAGGAATAACTAGGTTGAACTTTACAAGGCTCTGGAGGTCCCATATTAGCAGGCATAAGCAAGAAACACCAAGATATATATATATATATATATATATATATATATATATATATATATATATATATACACACACACGATTTGGTTCTTTGTTCTTACATGTTGAAAGGAAGCTATAAGTGAAATGATATAGTTTGGCACAAATGTAAGTAAAAAAAAAAAAAAAATTATTTGTGTTCAAATCTTTAGAAAGATAATTTTATTCCCCAGAACTCCATTTTCTCTTTTGTAAAATGGAAATTATTGCAGAATTGACATCATAAGACTGCTTGAGGGTTAATTTATATAATCCTATATAATAAAAGGGTAATATGCAAATTGACCCTAACAGCAGAACAACTGATCACTATGGCACACATTGACCGCCAGAGGGCAGACACTCAACTCAGGAGCTTCCCTCTAGTGGCCAGTGTGCTTCCACAGGGGGAGTTCCACTTAGCCGAAGCTGCAAGCACAGTGGCAGTGGCAGGAAGCAGGCCTAAGCTGGCAGAAAGACATCCCAGGCAGCCAGAGGGATGTCTGACTGCCAGCTTAGGCCTGATCCACCAGGAAATGGGCCTAAGCTGGCAGGTGAACATCCCCTGAGGGTTCCCGGACTGTGAGAGGGCATAGGCTGGGCTGAGGGTCATCCCCGCCTGACTGCACAAATTTTTGTGCACTGGGCCTCTAGTCTATATTAATAAAAGGGTAATGTGATAATTAGACCAGGTAGATTGGGCATCTTCAGACATCTAACTTCCTTCTGGTGGCAAGGGCCAAGGCAGAGGCATTTAGGGTGATCAGGATGGTGGAGGAGCAAGCAGATAGAGATGAGATCAGGTTGGTGCAGGAGAACAAGCAGTTAAGGGACGATCAGGCTGGCAGAGGAAGGCAGTTGGGGGTGATCAGACCAGCAGGGGAGGGCAGTTAGGCAACCATCAGACCAGCAGAGGAGCAGTTAGGGAGCAATCAAGATGGCAGGCAGAGGTGGTTAGGGGCAATCAGGCAGACAGGCAGGCAAGTGGTTAGGAGCTAACAGTCCTGGATTGTGAGAGGGATGTCCCAGATTGGAAAGGGTGCAGACCGGGCTAAAAGACAACCTCCCCACCCCCCTTGCACAAATTTTGTGCACCGGGCCTCTAGTACATATAATAACTAAGTATAATGCTGAGCATGTAGTAAAAACCCAATAAATGTGAGCTCCTGTTATTATTATCCCCAAGTAAATATATCTATCAAATATAAACATTTCTAACAACTGGATAATGCATTTCCTAAAAGATCTCATTATCTGTCTTAAATTTTATTTTATCCGGCAGCATTGTCTCAATTACTTTCCAATTTTATATCTATTTCATTTCCCTTTAAATTATATTTTACATAAACACATTGTATCTGAGTATAGTATTCCCTCTTCCAATCCCAAATATATAATATTTTCATATGCCCTATTGATGAACTTAGCTTTTATTTAAAAATTCTACATTTATATTCTCTGCATGGCACTTCCTCAGTGGGAAAATTATGAATGAAATTGTTAGGCCACTAACTCAAATTTCTTCTCCTGGTGGTTAATCATGGCTTCTAATCCCAATGGTTAAAAAAAAAATATATAGTTTTTCTGGCAGTCTTCTGGTATTAATCCTCCCTTTATAGGGAGATTTTACAGCTAGTAAATGATAGAACTGGGACTCAAATCCAATCAAACCCATACAAATGTTGAAGTTGTAAGAATATATAGATGATATGGTACATTTTTTGGAGGGGATATAATTTGTAATAGAAAAAAAGAGTCTGTAAGGAGACAAAAAGTATATTAAAGAAATTCATGGAACAATGCTGCAGGAGAGGCAACAAATTATACTGCATTCTTTCTACCATTAAAGAACTTGAACCCTTTGTTGGACTTGTCCTATTCAAGGTTCTTTAAATCACATGAAACAGAAATCCATTCAAGATAAGTCAAATAAAAGGGTGATTTATTGTCAGGCTATCTCGAAAAAGAAAAGGAAATATGGATGAGTCTCATGTAAACTAGAATTGGAAAGTGACATGGTGTTAGGAATTGAGACAGGCACTTAATCTCTCCCTCTCATGATATCAAGTTCTGCAATCTTACCTTTCTTCCTTGCTCTGAATTCCTTTCTGTCTTACCTGGTTTATTCTGCTTGCATATCTAAATATGGCCCAAAATAGTCTGAATCTTCTTTAAAAAAATATTTTTTATTAATTTTTGGAGAGAAAGGAAGGGAGAGGGGGAGAAGGAAACATCGATTGGCTGCCTTCTGCATGCCCTCTACTGGGGATCAATCTACAACCCGGGCATGTGCCCTGGCCAGGAATCAAAAGGGATGACCCCCCACAAACTGAGCCACACCCATCAGAGCCAGCCTGACTCTTAACGCGAGGGTCCACTCCTTTGTGTCTCTTTTCTGTCAGACAGCAGGTATCTTCCTTATCATTATCATTCATCTGCAATATTTGCCCTTGGCTTAGAAATTAATCTGTTGTCAATCAGTTTGGCTGGAGGTTTGTGAGCACCTAGAGTCTAACGCTGACCTTTTAAGGCTATAAGAAAGTAAGTAGCTCCAAACATATCCTTTATACACATACATGCATGTTTAAGTTTAAGAACCATGCAAGGGTAGTCACGTAAGGCTATCCTAGAGGTGTCATGTGAGGTGTGTGCAAATACGTAGGAAAAACAGAAGTGCTCCATCAATCCCATGGTGACAGATATTCATATGGACTGAAGCTCCAGGAACTCTGCATAGAGGAGGGGAGTGTGAAGTGGTACCTTAAAGAACGGGTAGAGTGTGGTTATGTGGAAAGAAGATAAAAGGGTGTTTCATTCAGGCAAAAGGGCATGAAGGTAGGAAACATTAAGGTGCATCCAAGGACTAGAGTATTTTAACTGGAGCAGAGTGTTTCTATACAAGTGCAATAAAAGGTAAGATGGTAAAAGGCAAAGTGTGGGCTGATTGAGGAGGCCCTGCAGTCTGTATTATAGACAATGGATTTAATTCTAGAGTCAAATTTGGATAAGACTTGGTTTCAAAATATTTTTTAATTGAGATGCATATGGAGACGTTTTGGTATTGGAGCTGTTTGAAAGTGGGTATTGGATGGTCTAGGGTTGGAAAAACAGAGAAGAGGTGATATAGCATATTCTACTTCTGAGGGGAATTATAAAAGATGAAGACTGCCCTGGCCAGTGTTTCTAAGTGGTTGGACCATTGGCCCAGGAACAGAAGGGTCTTAGGTTGATTCCAGGCCAGGATTGCAGGTTTAATCGCAGGTCCTAGTTGGGTCATGTGCCAGAGGCAACCAGTAGTTGTGTCTCTTTCACATCCATGTTTCTCATGCTACCTCTTTCTCTCCCCCCTCCCTCTGTTTCTTCCATTCTCTCTAAAAAATGGGGAAAATATACTCAGATGAGGATTAACAACAAAAAAAGATGAAGATCAAGATGTATGAACCAATATATTCATGGCAGCACTACAGATAACACAAACACCTGGAAATCATTTAAACACCTAACAGCATGAGGTTCATTAATAAATTATATATATCCAGGTGTCATGTCACTAAAAAGAATGTTTTCAAATAATATTTAGTGACATGAGAGGAGGAAGGTAGAGTGGCTCATTGTATATTAAATGTAAAATTCAAGGACAAGATTAATGTTATAGGTGTTGTTGTTTTTTTAATACATTTTTATAGAGAGAGAAAGGGAGAAGGATAGATAGAAACATCAATGAGAGAGAAATATCATTGATTGCTGCCTCATGCATGCCCCCTACTGGGGATAGAGCCAGCAACCCAGACATGTGCCCTAACCAGAAATCAAACCAGTGACCTCAATGTTAACATTTATGAATATAGTATTGCCTAAAACTTACATGTCAAATCTTTCTTTTAAAATCTTTATAATTCAATCTCTACTTCTTAAACAGAGGATATTAACATTATTGTTTACATTTTGACAAAGATTTATTATAGTAAGCAAATATTCACATCTGCTATATATGTTAAGGTAAATGCTAAGTTGCTGTAACAAAAAAAATACCAAAACGCAATGGCTTCAATAAGACAGAAACTTGTTTCTCTTCTATACAATCCTCTGGCTGGCGTAGCCTTGTTGAGAGCTTCACTTTGCAAGGTCATGCAGGGAACCCTGTTTCTTTGATCTTGGTTCTCCATCTTCCTCTAAGTTATTTTTTCCCCTTGCATCATCAAGCCTGAGTTGATGCTCTGCTCCTGTTCTACGGGGAAAGAGAACAACAAGTTCAAGCAACTTATTTTTAAGGATGTGGAGCAAAGTTGCTCACATCCCCTCTCTTCATATTCAATTAGCCAAAATTTGGTCACATGCTCCCAGCCAGCTGTAAGGGAATCTAGGAAGCAGATTGGGATGGGCTGTTCTCTGTGACTTAAAGGAAGGAGAGAAGAGATTCTTGGGGACAATAATTTCTTCCAAATTTGTTAGAACAGAGAAGGTCCTCAGGAGTCCTTTATTAACTATTCCCCAAAAGGGTAAGGTTTTTTGTATGTCAGTATGGAAACTGTGATTGTCAGTAAACCAGTCACTTGCCTTGTGTGTGGGCTACATGCCCTTGAGTGGGCTCCTGGCAACCCTGTGAATGAGTGATGTCCACAGTGTCCTGTCCTCAACCTCTCTGCTCAGCTCCTGTAGACTCATGTCTATGGCTTCCTTTACGGAGACAATCCATCTCACATTTGGGCCTCTCTTATGCTGCTGCTTTTTGTTTTTCCCCCAGCTTTATTGTCTTTCCAAAGAACCTGGCCTTCTCATGATGTGCCTTAGTAGGAAAGCTTCAGTTTTATCATGCTTCGGTGATGTTTCAGGTTTACTTGCTCTAGGACCCATTCCTTCATCTTTGGTGGTCCAGGGTATTCATAGAGCTCTCCTACTAGTGTAGGATTGGATAGAAGAGAAACAAGTTTCTGTCTTATTGAAGCCATTGCATTTTTGGTATCTTTTTGTTACAGCGACTTAGCATTTACCTTAACATACATAGCAGATATGAATATTTGCTTACTATTAGGTCTAGTAATAATTAATGTCGTTTTCTAATACTTTTTTTAAATCGAATTTATTTAAACAATACAACAAAATTTAATCAACAATATACAATAGTTGCCGTTGTTTTCTACTACTTGTGCCCAATGCTCAGGAAGCATTTTAATCCCTCTGTTGTAAAATTCTTGTGATTTTGATGCGAAAAATTCAGTCAATGCATTTTTGAGGCATTCTTCATTATTAAATTTTTTTCCAAGAAGAAAGTTTTGCAAAGAACGAAACAAATGGTAATCGGAAGGGGCAATATCAGGAGAATATGCAGGTTGAGGGAGAACTTCCCATTCCAACAGGCGCAGTTTTTCAGCAGTGATTCTTGCAGTATGCGGTCGTGCGTTATAGTGGTGAAGAATTACGCCCTTCCGATTAATCAGCGCGGGTTCTTTTTCTCTTAAAGCTTGGGCTAACCTTTCCAATTGGGCACTATACACTGCACTTGTAATGGTTTGGTTAGATGGTAAAAGTTCACAATGAAGAATTCCTTTAAAATTCCACCAAACACACAACATCACTTTTTTCGCATGCAAGTCAGGTTTTGGCATGGGCTGCAGAGCCTCATTTTTGTCCAACCATTGAGGCCACCTTTTCAAATTAACATACAGCACCCATTGTTCATCTCCGGTAACAATTTGCTCTAAAAACAGCAAACAGTTTTGACGAGAGAGGAGCGAACTGCAAATTGTGACTCTTTGATTACGGTTGTTGTCGCTCAACTCATGAGGAACCCATTTTCCAAACTTTTGGACTTTGCCAAGTGCACGAAATTGATTGGAAATTGTTTTTTGTGAACAATTTAAAGTTGTCGCAAGCTCTTGTTGGGTAATTTGAGGATTTTGCACCAAAAGAGCTTGAAGAGCTTCTTGATCAAAATTGGACACACGGCCTCGACCACTCTTGTCATCTAACGAAAAATTTCCCTCGCGAAATTTCTCAAACCAACGCTGGTATTTTCTGGCGCTAACTGCATCTTGACCAAGAGCACTACAGATGTTTTTTGCAGCCTCACTTGCTTTTCTTCCGAATTGGAACTTGTAAAGCATGCAGTGCCGAATATGCTCTTCATTTGCCATCTTCTTAGCCCTAGTTTTGCAACAAAAACCAAACCAAACACAAACTTTTTCAAGCAAAACTTGTTAATTGCACTTCACACATTCTGTAGATACCACGTGTTTGAAGGTTATGTCAATACAAGTCAACGCCAAGCAAGATTTTAAACGAATGTTTAAAAACGACATTAATTATTACTAGACCCGATATAATAAATCTTTATCAAATCAAAATTATTTTTTTTTATTATCAGCCTCTTCACTGTCTACTTTTTACATTTGTATTATAGTAATTGGGAATTAGCATTGGTCTTTAATGACATGTCATTGCCTTAATAAACTTCCTTAATTCTTCTATTGTTGCCCTTCCAAGTATCAGCCTTCTCTTGATTTTGTGGCTGTTGTCTCAATCTGAATTGAAGACTGATGCAAAATCTTTAACAATTTTAGTCTTTTCATTGTCTATAGGAAAGTTGTGTATTTCTTCTGTCCTCAGGATTTTTGTCTTTTTGTGTTGAAGTGCATTTCTGCTTTGGCATGTTTTTCTTTGATTTCCATCAGGAGTCATTTCAAATAATTGGTGCATTCAGTCCATAAGATGATGTCATCTACATATCTTAAGTTGCTGGTATTTCTTCCACCAATTTTCACTCCTCCATCTTCTGAGTCCAGTCTAGCTTTTTGTGGGATGTGCTCTGCATACAGATTAAACAAATAGGCAAGAAAAATGTACCCTTGCTGACACCTTTGCCTACAGGAAACCATCTGTCTCTCCATATTCTGTTCTGACAGTGGTTTTCTGTCCACAATTCAAGTTACACATCAGGACACTTACATTTACTGTTTACAGAGCTACTAGATAACTAGGGCAGCTAGTATAAATCCCAGACCACAGACCAGTGGGGAAAAGTAACCATATTCATCTATTAACTTTAATCTATTTAAATCTAACCGCAATCCCCATGCCATCTGGCTGGCAAGACGTTCACCCTTGGGTATTACTGGACTTTCCTCCCTGGGTGTGTCAGTGACTTCTATGAGCACCCAGCAGCTGTCAATGCACATGAAGTGTGTATTCTTCCAAGTGCCTGACTGCATCAAGCACAGGAGTATTTCTGAGACCACAAATGCAGGACACAGGCCTTACCTTTCTACCACCAATTTCCTCCCCTACCCTGGTCCTACCAGAAGCAGGTCCCACAGTCCCTGCAGGCAGGGCCTCCAGATCTGTGTTGACCTTCCCAGTCCTGTGTAAACCTTTCTTCTTTCCCTCAGTAATGTTCAGGAAAACACTGGGTAAGCCCAAAGCCCAGACAGCACTTTACCCTTACACAAATTTTGCTTGCTACCTGCAAAATTTCCACCTGCTTAATGTGGAAGAAGAGGGGGAATACAGCCAACAAACCACAATAATTACCTATAGGAATTATCCTGCCTCCAGTTGTCTGGAATTCTGTAAAACAGAACCATGTATTCTGTAAAACAGTACCTGAACTATCTCTTTTACATTCACAGAGCTTTCTTTTCTGCTTGGTTCCTAGTTTTGGTCAGATTTTAAGGAGTTGAAAAGGTTAGCTAACCTGCATCTAATAATCTGTATCTGTATCTGAATTTCTCAAAGATAAGGAAAGGAGAGTGTCAAGAAAAAAAAATGTGAAAGAGGAAAAGCTTATTTATTTTACTGCTGTACCTACAAAGGTTGCCCATAGTTTAAAAGAGAAGAATCTAGAGGCTGTATAAAGCTTGGTGGGAGTTTATTTATTGCCCTAACCTAGGCCAGCAAATGGATGTGGGAAAGTGTAGGGAGTCCTGAGCAGAATAGATAAGAAGAAAAAAAGAAGGAAAAATATAAATTCCACCCAAATCACAACCAGGGCAAGTAAATGGGCTCCTTTCTTTAGGCAGCTGTCTACTCACACCCACTTTCTGAGAGAATAAAACTCTCTCTCTTCAAAGCAGTTTTTTTTTTTTTTTTTTTTGAGAATCAAATTTTATTCCTAAGTTCTTTGCCTGACTTCCCAAACATCAACATTTCAAATTTTTAGAAATATTTGACATTTTTCCTGTCAATTTAACACAAGCCAGCGATTTTTTTTAATTTAAGAAAACTCATTTTAACACAGTGAAAACATGACAAAAAGCAGCATGCAACCAAGTCTCTGCAAAGGTACAGGCTGCTTCTCAGCAGACACTTGGGAGGAAGGGCCTCCACAGTTAAGCAATAAGGAGGCATCTTATTAGTTTGTCAGGGAAAACTTTCTCCACATCTTCACTTTGTCCTACAAATGAAAAAGTGTTGTAGCAACTTTCCAGGATGCTATGGTTGACATTTTTATTAGTGATCTTGCAGAGACAGCAAGTGGTACTTAAATGAAGTTTACAGATAATGCTAAATTAAGAGCTGTTGCTAATACCAGTTGAGACAACATAGTGAAAAATAAACCTGTGATGTTTAAATATACAGGGAGGCGGGGGAGGAAAGATAGAAAACATCTGAAACCATGTTTTATGATATGATATAAAGCTACCATACCCCCTAGAAGACCTAATTTAGGGTAAATATGAAGACACTGCCTTATGGAGAGAAGAAATTCCATGCCTTTTTCTCCAAATTCTAATGGAACTGAAATCAGAAATAATGAAATTAAGTATGGCATTAGTTCAGCAATATCAGGATACTTTTCTTCCCAGCCACAAAAACTATTAGTTCAGAGCAATAGGTGCAAAAAACGTTCTTCCAAACCCTTCCATTCTGTGGGGAAGAGGAGAAGGACTGTGGGGTGCTTTAAGAGAAAGCATTAGCACATCAGTGAGCAAAGAGCAGGAAAGGCAGGGACTAGGGGCTGAGTAGCCCCAACAAAGGCCCTGGGGAATGTGTTACCAGTAAGAAGGAACACTCATGATTCCCAGAACATCTCCTTCGAGTCTTGGAAAAGATGAGCAGAAAAGATTCCATTCATTAATCTGGGAAAAGCATGGAAAAGATCTCTGAGCCATTTTCCTGGTGACCTCTAAGAATAAATTCTCCTGTGAAACGGCAGACTGGTAGTTAGCAGAGGGAGGAGTCTGGGGAAATAGATGAAGGTGATCGGGCAAAAATTTCTAGTTATAAGATGAATAAGTTCTGAGGAATGTAATGTACATCATGTTGACTATAGTTTACAATATGTACTGTAGGGTATACGTCAAAAGTGCTAAGAGACAATACCTTATAAGTTCTCATTAAAAGCGAAAATATATATATATTTATAGCTATGAGAAGTGATACATGTTCACTAGATTTAGTATGATGATTATTTCATAATTTACACATAGTAATGTGTATATTATTATGTATAATAATTACTTAAACTTATAGTACCCTGTTATATGTCAATTATATCTCAATACAATTGGGGCATGGGGAAAAAAGGGACAGAAAAAAATGGGCTTAAGGTTAAGCTCACAGTTCATCATGGAAATGGTCTCCATCACCATCAACAGCATAGTTTCTGCCATGTAGATGCTGCCATTCCCACATCTGCCAGAAAGAAACTCAATGTAACCACAACGGTGGCACCTGTCACCCCTTTTCTGCCCAAAACCGACCATGCAGCACTGCTAATGGTGATAGCCAACTACCTGGACAATCATCTTCCCCTGTCGAGTGGATTCCACTCATAGCCTGCTTCCTCATGCATTTCTGTTCTAAGTCAGGCTCACATGTCAGATGGGCAGGGCCTGGTCACTGCCTGTGGGAAGATGGCTGTCATGACTTCTAAACTAGGGTGGCAGGACTCATGAGGCTGAACATTACATCAAACAGGAAGGATTTCCAGAGACGCTGGGCATCTCAAAACCATGACAAATGTCTACTGAAGGGTTTAGTTCCCAAACATTAACACACGCATACTATTTTTCAAACTTAAGATTAAATAGCAACAGATTTAGCAACTATGGGACACAAAATATTGCCCTTAATAGATATCTCATATTAGCCATCTGCCAAAAGAATGACAAATCTGAACTGCTACTGCCTTCAGGTCCAAATGCAAGGTCTGCTTCTTCCTCTACAAATTTCACAATTATGTCTGGAGTGTGTTTAACCTACACACTATTTTGTAAATGAAATATGAAAGCTATAATAGAGAAAGAAACATTAAATAAAATGTACAAGTATATGCATCAAACAGCAAGGGGAAAAAATGAGCAAATACAACACAAGGTTAGAGTAATATTTTTTTCTTCTTCTACACATTTCATGTTCCCATTGTGACCTTGTGAAAACTGGTCACAAGGCAATAGTAATATTTTTTATTTTCTTCTTCTTCTACACATTTCACATTCTCATTGTCATCAGCCAGTATCTCAGTAAGGGAGTACTCTTTGCCTGTTTGGGAAAGCCCAAATTTTATTCCCAAAATAGATAAGCCCTTGACAATCTTGCCCGTAGAGGGTCACAGTTTTCTTATCTTTATCACTGGATAAGGAAAAAGTAAGCAACATTACAGAGGATTCTCTGGATTCCATATAGACTCCTCCCTGTCACCATTGTGTAACAGCAAGCAACCTTATTTTCCATTAATGACAAGGATCGACTACCTCAGTTAACACAGGCCCTTTATTTTTGCCTGTTTTCCATAAGCAAGAGACATGCTAGATGGCCAGGTAGCAATCTCAGCTCCCAACACTGTTGCACCTCTTAACAATGAAAACATTTCTCTCTTGGTTTCTAGCACCCTTAAGCCAGGAGAAGTCAAAGACACAACAAGGGAAAATAAAGGCTGTTGAAGTCATTTGTTATAATAGTGAGATGTGCCATGCCCACTCCCACCTCTTGATCAGGACCCCTGTTTCCTGGCCATAGGGAAACAGCACCAGATACTGGTCACAGGTTTAGCCAAACCAATGCTGTGTAGATAGTGCACAGGCTGCACAAGGAGCAGTTCCCCAACAGCGCTGGCAGCGAGTCTCAGTGGGCCAATCCACTGAGATATCAGGCCACCTGCTTCTGGGTGGCAAGGTACACAGTGGAATTGTTAACAGCGAACAACACCAGATGTTAGACCCTGGTCCTTGAGTTTTGCCTACGAAGAAATTCAGAGCCAAGTGTCAAATACAAAGGAAAGTTTATTTAGGAAGTCACAGGGGTAGAGAAAGTGAGCCATGAAAGTAGTGAGCCAGCTAGACTGTGTGGACTCAGGAAATACGTTTGAGAGCCAAAAAAAAAGGGGGGGGGGGCCTTGGTATTTAGGAGAAAGAAAGCAAAGGTAAGCACCTTGAGGGTAAGGAAACGTGTGTGTGTGTGTGTGTGTGTGTGTGTGTGTGTGTGTGTGAGAGAGAGAGAGAGAGAGAGAGAGAGAGAGAGAGAGAGAGAGAGACAGAGAGAGAGAGAGAGAGAGAGAGAACAAACTGAGTTCTTCATCTTAAGGGATTTTACCTGTTTCCAAATAAGGAAGGTTTCAGGGAATGATCTCAATAGAATATTCATCAGCTTTCCAGGTGAGTTTTTTTTCTGGGTACTGGTCTCTACTGATTGGCCAGTGCCGGGGCAGGGGTTCATTAGTAATCACAGCTGGTCCTGATATCAGCCATGGCGTTGCTCACCTGGTTCTTGCTGTTTTTCTGGGCCTGGAGCTGAAACACAACTGAAGTCTAGATGTTCTCTATTTTAACCAAACTCTGTCTCTGTGGTCAACAAATCCAAGGCTTTGTTAAGATTATTTGATGCGTGCCAGAACCTCATTGTCTTGAGGGCCTAATGCTTAAGGGAGTGATTATTCTCTGGTCTCCTTGTTCCTCCTCTAAGAGTGACCAACAATATGCTACAGGAGGAAAAATTACCCTGGGTGGAAAGTCCCTCTCTAGTTTTGCCCATACTTACAAGGCTTTCCACCCTGGTGACCTTTAGTACATGACCTATTGTTCCTACTCTGCTTGTGCCTAACATCTACTACAGAACCAGTGGATCCCATGGCATATCACACTGGCTCATGTCTTTTGCTCTAAAATAAATTATTCTGTAAATTCTGACCCTAGCTCAGACTTTATGAAAAGTCAATCCTACATTTCTTAGTGGGTAGCCATTGGGATCTTGCCTCCATGTAATTCTTTGCCCTTTTCCAGTCAGTTTAGGGAATCAGAGAAAATTACTCCCAAGATTTCTCAGAATCACATAGTAATCACAAAGAACTCACTCTAGCCCACCAACACAGTTCTGATAGGTCATATTTTGACAGACTCTAATCTCCTTTCTCTCCTACCACTTCCTCCCTTCCTTTTTCCTTGCCCCCACCCCTTCCCACTAGATCTGCCTTACCCCTCTCTTTCTTCTCTTAGCCTTTTTTATTCTTCTGTTATTCTTTCTTTCTTCTCTCTATTTTCTTCTTTGTCTCTTTTCTTCTAATTTTTTTCTTCTCCTTTTCATAAATGAGAAGAAGCCCAGGCCCTACCTAAATTTCCCAGAGCAACTTTTGTCCTTGAGCATATTCTGTCATAGAAAATTTAGCACATACAAAAATTAAAAAAAAAAAATCTTGAGACTATTATATTAAATTATTCTTCAAGCATAAAGACATCAATCTTTCTCATTTGTCTAAAAGTACAAGCTTTGATTCCTTCAAATCAGGGAATGTGTTTGCAAATTCCCTCATGCAATCTTTATAATTTTTTTTTATATTCATAGTCCTATTAGAAAATTGTGTTTTAACCAAGCATTAGATAGGCTTTTAATCTATCTGCATACCTTTATGTTGTTTTTTCATGTTAGATTTCAGTATATATTTTTAAAACAGTGCTTTTAACCCCTTTGAATAATTTTATATCTTTGCTGTTGTGTTATTGTTGTATCCTTTTTTAAGTTGTGTTGACATTTTTTATTTTCTGACTTTGATCTTTAGTAATAGATCTATGATAAAAATAATCATTATTTCTGTAATCTGACATCTTTCAAAAGCTTTGAAGCCCAGGCTTAAATGTTCTCTATTGACTGTCAAACATCTGTTTTTACTAATAATATGGTTTTATGGAAAAGATAAAGAATGGCTTAAAATTTCAGTGAGGATTTTTCAATTGAGTCATAAATGGGAATGGAAAAAGAAAAAAAACATTTATTGCAAATAGCATGTGAGTGGAAATGGTCTAAAATGCAAGGAAATTTTCTGAAAATACAGAGTAGTTAGAAAATACACACATTTTCTCTGAGGTCATGAATTTTAATCTGTTTGGGTCTTGGATCCCTTTAAGACTCTAAATAAAGCCATTACTTTCTCCTCAGAAAGAAACATATTGGCACACAAAGACTATGATCCCAAGTCAAGAATCCATTTCTAGGAAATAATATTAATCAATTATTCTGAGTCAAAATACCCTCTTGTTTTTGTTCTGCGCCAAATCCCACCTTGTTGAAATATAATATTCACCCTGAAGTTAAAGTGAAGTCAGTACCAACTTTGGGATTTTTTAAACATTCTACCCATTACAACAAAGCAAGAAAAGAATTAATGAATGAAGAAATGAGTGAATGAATGCAAGCACAATTCATCATGGCTATGCTATGTAAAACTACCATGGACCCAAGTTTGGAGAAAACCATTTTGGGCAGAAAAGATGGCCTGAGCAAAGGGAAGGGGTGTGAAGTATCCTATTGTATGGGGCAGTGAAGAAATGGAACATTCCATGGGGGTTTTAGAGGGCTTTTTTATGCAATGTTTGTTGGGCACTTAGATTTTACCCTGTGGAGAAAGGGTTTTGAATAGTAGATTAACTGGTCAGCTTTGAATATTAGAAAGATCATCCTGGCCAAAGTGTGGGTAGTGCATTTGAAAAGAACAAATCTTGTGCATTTGGGAGCAGAAACACCATGGAGCAGTGGTTGCAGAAGTCCAGGACAGAGGTGATAGAAACTGAAGTAAGGCAGTGATAATAGACATGTCAAGAATACAAAAAGACTTTATAAACATCTTATCTAATAAAAGAGTACTATGCAAATTGACCATGCCACTACACCCACCAGCCATGCCCACCAGCCAATCAGAGCAAGAATGCAAATTAACCCCAACCAAGATGGCTGCGGCCACAGAGAGCAAGAGGAAGACTTGGGTTTCTCTGGCAATGGAGGAAGCCAAACTATCCGCTTGCCCTAGCTGGCCTAAGCCTCCACTCAAGACTACGAAGTTTCAATTATAGAAGGTAAACAAATCCAAACAGAAACGGAGGCAGCCATAGAGTAAGCAGAAGGCATGGCTCCACTCCAGGCTACAAAGTTTCAATTGTAGAAGGTAAATAAATTCCAGATACCAGGGCCTCCACTTGGGTCACCAGGGGGCGTGGCCAGTCTGCAAACCGCCACAGGACCCAAGCCCAGGCTGCCCCATGCCCCAAGGGACCCACACCCTGATCTGGGACACCCATCAGGGCAAACCAGCTAGCCCCCACCCATGCACCAGGTCTCTATCCTATCTAATAAAAGAGTAATATGCAGATTAACCATCACTCCAACACACAAGATGGCTGCTCCCATGTGGACACAAGATAGCCACCACAAGATGGACAGCAGGGGAGGGCAGTTGGGAGGGACCAGGCCTGTAAGAGAGGGCAATGGTGGGTGATCAGGCAATCAAGGGAGAGCAGTTGGGAGGCACCAGGCCTGCAAGGGAGGGCAGTTGGGGGGAGGGGGGATCAACCCTGCAGGGGAGGGCAGTTAGGGGTTACCACGCTGGCAGAGGAGGGAAGTTGGGGGCAAACAGGCTGGCAGGGGAGCAGTTAGACATCAATCAGGCTGGCATGGGAGTGGTTAGGGGGTGATCAGGCTGGTAGAAAGAAGCGATTAGGAGCAATCAGGAAGGCAATTGGTGAGCAATTGGGAGCCAGCAGTCCTGGATTGTGAGGGAGATGTCCAACTGCCTGTTTAGGCCCAATTCCAACAGGGATCCCTCAAGGGATCCCAGATTAGAGAGGGTGCAGGCTGGGCTGAGGGGTACCCCTCCCCCCCATGTACGAATTTTGTGCACCAGACCTCTAGTGTAAGAAATAAAAATAAAAAAATAAAAATAGCAAGGCTTAGTAATGGAGTGGAGATTAGAGGTGATGGAAATGAAAAGGCCAATGTACCATCCTCCCTAGAGATGCTTAGGTTTTATGAGAAATCAAATATAGAATGAATAGCTTTAACATCCTGGGTCCTTCTCACTCAGGGCTTTGGGTGGTCTTGTACTGTGGACCCAGCATACTAGGACCCTTTCCTTCTACTGAGTGGCAACCAAGGCTAAAGCCAAGAAGCAAAAATATTTGGGAGATGGAGTAAAGAAAGGAATATATATATATATGGCTAATATGCAAAGTGTCCCCTTAAGAGTTCAAAGGGGAGACTGGCAGTTTGATCATTTGCTATCATGTGCTCTGACCACCATGGGGTGGTGCAGAATGGAGGAAGGCCCCAGCTGGCAGCCAGAGGGCCCCAATCAGCCCTGATCGCTGGCTAGGCCTAGGGACGGTACCTATGCATGAATTTTGTGTACTAGGCCTCTAGTATTTATATAAATGTCCTTGTAGTCTCCTAAGTCTGTCTGTCTGTCTGTCTCTCTCTCTCTCTCTCTCTCTCTCTCTCTCTCTCTCTCTCTCTCTCTTTCACACACACACACACACACACACACACACACACACTACCAGTGCTATGCATATATAGTCTGTTTGCCCAGGATTCTCACATCACATCAAATGCACACATACAGCCACTGAGTGCCTAAAGTATGGTTTCTTTGATTTCCAAAATATATCCTTTCATATTGAAAAATTGCTCTTCAAACTGCTTACACTAGTAAAAGCAGAGCTCATGATTCATATACCTGATTCTGCTTCATTGAAGTTTGACTCTATTTATAGCAGATATATTTTGGGAGTATTTTTAATTCTTAGTGAGTTCCTTTTTTCTCTCTCTTCTTCAGGTCAATAGCAAATGAAAAATAGAAAGAACCAAACAGGAACAGAAAAAGTGTGTGCATGAACGTAGTCTGAACTAATGTCAACTACTAGTGGTTGTATCTGGATTCTTAACTGCCTTCTTTCCATCAGGCTTGGAATAGGTGGTGGTATCGGCAGATGGCTACTGAGAAGATTTCAACTCCACCCCACTCCCCTAATAATTTCTATTAATACTTCCTTCAAGCAATCTATATAAAAGTACACGAAAAAGGTAAGTCAAACCATGTGATTTTCTTTTGCAAGCCCAATTACAAGTTTCCCACATCCCCATCACCAAACAGCTCACTCTTCCTAAGCCCTTTCTATTGAACCCTTTTTCTGTGGGTGTATGTCAGCAATTTCTCATGCTTCCATTTTGTATGTAGAAATTCCGGAGCCACGAATGTCTATGAGGCGTCTCTTCCTTGGATGGTAGGAAAGAGAAGCATTCTAAGCCACTCTTTCCACCAATATCACCTGTTGTCCACCTCACCTGTGCATCCCCAGTTTCTCCTGTGAAGGTGGTGTTGGGTTGAAGAGCAATGATAAGGAATTCAGAAAAACTTGGGGGTTTGGTTGGAAGATATTTTTTTAAAGCTACCTACAGTCTAGTTTGTGTCAGAATCAGTGCAGTGATGTGGATTCCTCCTTTAGCTTCCCAGGACCACCCAGACCAGGGCCCAGTGTCAGCACGTGGCAGGGTGAGGGAAGAACACATTTCCTCACGCTGCACCACACCTTGGGCTGACACTGACAGCACTGTCCTGGTCTCCTAAGAAAGAGCCCTCCCTCCTGCATGCAGAGGTGGGGAAATGTGGATTTCACAAAATGTGGCTCCCAGGAGAAAACTGAAGAGTTTAAACTCTGGAAACACCACTGGTAAATTCATATCTGACTTTAATAATCAATAGCTTTTGCTGGCAGGCTGGCTACCATCACATGCATCGTACTCCTGCAGACTGTGATACAATCAAGCCTTCATTTATATTTATGTGACCAGGAGGACTTTGTATTTGATGATTTTAAAAGATGCATGGGCTCAGCTCTGTTTAATTCTGATGTATTGGACTATTATCTACAAGAGGCCATTGGCTAAATTGTACTATTCACATGAGGATCCATGATGGGAATTTATCAGAGTGATAGGGAAATATTCAGATTTCAGTTTTCTTCAACAGTAAAATTTGAGCATATAAGCATATTGTACTTCCAAACAGCCATCAGCACCAGATTTAAGAGGACCTCGTTGTACAACAAATGCATTATTAAAATCATTTTTTATGCTGCCTTAAGAGAGAAGCAGCTTGACAACTGAGGAAGCAGGAAAGGTTGGATCCACAGGAATGCAGCAGATGAAACTGCAGTCTCAGGGAATCAAATTCAGCAAGCGGGAGGTGGCTCCTCACAGGGAAGGAACCTGGCATTTCTTAAATAAGTGGAGTTATTTAAGTTTTCATTTTGTTTCAGAAATACAATATTTATTTAGCTTCCTCACTGCAAATCCAATCCAGGCAAGTCACTTCAGTTCCCTGGGCCCTTCCATTCATCTGGCATCTATGCATTGAGTGCCTCGGTGTGATAGTTATTGTGATGGGCATGGATTTGCAAAGACAATACTCATGGTCACTGCCCTTAAGAATCTGACAGTCTATAGAGAGAAAATACATGATATGTTGACTAAAAAAGCATACTAATTTAGTGTTCCTCCTAAAGTAAGTAGGGAGAGGCAGGAAATTCCTGGTTCCTGGTAGGAATTTCAATAGTATCAGAGAAGGGTGGTTCAAAAAACGGTGAGTCCCTGTGAGCCCATTCCTTCTCTAAGTCATCATGATGATATCCTTGTAAGGGGCAGGATATACGTCTACAAGTGTTTCAAGGCATGCTGATACTTTTGCAATAAATCATTCTTGTGTGTGATCAGTGACATGCATATTCCGGATGCTAGTCCCAGGGAGCCAAGAGAATTTACTTATTGTAAGCAACATGAGGGGTTTAAAATGTGTAAGACTTTCAGAAGGTCTGGCACCGATTTTCAGCTCTGCCACTCCCTGCCTAGGCGGCCCTCTCAGTTCTAGAAATCACTCCAGTTCTAAGAATCTCAGATTTCCTCAGTTTAGAAAATTAATTAAAATTGAAAGTCACTAGAAGTCTATGCTTTTATTGCTTCTTGTGAAACTGAGCATTTACCCACCAACTCTAACTAGGTATCTTCTAATGAAGGCAGCTATGGAATGTTTTGTGGCCTTTGTCTCAGACCCAGATGTAGAATCCTGCCTGCTCAGGGACGGACTGGTCATGCTGATGAAGTAGATTTTGTTGTCTTTGTACATTGGATATTGGGAACTAAAGATCTATCCATTCAGTGGATATATATTGAGCATGTACCATAGGTCCTAAAAAACAATGGAAGCAAGACAAAGTCTCTTTCTCTCCCTGCAAAAATTAGCAGAAAAAGCTCCTGGAATTTAGGTCAAGGAATTAAAATATTTTCTACCTAGCAGAATGCACAACTTGCAGCTAGTATCATAAAACACTACATCTAAGTTATTTTAGAGTTAATATAGATAGACCTCCCCATTTTTCATTAGGGAAACTGAGACTAGACATATAAATCTTTCCCAAATCACTCAAAGTGCTAGTGCCATTTTTCACTTATTCAACAAATAAGTAAATTACAGACTTTTTGTTAGGTACTGAAACAAAAATAGTAAACAAAGAATTCACAAATCTCATAGTCTAATTAGAGGCCTGGTGCACGAAATTCGTGTGCAGGGGTGCGGGGAGTATTCCCTCAGCCCTGTCTGCACTCTCTCTCTCTCAGGGGACATCTGACTGCCTCTCGCAATCTGGGACCGCTGGCTCCTAACCACTTGCCTGCCTGATCACCCCTAACCACCTCTGCCTGCCTATCTAATTACCCATAACTACTCCCCTACCAGTCTGATTGCCACTAACTGCTCCCCTGCTGGCTTGATCACCCCTAACCTTCTCTGCCTCACCCCACAGCAGGGGCCCAGGATTCTCTTTTCTGGCCGGCCACAGGCACCCAGAACCAGGGTCAGCTTCCCCCGGGACCACCTGCAGCCACAGGCACCTGGAACCACAGGGCAGGTGGCTTGTCCGTCTCCCATGCCACAGGCACAGGCGCTGCTGCCAGTGCCCGGGACTGTGGGACTTGTGGCTTGCCCCTCTCCCAGGCTGCAGCCTGGCTGGTCCCCATTCATCTCTCAGGAGCTCATTTGTGCCTGGCTGGTCCCCATTCCTCTCTCTCCAGTGTTGAGTGTCTGAGTAGCTCCTGTACAAGGGCATGAAGGCCTGATGACCATTTATAATAGTTCTTTATTATATAGGATGGGTAACAGAGGTAAATAAACATGATTTGATAAGCATTATCATCTGGAAACCCATTGGAGTGGAGTGTCAGAGATTTTTTTGAGGGAATCAAATCTAGGCTGGCCTCTAAAGAATGGGTAGGCCGAAACCAGTTTGGCTCAATGGATAGAGCGTCGACTTGGGGACTAAAGGGTCCCGGGTTTGATTCCAGTCAGGGGCATGTACCTTGGTTGTGGGCATATCCCCAGTTGGGGGTGTGCAAGAGGCAGCTGATCGATGACTCTCTTATCAATGTTTCTAGCTCTCTATCCCTCTCTCTTCCTCTCCGTACAAAATCAACAAAATATAAAAAGAAAAAAAGAAAAAGAAAAAGAATGGGTAGGAGGCACGGAGCTAGGACTGTGAATTCTAATTTATTGTTCAAACCCCTTCTAGACACCAGGATTGTATGAACCAGTTGGGACTGGCTGCTCAGTGAGGGTGGGGATGTTCCTAGAGGAGCTTGGCCTACTGCCAGCCCTGTCTGACACAAAGGAGCAGTAACTCCTGAGAATCTTTATTTGGGTTCATTCTATCCTTTCCTTCCATGGATGGTGTGGGTGGAATAATGTGGTAGAAAGAGCATGTCCAGCGCATTGAGCAGACCTGTGTTCAGTCCCAACTCTGACAATGACTATGACTGTGGCCCATGGGCAAAGCCTCTCTGAACCTCAAACTAACAGCTTCAGAATAAAAGAAAATTACCTTCTTAATAATGTTTTTGAATATTTATTCAAATAATGAACATAAAACAGCCAAAGCCTCCAGAAACCAGGCCGATAAAGAGCACACAGAAAGCAACTTGGAAGGGTCAAGAACTACAAACACATAAAACTGTAGGCTTCTTGTCAGGGGTGACTAATAGACTCTGCAAAGGAAACTATAAATTCAAGGTCTCTAAACACTAAGAAACTATGCACTAGTTTAATAAACTGTTCTATTCCGTTCCTCTGCCTCCTTATTATCAATGAAAATTATTATAAACTTTCCTGGTGCTTTACCTCAAGTTCATTATAAATCTTACATCCAAAGCTCATCTCCACTATGGGCTTACTGATAAAAGCACAGAAATAAAACTCAAATATACAGACTTACTGATTAGAATCAATTCAGTCAGTCATAGCATGTGGAAAGAAGTACAACAGCTCTTGTCTTATTCCTTAGCATAAATTCATTATCATTTATTCAAAAGAAATTTTAAGGAAGGATCTAACCAAATACTATATAATAAAGAGGGAATATGCTAATTGATCATCATGCCTTCACAAAGATGGTGGCACTCACAGCCACAAGATGATAAAACAGTCCCCTCAGCCCCACCAGGACACTTGCCTCTGGAATCACCCAGTCCCCTCAACCTCCCAGGGCCAGCCTGAGGTGCAGGCAAGCCTCAGATGTCAGCTGTCCAGCCGCCCAGGGCCACCTGAGGCTCAGGTAACCAGGACTGGCTGAGGCTTGCATTGCTGGCAGTGGCAGCAGCAGAGGTGTGATGGGGGTGTCACTTTTTCCCAATCACCAGGTCGCCTCCCATTCCTGAGGGCTCCTGGACTGTGAGAGGGAGCAGGCTGGATTGAGGGATTCCCCCTCCAATGCATGAATTTTCATGCACCATGCCTCTAGTTATAAATATAGGCTTAGGCATGTTTTAAATAAGATCATTAAGTACTCCAACTTATTTCCTGCTTCAGTGGGGTTCATGGGAGAGGGGAGGAGGCTGATAAAATGCCTGCCTGTAGGTTCTGACATATAGACTTTTTACTATGGTTTTTCAGAAACAATGATGTTGTCCATTCACCCTTTCCTACTTAAGGTTGTTCTATACCATCAGCTTCCAGTCTCTGATATTTATGATTTAAAAGATCCTTATCCAATAGATCTTAATTCTTGTTGCAAAAATTTTAAGGATTTCTCAAACTGCTAGATAAGAAACCTGAAAGTCCTATAGTCTCCTTTCCTCACAGATCCCAATGCTATCAACAAAAATCCAGCCTCTTGCATGAGGAAGGGAGCATAGTGCAGTATTTTTAGCCCTGAGAGAGCCTCATCATTTGATTTAATTAATCCACTCAACTAGTGACCTTTGTATCCTTTCAGCTAATTTCAAATCACTATCAATGGATAATTACCCCATTTAATTTTAGTGTAGAGAGTCAAAATTTCAGAAATAAGAGCACACAAAAAAGGACTATATGGTTATACTAACAAACATGAAAATAGGCAATACTGAGTTTTCAAACTGAGCATCTATCTGTTCTGGTATCTCTCATAAGTTCTGGATTGAATTTTCACAAATACATTGGACAATTTAATAGTTATTGAAGGAGGCACTCTTTCTAGGTTTTTAATATCACCTCAGTTCTCTTGTCCTCTCTCACATACCAAGGTCTATATGCCAGAACAAGAGATCTATGTAGGGATAGTCAATCTTAGAAATACATAAAGGCTTTCAAAGAGTATGGGAATTTCTATAATTTTGTTTTCTTTAGCATTTTTAAAAATTGAAATATAATTGACATGACATTACATTAGTTTCAGATATATAATGTAATGATCCAGTAATTATATGTATTGCAAAATATAGTCGTTACCATTCATTACCATGCAAAGTTACATAAAAAATTTTTTCTTATGATGAGAATTTTTAAAATTTACCTCACAGCTATTTTAAAGTATTAATATAGCATTATTTTGTATTGAGATATAATTGACATATAATATATTAGTTATATGTATACAACACAATGATTTGATATTTGCATATATTGCAAAAAAAAAAAACCATCACAATAAGTCTAGTTACCATCCATCATCATACTAAGGTACAAAAAATTTTTTTCTTGTGATGAGAATTTTTAAGATATCCTCTCGTGGCAACTTTCAAATATGCTCTATAATATTATTGAATACAGTTACTAAGCTGCATAAAGTATGATTAATTATAGTCACTGCACTGGGATGGGGTTTATGGCTAGATTGTGTCTGCCTCTCCTATCCACTTCAATGGGGTTTTTCTCTCACTCATCCAATGCATAGGGATCACACAGCCAGTTTTTGGGTTTTTCTTAGTGTAATTTGTTGCACATGTAACTATAAAGTCAGTGTGTTTGTGGGAGGAAGTGATAGCAGGATACTCTTATGTCACCATCTTGAATCAGACCCACCCCCAACCCCCCTCATAGCTTTAAGAAAATCAATTGACTGGTTTTTAAACTCCATTTATAAGTTTTCCTAAAAAGGATTTTTCTGAGCTTGCACTTGAGTTCATCAATAACCCCTTTCTTGCTTCACTAAAAATTAATCTTGGCTTAATCTTGGTCTCATCCCCAATACCCATATAAAAATTGTCAAAGTGCCAAAATATAAAAAATATAAGAGGTGAGAATACTTCCTTTTATGACTACTCAAGACACTATAAGTTCTTAGGGCTTCCAGTTATTCTTTCTATTTTATATAGTCCTGATAAAATCAAGGTGAGCATAAAAAAATGAAAAATGTGGGTCCCTGTATGGATGTTCTAAATGCAGATATACAATAAAGTGCGGGCATTGGTAATAAAAATAAAAATGGAATGAAATAGAAGTAATGATAACTTTTGTTTAACGACTTACTTCTCTATCCCCTGACTACTATCAAATAATTCATTATTCATGAAGGAGAATCTATTGCAAACAAGGCAAAAAGAGCATCTGTGGAAAATATTGAACACTAAAAATGATCCCTTTTTATGTATTTAAACATAAGCACTTCTTTTCAGCTATTCTCAATGCTCACCATAAGACATGTTATTATAGGGAGGAAAAAGCAACTTTCATCAGCCAAAAATAAAGGGCCTTCCATCAGCCAAAAGAGGATGGGTTAATGACGCAGATTTTTTATATGTAAGAGGAAAGTTTTGGAAGGTAAATTAGATAAAATCCACAGGTAAACTCCTGTATGATGTCTTTCTGAATTTGGTGTGTGTTATTAAATAAGTTAGTTAAAACTGTTTTATCTAGTTATCCCTTAAAATATTTATTCTAAACTTAATTTTATTTAAAGTTTAATATATCCACTCCTTATTAATAAAATATAAAAGTATGCTAGCTCCCAGGCTGATTGACTTATATATCTAAAAACATTTAATTTAAAATAAAATCAGAAATATTGTAATTCTAGGAAAAGATGATGAAAAAAAAACCACTTTTCTATATTGGTTCTACTATATGCAAGTAGAAACTCTGGACATTATATTAAAAAATGAAAGAAGACTCAAATGTGGAGAGAAGGCAGACCAGTGAAGAAACTTGAGACATATGGAATAGCATAGCAATGAAATTCCTGGTTTTCTGCTTGCCTTATATACACTGGATGGATATTAAAGAAGCCAGCAATCCAGTAACACCAACAAGTGTAAAAAAAAAAAAAAAAAAAAAAAAAAAAAAGCCTGCTCTTTCTAACCAAAGGACCAGGAAAGGGTTGCCTAGCAAGAGAGAAAACCTTCAGACAATAACTGCCCTATTCTAGCCACATAACATAAAAAAATCTGAAGTCACATCCCAACCAGCAAAGGCCAAGTAGGGAAGTTAGACTGCCATCTTATGGGGCCATAGTAAATTGTACCTCCGTACTGCCAGGATGGCATCAGAGAAAGCCAAGACAGGAGTCAGGACTCTCACCACCACCCAGTGGTAGGGAGAGTTACTCCCATGTTGTCTATGGAGGCTGCATGGGGATCCTAAATGTCCACGCCTACCCAGTAGTAATGAGGCACCCTCTCCCGGAGTATTAATGGAACCTGGACAACCCCACCTGACAGGATCTGTGGTGTTTACCTTCTTCTACCAACATGGCGTAGAAAGATGTCTACTAAAACAAAGGATTTAAATAAAATCAGGAGTCTCATTAGATAATACTCAAAATCTTCCAAATTTGACAAAAGATATATATCTACAGACAAAAAACAAACAAACAAACAAACAAACATGGAGATTGAAAAGAAATAAAACATTTTTAAGTGCTGAAAAAAATAATTGTCAAACCAGAATCTTATATATAGCAAAAGTATTCTTCAGGATTGAAGGGAAAATTAAGATAATTCCTGAAGAAGGAAAACTAAGAGAATATTGTCACCAGCAAACCTACCCTAAAAGAATAGCCAAAGAGATTTCTTGAAACATAAAAGAAATGGAAGAAAAAAGAAATATTGGATCATTCTTAAAGAAGAAAGAACAATGGAGAGAAAAGGAATATGAGTAAATATAATGCTCTTTTGAATTTTCTAAAAATTATGTTTGATGGTTGAAACAAAAATTATAATATTCTTTCATGTAGTTATCATTGAATGTAGAGGAAATATTTAAGATAATTGTAATACAAATGAAGAAAGGTTAAAGAGAAGTAAGATTCTCTTTTACTCAAATTGATCAAATGAAAATACCAGTAAACTGTATATACAATGTACTATCTAGAATACACTGAAAAAAAATCTACATGAAGATATACACTCTAAAGTGTAAAGATATACACTCTAAATCAAAATGGAATTCCAAAATATATTTAAGAAAATGGCAGAGAGGCAGAAAAACAAACAAAAAAGGATACATGAATATATATATATATCTGTGATTAATAGCATGGAATTAAATACACAGGTTGTAACAAGATCAGATCCTGGTTTTGTTATGTAAGATGTAGCCATTGGGAGAACTAGGTGAAAGGTACATGACATCTCTCTCTACTGGTTTTGCAATTTTCTGTGAATCTATAATGATCACAAAATAAGTAAGTCTGATTTGGTTGGTTGGTTTGACAATGTTTCCTGGCTTTCTTAGTAAACTTTGTTGATCCTTAATAAGCTAAATTTTCTATTCTAAGCTTTAAATGAAAAACTATTTAAGCCACATGATAGAAGTATTTTATCAAACATGTATTACTGGCAAAAGTACAATAAAATTAACAATATATGTATATATATATATATATATATATATATATATATATATGTATATATATATTTTCCCTCTTCTTTCTAAATGTATATTACGTTTGAGAAAACTGTGCTTATACATTTAAAGTTGATAGGTAAATTAAGGCTCATTCAACAAATCTGATAAAGCCTTTTTGGTATACTGTACTTGCCTGAAATTGTAAACTCAAGTTCAAAGAGACAAGGGGAAAATGTAAAAGCTTTCAAATTAAACAAAGAGCTTAATCATATATATAAAATTGGATGATCATGGATATTAAATTATTATGATATTTGGATCCCATTGGATATATTTAAAATAATGATATAGCTGTTTTATTTTAATATATTTAAATATAATCCATTCAATTTTTTAATTTTTTTTCTATTCAGATTGAATAATTTTTATGAATATATCTTCAAGTTTACTAACTTTCCTCTGTTCTTTACATTCTACTGTTAAGCCCAATTTACAAAATGCTAGAAATTGTATCTTTTGCAGTTATTTAGATTTATGGTGAAAAACCTTTGAGGTCAATTTAAAAATGCGTGGGAGGGCAAATAGGCAAAAAATAGAACATATACATAAGTCCAGCATCCCTCAGAACTGCCCTTTTCTCCCACTGTCCCAGACCACTGTGGATTGTGGTCATCTATAACCACCACATGGCGACATAGCCACTCTCACTGGATTCCTAGGGTTCATGCTCCTCTCCTATTTGTACTTCTGTCAGTTACTACTCCACTTTTCCCAGAGCCAGTCTGAAAGTCAGTTCTGGTTGTGTAGACTGTAGACTTTCAATGCCAATCTAAACAAAGGATGAATGGGAGGGGTTAGTCAGGGAGGTTTTGTGCCTGGAGTACATTTGACCTAGGACTGCTTCTGACCCATTTGTTCTTTTTTTTAATATATTTTCTTGATTTTTTGCAGAGAGGAAGAGAGAGGGATAGAGAGTTAGAAACATCGATGAGAGAAAATCATCAATCAGCTGCCTCCTGCACACTGCCTACTGGGGATGTGCCCTCAACCAAGGTACATGCCCTTGACTGGAATGGAACCTGGGACCTTTCAGTCCACAGGCCGACACTCTATCCACTGAGCCAAACCAGTTTCAGCCCATTTGTTCTTTATAAATTTTGTTTAGCTTACTTTAAGAAATATTTTTTAAATCTTGTATATTCCAGACACACTGTGCTTCATGCAGGGAAATTATATATTGTATTTATATAAAACATATGCTATTACTTGGCTTTTAAGAAGCTCAAGCTAATAGATTTCAATATATTTCAAACAAATAAGTGAAATACTCAAGATATAATAATAGAATATATAGAAATACTTTATTTTTATCAAAGCTAAGATACCTTGGATAGTAAAGTGTACCATGATTTTATGTACCATTAAGGAACACTACTGCCACTTAAATAATAATACAATGCTGTCTTATCACTTAGAATCTTCATTTTATACTTATTGAAAGAACCTTTTAAACTTATTTAGATATAGTATTTTATCATATTGTATATATATTAAAAGAAAAATGCAAGTAAAATAAATTGATTAAGGTGTTCCTGAAACTTCATGCAATTCAGTTTGTCTTTTTAATATTATTCTTTGAGTCAAAGATTTTATGTCTATGTATTTCAATATAGCATATGATTTTTTTCAAGTTGTTGATACTTTTTCTGCAAGTATCTTCAAGTTTTTATAATAACCCTTTTTGACCTTACCGAGAAGCTGTCAACAAAAAATTTCAAACAATTAAGACTCATGATCCTCCTTTGAAAGCGTTCCTTAAATAGTCTGTTGACAATGAGGGTTTGCAGTTATTTAGTCATGCTTCCATAATTAATAACAGAATATGCCCATAACATAACAACCATGTTATGACTGCTGCCTGGCCACTAGGGATCTTAAGATACCAGCTATGATAGGGACATCTTGATTTCAGAAATAAAATGTAGAGGGGAAATCGTGTGTTTCAGATTTGATTTAATATGATAGTATGAAGGAAAGAATGGTTCATTTTCTCTGAGATAATCCAGGTTGATTCTCAGAGAAGGTCATACCTGAACATGTTTTGTGTGTGTTTCTGATTTTATACTTCATAGCACTCTATCAGGCAGATAAGGAAGGGGCAAATATGCAAACAGGAAGCAACATGACTCACTGGCTTCTGAATTAGATGATGAGAGCTCACGAAGTCACAAGGAGCCTGAATCTCAAAATAAGGTGCCTAGACTCTGCTGGGCAGCTACTATGAGCCACTGAAATTTTTAAAACAGTGTTAAGATTCGGAAGGAAAAAAAACAACACCAAACATGCTTGAGTTGCTCAGTAAAGGAGATATTTAAGGGATGCATTGCCAAAGAGTAAACAAGAAAGAAAACTTCTACTGGTAAAAACCAGAGATGATATGAGTAGCTGTTAAGGCAGCTACAAACCTCCCAGCAGTCCTATGCAAAACCAAAGCAGCATCTGCATCAGTGATGCCCTGAAGCCCAGACTGCAGTACACTTCTGAGTAGATGGAAGTGGCACAGAGAATCTGGTGCTGGAGCGAAATCTCCAGGGGTGGTCCTTCGCCTTTGACCTTTAAGATCACAGCCAAGTCTTTCAGGCAAGAGGAAATTATTGCAGAAGCCGAATTCACCAATTCAGCGTAAGCATGTATGGAGTACTTCCAACCAAGCAAAGAACTTTTAGGTGTTCTCCAGGGGGAGGTTAGCAATAGGAACTAGATAAAGTTCTTGTTTTCCAGAAATATAGAAATATAGTAGTGACTCAATAAACATTTGCTAACAGGGAGTAGATAGATAGATAATAAATGGATGATAGATGATAGATAGATAGATGATATATAGATAGATAGATAGATAGATAGATAGATAGATAGATAGATTATAGATAGAATGAGGAAAGGAAGAAGAAAGTACTTATAAAAGAATCAATACTTCAAATAGGAGATGCTATTTACACTTTGAAACTTGAGACTTTCATAGATGATACAGGAAGAAATCTAAAAGAATGTCCCTTGCATAGGATGAGGTTCTGTTAAGTTGCATTATGCCTTTTCCTGTATCTTTACCCCATCTCTATTTACTCATATGAGGATTAGAATGAGGATTTATTCCCTTCTCTCCTCTATTTCCAAGACTCCAATTTCACATGTAGTTCTTTTAATATCATTCCATAGGTTTTTGAGGATCCATTCAAATTTTTAATTTTTGTCTATTTAGATTGAATAACTTTTATTAGTATATCTTCAAGTTTACTAACTTTCCTCTGTTCTTTACATTCTACTATTAAGCCCAATCAGTGACTTTTTTTTTTAATTTCAGATACTGTATTTTCAGTTCTAGAATAATCCATATGGTTCTTCATTATCTCTGCTGAGATTTCCTATATTTTCACTTATGGCCAACATAATTTCCTGTGTCATCAAGTATAGTTAAACAATTGCTTTAAATCTCTATCTACTAATTATTTTTTTGTTTTGTTTTGTTTTGTTTTTGTTATTCCTCACCTGAGATCATGCTTAGAAAGAGGACGGGAGAAAGAAACATTGATATGAGAGGGAAATATCATTCACTTGACTTCTGTGCCACCAGGGATTGAACCTGCAACCTTCCAGTGCACAGGCCCATGCTCAAACACCTGCGCGCCTCTCCACCAGGCTCTGTCTGCTCATTCTAACATCTTGCTCTCCTCAGAATTTATCTTTGCTCTTGAGAATTAGCTATCTTTTTCTGGGTCTTTGAATTTCAAGTTATTTGTGATTGTATCCTCAACAATGTGAATGTTGTGTTTTAGGCAGTGTTGTTGTTGTTTTTTTATAATCCTCTGAGTGTAGGTTTTTTGACTTTAGAAAGCAATTATTTTGTTGGACTCAAGCTGAAAACACTGTCTCTTGGGCAACACCTTACAGTTCAGTTTAGTTTCTTAAATTTTGTTGGACTCAAACTGGAGACACTGCCTCTTGGGCAACACCTTAAAGTTCAGCTTAGTTTTTTAATCCTTAGCTGGAGTCTGTCCCAGCTATGTGTGGCTCGTCAGTGAGCCAGAGATTTGGCAGAGTTTATGATAGGACCTGGAGCTCTCCCTCTCAAACTCTGGGATCTTCCCTTCATTTGCCAATAGCCATGGTTGCCGCAAGCTCTGTCCTTTGGTTCTTTAGAGAACCAAAAGTTTGAGGATTTTCTTTTAGAGTTTTAGTGACCTCTTAGGGCCAATTGTGGCCTGTCCTTAGACTGAATACTATTTGAAAAACAAGTGATTTGTCCCTGTGGCTTCCTTTTTTAAGTGTCAGCTCCTCTCCAGGATCCGCCTGCTTTTGTTCACTTCAGCGCCTTTAGGTCATTTGTTTTTCAGAACTTAGAGTTGTTATCAGCAGGAGGCGAGGCTCAGTAGGAGCTGCTCAGCCATAATGGGATGGAAAGTCTGATTTGACTAATCCTAATTATGATTTGTAATTACTTACTGAGCCTTTGCTCTGCACAGGAACTGTGCCCTTAAAAAAAAAAAAAAATAGATTATCTCATTTAATCCTGCAAGAATCCCAGTAGGAAGGAACTGTTGTTATTTATATTTTACAGTTAAGGAAATGGAAGTTGAGAAAGGCTAGAGGTCACACTCCAGATTCAAACCAAATGTTTTAGAGTCCAAAGTCCAAGGGAAAAATAAAAAATTAGATTTCACTACCAAAAGGTGCCCTGAGGCACCAAAGTCTACCCTGGGCAGGTTTCTTAATCAGAAGCCAATTCTAAACTAGATGATTGAAGGTGCTTAGAAAATCGGTTTCGTATTCACTTAAAGCAGACTTTCCCTAGCTTGGTTTATCATAAGGATCACCTGGGGTGATTCTCTGGCTACAGATCGCAGACTTTGTAGAATTCCACTCCAAAAGTAGGGGCTGAAAATCCAAATTAGGGGTGTCGAACTCAATCAGAGAAGGGGCCAAAATCTAAAATCCAGCCTAAATTGCGAGCCGAATGGTTTACTGAACAGTCATAAACTGTCATTGTGATGGAAATGCAGCGGAGTGCAGTGATGACAGTGCGGTGCGGGCCACATTGCAAGGCCTGGCGGGACGGATTTGGCCCGCGGGCCTTGTGTTTGACACATGTGATCCAAATACTTAACAGATACGCCAGATGATTCAATGTTGTTCCCAGTTTGAAAACACTTACTTAGAGAAGTGAGCACCTGGTACCCAAACACTTTTTCACAACTCTGTGTTTCCTTGGTATAAATAATGATAGTACTAAGAAATGCTAATTATCACCTAGAGCTTACCTTAAATCTGGCAGATTTCTAAGTATTTTGCCTGTATATTGCCTTTAACCTTCCCAACATACCTGAAGTCTGTACTGTTTTCATGATGAAACTGAGTCTTGCCCAAAGTTGTAACATTTAAGTAGAGGACACCAGTCGAACTAGGCCAACTCATTCTAGGGTAAGGTGACTAGACGTCTCGCTTTTGGCGGGACAGTCCCAATTTTTAACAATTTGTCCCGCAGCATTTAAAAAAGTCCCGATTTTTTGAAAGAATACATGACAAGCTAGGGAACGGCGGGAGAACGGGAAGGGAATATACGGTTTTCGGCGGCCATGAGGCTATTTAGCCAGGATATGAGCTTTATATTATTTTTATTAATTTTATAATGTTAAACTTTAATAATAACAAATAATTGTTGAGAACTGATTATCGAGAACTGTTTATCAAAGTTCGCATTGTTGATCAGTTGTTAGAATTCACTCAAATGAGAAATATGCCATAGAATAAAATAATACTATACATAATTTTTTAATTTATTATATTTGTAAATTGTACTTATGTTGAAATTTTTAAAAATATATTACAATACTATTTTTTCATTCTATAAAAATTTTTGTTGCTCTATATAGACCAAATTTTTAATCAAGAACCACCACCCCTTTACACACCCCCACCCCCGGTCAATGGTGTCCTGCTTTACCAATGTTAAAATATGGTCACCTTATTCTAGGGCCACTAGAATAAGGTGATCATCCAGTTGATCCCTGCACTATTCTATTTCCACTTGCCAATCTGCACAAGCACTCCGGAAAAGTTCAGGCAAACATGTGGCCACAGGGCACTCTGTCCCAAGGCCCCAGAATAACACTTTTAACTCAGCCTGGAACGAGCCCGCTTCCCTGTCAGAACCCATTGAAGCGTTGGCATGTGCTCTGGGCAGCTTCCACAGGTCCTGTTGCTTTGGTTACTTTCAGCAGGAAGAGTGCAGAAGGCTAGAAAGGAGTCTGGGGAGCTCTGCCAACAGATTCACAACATGCACCTAATTATTTCCACACCTCAGCCAGAGCAGGCCCTGTGCTAGGTGCCAATGTACAAACCAGAGGAGGAGTTTACAGTCTAAGGAAGGAGGAGGACAATAAATAGGAATGTCAACTATTGCAAACTGACCTATTGACCATATGCATAATCCATAGGGTCTTTTATTGATTGCAGTAGCCACCGAACAAGATTGAAGTGTAGTGAGCTGTTTGCTTGCAACACGTTAGGTTAAAAGCAAGTCTAAGACCAAATAGATGTTTATTAAATAAAATTTTATTAGCAAAGCAAGTATTTTAATAAAATCATTAGGACTTATGTAGATTGGAGAAGGCCTCTATTCTCTTCCCTTCCAGATGCTTTAACCACTAGTTTTGCATGAAAGGCTCATTCTAGGGCAAGGCCAAGTGTCCAGAGGTAGGATTCTGTCACCGTGGTGGCCTGAGAGAGTCTAAACTTCATGACTACAAACCAGATCTTTATTCATTTATTTTTTCCTACTCTGTGTTCGGGCAGGGGCTCTTCCTGTCTCGAAATTCCAAATCAGAACTTTAAAGTGTAATCCCTAAAGGGCAGTCACAAGGCTAGCTGGATTTTTATACCCTATATATGCCATTTATTAAACATTCAATGTGTTCTAATTACTTTAATTTCACCAGTGACAGCTCATTTCTAATATTCCCTACATTAAGCAATAGGCTACATTTTATGCAAACAGAAACCTATTTCTGACATAAAATATGTTAATTAGAAACAATCTGCCGTTGATGGAGATGTGGGTACAGGAGGGCCTGTGAGAGTCACTCTGGAGTGTGGTCCTCTCTGACTGAATGCCTTCTGACTTCTCAGATGTACTTAATTAGCATACTAGTTGACCATTTCTTGATTGTACTTTCTAAATTAATCCCTGTGTATTGGTTTAACCTATGTTTACGTTCTATAATATATTGTGATGCTAAAGAACTTTAAAGATAATTGTGTTATAGGACAGGAGAGGAGCTTATCTTCCCTGGTTGCTGGAGGAAGTGGGGTTCTTGAGGTGCTACTAGAATGAGCATTTCTGGAGGTCCCCATGGGAGGATGAGATATGGTAGAAAGCTTCATTTCCATGGAATTAGATCACTGGGTTTCCAAAGCCCCATTTCTCTTAGTCCAGCCACAGGAGGGTAGCTGGGCTTCAGTAGAGCTAACGTTAGAGCCAGAGTTCAGAGTTCCCCTTCCATGTTGAAGCTGGCTCCAGTCCAGCATCAGGCTAGGTTAGCTTATGTCTCTCCACTGCAATCTATTAGTCCACTGGGCATGGGGTCCACATGGCCATGGGCCATAGGGATGAATGCAAGAGAACCAATAGAGTGTGCCCTGAGCAACAAGAGCCCAAGAGAGACCGACTAATAAGAGAGCAAACTTCTTTGTTTAAGGGATTACGTATCCCCAAATGTTCTATTGCTTGCAGTGGCCGTGCCCATTCCAGCCAACCATCTCTGCCCCAGGTTTGACAGCAAGCACCTTCCCAAGTCTCCCCAACTTTACTGGGCATGTGTCTATCTTTCCTTTGTTGGACCCCTTCCCCCACACTCCCACCCACCCAATGATCTACAAGGACTGGGGCAGTGTTCTCTGGGAAGTGTGAAACTGCAGCTTCCTGGTGAAGCTGTCCCATGGCATGCCTATAATGTATAATGTTCCTTTCCTATTATTAATAACTAGCTCATTACAATGATATCAATTGTAGACAATGTAGCAACAACAAATAAGGAACTAGAAACCCTGTGAAGCGTTAGAAAGGAAACCCATGATAGAGTGTTCTGACAGCAAGTGAGAAAGGAAATCAGTTTCCTCTCATCAGGGCCCCACGACTGGAGGAAAGTGGGAGACTCAGAAGCCAGGAATCATTCTTCTTGCTTTTCCCTCTCATCTTACTGCCTTAGGTGTCCAGAAGTGTATGCAGGATAGAGCAGAGAATGTTTAGGGAGGTGGAGAGAGTAGGAATTATCAAACTGAGTCAGAGGGGACAGATGACTTTAGTGACAGGGTTCAATAGGAAAGGTCTCTGGAAACACCCAAATGCATACCTCCCCCAGTTACCAACCAGGAGAACTAGTGCGGTGTCTCCGTGGGGCTCAGACACCTGGATTCCTTCTTCTCAGAGAGCATACATTGCTGGACTCAGAGAGCCCATCTCCTCCCACGCACCAACTCTAAACTGTTCTAACTGCTGCGTCCTCCTCCCTTTCTTCTAAACATCTGCTTCTTTTCTACTTAGCATGATCTAAAACTCCTCTAGGAAAGTGATATCTATCTGGTCTTACACACTTTCCAACACAATTTTGTGTCTGCTTCCTAATTTCCAAATGATGACAACTTTTAGTTTATTTCATTGTTATACTTTTACTGGTGGGGCTTTTTTTGTTTTTTTCCAATAAAAAAGGTTATATGTTTTGTTTTGCGTGCTCATTATACAAAGAAGTCAAACAATCTGTCAAATAAGAAATAAAGTAAAAATCACCTTGTATCCTACAACCCAGAAAAGCACAGTTAGCAAACTAACTCTTAAATATCTTACTACAAATAAAATATCTTACTAACACATACATTTGTGTAATTTTACGTCAGCAGGACTTTACTATACATGCTAACTGTATCATAGCCATATTTTTAACACAATTTTTCATTTGCTTCCACACTCACATTCTAATCCTATATAAGAAAGAGGGAATATGCAACTTGATTGTCACTCCATCACAAAAATGGTGGCGCCCATAGTGGAGCAGGGGTTTTCATAACGCAAGATGGCTGCACTCACAGCAAGAAGCTGAGTTCCCATAACAAGCCTTAATGAGCAATCAGCAGGGACCTGAGACTGTGCCCCCCGCCCTGACGCCAAGCTGGGGGATCTCAGGCCGCATCCCCTGCCCAGTGGATCTTGACTGGGGACCTCATGCGCTGGCCCAGCACCAGGCTAAACCTGAGGCCATGCCCCAAGTCTGGCAGGACTTGACGGGGGACCTCAAGGTGTACCCCTTGCCCTGGTGCTGGGCTGGGGACTTCAGGCTGCTCCTCCCACCCTGGGCCAGGGGGTCTCAGGCCATGCCCCCACCCTAGCAACAGGAACCTGAGGCTGCACCCCTGCCTAATGGGGCTTGATGGGGGACCTCAAGGCTGCGCCCCCCACCCACGAGGGCTTGATGGGGGGCCTGAGGCTGTGCTCCATGCCCAGCAGGGCTTGACAAGGGTGGGGCTGGAAAAGTCTGGGTCTAGCCCAAAGGGGGAGGGGCCGGCCAGGTCTAGGTCTCACATGATTTTGAGGTGTACATGGATGGGTGGGGACTTGACTCTGAGTCCTGTGGTGCACCCCAGACTCTTGACAGGAGGAAGATTTTCATATACATTTTACTAATTTTCTTTCATCTTTGACACTTCTATTATAGAGAAAGGGCAAATAGCAATATTGAAATATTTTCTCTAATTAATTCCTTTTTAATGTGCATGAATTTCATGCACCGGGCTACTAGTATTATCATAAACAAACACATATAAATGAAGGGGGGATTGTCACCTTTTAAAGTAAAAACATATTATGTATTCTTCTCTTCATCTTGCTTTTATCATGTAACAATGCATCACGAAATTTTCTCCAAGCCAATGATTTAAATTTTTTTTTAAATGTCAGCATAATATTCTATTGTATAGGTTATCATAGTTAAACTGTTCCTTAATGATGAGCATTCACATTATTTGTGAGATTTTATTTTTGTTTTTACTACAAGCAATATATGAATACTTATACATTTACATATAACCTTTATATACTGGCACTTTTATTATTATTTTCTTTTACTATATAGGAAAAAATCTGTAGGCAGTTAAGGATTGCTTTAAAATTTGTTTTTCACTACTACACATAAGACTGCAACAAACATTCTAGACCAGTATTTCCCAAACTTCTCTCATGATGAAAATCACCTGGTGGAGTTGTTAAAATACAGACTCCTGAATTCCAACTAAGAAGTGCTAAACTAGAATTTTTGGGAACATATAGAAAAAATCGTATACTTAACTTAGTGCTCTAACAGAGCATAATCATATATCCAACCTGCTCATCATTTTTATTGCTCTTCCCTGAAGCTCATTTTGAATTTCCACTCCACCTGCTGCCTAAGTTAAGTATACAATTTTACCTATATGTTCCCAAAAATTCTAGTTTAGCACTTCTTAGTTGGGATTCAGGAATCTGTATTTTAACAACTCTACTAGATGATTCTCATCATGAGAGAAGTTTGGGAAACACTGTTTTGATTATTTCCTTAGGTTAAATTCCTAAAAGTTAAATTAGTCAATTAAGAAGGTGGAACAGCTTAGACCAGTTTGGCTCAGTGGATAGAGCATCAGTCTGTGGATTGAAGGGTCTCGGGTTTGATTCTGGTCAAGGGCATGTACCTTGGTTTCAGGCACATCCCCAGTAGGAGGTATGCAGGAGGCAGCTGATCAATGTTTCTAACTCTCTATCCCTCTTCCTTCCTTTCTGTAAAATAATCAATAAAATATATATATTTTTTTTAAAAGAAAAAAAGAAGAAGAAGGTGGAACAATTTTAAGATTCTCCACACATATTGCCAAATTTTTTTCAGCAAGACTGTGGTTGTAGCCTTTTTCAATTTTTCTAGCAGAGTATAAGATAGCTGTTTTTACAGCCTCTTTCCTGGTACAGATGACTTTTGTACCCATTTCTTCATTACTCTGATTCATAAGAGCATCCCTAACTATAACCATCACTCTGTGTGTACACATCTCTCACCAGATGCTAAAAATTTTGACGTTGGGCTATTGGTTTATTTTTTATTTTTGTTTTTATTGGTTAGGTGGCACTCTTTGTGGTCTATCTTCAATAACTTCTGAAACAAAAGGAATTTTCTTTTACTTTGGAGCAGTTTTCACTATTGCTGATTACAAGCTATATCTCAACACAGCCACCAACTTTATCTTTCAAGGTAGATGAATTTTATTTCTTGAGGTTTATAGCGCTGATGGATATAAACTACATTGATGGGGGTGCCCATTTGACAAAGGACAGACAATATTAAGCTGGAAGAGGCTTAAAATCTTTATTTCTTCAAGACCTTTGCTTTTCAAGTGTTCTGCAACCTGAGCATCGATGAGAATCTATCCCAATGATTCTCAAACCTAACATCCATCAGAACTACCTGAAGGACTTGTTAAAATACCTGTTGATGAGCCCAAACCCCAGAGTTTCTGATTCAGTAGGTCTGGGCAGGTTTTGAGAATTGTCATTACTAACAAGTTTGCAGGTGATGCTAATGGCACTGGTTCATTAGCAACACTTAAGAACCGCTGAGATATCCCATCCTGGCCACTTTTTTTTTTTGTAAAAGAATTGAGTGTTTTAATAGGCCTCACCATGAAGTTCTATTACTTCTCCATAAAGCATCCTTCTTTTTATTGGTTCTGTCCTCTATGACAGTAGGGAATAGCTGGTCAGCACCTTCCTCATTATAACCTTTCTCATCCTTGAAGAAAAAAAAAAAAATTAAATTTTCCTCATTTTCTTTTCACCTATCTGAAGTCTTGATTCCCTTAGCCTTTCCTCATAATCATATATCCAACCTGCTCATCGTTTTTATTGCTCTTCCCTGAAGCTCATTTTGAATTTCCACTCCACCCGCTGCCTACTCATGTCCTCATCTCAGTTAATAAGAGGATATGAGAAGAAGGGAATGTGCTAGCACAATCCTCGAATGTATAACTTTTGGGGCTATTTCTATCAGTGTTTTTGGACACAATATTTTATTTCAAATAACTTCATAGAAACAGTGCACCACGATTTTTTTTTCTCAGCTCTTCATTTAAAAGACTCTATAGTTACACAAATAAAAAATATTGGTCACTTTATATTTATTTAAACATAATCAGATATATATTTTGGTATAAGAAATGACCATTCACCCGTTTAGTTCACAAATATTTATTGAAGAGCTAGAATGTGCCAGGCACCATGAATGCCATCACTAGTGAATGTGGCAATAACTTTTGCTCAAGTCAACTTGCTTAGACAGATCCTAACAGCCTAAGAACATCAGAAATGTGTCCACTACAGATCCACAGTAATGCTGAAAAGATAAAGGTTAGCAACCCAAACATTATTTTAGCATCTTCCAAATCCACTATGAACATACAAAAATGGAACTGGCTTATAGTCAACCTTACATTCTCTACAAAGAATACTTCTATAACTCACATTTGGCATATTTTTAAAATAATCTTTTCTATTTGTCTTTAGGGTGTGTTCTTAACCATGAATATTCAATTTAATGCTGTCACAAGTAGCACTGATTGGCTACAAAACTGTGTCTGAAAAGATTTTAGTCCTCAAATGGTGGAAAGAGAGAGGGAGCTACAGGAGGTCTCTCTTATGAGCACTAATTCCCTTCATGAGAGTTCAGCCTTCATGGCTTAAGTACCTTGCAAAGGTTTCACTTCCTAATACCATCCTATTTTGCATGTTAACAGGATTTCATTTTGGAGAGAACACAAACATTCAGCCTGAAGTAGAATCATTTTTTGAAAGTTACTAGATAATTTCCCCATGTCCTGTACTCAGAGGCACAAGACTTGCATGGTGGACTGCACTACATTCTTGGCTCTATGCTTGTAGTTAGGATACCAGATAACAGTGAGGCAGGTAGCATTCTTCTCAGGTTACCTGTGTAGTTGTGCTCTGCATATGAATTATTTACTACTCTTCCTACCAGTTACTCTGACTTCTGATGAGTGAGTTTTGACTTCTACTGCCCCACAAAATGCAAGCAGATAACAGTGCTGGATCTATCTCACAAAAAACAGAAAAAAAAAAAAAACAACACAATAAAACCATTCTGTTCAATGGGGCAAATATATGTTTTATGATAGGTTGAGTATCCTTCAAGGAAATGACCATGGAAAAGAGAAGGAAAATCTGCAGGCAATTAGGGGTTGTGTAAGTGCTTTGACCTAACAATAGGTTTCAGACAGCATTGTAGCTGATGTCAGTTCATAGCTTCAGAGTAGAAAATGAGCATTGATTTCCACTGTAAAAGAAATACCAGGGCCCCATTTCCTTAGGGGCTGTGCTAATACTATCCTTTCAGATATCAGTTTCATTCCTTCCAGAAACACATGGGCCACCCCCAGTAAGTAAGCGAGGCAGGAAGAGCTTTGAGGTGTTTGAATTTCACATCCTCCAAAAGATTTTGAAAATTTATAAACAAATAAAGTACTAGTGAATTAGATTTAATAGTACATTAACACAATAATCCACCTTCATCAAGCATAATTTGTACAGGAAATTTGTTAATGTACCACTTAAAAATTAAAAACGTAGGGTATATTATAAGATAATCTCAGTACTTTCTGAGTAGACATTTGATAAAAATACACTCCAATTATAAGTTTTAAGGTCTCTAAATTTTAGAAATAGAAGACTATTTTCCTATATTGATGAGTACCCATTTCAACCCAAAAGGTAATATACTCATTGGTAAAAAACTACAAGCTTTTTTTTATTAAAATTTGAATTAAGAAAGAATGCCTACTATAATTATTACACATAATCTATTTCTTCATTTAAAAATACATATTAAGTTCATATGTTTTTTCTAGGCACTGGGGGTATATAAATAAACTAAACCAAGTCTATGTCTTGAAAGTTCTCACCAAACAAAAAAATAAAGAAATACAGTTTTTGGAAAATAGAAAGAAAATTATTGTTACTACAAATCATATAAGTTTATGCAGACAGTAGATTATGTAGAAAATACCAGATAGACTGAAAATGTACTAGAATTAACTAGTGAGATTAAAAAAATAAATGTCTTCAAATTAATACCAGAAGGGAATCTACACTAATAATAGACAAATATGTAAATTGACTGTACATCCACGACACCCACAGCCAATCAACAGTGAGTATGCAAATTAATCCAACAAAGATGGTGGGCCTGTGGGCAGCGAGCATGTGTGCAGGTGACGAGCGGGGGGGGGGGGGGGGGGGGGGGGGGGGGGGGGATGGAGGAAAGCATCCACCGAGTGCCTGGTCCTGTCAGCCCCTGGGGGTGGCTGAAGTTCCCAGTCCTTTTGGTTTCTGCAGCCACTGGACTGGCAGCGGAAACCAAGAGCGCTAAGAATGCTGAGAATCATAGTTCTGGTGGCAAATTGCGGGATCTTCTAAACACTAGAGCAAAGTGAGCCTGGACTAAGTTACTGAGCCAGTGGGGATGGAGGAAAGCAAAAATGAGAGACATAAGTCACAGTGTCAAGGAAAAATTAAAAGGAAGATATCCTGCAACTTCTAGAAGATCTCCACCAATGGAGCAAAGAAACAAGAAAAAAAAGAAGACCTCTATTATTCTGTGAGCACCAACCCAAACTGGGTTGGGGTCTCAGACAATTCACTCATATGATTGCAAAGACAGACAGAAACTCCTGGATTGGAGACGGCTCCTCTGAGGGCTCCCAGATGGAGAGGGTGCAGGAGAGGGCTGAGGGACCAACTTCCTGCATTCCCCCCCATGCACGAACCTTCATGCACCAGGCCCCTAGTGCTAGTCATAAAGTAACAAAAAGGTAAAATAGCTTTATGCCTTTTTGTCCTTTGGAGTAATTTGAGCTACAAACTATTGAGGGCTAGCAAAGGCAGGAAAAGCCATTTACCTGTCCTTACCTGTCTAAAAGTAGAGTATAAATGTTCCTTTTTTTAAAGGACATTCCCATTTGTAAAGCTATCTCCACAGCTGGAAGAGAGCTTCTCCCAAGGTAACACCTGCCTGCCACTCATCTGCATAAGCCAACCCTTTTTTGAATCCATTTTCTCCTCTTACCTTCTTATAACTTGCCTCCCCCATCCAGAAACCCCACACCCCTTTTCTCTCTTTAACATAAAATAGTATACAGTATTAGCCTCAGATTAGGCCTATCCCTAATCTCATTTGCTCATCAGTCATCATAAGTAACTAAAATTGTTGTTTTTTTTTCTCTTCTCAACCTGTCTTTTACCTTTTTTTACCTGTGTGATTCGAGGTGCCCAACCATTGGACCTAGGAGGGTAAAGGAAGTTTGTCCCCCACCTAAAAACGAATCTATAAAGTTTACAGAAGGATCCCAAAGGAAATATGACTAAATGAAGATGCTTACTAATTAAACAGAACACAATCTCAATTTATTCCAAAATAATATATATAGATTGAATACAATTTCAATTAAAATAGCAATGAAAAAAAATTTAACTTGGCAGAAGTAATTCTAAATTTAACCTGAAAAAATGAAAGGTAGATTCTGCAAGAAAATCTTGAGACAGATGAATAATCAAGGAGGTCTTTCTTTAACAGATATTTAAAATCTTCAAAGCTACAGTAATTTTTTAAGTATCTGATTTTGGAAGAAGATTTATGCAAAACAATAGCACTGTAAATTTATAGGATAAGGTATAAGATACTCAATAAATGACTTGGTAAAACTGAAAATTTTAAATAACCCATTTAGAATTTAACTTGACAGATAAATTTTAAAAATTAAACATAAAACTATAAATGTTTCTCAAAAAATTAAAGTAGAATTATCCTAAGATCCAGAAACTACAATCTAAGGTACCCAAAATAATTAAAAGCAGGCATTCAAACAAATAATGTTCATAACACAAATGTTCATAACAGAACTATTCACAAAAGCCAAAAAGTGAAAATAACACAAATGTGCCTCAGTGAATAAATAAATAAATAAATAAACAAACAAATAAATAAATAAATCATAGTATTCAATACAATGAAATATTACTCATATAAGGGATATATGTTTCAAGGTGGATGAACCTCAAAAACATTATACTAAGTGAAAGAAGCCACACAGAAAAGGTCACATATTGTGTGGTTTCATTCATACAAAATATTCCGAATAAGTAAATCCCTAGAGGCAAAAAGCAGATTAGTGGTTTCTGGGGCTGGAGGAAGTAGGAAATGAGAAGTGACTGCTTAATGGGTTTTGGGTCTCCTTTGGGAGCGATCAGATGTTTTGGAACTACAGATAGAGGTGAAGGTCAGACAGCGCTGTAACTATACTCAATGTCACTTTGAAATGGTTAATTTAGTTATGTAAATTTTACATCAATAAAAATGAAAATAAAGAAAATGTGAGTGTACATTTTTACATTCTCTGAAATCTGTGTTTGGAGAGTTTTCTGAATATGTAAAATTTGATGATTCAAATTATATAATAAAACTGGGTGTGCTAGATAGACATGATTCTCAAAGAATACAAGAGACATTGTGTCCTTCAGCCTGCCTTTCCCCATTCATAACTCTCCCCTCCTTCTCTAACTATTGCTAGAAAAAATCAGCACCTCTGGTTAGCCTGGTATAGGGCCCCAGCTGAAAGAGTATCAGACACAAACATAAAATTATTGCTGATTTACACCTGCCAACGCCATGAAATAAGTCTATAGGGTTTATGGAGACACATGCCCACAAAGTGTTGAATTTTAAAAAGGAGCAGATCATAGTAAGATTTCTCTTAAGTCTTAGTTTCATTAATCTATGAGCAGATTTTGTTAGATATTTATTTAGATGCTTTCTACAGATTGCTTTGTTTAATTTTAAAATCAAGTTTTCAGGTTGGCATATGAGTTATAAATACTTGAATTTAAGAAAGACAACAGCTTTTTGTTTTTAATCCCTTCACCTCTTTTTACCCAGCCCAGGCACCTCACTTTCCCCTCTGACAGCTGTCAGTCTGTTCTCTATATCTGAATCTGTTTTTATTTTGTTTGTTAGTTTATTGTGTTCATGAGATTACACATATGAATGAAATCATATGATACTTATCTTTCTCTGGCTGGCTTATTTCACTTAGCATAAAATTTAAAAATATTTTTTAAAATTTTAAAGAGATTTAAAAAAAAAAAAAAATTAGGAGGTACATCCATGCTGTCACAAATGAGATTTCGTTCTTTTTTTTTTTTTTATGGCCAAGTAAGTGTATCACAGCTTTGTTATCCACTCATATACTGATGGACACATGTGCTGCTTCCAAGTCTTGCCTATTGTAAATAATGCATATATTCTTTCAAATTAGTGTTTAAGGTTTCCTCAGAAAAAAATTCCAGAAGTGGAATCACTGAGTCATAAGGTGGTTTCATTCTTTAAAAAAATATATTTTATAGATTCTTTAAAAATATATTTTATTGTTTTTTTTACAGAGGAAGGGAGAGAGATAGAGAGCTAGAAACGTCGATGAGAGAGAAACATCGACCAGCTGCCTCTTGCACACCCCCTACCAGGGATGTGCCCACAACCAATGTACATGCCCTTGACCGGGATCGAACCTGGGACCTTTCAGTCTGCAGACTGATGCTCTACCACTGAGCCAAACCGGTTTCGGCTATTTTATAGATTTTTTTACAGATAGGGAGAGGGATAGAGAGTTAGAAACATCAATGAGAGAGAAACATTGATCAGCTGCCTCCTGCACATCCCTTACTTGGGATGTGCCCACAACCAAAGTACATGCCCTTGATTGGAATCAAACCTGGGGCCCTTCAGTCTACAGGCTGACGCTCTTTTCACTGAGCCAAATCGGTTAGGGCAAGGTAGTTTCATTTTTAATTGTGTGTGTGTGTGCACACACATGTGTGTTGTTGTTATTTCTCACCTAAGGATATTTTTCCCATGGATTTTTAGAGAGAGTGAAAGGGAGAGGGAGAGTCAGAAAGAAAGAAACATTGGTGTGAGAAAGACACATTGACTGGTTGCCTCCTTCACATACCCTGACCTGGGCCAGGGATCTAGCCTGCAACTGAGGTACATGCCCTTGACTGGAATCGAACTGAGACCCTTCAGTATGGGAGCTGATGCTCTAATCCACATGTGTCAAACACAAGGCCCGGGGGCCAAATCCGTCCCGCCAGGCCTTGCAATGTGGCCCGCACCGCACTGTCATCACTGCACTCCGCTGCGTTTCCATCACAATGACAGTTTATGACTGTACAGTAAACCATTTGGCCCGTGATTTAGGCTGGATTTTAGATTTTGGCCCCTTCTCTGATTGAGTTCGACACCCCTACTCTAAACTAAGGTTAGAGTCTAACCATTGACCATACCAGCTAGGGCCCATTTTTAGTTTTTTTGAGGTAACTCCATACTGCTTTCCATAGTGGCTACACCAGTCTGCATTCCCACATCCTCGCCAACACTTGATTTTCTTTTATTTATTTATTGATGATAGCCATTCTGACTCATAGACACAGACAACAGCATAGTGACTGCCAGAGGGGATGGGGTTGGGGGGAGGTAGAAGAGGGTATAGGGGATAAATGGTGGTGGAAGGTGACTTAACTTGAGGTGGTGAGCACAAAATAGAATATACAGATGATGTATTGTATATTGTATATTTTAGACCTATGTAATTTTATTAACCAATGTCACACCAATAAATTCATTTTAAATTTAAAAAAAAATGAAAGGTAGCACCTTTTAACCCTTGCGCTTCTCTTTTAAAAGCTAACTAGGAAATTAAAACCAAAAAAACTGAATATCTAAAATCTTAGCTTTGTAGTGTTGACGTAACAATTTAAGTCACCTGCTCTTTCTGTGTCCTCTCCTGATTAATCATTGGGATGAGTTATGCAAAGAAATTTTAAAAGATTTTTTAAAAAGTAAGTTAGAAGTTCTTTGTTAATATTAGACACGTTGTTGCTTGGAAAATTAAATCTGAACAGAGAAGTATTTTGATTTTCCAATCATTTCTGGCTAAATGTTATATGTGTGTTTTTTAATTTAATATGTACTTGATCAATTGGTAAACTTTGGAAATAATTCTTAATCCTGTTGGCAGCTGGAGCTCCAGAGCTGCCCATTATCTCTATAGGTGGCCTGGCACCCTGTGAGCATTCACCACATCAGCTGAAGTCCACTGAGGGAGGAAAAAACCACTAAAACTTCTGCCGCTTCTTCTTCTTCCCCACCCCCCACCCCCCCTCCAAAGGCATTTCCAGCAAGAACACTTGAAATGCTCAGGGACATTCAGAATCCCTTTTTCCTTCAGCACAAGGTTCCATTACAGCTGTGACTTTGACCTCTTAAATAAGTTTAAAATACCCCCTGACACTGTGGTAATGTATTTTATCTTTTGTCTTGACTATGCTCAGAATCCTATTAAATCCCTCCAAAACGTAGGGGGACCCAGGTGTGTGTGCCTCCGATGTGAGCCTGCTAAGACTCACCTGTCACTATCTCCATTTGAAATTCTTTCTCTCAATTACAAATTGTGTAGAGCATATTTCTGGTTATTTCAATGCTAAAAAAACAAACAAACAAACAAACAAAAAACAGGTTGTTTTTTTCATTCAACAAATATTTTGTAAGGGCCTGTTTTGTATTTGGCACTTTCCTAGCACAGATAATAAAACACAGACTCAGGTCCTGAAGTATTTAGGAGAGGCAAAAGTGTAAATGAGTAATCTAAATAATACCTTGTAGACACCAAGCAGGAAGCCCACAGGGGTGTTAAACTAAAAATAAAACGCCAAATGAGAGGCAACAAGTGTTTATTTGAGTTCACAGAATTGCAATCTGGGGCAGATTCAGGCAGAAATTCAAATGGTGTCCCAATTTCAGGGTGAAGACAAGGGTTCTGTTTTATTTGTTTGTTTGTATTTTTTGAGGAAAAAATGAAGGGAAATAATTACATGAATTGAAGAAAGTGATTTCTATTGGTGTTAAGAACTGTTTTGCTTTGTTTTTTTCTTTTTAGCGATATAGGCCTGTTTACTGTTTCTAAGGAATGTCCATAATTACCGGTTCTTATGGTCAAGATGTCTGCTTTTCTGTTAGCTTTGCAAATAGCTGTTTGGAAGACAAGGTTGCTCTGGCCCAGTCCAAAGGTTATTTTGTCCAGTTCAAATATTCCAAAGGTTCAAAGTATAAGACATGCAAGCAATTTTGTTCATGGCTGTTCTGCTGCATTTTAAAGTGACTACACTTATGTCACCTTTTCATGAGGGGAAGGTAAGTTACAGAGGTGGCTGGGCTTAGTTCTGCCCTAGGTGTGGGAATCAGGCTTACATTGGATCTTGAAAGGTAAATGTAATATGTTTGCTTATAGAAGTTGGGTGAAAAGTGTTTTGGACTATGGTAGCTGGTTTCCAAAGACAGTCACCATTAATTGCTTCCTCCTTGTATGTATCTGATGCTTCTACCATCAAATGTGGATCTATTTCCCCATCCTTGAATATGGGCAGATCTTAGCAACTCCTTCTACCACACAAATGTGACAGGAGTACACTGTGTGACTTCCAGAGTTTGCATAGAAAGGCCAGGCCACTTCTTCTTTTATATATATTGATTCTTTACAAAGAGGAAGGGAGAGGGATACAGAGCTAGAAACATCAATGAGAGAGAGAAACATCGATCAACTGCCTCTTACACCCACCACCCCCCCACCCCCGCATGGGATGTGCACACAACCAAAGTAGATGCCCTTGACTAGAATTGAACCTGGGACCCTTCAGTCCACAGGCTGACGATCTATCCACTGTGCCAAACAGGTCAGGGCAAGGCCAGGCCACTTCTATCAACTCTGTTTGGAATGCTTGCTCTTGGCACTGTTTCCCACCTTTTGGCCACACAGAGAAGTCCAGGTGAGGAGAAACCTAGGGCCCCCAGCTCTCAGCTCTGGCTAAATTAATAGTAACTGTTAATTGTCCAACATGAAAGTTTTGAGATGACTCCAGCTCCAGACACCATTTGACTGCAACCTTGTGAGGGAACATAAGCAAGAATGGAGTTCAACCCATCAACCTCTACCAACATGAAAGATAATAGCAGCAATTGATTGTTGTTGTTTTAAGCTACACGTTTTGGGGTGGCTTCTTACATAGCGCTAGATACATAGAACACAGATAAAGGAGGAAGTCTAAGCAATGGCACAGGGACATAAGCAGGAACCTGTCTTAGAGCATCTCAGGCTCACAAAGATTGAAAAAGAAGGCATGGCATACGCCATCAGGATCAGGGCAGGATAAGATGATCACTGATGCCTTATCAAATGGTAAGGGTCCCATCCTGTGGGCAGTGGGGAAGCCATTGAAAAAGTCTTTGAGATAGGGTGCGGTTAATAAGATCAGATCTGAAAAAGCCCTTCTAAGCATCAGTGTGCCAAAGTGTTGGAAATCTAGAGAATACTCCAGTCATCTCAGCATGAGAGGATCAAGGCCCCGAACTGAGGCAAGAGCAGAAGAGATGGAAGGGAGTGGACAGAATTAACATGCAAAGAAAGATCATCTATAGGATTTTCAGATTGTATTTGATATTGAGGGGAAGGAGAAAATTAAAAAAAAAACAAACCCTCATTCATTCATTAAATTCTAATTGAGAGCCTACTAAGTACCAAGAATGCTTCTGGGCCCCAAGGATAAAGCCATGAATTAAACATAATTCACTGGACCCTTGTAAGTTTATATTCTAGTGAGGAAGAAAAACAACTGGGTTTAAGTTTAAGACTCAATTTCCAGTCAGTGCCCTTCTAGTCCATGCCATAGACAATGCATGAAGAAATGGAGGTGGCTAAGTTCTGGGGTTGTAATCCATGCAGTTTCAGGGATACTTTGTCCTGGTGACAGCTGGAGCTCCAGAGCTGCCCACTGCGGGTTGGAGGGGTGTTGGTCATAGTATGCTCACTGGCAGTTCATATTATTCTGCCTGTGGAATGAAGGAGGGCTGGGTATTCTCCTTTGTGGCATTTGGATGGCTGAGGGCCCACACAGACTTTGCTGTAGCCTCTTGGGTTTCAATTAGAATAATAGGTAAATGGTGCAGTCATCCTCCAAGACACAAGTGATGAGGGAGAGCTATTTTTGAGGGAAAGATGATGAATTTTACCGATAATGTTTACTTTGAAGTGTCTGTGAGAGCCATCCAAGTAGAGATAACCAGGCTTGGAATATGGGACTCAGATGTTTGGATGGGACATATAGATGGAGGTATTGTGACTGGGCAGGGGATAAAGTAAAGTATTGCCCAGGCTCCATTTGCAACTATCTCCCTGGGAACATTTGGTGGGCAGAGAGATTCAGACACAGAAACTACCTGAGTCCCAAGATTTCCAGATTTATCTACATATATAAAAGGCTAATATGCAAAGTGTCCGCTTGGGAGTTCGACCGGAAGACCAGGAGTTCAGTCCCTCGCTATGGCATACGCTGACCACCAGGAGGCATTGTGAAATGAAGGAAGGCCCCAGCCAGCAGCTGGAAAGCCCCAATTGGCCCTGATCACCAGCCTGGCCTAGGGATCTTTTCCCATGCATGAATTTCCTGCACCAGGCATCTAGTAGATTGATCAAATCAATCCCATGTTTTTCAAATCCCATCCTCATTTTATGCTGTATGGGCACTGAGATTCTGAAGAGTATGAGACAGAAAATCTCCATGCACAGGTCAGATAAATGCACTACTTGCTTGAGGTTGTATGACCAGGAAATGAGTGCATGAAAAAGTCCTGAATCTTCTGCAATTTTCAGGAGAGCAGGACTGATTAATGAGTGGGGATTGGAATCCTCGCTCCCCTTTGATGGCTCATTTTTCTACCCATCATCACCTCTAGAAGAGGACAAAGAAATTAAGTAAGGAGGTGATACGTAAATCATTTGACATTACAACCAATTAACAGCTTCTGTGGAGGGAAGTAATGGAAATGGTTGCATAAGGGGATCTTTTCAGGTTGTCTCTTTCTGCGCCCTGAGAACAAGCAAGTCAGTATGAGGTGGAGGAAAGTGGTTTGCACTGGGAATCTGAAGACCTGCATTTGAGGTGGTTTTGGCACAGACAGGACTTGTAACCTTGGGTCCTCACTGAAACCCTCTGCACCCCAGTGTTATCACTTGTAAAGGGCCAACTCTGTCAAGCATATGCCAGACAACCTATATGCTCATTTCGTTTAATAATTCCTGCCTACAACAAGGCTGCAGTGAGAGCCACATAGAAAATGGATATAAAAGCACTTGGCATGCCATAAAGCAATATATCAACATAAGGTATTCTATAACACTAACCCTTTGTTTCAGTAGCCCTGACTGTGCTACAAATAACAATAGTTTTGCCCATGCCTAAAAGCCTCATTTTTCTGGTGTGTGTGTGTGTGTGTGTGTGTGTGTGTGCTGCTGCTGTTTTTTGTGGGTTTCTTTTTTTTGTTGTTGTTGTTATTGTTTTTAGGATAAGAAACTAAATCACCCATTTATTGTTTATTTTTTACACTAAAATTTTCAAGCTCAGAAAAAGTGAAGTTCTAAAATTCTTAGGTGGCCTGAGCCCCAATCCCCTTACACCGTTTGCTATGACTTTTATAACCCCACCGTCTGCTGCTCTTTTTCCAAAACTTCCCTAAGCCTGGTAAAGGGCTTGGAAAAGGAATCCATAGGGGTGCCTTTCCTGGACTGAGCAGGCGCCGCCATTCAAATATGATGGCGTTCTTGCATTATAATTTACACCTGCACTTCAGGCATTCTATTCACCGCCGATAATTATTGAATAATTACTGTGTTTTCCCACTGCGGCCTCTCTTTGTACTCCCACTTCTTCCTATGTTTTCAACAAGATTGCTGCACTTTGAAAGTTTCTTTCCTTCTGGAAAGAAGGCAGGTGGTTTGTAATTCTTATTTTTGAGCCAAGTATTTAAATAGACCAAGACTTTTTACCCAGTGGCCTGGCCTGGCCTCCAGGCGGTTTCCACGTGTACTGTTTACTGAAAGTATCCTAGTAAGTCGTTTGTCCTAGGAAATCATTTTTGCTTAAAGACCTTAAAATTCATGTGTTTGTGACTCCCATGTTACCTATTTTCACGTAGCATCTTCCCAATTTGCTAAGCTGATTTGAATTGAGATAAATTAGATCATTTGCAGCCCACTTGCCTGCCAAATTCAAATTGGCACTTGAACCACTTTATCTCTGTTTGGGGGTTTGCTGGAAGACAAAATTATCAGGACAGCTACGCGGAAGGAGTTCGTTTTCCTGTATCGGATAGCAAATTAACTCCTGCTTTTATTGATTTTTTTTTTGGGGGGGGGGGGGGTTGTTTATTTGTTTTTCTCCCTTTGCTTCAAAAAAATAATTCCCCCATCGTCCAGTTTAGTCTGTCTTGGTGTCACTTCTCTAACTCAAAGGACAGGGGGCAAACAAAAACGTCAGAAATGACAGATACACCTGAAGCACTTGCTGTGTAACCTGAGCGCGTTACCAGCAGGATCGGTTTGGAAGTCTGAGCGCAGGACATCCGAAACATCCTTTTGTCATTGAGCCCCCCTCCATCTGAGGAGTTTCTACATGGTTTTCCCTTAAAAAGAAATGATGAAAAATAGAGTCATAGGGTTGTTTGAAGTTGCATTTTGTTTTGTGTTAAATAATGCATCCCTTTAAATATTATTCCTCTTATGAGCACAGATGGCACCTCACCTCACTATCTCTATGGTGAAAAACTCAGATTTGGGAGGTGACAGATTGGCATCCCAAAAGCCCCAGTTGTTATAAAATATCTGATAAAGTGGAAGCCTGCCTCCAGGTATTTTTGAGGCATTGGCCAATTTATTCATTCAATAAATTATTACTGAACGTCAGCTGCACGCTAGATACTGCTGTAGGTGCTGGTGATAAAACAAAGCACATCCTGCCCTCCATAGGACCTTCAGCGGCTGCTAAGAGCAAAATCAGAATCAAAAGCCAGGAGAGGAGATTCATTAAAGAAATGGCTGCTCTCATGATCAAGAGATTAAAATACATAACTGGTAAGGGATCATATTGTGCTAAGTCAAAACACAGTGAACAGACAAGTTGAAATAATGAATTATTTATTTACTAATATATGAGATTCTTATTGTTTGTGTACCTCCCCCTCCCTTCACAGAACTTACGGTACTTCATTATCAGTTTCCTCCTCAGTTTTTGCCAGCTGTGAAAATATCACCACCTCCTCCATTCAGTTGCCTTCACCAAATTGTAGAAGTCATCTTCAATTCTTCTCTTTCCTTCGACCTTAAACTGCCTCCAACCTCTCACCCCCAAACACACAACCCATTTGCCAACTCCAAAACACACCCTGAATCCACCTTTTCTTTCAGGGTCATGGTCACTGTCCCCGTCTAATCCATCGCCTCTCCCTTGGCCCAGCAATGGAGCCTTCGTTACACCCTGCTTCCACTCTGCCCTCCCAACCCCTCACTCTCCATCCATGCCCACTCAGTAGCCAGAGCGAACTGAAAACCAGGGTGTGTTATGAACTCATGTAAAGGATCTTCCCCCTCAACATGGAATAAAATCCACACTTCTTTTTCTGGGCTCTAAGGGCACTTACGATCTAGTTCCTCTCTTTCTTTCTAAGCCAGCTGCTACTATTCCAGCCCACCTTCAGCCACAGTGGCCTTTCTGTGCCTCAGATTCACCAGTGTCTTTTCAACGTTGAGCCCTTGTACAAACTGGTCTTCATAGTCTTCACTCATCATTCAGGTCAGAGCATGGGGTCACAGCCTCAACATCTTCCTGACTTCTTCCCTCACCTCATATCATCCCCACTTTAACCCTCTGCACACCACTCACATTTGGGGGTTCCCTCTATATTGGCTCTGCACTTCCCTAGTCTGCACCATAACTGTAAGGTCTAGAACAGTTCCTGATTTGAAATGAATGCTCAGTAAGTATCTGGGGAATGAATGGATGAATGTTAGTTAGAAAAGGAGCAGGAAATAAGGAGATGGAGGGAGAGGAGGTGAAGAGGAAAGGGGAGATGGAAAGATGTGGAGAGACACTGCAAAGCAGGAAGAGTGAGAGCCAGAGAGATGGTGAGAGAATTTAACTACTGTGAGATTGAGAGTCCAAGCACAGAAAACAGGAGTAGAAAGTAGGATGGGGAAAAGGGCGGTGAGATGGGGATGGAAGGTCAGCCCCAGACAGATCATCAGGACTGGAATCCAAGTAAAGGAGTTCATGCTGTATCCTAATTAAAGGGAGTGTCAGATCAGATTGGTTTTTAGAAAGATCACTATGGCTGCAGTATAAGGAATGAATGAGAAGAGAGAAGACAAAAGGAAAAATACGTTAACAGAAAGAATGGTCAGTGTGGCAGTTTGAACAAAGGGAAGTCAGAAACAGGGATTTGGCAGTGTTTTTCCAGCACTGTCAGGGAAGAGGCAGTAAATCTGAGAATCTGAGCTCCCAGAGAGAGCAGAGGAAGTATATAATAGTGGTTAAGAGTCTGGGCTTGGAGTCAGACAGACCTGTGTTTAACCTCAAATCTATCACTCTATAGTTTATGTGATCTAGTACAAGTTAGCAATTGTAAGCCACAATTTCCTCTTCCATAAAGAATAATAATTGCAAGTGTGTGAACTGCTTATTTCTCTGCCCATGATGTATGAGTCATAAGTAAATATTAGTTTTATTATAATATTATAAAATTACTAGGGACCCAGTGCACAAATTCATACACTTTGAAAGGAACTGTGGGTTGCAAGGCTGCAGTGGGCACAGTAGCAGGTTTCAGCCCACCTTCCATGACCCTGCTCAGCCCCTCCTGCCACAGCCCCTGGTCCTCTGTCTGCTGGATGCCCCTGTTCCTGCCGCTGCCACTGCCATGTGCTGACAGTACAGGCCCCATTCACACTATCTAACAGCATGGAGCAATTGGGGCCGGCTCCCTCAGTGGGTGCCAGCAGTGGCTGCTGCCCTGAGTGCCTTTCAGGAGCAGTGGAGGTGGAGAAGCCCTTAGATACGATCGGAGCTAGCAGCCACCACTTGACAGTGCTGAGCAATTGGGGCTGGCACTGGGTGCTTACAGCAGGTGCGAGTGCTGGGTGGGATCATGGCACATGGGGGCAAAGAATTTTTAGTAACCACCAGAGGCTCACCCCGATGATAGCCACTGGCATCCTTCCTTGGTCTGGCGCCCCCACTCATCTGCTCCATCATCCTGCTGTGGCTGACGCCCACCATGTTCTGCACTCTGCCACCTGCTGCCAATGTTCGCCATGTTCCACCCATGCCCCCTGGCAGTCAGTGTACATCATAGCAACCAGTTGTTCAGTTGCTCAGTTGTTCTACTGTTGAGTCTATTTGCATATTAGCCTTTTATTTTATGGAAATAGATGCCCAGTGCATGAAAACTTATGCACTAGAGTGGGAGTCCCTCAGCCCAGCCTGCCCCCTCTCACAGTCTGGGAGCCCTCAGGGACAGGAGGCGACCCTGCAATCAGGGGAAGGTGACACCCCATCACACCTCTGCTGCTGCCACTGCCAGCAGCATAAGCCCTGGTTACCTGAGCCTTGGGTGGCCCTGGGCAGCTGCTATCTCAGGCTGGCCTGCAGGGTGGCTGGGGAACTGAGAGGCCTGGGCACTGCCATCTTGTGGCTGTGAGCGCCGCTATCTTTTAGGGAGTGGCAGTCAATTAGCATAGCCCCTCCTTATTGGCTGTGTGCGCTGCCATCTTTAGTGAGAGTGTGATGGTCAATTAGCATATTCCCTCTTTATTAAATAAGATAATATTATTAGGTGTGCTTGGTATTTCTAATATGACCTCATGACCTGGGTGAACTATGCCTCAACAGCTTCTACTTTCTTGTATGATGATTATCTGCAAATCAAAAAACTGATTAACTTGACTTCCCACATACCTGATTTATTAGTATCCTGGCTGCCAATAAAGGCACATTTCCCAGTGAATATTAATAAGAACACTATGTTTACATTTAGTCTCTTTTGCATTTGGTTGGCTTGAGTCTGTCCCCTGACCTTACTGATCTTTGGGAAAATCTAAATACCAAGATGTCGGGCCTCCAAGGGTGAATGAAGTTCCAGCTGTGCCTCAAGGAGACCCACCCTTGGGAGAGTGACCTGTGCCTGCCTTGGGCATCAGTTCACAATTGTGCCATCAGGCAACGTGTGCTTTGAATCCAATAGCTCGTCTACTTAATGTTTCCTATTTTTCACTACCTCTCTCCCCAAAAATCTTCTCTCAAGGATGGATATCCACATAGAATAATAACTAGCTAGGGCTGCTTTATAGTGCTGGTCTTCAAATAAATGAGGAGTGACACCACCTATGCATTTGATGTTTTCCTTTTACTCTGTCTTTGGGGGAAAGGCTATATCTGCCAGAGATTTAATATTTTTAGAAATTTAATAGGCTCATTTGGAGGTAAATATTTTAAATGGGCCACCCATGCATTGCATTAACTGCTCCTTATTGTGACATTATTACAAAGATGACCACCCTTAGGGGCTGAGAAACCTTTTAACACTCTGTTAAGTAAAATGGTAATCCCCTGGTTGATGATCTGAGTTCACTTCCCTTAGTGTAGATCAGCTGCCCCGGCGAGTGATATTTCAGTCATTTGAATGTCAGTCTAAAAGCCCAAACTCCTCTGCTGCACATTATCAGAGCCCCAGGTCATTTACACTTGTGGTTGTTTTACTTCACAGCCGGAAGCCCTCCCCGAGCTGCTGTCATTCTGACCCTGAGGCCGCCCTTCACAGCCTCCTGACTCTGCTCCCAACATCCTCTTTCAAGCTGACACCGAGCAGAGGCTGACCTAGTCCCATCAACCACTTACTCTCACAGACCCAATTAATCTTTGGTTGCCAGTCCGTCTAACTCACTTCCTTCCTTGAATACTGTAGAATCTCACAGGGGCGATGCTTTTGGCTTCATTTGCTTCCTTATGGGATGAGCTGTGGCTAAAATGTAGACAGCTTCCCTGTGAGATAATATATAAAGACTCCTGATGACCACAGGTGATTTCTTATCCGAGTATCTGGGCATGGGCTCTCACCCTACTCCCCTTCCATTGCTCCTTAGGGCTTCTTTGCAAGGATAAGAAATTCCTAGAATAATTAACCACTTACCTCTGACCAGGGAGTCTGCCCTAAAACAGATTCCATCCAAAGATAATGGGAAAGAAACTAAGGGAGGGATTGAGTGTCCCAGATGTAGGAGGGCACTGGGTGCCTGCAAGAGAGGCACAGCATCATTCTAGATTCAAAGTGATCTAGGTTTGTTCAAGATGGTGAAGCTATATGACCTGTGGAAGAGATTTTACCTCTCTGAGGATATATACAATATATATATATATATATATATATATATATATATATATATATATATATCTCCAATAGAATAAATGATATTCATATGCAGAGGGTTTACCATAGTGTCTGCATGCCACATAGATGTGTTATAAAGGAGACAAACATCACTCATTGTTGAACTTAACCTTGGCCAGACATGGCTTCAGACTGGAACACAAAAAACATACATCAGTCGTTGTTTCAACAAATGTAGGACAGAATTCTAAAATGAAGATTAACCTTAGTGGTCAATAATCAGAACACTCAAAATACAGATTACTGTAGAATGAGAACTATTGTCTACATGAGATGCTCAGGTGGATTTGATGAACTTATTGCCCATGAGTTGAGTAGAGACTGGCATTTGGGGTACAAGACCTAATAAGAAAGAAGGTATTGCCCAGAGAGTGAGAAGCTTGAGGGGTAGGAAAGGTCAGTGGTTCAGCAGACCTTCCAATAACAAGAACAACATCCCATTGTACCATCCCTGGAGTTCAAGGGACCCATATTGTCCATTATAGCAAATGTTGGGGGGGATATATTTGGGCCTTGTGGTAGGCAGAATATCACCCATTACCCCAAATATGTCGGGATCCTAATTCCTAGAAACTGTGACTATATTCAATGACAGGATAAGGGGAAATAAGGTTGTAGATGGCATTTAGATCAGCTCACCTGGAAATGGGCAAGATTATCCTAAATTGTCCTAATGCAATCATATAGATCGGTACAAGGAGAAGAGAAGGTGAGAGTGACAGCATAAGAATAATTTCACCCAGTCTTGCTGCCTTTGAAGGTAGAGAGAGGGGACCAGAGGCAAGAAATGCAGACCATAGGAAAGTCAAGGACAGATTCTCCCCTAGAGACCCGTGTCGGACTCGTATTCCCCAGAACTGTAAGATAATAAATGTGTGTTGTTTTAACCAAAAATTAAAAGCTTCCCAATTCCACACCCCCCTTGGCCAGAGCCCACAGGCATTCAGAAGTTGTAGATGGGTAGCGGGATGCTAAGGAAAACAGCATCTATTGTTGAAAGTCACCGTGAAGCTTACCTCAGAACTTCTCAGACCACTGCTTCAAAAGCAGAAATAAACATTACGGGGTTTGTTAGGGATCTGACAGTGTTCGGGAAAAGGAATTCAGAGACTAAATGTGTCCCATATCTCAAGTTTACCTTCATTGTTCCAAAGAATCGCAGGGATGGAGGAGGCTGTCATCTTAAAGCACAACGTGTCGCGTGAAAGATGGAGCGGCAGTATTAATGGAATTGCCATGCTTTAGTAGGTTTAAGGCAAATCCTTAACATTATTTTCCTGCCGTTTTCTAAATTAAATTTATAAGAAATATTATGTATCCTGCTGTGCGGCATGAAAGCTGTATTCTTGTAAAGGACTTATAATCATATTAAAAAGCCAGAGGGAGAAGTTGGCTCATGCCATCAGAGTCACAAAATAAAAAATAGAGCCTTGCATTGTGCGTGTGCATAACGGTATTACCTTTCCGGGGCTGGTGCACCACAACGAGCTTCACTGACAGCGTTGCCTCAGTCCCCAGAACATCCCTGGTGGGGGGTGTATTTTTATCTCCACGTTGTATGTGGGAAACTGAGGCACGGCGAGTGCCAGCAGGTTGCCTCGGCCTGCCGGTGGGCTGGCAGCACAGATGCACCGGAGTCCAGGACCTCAGCCCGAGGACAGTTTGCACCAGGCACCAGACGATAGTCATCTTTCTAATCTACCTTTCTGCAGGTACAGAAATGGCTCCAGGAGGTCTTCAGCATCGCTCACATTTATTTTCAAGTTCCTTAAGAGAGAATCCTATAAATAGATTTTCTGTTAATTCCACAGCATCTGCTTAAAATGTGTATGTATTTGTCATCTAGCTCTGAGGGTTGCAGAGGGAGGGTTCAGAGTGAGGGCACTTCTGCAATTAGTGGGAAATGGGGCTGCTCTGGGGGAAGGCAGGCAGGCTCACTGTTGGAGGGCCACAGCATGAATGTGTAGTAAGCCAGAAGCACCCCACAGGAGCCTGTCCCCCAAAAATCACACATTTCTCCTCAGACCAGGGAATTCCAGGCCTTTCAGGAAGTCATGTTTCTGGGCACAGAGGTAACGCCTTTCTCCTGTAGACTTAGATTTTATCTTGGCTCTTATGTCTCTGCTTGCCACAGTCTCAACCAACTGTTATGCCCCAGGATTGAGTATCTTGATAGAAACTTAGAGTCTCTGACAATCTTACCCCTTCCCTGTGCCCGCGCAGGAGTGGAAGGCCCCAAATCTCATTTGCTCTGCTTGCTTCCCCGGTTGTGTGTTCCTGAGTGATACAGAAACAAATGGCTTGAGCATCTTACAAACAACATAGGTAAATAAAATAGTGTTTTGAGCACCTGCTATGTGTAGGCTTTAGTCTCTCTGCCTACTCTTGTGGCCTCATTAGAATTAGGCTGCCCCAGCTTACACAGAGAAAGGATAATTTGCTCAAGGCCGCACAGCCAGTAAGCGGTGGGGCTGGGATTCAGTCCCAGGTCTGACAGGATTTAACTGCCTGCTGTTAACCACTGCTCTTGTGCTCCCTCTGACATCCTGGGCTGTGTGAGTTCTCCAGGCATCCTGGGGTACGTGGACTCTGCCAACCAGAAAAAGCCCTGCCAGCAGCGATATGCTTAGTGTTGTCTGCTGTTTACATCTTTCTTTAGAATTTCACCCTGGAGTCTGATAAGCATACTCCTATCTCTTTTAGTTTAAGGGTTTTTTATCCTCATACCCTTCAATAAAAATATGGATTTTGCTCCTAGTTCTTCATCCTGGGAACTTATTGAAAAGAAAGATAGTCTGCCGAGACTGGTTTGGCTCAATGGATAAAGCCTCGGCTTGGGGACTGAAGGGTCTCGGGTTTGATTCCGGTCAAGGGCATGTACCTTGGTTGTGGGCATATCCCCAGTGGGGGGTGTGCAAGGGGCAGCTGATCTATGACTCTCTCTCATCGATGTTTCTAACTATCTCTCTCCCTTCCTCTCTGTACAAAATCAATAAAATATATATTAAAAAAAAAAAAAAGAAAAAAGAAAACAAAGATAGTCAATTTATTTGGGTAATTAATACTGTTTATTCCTTTCCTTCCTATGCTCATATGGTGTGTGTGCCATCAATGTGTTTCAAACACGCAGTTGTTCTATGGTTTATTTACACAAATAGTCAATTGACTAGCTACACAGAAGCACATTTCTGCGCAAAGTTTGCATTCCAGGAATAAGATTAACAATGGGGATACGAGGGCTTTAGTCTGCGGTTCCCTTCTGGACAGGGTCAATGGTCTTACACGGTGCTGGTTCTTACCCAGGGTATCTGAAGCCAGCTGGAGTGTTTCCCAGAGCACCGGCCACATCCTCTCACTTCATCCCATTCCAGAGGATGCCAATGGCTTTATGCTGCCAGCACCTGGGATCTCAGTCTGAGAGTTTCAGCTGGCTGTGAGCATGTTCGGCTGGGAGGAGAGTAGGTCAGAAACACTGAGGAATTTCCAGCCCTGGAGCAGCCCTAACCAGTGATGAGTTGAAATGAGTGGATTGGTATCCCACCTTCCTTGCCTCTCAGCTGGAACATTTCTGAGGCACATTCTGTACCATCTCCCAGAGGCCCTTACAAGATATAACCAAGTCACCTGTCCACTAATGCACCTTATATTGGCCTTCTCCAATTCCCTGTCTCACTTCTCCACTCCCTGCTTAGAGTCCACTTCTAGGGAACCCAACCTAACACATCCATGTTTTCTGGACTGTTGTCTTCCCTTGTCATATAAAATGTCAATCTACCAAATTAGAGTTGAATTAGAACTTCTAAGTCATCTAGCTTTGTACAGACCATCAGGGTGAAGAAAAGACAAGAAGATAGGACTCCAGACATTTCTTTTCACTAGAGCAGAGGCAATTTCTATGTATTTTACCAGTATTATTACATTTGAACTAAAGAATCTAAAATTTGAAAAAACAATATTGAAAATCATGAATCTAGGCAAACTAATTTTCACATACTGGAATCCCATCTGTATCAGTTTCCTATTGCTGCTACAACAAATTATCACAAACTTGAAGACAACAGAAATTTATTTTCTGATAGTTCTGGAGGCAGAAGCCCAAAATAAGGTGCCTGTAAGGTCAGGCTCCCTCCAAAGTCTCTGGGAGAATGCTTCCTGGCATCTTTGGTGGCTCTGGGCATTCCTTGGTTTTGGGCAGCATAGTTCCAATCTCTGCTTTGTCTTCAAATGGCCTTTTCCACTGCACTGGTGTCTCCTCATTCTTCATCTTTAAAATGGCAGTTTTCATTGGATTTAAGGCTCATGCAGATAATCCAGGATTATCTTATCTTAACATTCATTTTTTCAAATAAGGTCAGACTCACAGGTTCTTGAATTTAGGATCTGGACATATTATTTTGGGGGGAAGCCACCCTTCAACCCATTACATCATCCATGGTGTCTCTGGACAACAGCAAACAGCATATGATCACTGAACACTCTTGTAATGATTAGCAACTCCTTCCTCATAGGTGATTCCATTTTGCCTAAACTCTAATTTCATAAAATAAAATAAAAATAGTCTTACGTTGCACAATATTCTGCCCAAATCAGCTCCCTATAATTTTCCCCATCAACCCTGCTTCTGCCTAAGGAGATACCTAGGGGAAAGTCAATTCCTCCCAATGAAACTAATGAAAAGAGCTAAGCCCAAACATTATGGGCCAGAGAAATGTGGAAGTTTGTGAATTCAGAGCCATTTGGACTAGTAATTCAACTTAATTGGTTAATTTTTTACTGAGTCGTGCTGTGTAGTGGGTGGTGTAGAAGATTCTCAGATGGATAAGAGAGTCCATACATTACCACCTAGAAGGGCAAGAGGACATGTTCACACAGATCTACTATGAACTGTATTATGCAAATAAGCATGACACAAAGTAAAAGGCAATGGAGGTCATAAAAGAGGATTAACAAAATGCAGTGGGAGTTATATGACACCGAGTATAATTTTTCATTCCTTCCAATCTATTCTACACGGAAGCTAAAATGAGTTAAAGAAAAATCTGAGCATATTCTTCCATGCTCAGAAAACTATACAATAGTTTTTCATGAAAAAGGGGGAGGGGAAATTCAATTCCTACTATGGTCTTCAAAGCACCTCCTAATCAGGCCTGCTCAGGCCTGCCTCTCACCCATGGCACATACTCGAGCTTCTGAGCGTTCTGTATAGGCACCAACCACATTAGCCCACGTTCAGTTCCTCAGTCATGCTGAGCTCTGTTCTACCCCAGGCCATCTCGCTAGTTATTCTCTGAGCCTGGAATGCTCTGACCCCAATTCTTTGCTCATCATCTAAGTCTCTGCCTCAAAGAGGACTCTTCTGATTCTCTCATTTAAATATGCCCTTTTCATATTCTCCTGCGGCACCTTTACTTTTCTTCATATCATATTTATTACAATTTGCACTCACACACGTGGGTATGTGGTTATTTATTCCATGTGGATCTTTGTCATTTGACAGCAAGCTTCCTTGGGGACATTTTTCTCACAATGCCCACATGGCCTATCATAGAGCCTGGAAAAGAGATGTTCAATCAAGGGTGGAGGAATGAAAGTAATTGGATCAAAGCTTTCCTGAGGAAGCGGACATTTGAAGAGACTTTTGAAGAAATCATAGACATGAGACAGGAAAATGATTTCAGAAGAGTGAAGAATGTATAAGTGTGAAGTTTGGGGCTTACTCTTGGGAAAGTGGCAAATAATACAGTTTAGTTTTAACACAAAAAGAATGTGTCTAGGGCAGGATCAGTCAACTTTTCCCAAGCAGGGCTGAATAATACATGTTTTAGGCTTTGTGGGCCACATGGTCTCTGTTGTAACTACTGAGCCCTGCCACTGTAGTGCAAAAGCTGACAGACAATAGGCGAACAAGTGGGTATGGTTGTATTTGGGTGATGACCCAAATATGACTCAGGGGTTGCAGGATGTCTGTTCCTGGCCTAGGGAATAATGAGAAGACTAGAATTAATTGGAGGCTGATGCCTCACCTTTAATGCTAAGCTGTGGAGATGGTAACTTCCTAGAGGAGTAATAGGGAGTCGCACAAGGTACTGGAAAAAGAAATTGATTAAAGTGATGTTTTTAGTATGATTAACCTGGCAGCAGCCTCTGTTGAATTAAGTCAGAAAGACTATTGCAATAGTCTCGGTAAGAGACAAGAGTCTCGCCTGAAAAGATTGGAAGTGAAGAGATGAGCGAATTTGGAAGATAGCTCTGTGTGTGTTTTTTTAACCTGGGTATTAGAAAATTGTTTAGAGCTAGTAAAGAAGAAAAGGGATAAGAGGAGGAATAGCTTTGATATTAAGGTAAATGGTCAAATGAATTCCCACATGTACACTTAAGGAATCAGGAGGACATAGAATGGGGTGTTCAACAGACAGGAGCAAATTTGGGTTTCAAGGGAAGGATTTGTGTTGTGAATACAGACTTGGGTGAAAGGCTGAGAGAGTGGAGAGGGAAGACCAAGAACTGATCTTCATCAGACAGCGGGTGGAAGAAGGGAGCTCCAGCACGTGACCAGAGCAGCAGAGATCACAGGAGGCTGAGTTCAGAAGAGAAAGGCGAAATCAGGCCCCATCAAATCCATTTCTTGACAGCAAACCAAAAGCAAATGTTTGTGGAGTTATTTTTTAAAAATACATCCACAACATGGTGCATTAACTAAACCAGCCAGAGTGGGCCTGGCCTTGGGGTTGGTTGGCGCTGCCCTGTTCTGTTCAAGAAGCCGCATTGCCAAGAGCGGGACAGGAAAAGGGCTTCTTTGCTTTCTCCACCCTAGGCAGGCCCACATATTTCAAATGACCTGAAAATTCAATAATCTCTTCATTTGCTTGAGCCTCTCTCAGAGGCTCTGTCGATGGGTGATTTATCAGAGCAGCCAGGGCCAGCGCAGGGTGTTCTCTGCATTTGCTTTGATGCCCCAATGCCAAAGCACATTATCAGGACTGAAGGCCAGTTATTTCCAAGGAAAACAGCGACTTGTGGTTAATCCCCCCCTGTTGGCGTATAATACCTGAGATGACTATCCGTAATGCGAAGGGCTGAGTTCAGCGCAGCATGCGGCTGTCGCTGGGTTAAGGGCTGTGTGTTCTCTCTGCAGTCCAGCTGCTCTGGCGTTCCAGGAAGAGTGGGTTGTATCCTGCAGAACAAAGGCTCGGAATCCTTCTTGGCAGAAGGAAAAATCGGAGGGAAAATGGGGCTGGACTTGATGAAGCTTTTTGTTTTCTGGCCTCAGATTGGACTCATCTAATAAGAAGCCCCAGGGTATGGGAGGAGAGGATGTGAGCAGTCAGGGGACATAGTCCCCTGACTCCTTCCTGCCAGGATGGGGCAGCAGCTGTGTTCTGCAACATGGCTTCTCTGTGGGCTTCAGTCCAGGGGCCTCTCCCTTTGCCCCTGCAGGCTCAGGGGTGCTCAAGGCTTCCCTCTGCTTGTCCTTGGGGGTTTCTCCATCCCCTGTTGCTTCCCTCACACCCTTGTGACTATTCTCAGGGAAACTGAGGTATCCCTTCCTTCACAAAGTGCTGTTAGTGGAGTCTTTATGATGACTAGAGGAAATGAATTTTTTGAGGCTTGCACAGGAGATGAGTGGTTTTCATTTGTGTGGAATTACATCTCTGTGTTTCTAAAGTTCCACTGCAGTCAGAAGAAGTGTAGCTGGGGTTTCCGCAGGGCCAGAAGCAAAGCCAGTGTCAGAGTTTCCCTTCCATGTTGGAGATGGGTCCAGTTTAGCGTCAGACTAGCAGCCATCCATTCGTCCGTTGTGTATGGGGTCCCCATGGGCGTGGGCCACATGGGAGAATTTAGGGGAGCCGAGAGAGCGCTCTCCCTGTGGCAAGAGCACCAAGTGCACAAGGGCAGCCAAGAGCACAAGAGAGCAAGTTTCTTTGCTCAGGGAGCTAAACATCCCAAATTTCACACCCACACCCTCTTCTGGCCAATAACCTGTTCTCAGGTGTGACTGACAGCAAGCACATGGCTAGTCCCCGCAACTTTACTGGCCATGTGTCTGTCTTCCTTTGGCCCAGTTCCCTGGGGCGTATAAAGTTGTAGCTTCCTGGCAAAGATGCCCAAATGACATGCCTATAATATTTGGCCTTCTCTTTGTTCCTTTCCTGTTATTAATAACGAGGTTAATTATACTAGTATCAGAAGTAGTTGCTTTATTAACTCTCTTCAGAGAAACCCTTTAAGGGTGCCATCTGCTTCCTGACTGCCCCCCTGGAGGAAATCGCAGACGTATTTTAACGGTAGCCTTTGTAAAATATATAAAAGGTGGTATGATTCTGTGTCCAGAATTTAGCAGACATATTGGAAAACTTGGTAGAATACTTCTAAATTTCTTTGGAAAGAAAAATATTCAGGAATATAGTCAGGAAATTGTGGGAGTGTGTGTAAAATTAAGAGTGATGAAAGCTCTCAAGTCATCAGATGTTACAACTGATTATCAAACTTTACTAATGGAAACAAACTGATAACAGCGTAAGGAAGGAAGACAGACCAGTCAAAGAGAATAGAGAGCCACACAAGAAGATATGAAAACACCAATCAGGAATTTGGTTTGTGAAAATGGTAGAATTTCTAATCACCAGGAAAAATAATGATTATTTTAATAAAAGGTGTTAGGGTAGCCCTAACCAGTTTGGCTCAGTGGATAGAGCATCGGCCTGCAGACTCAAGGGTCCCAGGTTTGATTCCGGTCAAGGACATGTACCTTGGTTGTGGGCACATATCCAGTAAGGAGTGTGCAGGAGGCAGCTGATCAATATTTCTCTCTCATCAGTGTTTCTAACTCTCTATCCCTCTCTCTTCCTCTCAGTAAAAAATCAATAATATATATATATATATTTTTAAAAAATATGTTAGGGCAACTGACCAACTACTTTTAATAAATAAAAAGGATAGCTTCCCAACCACATTATTCACATCATAGCAAATTATGGAGGAATCAAAGATTTTAATGGGCGGGGGTCAAACATTAAAAATATTAGAATGAATACTTGGATATTTTTATAATCCTGGAGCAAGAGTATGGGTCTTTCTAAGTATGTCAAGAAAGTATAAACTAATACAGGATGCATTATTAATAATTATGTAAAAACAAAATTATACTTTAGAAAAGAGGACATATGACAAAATAATATTGACAAAACTTTAGTTATTGACAATATTGTGGAGTAGTTAGTCTGACATTTTTTCCTGCTGAAAACAACTAAAAATCCTGAATAAAATATTCTAAAGCCCTTTATATGTATTGCTAAGTTGGGATGAAAAAGGAGTTTGCAGAGGTTTAAAGTGAACTTGAAGTAGCTTCCTGTGAGATCAGTGACAACTGAAACAACTTTCACTCTGAGGTTGTAGGATCCTGGGGACACGCATCTTCTTTTTCCCATGATTGTACGGGGGAAAGGGGACAAGGTGAACCCCGAAGGCTGCACCTTTACTGTAGGGTGACTAAGCACTAAGGAACTTGCCTGTGGCCACCTTAGCAATGAACGAACAGATCCATTTCCACTGGATGGAAATACCCTTCCCTGAGGTTTTGCCAACCATCGTGGGACTCTGGGCAGCCAGAGTTCTCATTATCTGGTGTAGTTAGACCAAGAAACGGCAGGTCTGGCAGTGGCCCTGAGCAACTGGCAGAAACAAGTGCAGATCCTCTCAGAGGGCATGCAGGTTCCTGAAGGAAACAGCAGGCCTCAAATAACTTGGTTCCAAAGAAAAATAAGCCCATAGTAAAATATAAAGGAAACAAGACACCAGAAGCAAGAGCCAGCAGATACAAACTGGCCAAGTGTTTAGATAGCAGAATTATCAGATACAATCTATAAAATAACATACTTAAGATATGTAGCTAAATACAAGGGATGCTTAGAAATATGAGAAAGAAATAAGAGACTATCAGAAGTGACCAAGCAGACTTAGAAAAGAAGCAAATGGATTTCTAAAATGAACCATATAATTGTTAATATTAAAAACTCAGTGGGTGGGTTAAATGGAAGATTAGACACAGCTGGAGAGAAATTAGTATCCTGGAAAATAGATTGGAAGAAATTATCCAGAGTATCATGTAGAGTGTTAAATAGAATTTTAAAAAGCACAATTAAGAGACATAGAAGACAGACAAAATCTTGTACATATCTAATAGGAGTTTCAAAAGATATAAACAGAAAAGAAACAATACTCAGTGAGAAAATGGCCAGAATATTCCAGAACTATGAAGAGACATCAAAGCTCAAATTCGGGAAATTCAATGAATTTTTTAAAGATAATATAAAACAAAATTATACCTAAAGAACTCCTAACATTTGTAACAGCATGGATGGAGCTAGAGAACATTATGCTAAATGAAATAAGTCAGTCAGAGAAAGATCAATATCACATGATCTCACTCATTTGTGGATTATAATGAACAACATAAAGCGATGAATAAAATCAGATCCAGAGACAGAGAAACATCAATCAGATGCTCAAACTTCAAAGGGAAGGCAAGGGAGAGTGGGGATAAAGAGAAGAGATTAACCAAGAGACTTGAATGTATGCATATAAGCATAACCAATAGATGCAGACAACAGAGGGTAAGAGTGAGGGCGGGATTAGGGGGGTGGAGGGGCAATGGGAGGATAACCACACATTTGTAATACCTTAATCAATAAAAAAATGTCATACATAGATAGGTCATAGTGAAACTGCAGAACCCAAAAGTTAAAGAAATTTAAAAGAAGTAAATAAGAAAAGTGAGATTACTTCTATAAAAAAAACAAACAAAAAACACCCCACAGCTGTTAGACTGACAATTGATGTCCCAAGGACAACAATATAACTTGTGAAATATTGTCATTATTGTGCTAAAAAAAAAAAAAAAGCAAACATAAAATATATTTTCAAGAATAAGAGTGCAATAAAGAGAACAATTAAACAAAAATCAAGAAAGTTCTCCACCAATAGACTTACTAAAGGAAATTCTGAAGATAGATACAAAATGAGGGTTTGAAATAAATGATTAGCAAAGATACTGGTCAATATAGGATAAATAGAAAGGAAAAATGGTGTGAAACAGTGATAATAATGTATATTTCATGGAGTTAAAAAAGATGGATGTAAAATATTGGACTTAAGCATGTAGTTTTTAAGAATCTTGATATTAAAGTATTTAAGGAGTGTCTATTTATATAATAAAAGCATAATATGCTAATTAGACCGGATGGCCAAACAACTTACCAGATGTCATTCTGGACATCCTTCTGGACCAAGTCGCTGCAGCGGGGGCTGAGTTAGAGGTGGTTATGTGTGATCAGGCAGGCAGGCAGAGTGATTAGGGGCAATAAGGCAAGCAAGCAGAGACAGTTAGGGGCAATGAGGCAGGCAGGCAAGTAGTTAGGAGGCAGCAGTCCCAGATTGTAAGAGGGTGCAGGCTGGGCTAAGGGACAGCCCCCTCCCCCCAAGTGCATAAATTTCATGTACTGGGCCTCTAGTTATTTAGAAGTATGTGAAATAATAGGGAATATATATATATATATATATATATATATATATATTCCCTATTATTTATATATATATTAATATATTCCCTATTATTTATATATGTTTCCTATTATATATATATATATATATATATATATATATATATATATGTCTTTGCCTCTGATTTCTGGAATAGAGTTCCCAAACCCTTGTAATTTCTTGAATGTTAAAAGCACTAGGAGCATTTCTTGTCCTACTATTTGCTTTTTGACCCTGTTTCTGACACAGGGCATCTTCTAAAACTCTTGTAAATTCCTAAGTGGTAACAGCACTAGAAGCATCCTTTGTTTAATGAGGTGAGTGTGGAGAGACTTCTGGATGACTCCTGAATGGGGTCTAGTGACCAGAAAGACCAAGCCATGACTAGAAGTTTGGAATATTCAGCCCCAATCGCCTATCTCCAGAGAGGGGAGAAAGAGAGGCTGGAAATGAAGAAAATGACTGGTCATTCCTAAGTGAGGAAACCTCTGTATAAAATCCTAGTAATTGAAGGCTCACACAGTTCACGCCAAGAGAGTGATGTTCCCCAACTCCGGGGGCACTCGAGGACCAGCTCTCTGCAGCACCTCCAGGAACTGAAGGTTCAATGGTAAAGATGGAGAAAAGCATGGATTAGGAACCCAGATTCTTTCCTGGGTTTCGCTGGCACCATTTTAGCCTGGGTATAGTGTATGTTTTCATGGAGAAGTGAGAGTGATGCCATTTTAATGGGATGGCTATTATTAAAAGGAAAGGAGCAAAGGGAAGGCCAGACATCATAAACACGGCCATCTGGGCACCTTCACCAGTAGGCTGCAGTTTTACACTCCCCAGGGCTCCACCTGCCCATTCCCCACAGATCACAGGGGGAAGAGGCCCACGAAGGGGAGAGAGGTGCATGCGCAGTAAAGTCAGGATGACATAGGAAAGATGCCTGTCAGTCAAACCTGGGAACAGAGATCATTGGCCAGAGGGGGCAGGGCCAATGCAAGCCCACGAAAAAAAAAAAATTATTTACATAATCCCCTAGCCCAGTGGTCAGCAAACTCATTAGTCAACAGAGCCAAATATCAACAGTACAACGATGGAAATTTCTTTTGAGAGCCAATTTTTTTAAACGTAAACTTCTTCTAATGCCACTTCTTCAAACTGCGGCTCTATCTATTGAGCCAAACTGGTCTCGCCCAGGCCATGGTATTTTGTGGAAGAGCCACACTCAAGGGGCCAAAGAGCTGCATGTGGCTTGCGAGCCGCAGTTTGTGGAACAAAACCGTAGACAAAGGAGCTCACCCTCTTGGCACTCTTGGTTTTGCTCCTGCTTCCTTGCATTTGCCTATGTTCCCCCAATAGCCGTGTGGCTCTGCAGACCCCACATGCCATGCACTGATGGACTGCGGCAGCTAAGCTAGCCTGATGCTGGACTGGACTGTGCCCTAATGTGGAGCAAAAACTCTGGGCAACAGCTTTAATTCTAGGCCTATGAAAGGTACAGCTGGACTTCTTCCATGGTGGGTCAGAGGGGAATGAGACATTGAAAACTCAGGGGTGTAATTCCATATAAATAAAACTTTCCCCCCAGGTGTGATTGTGAAGGAAGTTCCACTGAGTTTACCAGAGAGGTGTTACCTCATATCACAACAGCTGGCTAAGAGAAGTACAGGAACAGGACAGTTCTTTATCTAACGAGAAAAAGAAAAAGAAAAAAAGAAAAAAAAACCCACACAAACATTTCATTCCCGAAATGTTAGTAGTGATCTTTAGTGAAACTTCAGGTATTTTTTCAGTATATTTATATTTATATTTATATTTACATTTATATTTATATTTAGGACACTTGCCTTAAAAAATAGGATATATAAAATTAAATCTCTCTGACTGCAGGACATAACAGAGGGAGTTTTCTGTGACTTAAAAAAAGGCCAATGTTTGTTTTTCTCTAGAAGTTGCCCTGAAAATATGTTTGATAGTTTCTAATGTTTTAACTGAATTTCCAAAGGTAGGTTTTGATTTATAAACCATAAAGCCCCATCGATGCTATCCTCATTAGTATTTTCCTACATGTCAGTATTTAGTAATCATTCTTCCTTCATGACATTATTTTAATAAAAACACATCTGTAATTCATGTTGTCACGGAATTCTGTCACCTTAATAATAGAGGACCCCTGTATCTTAAGTTTTCTATGATTAATGAATGTAGATTATATCTACATACATATCTATTTATCTATCTATATGTTTTTGTCTCTTCTCGCTTCTAGCCTATTTATTATTTTCTTGCCCCTTCCTCTCTTTTCCTTCAGGCTGCCTGCCCTTCACTCTTCCCACCTCCCCACCCAGGGCAACTACGAAGCCACAGTTTAACTGGTAAAGCCACACACACATACACACACACACACACACACACACACCACCCAGCTGGCCTTAGAATGACGGCATGGAGCATTCTTCTCATGCCAACCTCAGAGCCCTCTAGATCAGTGTTTCCCAAAGTGTGGTACGCGTACCCCCAGGGGTACAGGAAGAGTTTGATGGGGGTACACATTGCACCGGAGTTTGGAGGGGATATGCACTGCACTGTGCTTAACTGCACCTAATTCTACGTTCTCATGAGTACGAGGGGTACTCAGCATTACGGAAATTATAGAAGGGGTACACATATGTCAAAAGTTTGGGAAACACTGCAATCTAACTGCTCTTGTGTTGAGCCAGGGGTCTCTGGGTCTGTTTGCTTCCATTGTCTTGTCTACTCTAAAATAGAGGCCATTTCTCAAGAGTTGTTCATAATGATTTGTGAATGGACATTTTTTCTTCAAATCACTTTTTCTAAAGTCCTTTTCAGATGAATCCATAAACACCGTGTGGTGCTTCACCCGTGAATGTCAGATTTCCCTCATTAGTTAATTTGGTCTACTGGGTGTGAAACTGTTCATCTTTGAGCTCGGTGGGACACAGAGCGCACGCAGTGGGGTGTGCCTCGGATACCAGAAGTTAAGCCGAGCAGCATTTTCCAGCAAAACCATTCCGTTTGTTCCAACTGCAGATGGGGATGTGATCTGGAAGCTGAAACTGCAATTTTAAAAGTGTAAAAATAGCAGCAACAAGTCTCCTATGTAGAGGAAACAAAAAGTTTAAGAAGAGAGGTATACCATATGCTGTTCAGGAATAGGCTGCAGAGATTTCAGAAGGGTTGTCTCCTTCTAGAACAATCTTGCTGATTTGTTTGCTCTTCTTGAGTCTGAGATGTTACCTGAGTATAGGTGAGCTGAAGCGTTTCTACGCATCCCACAAACCTGACTCCAGAAGCCTTGAGAAATAATATGGCTATTTCCTCAAGGTTTCCGGGGAGGAATACTGCAGGTCTTCCTACCTGGTGCACGCCTCTTCCCCCATCCATCTCCACCACGTCCCACAATGCAATCCTGTGATTGTACTGCTCATACTTATTCACTCTGCTCTTTCCACTTTTTAGGAAGAAGCTGTTAGTCCTCCAACAGACCCATAGCCCTTAACTGAATGAATGAATTGCAAAGGTGTTAGGGAAAGGCTAAGCCCACCAATTGAGGGTGAGGCTTTGATCTCTACCAGTAGCCATTGTAATCTGAGTTGTCAGTTTTGGGAGACTCATTGACATAAGTGGTTGAAAATTGTTCACTTTATTTCCATCTGAATCAGAACTCTAATGCTACAGCGTTTACAGAAAAGGAGTTCTGTAAGGCTTACCTGTCCTTCATATGATCTTTAAGGACAGGTCCTCTGTCTGGAGTTTTCCCTGAAGCAAACGAACGGGAGCACCTGCCCAAGCCTTCAATGTCTGAGGTGCTCCCCAAATCCTTGCTCTACAATAGGGGTGTCGAACTCAATCAGAGAAGGGGCCAAAATCTAAAATCCAGCCTAAATCGCGGGCCGAATGGTTTACTGAACAGTCATAAACTGTCATTGTGATGGAAACGCAGTGGAGTGCAGTGATGACAGCGCAGTGTGGGCCACATTGCAAGGCCTGGCGGGACGGATTTGGCCCGCGGGCCTTGTGTTTGACACATGTGCTCTACAATAAGAAATGATGGTGATGACCTAGCACTGTGATGTCTATATCCCACTAGACCTAGAGGCCTGTACCAGGGTGACTTCCCAGCCAGTGAGAAAAGAGGAATAGGAGATACCTGACCATCCTGTTCGGCCCAGCCTAATGGTGGTGACATCGTTTTAAACTAGACATGGCCTAATACACTGCCCTATTACTTGCGGCGAGCACCCATGGACATCCCCCACCATCTGCCACCCGGCCCAACATTGTGGGAGGCTGGCCCTGTGATGGCAGGATGCACATCAGCAAAAAACAAACACACAAACAAACAAACAAAGGAACGAAAGCCATCAAGGAATTTTGAGGAACAGTATTTAGTGCTGACAGGTCCTGGGGGTACACAGCACACCTGAGGGCCACAAAGTGAAGTCATAGGTAGAGAAAGGGAGGGAACATGGACCTGGGGCTCTGCTTTTATTAGCGTCTGAGGGTGGGGTGTCTAGGATTTCATGGGTTCTCTCTGGTTTTTGGAACATTTAAAGCATATGAGTGGGAATGAAGGTGCAGAGAGAAATGGGATCATCCAAGTTGTCAGCTACCAAGGTTACCTAGGGCCTTTCTAAAAGGGAACTTCATGGGTGGGGCTGCCTGGCTTTTTTTATCTAATTGCATCAGGGGCAATCTGTGTATTTGGAATGGATGTCTTAGAAGTGGATGCCTTGGCAATCAGAAGCTTAAGCTCAGGCACCTGCACTACCATTTTGAGACTTAGAATCCTCTGAGCCAGGAGCCCAGGTTCCTATGCCAGGAACCTGTTCATTTCACTGATTGGAGAAGAGGGCCCTGAATTAGAACTTGGGATTCTAGGGGCTCATGTGTTCACTCCCTTTTAATTTGGCCTGAACCCTCTGATTGTGGGGAGCCTACTTGGCACCTCATTCCCGTGGCTTCTGTCGCATGTTCCTGAGTACTGGGTCTCTGGCCCCTGAACACTCCAGGCTACCTCCCAGCATTTCCTTTGTGACCTTTATAGCTGTCAAATGAGCTGATGGTCTTTTTCCCCCCCTCCAGTCCTTTACCTCTGAAGTGAAATAAGGCTACACATTAATCAACTTGGTTTCCTGGACACTTTGCTCTGAGCATCTTTTGTGGCTCTTTGGTGTCTAGTAGGACACGCATTTAGAGGCATGGCTGCCCTACCCTTTCAGGATACATTGTGTTTGCAAAGGCAGCATGACGTAGTTTGTAACGATAAAAGGGCCAGGCCTGTTTTTGGTAGCCTCTCTTAGGCTTATTTGACTTTGGTGAGATCATATTAAAGTTCCATGGGTGCTTGGTGGGTAAAATTGATGTAGCATAAATTAGTTGGCTGATCTATGCATTTTTGCTCTTTTATTTGAAAACTACTGACTCTGAGAAGCTCCCTAGTGGATACAAATTTGCCTGCATGGGTCCTAGGCAAAACACCACTCTTAGTATTTGTCGGAAAAGTATGCATGGAAAAAAACACACAAAGAGTTCTCTGAAAAATCAGGCACTATGGTGATTTTTACATATCCTTTTTCCCACGCATCATTTCTAAAGAATGCGGGTGATCTATTGGCATTTTGTACCAGTAAAGTAAAAAATTACAGTGGCAGACTTAATCTCAAACTCTGTGGTTATTTTCTAAAATAATCATATGATAATATTAATACATAATGAAAATATGTCAAGTGATGTGCTTGCTTTAAGTACCAAGATACTTTAGTGCAGACTAATTTTTGCTATAATTAGCATGATAACAAATGTTCACCTTGGAATACCTTAAATATAGAAATCTTGATGCATGTAAAACTAAAAAATTATATTAATAATTTAATTATATTTTCTTTTTTTCTGAAGATGAAACAAAAATTAAGGATGTATGATGCCATGAGTAGCTTTTCATTGTTTGCCTTTTGTAGTTGGCTCAGCAAAATGTATATAACTTGTGGTCAAATTTTAAAAAGATTTCCAACATTTTGAGAAAAAGATGAATCTGTGTGTTACAGAGGAAGCAGTATGCTAGCTTGATTAGCTTCCTCTCAACCTCAGTCCTGTTTAGATCCTCCAAATGAAAATCTCATGCCGATCCCTTCTTCAAAGTCTCTATACCTGTTGTTCCCTCTACCTGGCACTTTCTCTGCCTGCCTATTCTTGCCCATCCTCTCTGCTTCAGCTTAAGTTCTACCCAGAAGAGCTTCCCTGACCATGCCATTTTGTTGTCCTCCTGAAACCTGTACTTTCTATACACCACACACACTTATTCTGTGTTTATCTTCCTTGGCAGATTATACTGGTACCCTTCAAGGGTAAGGACTATATTTGTTGGGCTTCAGATCCCTGATGTTTTGAATAGTCCTGGCATTATGGAATGAATGGGTTTATGTTAAGGATTGACATCTGAACAGCTTATGACAGGACCTTGCATTTAATCACCATTTTACATACATTATATAGACTTATGTGAAAGGGTAAGCATTGTCCAGGAATAAACTTACATCATACTCTAATGGATTCTCTGGTCTTCATTCACTGAACAGATTTTTCACTAATTATTTTCAACAAAATACGTTTTATTGAGCTTTATACTATGCATCATACAGGACACTGATATAGTTAACAAAGCATAGCCCTTTTTCTTTGTGAGCAAAGCAGATAATGGATACATGTGCTAAGGATATTGTCAGCAACATTTAGCTTTAGAAGGATTAAACTGTGGGAACAAAAAGGATTGACAGAGAGAAACCTTATACTGGAATGCAGCAACACACAGATTTGCTGTATAGTTGTCTTAAAAATTCAATTACTTATTTGCCAGTACTGTTGGTTGTGGAATGGGAAAAGCATACCCATGGGAGACCAATACCAAGTTCAATTCATCCGCAGTAAGTCTCTTAGTTTCTATATTTGGAACATTAATTGCCTCTTATCCAAATGATGAAATTCAGAAATTTCTCCAATATGTTATTCCAAGATTCACAGCTTACTACTAATCAAACATGTAACCTTGATGAATGAACTAGTCAAAAACCTCATACATTCTGAATTTGTTGAAGACATACACACACTTCAAATGTATTCAAATTTCTAGATATTTCAAAGGTCTATTTTAAACAAAGTGATTGTTTTGGCAAAAAATAAGTCTTCTCAAAGTTACAACTTGTGTGTTGTGTTTCTGTTTCTGTCTAAATTCTGAAAGAAGGAAGGGAGAGAAAAAAGGAAGCCAAGGGTGAAAAAAAAAAGATAAACATTGTTATTTTGCAGAGAGACTAATGGCTTGGGAAGAACTCAACTCTTGTACACGCCATACTTACAGAAATCTCATGGGCCTTCAAAACACAGAGGTCTTGACAAGCTGTTCATCTGTGCAGGAGGAGTGTTGCCCACGGGAGCAGGGCATGGAAGGATGGCCAGTCTCACAGGACCCTCAGTCCTGTCATCTGTGGGTCACTCTGACCAACTCTCAAATGTTCATGTTTAAATTTATTCACCTTAACTTTAAATGCATGATTACTTGACAATACATACCCAAAGAGAAGCAGTGATGACAGAAATTCCAATTAAAATATTGTATAAAATTTATCCATTTTCATCTTGGTATTGGGGATTCGGGACAATCATAACATTTTGTAATAAACTAATGAAGCTCAGAGGTGAGTCATCTATAAACGCAACTACAAAACTGCCTGCAAAAAGCCTGGGGCAGGCAAAGGGCTTAACCCTCATCCCCGTGTTTTCCAGGAGGCAGGTTAGAACTGTGCAGGGAGAGGGAAAGGGAGAGGAAGGTGGCTGCCAATGGGAAGGCAGCCTGCAAGATAGTGTGTGAGTGAGAGAACAAAAGGGGAGTGTGTGGACGTACGGGGAGTTTCTATTTGTGAGTGAGGGGCAGCTGTACTCCAAGGGACTGTTGGGAACTGCTGGAACGGGCTCCCCTGACCCCGCAGCCTCCACTGAAATCTCTCCCAGAGCAATGGGCTCTGCCGCAGAGACCGTGCCATCTTGAAGGGGAGAGTGGCTGTGATCAGAAGCCTAGGCTTATCTTCGATTGGGAAGAATCGGATACCGCCTGGGACCCTACAACCACAACTCCCAGGGACCGGCTGCGAACCCACTAACACCGGGTCTCAAGCAGCGCGAATATACAGACTCAGACGAGCTCTGTACCTTCTCACTGAAAGGCGAGGTCTGTGATCCAGGCTGAAGGGAGAAATGCGTGCAGCGGGATCTGGAGTATCAGAGGAAGTCTGTACCCCACAAAATCTGCAGACAGGGCCAGTGAAGTCTGCAAATGTGGAAGGGGGTCCACAGGGCTGCTGGCAGAAGGGAACTCTAGAAATCAACGGCACAGAAAGGCAGCCTGAAGCTTTACCAGTAAACCAGCTGTGCTGAGCCAGGAGAAAAAGATGTACACAGACACATGAGCAGAGTCACGCGCAGTGCTGGTGTGAAAAGTTGCAAGTTCACACACTTATTCTGGCTCTTTTTTCTCTTTAAAGATATTTTATTATTTTTTTATTTTTATTTTATTTATTTATTTATTTATTTATTTTTACAGAAAGGAAGGGAGAAGGATAGAGAGCTAGAAACGTCGATGAGAGAGAAACATCGACCAGCTGCCTCTTGCACACCCCCTATTGGGGATGTGCCTGAAAGCAATGTATATATCCTTGGCCGGAATTGAACCTGGGACCTTTCAGTCTGCAGACCGACGCTCTATCCACTGAGCCAAACTGGTTTCGGCTCTTTTTTCTCTTTAAATCCTTGTTTTTGACTACTAAGCCCAGTACATAGGATCACCCAATTAAAAACACTCTCAAAGACTTCACTGCAGGGGAAAGTTGTTTTTATGGAACCTGGGGATCAGAGCAAATAGAAATGATCAGAAAAACAAATTTAGGGCAGTCCACACCCCTAAACCAGTATTAAGTGCAGCAGGGAAAACAAGTTCTAAGTACTGGGTAGAGAGAACTTAGAGCCCCAGATGTCAATACAGAAACAGTGCCACCCAGGGGTTGACTCTTGTGTGAATATAACCACAGGCAGGCTGAGTAACAAAAAAATACTCCATGCTTGAAAACATGATTGTGGCGTACTACATAGAGAAATGGTGGAACACATGGAACTTCAAGACTGTCCTGACTACCTGACAGAAAACAGGTGTGCCAAACAGAACAGTAGAGGAATTGAATGATCTTCACTACTACATATTTTAATTTTTTACTTAAGAAACTACTTTTTTTCTTTTTTTATCACTTGATTTTACATTTTTAATTATATTTTTATTTTTAATCAGTATTATTACTACTATTATTTTACCATTTTTTAAAGTTTCATTTTATTTTCTCTTTATTTTATTTCATTTTGGGATTAGTGTTCTACAGTTTATTTTCATTTTTCTTTTAGCATCATTTTACTCTATCTCAACTTTACCTTTATCCCAACACTCTCTTTCTCACTTTTCCCCTTTTGTTGTCCTGTTTCTCTTACCCTTTTCTGCTTTAGATTTCTCTATTCCTTCTTTTTACACCCTGTTAAAAATTCACCCTACTTATATATCTAATTTTTGATCCCCTACTCCAAGTCTATACACACTTCTCTCTTCTGTGTCTTCACTAACCAAATTTTTTCTCTCTTCCCTTTCTTTGTTTGTTTTTGTTGTTGTTTTATTTATTTAGGGAAAAAGAGAAAAAAAATAGTTTCTTACGTAAAAGATGAAAAAGGAAAAACAAACAAACAGTGCAGTAGTGTGGGTCATTCACTTCCTCTACTGTTCTATTTGGCATGCCTGTTCCCTAGTTATGACAGTATTGAAGTTCCTTGTGTTCCACTGTTCCTCAGTGTTGTAGCTACAGCCCTGATTTTCAAGCAGGCAGTACTTCTTTTTTTCTTATACTCCTTTATTTGTGTTTACACAAGAGTCAATTTGTGATTCAACCCCTGGGTGGTAGTATTTCTGGATTGACCTCCGGGTCTATAGGTCCTCTCTAGCTAGTGTTTATATCTTGTTTTCCCTGTGGCACTTAATACCGGTTTTGGGAAATGGGCTGCCCCAGATCTGGTTCTCTGATCATTATTCCCTGCTCTGATTCCCAGGTTCCACAGAAACAACTTTCTCTTGCAGTCTCTTAGAGTGTCCACAGTTGGGTGATCATATGTATTGGGCTCAGTAATCAAAAGCAAGGATTTGAAGATGAGAGAGAGAGAGAGAGAGAGAGAGAGAGAGAGAGAGAGAGAGAGAGAGAGAGAGAGAGAGAGAAATACGTCTCTGTGGTGCAAGTCTGTGCAGTTGTTTTTCCCCTTGGGTCTAAGACGCCAGCACACTTTAAAAATTCTTAGACTGTCCTTTTGTGCCCAGTTCAGCTATGGGTTGCTTTTTAGAGTTCCCTTCTGTTTGCAGCTCTGTAACAGAAGCTGCGGATTTAGCTTCTGTTACAGAGCTGCTCAGTAGCTGCGGATTTTTTGGGGTGTAGAATTCCCCAGGTCCTCCAGCTCCCGCTGTGCGCATTTCTCTCTCCTGCCCAGACCACAGACCTCACCTTATTCCAGGTGAAATCTGACCTTTCCATGAGAAGGTGCAGAGCTCCTCCGAATCCACGTGCTCGAGTCTCTTGGGAACCTGTGTTCCCGGATTCGCAGTTGTGTTCTGGGTGCCACAGTTGTAGATGCCTGGGATTTCCTGGTTTCCAATAACATCCATTCTCCCTTTCAAGACGGTATGGTCTTTGCATCAGAGCCAGTCACTCCGGGAGGGATCCCCGCTGTAGTGGAGGCTTCCCAGTCCGGAGAACCCCGTCTGGCAGTCTCCCAGAGTCCTTTGGAGCATAGCTGTCCCTCAACTCAGACTCCTGGTGCGACCACACACTCTCCCTTTGTTCTCTCACTCACGCACCATCTTGCAGTCTGCCTTCCTCTTGGCAGCCATCTTCTTTCCCCCCACTATGGGTAATACTTTAAACAATTTTATATATATATATTTATATTTATATTTATATTTATATATTTATATGATTTTTAAAAAAATGAAACTGTGCAGGGAGACAGTGAAGTTTAAGATCGCTGGTCTAGAGTTTTGGAATGCCTACGTTTTAATCCCTAGGTCACTACTTGCTGGCTGTGTCCCCAGGGTGACTTATCTCACCTGTGTACTCATTGGTGTCTTTTCTGGTAAAATGGCTCCAATAGCAATTCCCCTTCATGAGGTTGTTATACACACATAGTGAAATGAGGTACAATGTGCTTAGAATGGTGCCGGGTGTGTACGTGTGTAACCCATGTTAGTGAGTGTTTTCATTACTAATTTCTGCATGCTGGCCATGAGCTGCTTTATCTCAGACTGAGGCAACCCACCAGATTCCTAACAGGTGTTCTTCCCACTGTGGTTTTGCCTTTCCAGACCACATCCTCCCAGAATAGGGCTGGTTTATTTCAGTTGTAAGACCTGGTGCAAGCACTTGAAAAAACAAACAAACAAGGAAGTTATGATGTCCCTCAACAAAATAAGCGAGCAGAATATGTGATGGCTTGAAGGTGATAATCCCCAAGGCTAGGTGCCCATTTATGTTTCCATAAAAATCACAGAGCACAGATTCTAAGAGTGACAAAGTCCTTCAGCATTCATATATGCCAACCTTCTACCAGGGGAATAGATTCCTTCATTATCTCTCGATCAAACAGAGACTGGCCTCTGCTTGCTGAGGTAACTTGGTGAGAGAGGCTGTGTGATGAGGGAGAGAGGGAAAACGGCCAGGGAGCATGGGCCCCAGTGGGGTAGGGAAGTTGTGTCACCCCACAGATAGAGAATAGGGACTTGAGTTCGATCACTTTACATGCCCTTCATAAGAGCTTGCTCAGATTCTAAGACTCATGACTTCATAGCAGCCTCTCATCACTGGGCAGCTAGCTCTACAGTTAAAGTGCTTTCATATATATATATATATATATATATATATATATATATATATATACACTCTTAGCCCTACATCTGTCCTCTGGAGAATAAGTTTAATGTCTTTTTCATACGAATTTTTTAAGGACTTAAGGCAGCTGTCCTGTCCTCTGAGTCCTCCCTCCCTCCCTCCTTTCCTCCTTCCCTCAGCGTAGTGGGAGGTGCTGTGCATCTGATTTGCTTCCAGCCCTCACCATCGGGGCCTCTCTTCCTGCAAATGCTCTTTATTCTGCATTCACCTAATGCCCTGTGCTGCATGTGGTCTCTGCCCCTACCCACAACTTCCGCACTCTGCTCTGTCAGCCAGTAGTGAGTGTGGCTTGTGAAGGTGATTGCTGTTCAGCATCACACAGCTTATAGTAAAAAACCCAAGTTAATAAGGCCATCAAACCCAGGGTCCAACTGGCTCTCATGCGGTGTTTTCTGACAACAGCACAGAGTTCAGGTGAGGCCTGGTGGCTGGTTTCTGAGTTTTGGGATAATCTTCATGGAAAAGTGAGATTACATTCTGGGACTCTGTCAGTGGCTGCAGCTCTGCTCTTTAGGATGCCTGAAGCTGTGAGAGGGCCTGGCTGTTCCTCAGGCATGGGCCATTAGAGACTTCATTCTCTGCTGTCCCACCAGCTCCTCCTCAGAATGTGAGGGGCATGTTTGCTGTGGAGGATGGGAACTGTTGTGTATGAGCTTGGATTTTTTGCTGTTTCTATATTTCCCTTCATATTTCTTGCTGTTTCTATATTTCCCTTCACTTTGTACTCAGAACTTTGTAAAACCTTTTGAAAGTCCCATCTTGTCTCAACTCCACAAGGGAAGAAGGAGGAAAAGGACTTGGTCCATGCTTTGACCTCAGCATTAAAGGGCAAAGTAGCTCAGCTTGAAGACAGTGTTTGGTGTTCAGACTAAAGGAACAAGGGGAAGGTGTGATTCAGGGTTCAGATTAATAAGTGGGCATAGATTCCCTCAGCTTGTTGCTTCTCAGTTCTCCATGATAGACTTTCTGCCCTTACAGGTCAGATGTAAGTGAAAATGCAGATCCTTTGGAGGTAACCCTTTGCTGCTACCATCCATTTAAAAAATGCAGAAGAGACTCAGGTAGAGAGGAAGAGAAAACATAAAGAAAGCAAAAGCTCAGCTTCTCAGGAACAGTGTGTCTTATCAAAGTCAAACCTTGCCTTCCTCATGCTGTATTGGGCATGGCAAAAGGATGGTCATCCTAGACGTAGTGATCCTATATGGACTTGCATCTGCCCACAGACATTGCTGTCATTCCCATGTGCCACCAATATCTTCGTGCTTAAGTGTCTTTGAAGTAGATCTGTCCTTATGTAAGTACTAGAAGCCCAGTGCATGAAAATTCATGCATTGGAGGAAGGTCCATCAGGGGTGGGAGGCAACCCAGCAATCAGGTAAAGGTGACACCCCCATCACACCTCTGCTGCTGCCACTGCCAGCAGCACAAGCCTCAGCCAGCCCTGGTTACCTGAGCCTTTGGTGGCCTTGGGCTGCTGGGGTACTAAGGGAACTAGGGGACTCCGGAGATAGGCACAGGGAGTGGCCAGACCTGCCTGGGGGCGGGCCTGTCTGTGCCATGTGCCTGCTGCCCCAGCAGAGCTGAGGGGACTGGGCACTGCCCTTTTGTGGCTGTGGGTGCTGTCATCTTTGAGGCATGGAAGTAAATTAGCATATTCCCTCCTTATTGGCTGTGGGTGCTGCCATCTTTGTGAGGGTGTGGTGGCCTATTAGCATATTCCCTCATTATTAGATAGGAAGTTCCGTGGCTCATCAGACAGAAATTGGTAAGTTTTTTCTGGAGAGTATAAGAAAAGCTATCCTATATAATAAAGAGGTAATATGCAAATTGACCATCACTCCAACACACAAGATGGCCACTACCATGTGGTCAAAGATGGCCACCCCATGTGGACATAAGATGGCTGGCAGGGGAGGGCAGTTGTGGGTGATCAGGTCAGCAGGGGAGGGCAGTTGGGAGGGACCAGGCCTTCCAGGGAGGACAATTAGGGGCAATCAGGCCAGCAGGGGAGCATTTAGGTGTCAATCAGGATGGTAGAAGAGTGTTTAGGGGGTGATCAGGCTGGCAGGCAGAAGTGGTAAGGGGCAATCAAGCAGGCAGGCAAGTGAGCAGTTAGTAACCAGCAGTCCTGGATGTGAGAGGGATGTCTAACTGCCTATTTAGGCCCGATCCTACTGGGACACACATCCCACTCCCGTGCATGAATTTTGTGCACCAGCCTCTAGTTATAACATATTTAAAAAATAATAATAATAAAAATAAAAAATAAAAAAATAAAAAACTCCCTTTCTGGGTGATTCAAGAAGAAGTGCCTGAGAGGCAACTCCCCAGGGACTGGCAGGATGGAGGAACTAATCGTTGAGAAAGTGGCTGCTTACTTGGTGAGCATGGTGCATGCATATTTCTTACAATATCTAGGAACCCCAGAAGTTATTGAGGAAGAAGCTGGACACTTCATGATGAGTCATTTCTTCTCGAAGAGACCTTCATTTCATAAACTGAGACATACCGTTTAATCAATGGAGGTAGTAAATGTTTTGCAGAAACTTATGAAGTGACTCCCAGGACATTTTAACTGACATTCTTATGAAGATTTTTAAAAATCATATTTATTTTCTTCTGGTCAGCAATTTTTTATCTTGGGGAGAGGCAGTGGAAGGAGGAGCAGGTAACAGATGTGGCTATAAATTCAGGAGGGTGTACAAGGAAGGTCAGGCAGGACAGAATGATGTGTGAGGTCATGTTAGAAATATCACCTGATTCCTTCGGGAGTTATAAAGGTGCCTCAATTCTTATCCTTGCCAAACATCCTATAGCAGCATGACAAGCTTTTATTTATAATCCAGCCAAATTAGACTAGTGCTCTGTGCAGGCCACAGGTGTGGGATGTCAGTCACAGTGCTCACCATCATCAGAGGGCTCTCGTTAGGCCATTAAGGAAAGGAGAGGCATCATGATGAGACCCTCCAAAGAAAATGCCATTTTTTTTCTGACTAGAGAGGCACCTGTTTGCTTTTACAATATTAGGTAACTACTGTAGTTGGTTTTGCACTGAGAGGGTCAAGTATTTGTGTCTGATGCAAGGGAAAGACAGAACTCATTTTAAAAATCAAGCTTCCCTTAGAGGTTGGGTACTTTATACTTATGAGATCTGAACTTCTGTTGCCTAATATTGATGTATTTTAGTAGAAAATAATTTATACATACGGAGCCTTGAAGTTACTACAAGGGATGTAAATAGACATTTTCATATTATGAGTATATATCCACACCTATTTGCCTTTATACGTATTATCTAAGTGTTTTAAATTAAATATACATTTATTATATGTTTATGGTTAATATAATGTATTTTGATGCAAAGATAGACATTTTCCACCAAAACCAGCCAGTCTGTGAAAACAAACATTTGGGGAAAGATTTATTGGAATATACTATCTGAGGACTTGGTCCTGTTCTCAAGAAACAGTGAATAAGAATGCTTGTTTCAATCTGCTTGATTATTTATTACAAGCTTCTGTTATAGGCCTCCTATTTGACCATCAATCACACATAGTCATATTATTCATAAAATATTAATATTAGATTCTCATTGGAGATTCATCTTTGAAATAAAATTTTAGTAACTCATAGTTCAAAAAGGAGAAAAGGGAAAATTTTAGAAATAGGTTTATAGCCCTATATAATAAAGAGGTAATATGCAAATTGACCCCCACACTATAACGACATCACAAGATGGCTGTGCCCACAGTGGAGGCGGGGTTTCTGTAATGAGCCATAACAAGCAATCAGCAGGAACCTGAGGCTGTGTTTTCCTCCCAGCAAGGATTGACTGGGGACCTCAGGCCATGCCCCCTGCCCAGGTGCCAGGGTGGGGGACCTTGGCTACACCCCCTGTCCCGGTGCTGGGCAGGGGATCTGAGGCTGCACCCCCTGCCTGGTGGAGCTTGACAGGGGATCTCAAGGCATGCCAACCATTCCGGTGCTAGGCTGGGGGACCTCAGGCTGTGCCCTCTGCCCAGAGTGTACCAGGGAACCTGAGTGTGCGCCCCCTGCCCAGCAGGACTTGACAGGGGTAGGGCCAGCCAGGTCTGGATCTTGCCCAATGGGGATGGGGCTGGCCGGGTCTAGGTCTCTCATGATTTTGAGGTGCATGCAGTAGGCAGGGACTTGACTCTGGGTCCCACAGCTCACCCCAGACTTTGACAGGTGGAAAATTTTCATATACATTTTACTAATTTTCTTTCATCTCTGACACTTCTAGAGAAAGGGCAAATAGCAATATTAAAATATTTCCTCTAATTAATTCCCTTTTAATGTGCACAAATTTCATGCACCAGGCCACTAGTCCAAATATAACATGAAATAAAAATGCCAAGAGAAACATGGAAAGCCACAAACTGTAGATACAATGATATTTAAAAATTAAGTTACATTAGAGAGATTACTAAACACTCCAGAAGGCTGTTGTAAAAAATAATAAAAAAATAGGTTGTCCTGAAGATATAACCCAGAAATTTGACTTCCAATTCCATTATCAAAATACCTCTTAAAAATTAGATTTCAGCCCAGCCAGTGAGGCTCAGAGTTGAATCAGGCGGTTAGGGTTTGATTCCCAGCAGGGCACATGCTTGGGTTGTGGGCTAGATCCCCAGCTGGGGAGTGCAGGAGGCAGCCAATGGATGATTCTCTCTCATCATTGATGTTTCTGCCTCTCTCTCCCTCTCCTTTACTCTCTCTGACATCAATTAAAAACAACACATAAATGCTTAATGCTTAAAAAAATAGTTTTTAAATATGAAATGTATAATGATGTAGATCTGTGAGAACATAGAAAATGTTGGTGATGATAATTGTAAGGAGGCAATATCTGGAGCTTTTAAAATATTTTTGTCCGGTGGTTGGAGTTATAAAATGGGTAGCTGGGGGTGGGAGAGGAAGAGAAAGCATTCTTTTGAGGTTTCCTGCAAAAAACAAGATTCCTTTTAAGTCCTTGTCTCTTGGAGATACCTCAAGGGAAGAAATTGTTGGAGTTAAATATGATACTCACATCTAATTAAGTGACTAAGAGACAAAGAGCCTCTATAGTCAAACCCCAATTGGAGGAAACAGCTAACTTTCATTCTTCCTCAAGCTCCATTGTCCACCCTACTTGAAACTTTTGCCTTAAGCCAATTTAAAAGACACAGTTCTGTTTAGGAATATTGAATTTTATGGCTGAAGATTCCATTATTTTCATTTTATGAAGAGATTTGGATTCAGTTCTGAAATGCCATCAGACTGGTTTTTTGGCAAGGCCATATGTTTAACTAAACAGTAGCTCTTAGAGCAAAATGGTTTAACAATTTGGCCCTAGGACATATTTTAAGAACATTCATGCCTGGTAAGGGCATGTAACAGCTTCCTTTGAATAATTCACCAGACAAAGTTGAGTACTGAGTCACTGCCAGATACCATTCCTGGATCTCAACATTTTTAATAATTAATATAAAAAATATATAAATGCCACTTTTATTTTCAATCAAATTAGCAATTTACATATGAGGATATATTACTTTCCAAAAGTTATAGTCTGGACAAAAGGATGCCACAAAAGTAATCACCAAATATGCTTCCAATACAAATATGCTCACCTACAAAAGAGAGATAATAAGATGAAATATAGCATATATATATATATATATATATATATATATATATATATATATATAGTATATCCTGAACTATATAGTTTCTAATCAGCTTAGATCTACATTGGATTCTGATATTTTAAAAGAATAAATCAACCTAGGAAATACAGTGGATCCTCAATTCTTGAATGTAATACATTCTGAGAAGGCTGTTCAAGAAGCAATTCATTTGAAAATACAATTATTTTTCCCATTATAAATAATGTAAATCAAATTAATCTGTTCCTGATCCCAAATGATTCCATGTTTTAACCTTTCTCAGTTGCCTGTGATCCTTGTTTAGTGAGCACTTTCACACCTTCAGCAACATTGGCACTCTTGATGGCCTCTTTATGTTTTAAAATGTTGCTAATGGCCAAAACCGGTTTGGCTCAGTGGATAGAGCGTCGGCCTGCGGACTGAAAAGTACTGGGTTCGATTCCAGTCAAGGGCACGTACCTTGGTTGCGGGCACATCCCTAGTGGGGGGTGTGCAAGAGGCAGCTGGTCGATGTTTCTCTCTCATAGACATTTCTAACTCTCTATCCCTCTCAATTCCTCTCAGTGTAAAATCAATAAAATAAATAAAAAATATATAATAAAAATAAAATGGTGCTAATGTTCAATTTTGCCATGCCATTCTCAATAACCAGATTAGACACCTCTATCATACTTTGCACTTGTTTTTCTTTAAAGCTCTATCATTGTTCTCACATCTTTTCTTTTCACTTTGCTGCTATCACTAATCTTAGGACCTATGGGGGCTTAATGTACAATAATAAGCAGCAACAAAGGCAAACAAACAAACAAACAAAAAAACACCACGAAAATATTCACAGTACAATTTCCTGACATGTTAACAATGTGAGGTTTAGTGGTAAATTGACTCATGCTCTCCCATTTTCTCCTTTGTTGCCTGAGACTGATCATATAGGTATCGGCATGAGAGGGTTGTTGGGTTAAGAATCAAAGTTTAGTTCAACAACGAAGACACTTTTCCATGAACAACTTGGTTGAGAACCAAATTGTTAGAAATGGGAGACATTTGAGAATTGAGGTTTGACTATAATCTTTTGTGGCTAAACTAAAGTCACTAGTAACTCCTGTTTTTTAATAAATAGTATGGTAACTTGGATATATAATTGTACTTTCTAGATTTATCACAAAATTTTTATTTGAATTATTGAAATTTCTGCCACCTCATTTAAACACTGGGTGTTATTGAACACTAATGCTGACCACACCCCCTTCAGGGACCCCCACCCTGAAGAGGGTGTGGCCAGCCTGAAAACAGCCCTCAGCCCCTCACCCAGGCTGGCCACACCCTCATGGCCCAAACCCTGTAAACAGGCATTCGAACATCCCTCAAATGGTCCTAGATTAGAGAGGGTACAGGCTGGCCTGAGAAACACTTTCCCATGAATGAATTTCTTGCACAGGGCCTCTAGTATATATATATTTAAAGTGCTTTAATTTTTTTTTTTAAGGATGTTTTATTGATTTTTTCCCCTTTTTCTAATTTTTTTTTCAATTATAGTTGACAAACAACATTATATTAGTGTCACCAAAACCAGTTTGGCTCAGTGGATAGAGCGTCTGACTGTGGACTGAAAGGTCCCAGGTTTGATTCTGGTCAAGGGCATGTACCTTGGTTGCAGGCACATCCCCAGTGTGTGTGTGTGTGTGTGTGTGTGTGTGTGTGTGTGTGTGTGCAAGAGGCAGCTGATCAATGATTCTCTCTCATCAATGTTTCTAGCTCTCTATCCCTCTCTCTTCCTCTCTGTAAAAAATCAATAAAATATATTTAAAAAAAACACATTAGTGTCAGGTGTACATATAACACAGTGATTGGAAATGTATATAACTTATGAAGTGTTAACCCTGATAAGATTAGTACCTACTTGGCACCATATATGGTTATTATAATAGTATTAACTATATTCCATATTCTGTACTTTATATTTCCATGAATGTTTGGTAACTACCAGTTTGGATTTCTTAACCCTTCATCCTTTTACCCATCTTCCCAACCCACCTTTCTATCTGGCAACCATCAGTTTATTTTCAGTGTCTATGAGTTTGTTTGTGTTTTACATTCCAAATATAAGTGAAATCATATGGTATTTGTCTTTCTCTGCCTGGATTATTTCATTTAATATAATACCCTTTAGTTCCATCCTGTCACAAATGGCAAGACTTCCTTCTTTTTATGGCTGAGTAATATTACATTGGCTATATGCACACCATTTTTTATTCACCTGTTGATGACACTTAGATTGCTTCCATATTTTGGCTACTGTAAATATATCTTTTGATTCAAAGATACAAAGTGTTTGTATTTCTATGGATAAATACCCAGAAGTGTAATTGCTGGGTCATGTTTAATTTTTTGAGGAACCTCTATACTGTTGTCTATTGTGGCTGCACCAATTTGCAATCCCACCAGCAGTGCATGAGGGATCCCTTTTCTCCACATCTTTACCAACACTTGCTTGTTAATTTATTGATGATAGCCATTCTGACAGATGTGAAGAGATATTGTGTTTTCAATTTAAATTCCCATTATGGTGATATTGAGCATCTTTTCATATATCTATTGGCCATCTGTATGTCCTCTTTGGAGAATGTCTATTCAAAGTCCTCTGCCCAGATTTTAATTGAATTGTTTTATCAGTGTTAAAGTTGTATGAGTTACTTATATAAGTTAAATATTAACCTCTTTTCAGCTGTATTACTGGTGAATATCTTCCAATCTGTAGGTTTCCTATGCTGTGCAAAAACATTTTAGTTTGATGCAGTCAAATTTATTTTTTCTTTTGTTTCCCTTGTCCAACGAGATATAGCAGAAAAAATATTTGTAAGAGAAATGTGAGATTTCACTGCCTGTTTCCTTCTAGGTGTTTTATAGTTTCAGGTGTTACATTAAGCCTTTAATCCATTTTTACTTTATTCTTGGATATGGTCAAGAGAGTGGTCTAGTTTCATTCTTTTACATGTATCTGTCCAATTTTCCCAACATCGTTTATTGAAGAGACTGTCTTTACCCCATATGTTTTGCCTTCTTTGTCATACATTAATTGACTATATAGGTGTGGGTTTATTTCTGGGCTATTTTGTTCCCTTGGTCTATATGTCTATATCAGCAATATGCTATTTTGATCACTACTAGAGGCCCGATGCACAAAATTTGAGCAAGATTAGGCCTTCCTTCCCTCAGCTGCTGGCACTGTCATCCCTCTGGCACCCAGGACCAGGGCTTCCCTCCAGCCACCAGCAGGCACCCAGGACCCGAGGTTCCCTCACAGCTCCAGATTCATCTAGAACACCTGATCTATTGTAATTAGCATATTATATTTTTATTATTATAGATAGCCTGGTAGTATAGTTTGATATCAGGTAGCATAATACCTCCAATTTGTTCTTTTTTCTCAAGATTGCTTTGGCACTTTGGGATCTTTTGTGGTACCATATGAATTTTAAGATTATTTATTTTAGTTCTGAGAAATACAACATTTGTATTTTGATAGGGATTGCATTTACTCTATAGATCGTTTTGAGTAGTATGAATATTTCAATGAGGTTAAATCTTTCTATCTATGAGCACATTAAATGCTTTCATATTTGTAGCTTCTTTCTTCTTATAGTTTTAGTTTTCCAGTACAGGCCTTTTATCTACTTGGTAAAATGTATTTCTAGGTATTTTATTCTTTTTTTTAATGCAATTGTAAATGGGATTGTTTTTATAATTTTTTCTGATAGTTTGTTATTGGTATATAAAAATGGAACTAATTTCTGAATATTAATTTTGTATCCTGCTACTTTACTGAACTCATTAACTACAAAAATTTTTGGTGGGATCTTTAGGGTTCTCTCTGTATATAATAGTATGATGTCATCTGCAAATAATAAATTTTACTTCTTTCTTTCCAATTTGGATGCCTTTTATTTATTTTTGTCTGAATGCTGTGCCTAGGACTTCTAATACCAAATTAAATAAAAGTGGAAAGTGGACATCCATGATTGTTACTTTTTTCTTTAAAGTTTTATTTATTTACTAGAGGCCCAATGCACAAAATTCATGCACCAGGGAGGAAGCGTCACCACAGCCCAGCCTGTACCCTCTCCAATCCAGGATCCCTTGGGGGATGTCCAATTGCCAGACATCCCTCTTGCAATCCTGAACTGCTGGCTCCTAATTGCTCACCTGCCTGCCTGCCTGGTCACTCCTACCTGCCCTCTCTGCAGGCCTGATCGCCCCTCATTGTTTCTGAATGCCAGTCTGATTGCCCCTAATTGCCTCCCTTGCTGGCCTTGTCACTCCTAACTACCCCCTCCCCCCCACTGGCCTGGTCACCCCTTACTGCTCCCACTGCTGGCCTGGTTGCCCCCAACTATCTCCCCACTGGCCTAGTCACCCCCAATCGCACCGCCCCCCTGCAAGCCTGCTTGCCCTCAACTGCCCCTCCTGTTGGTCTGGTCACCCCCAACTATCCCCCGCTTGCCAGCCCCTCATGGTCCCCCTACCCCTACCCTCTGGCTGGCCTGGTTGCCCCACCCAGCCTGCTGATCAGTCATTTGGTTGTCCCTCTTCAATTTTTTGGAATACTTTAAGAAGGATTGGTATTCTTTGAAATTTGGTAAAATTTACCTGTGAAACCATCTGGTCCAGTACTTTTATTTGCTGGGAGTTTTTTATTACAAAAAAAATCTGATTTGATTTTATTAATACTTCATGGACTGTTTATATTTTCTGTTCCTTCCTGATTCAGCCTGGGAAGATTGGATGTTTTCAGGAATTTGTCCATTTCTTCTAGGTTGTCCAATTTGTTGGCAATTGTTTATAGTTTTTTTTTTTTTTTTTTTTTTTTACAATCCTTTGTATTTCTATGGTGCTGGTTGTGACTTCTCTTTCATTTCTGATTTTACCTATTTGAGTCATCTCTCTTTTTTTCCTTGATGAATCTGGCTAAAGGTTTATCAATTTTTTTATCTTTTCAAAGAAGCAGCTCTTGATTTTATTAATCTTTTCTATTTTTTTTTTATTAAAGACTATTTCATTTATTTCCATTCTGATCTTTATTAGTTTCTTCCTTCTACTCAATTTGGGCTTTGTTCGTTGTTCTTCTTTCATTCCTTTAGGTGAAGTTTAGACAGGTTGAGATTTTTCTTGTTTCTCAAGGAAGGTTTGTATTACTATAAACTCCCCCCTTAGGACTGGTTTTGCTAAGTCCAATACGTTTTGGGTTGTTGTAATTTAATTTTTCTCAGGTGTCTTTTGATTTCATCCTTGATCTCATTGTTATCCCATTCACTGTTTAGTAGCATGTTATTAGCCTTCATGTGTTCATGTGTTTTTGTTTTCTTGTAATGGATTTCTAGCTTCATACCATTGTGATCAGAGAAGATGCTTGATATCAGTATTTTTAAAGCTATTAAGACTTGTTTTGTGGGCTAACATGTGATCTATTCTGGAAAGTGTTCCATGTGTGCTTGAAAAGAATGTATATTCTGCGGTAAAATGTTCTAAAAATATCAATTAAACCCACCAGAGCTAATGTCTTTTTTAAGGCTGCTATATCCCCTTTTGAATTTTTGCCTAGATGATCTATCCATTGATGTCCCCTACTATGACTTTTATGTTGATTTCTCCCTTTATGTCTATCAATAATTGATTTATATATTTAAGTGCTCCTTCACTGGGTGGGTAAATTTTTACAAACATTGTCATTTCTTTTTGGATTGATCCTTTTATCATTATAAAATGTCTTTGTCTCTTGTTATAGCTTTTATTGTAAAGTACATTTTACCTGATAGGATTGCTACCCCAGCATTTTTTTATTTTATTTATTTTTTGTCATTTCTGTTTGCTTGACACATCTTTTTTCATCTTTTACTTTCAATCTGTGTATCTTTTTTTTTTTTTTTAAATATATTATTGATTTTATACAGAGAGGAAGAGAGAGAGAGTTAGAAACATCGATGAGAATCATTATCAGCTGCCTCTTGTACATCCCCTACTGGGGATGTGCCCGCAACCAAGGTACATGCCCTTGACCGGAATCGAACCCGGGACCTTCAGTCCCCAAGCCGACGCTCTATCCACTAAGCCAAACCGGTTTCAGCTCAATCTGTGTATCTTGATCCAAAATGGTTCTCTTTAGCTACCCTAGTCTTTTGGGTGGAGCACTTACTTATTTACATTTAAGGTAATTGGTAGGTATGTAGTTATGGCCATTTTATTATTCATATTTAAAAGTTTTCTTCTTCTTCTTTTTTTAATATATTTTATTAATTTTTTGCAGAGAGGAAGAGAGAGGGATAGAGAGCTAGAAACATCAACCAGCTGCCTCCTGCACACCCCCCATTGGGGATGTGCATGCACCAATGTACATGCCCTTGACCAGAATCAAACCTGGGACCTTTCAGTCTGCAGACTGACACTATCCACTGAGCCAAACTGGTTTTGGCAATTTTCTTCTTCTTAATGAAGTCCATTTAACAAGTCTTATAATACTGGATTTATGATGATGAATTCTTTAGGTATTTCTTGCCTGGGAAACTATTTCTCCTTCAATTCTACAGGACAGCCTTGCTGGGGAGTGCAATCTTGGTCATAGGGCCTTGCTTTTTATCACCTGAATATGTCTTGCCAATTCCTTTTGGACTGCAAAGTTTCTGTTGATAAATGAGCTGACAGTTATGGCAGCTCCCTTGTAAGTAATTAACTGCTTTTCTCTTGCTACTTTTAAGAATCTCTCTTTGTCTTTAACCTTTGGCAATTAATAACCTTAATTGGTGTGTATTGGTACAGACCTCTTTGGCTTTACATTGTTTGGAACTCTCTGCACTTTCTAGACTTATAAGTCTATTTTTTTCTTTTCATCAGGTGGGGAAAGTTTTCAGCCATTGCTTTTTCAAATAGGTTTTCAACCCTTTGTTTTCTTCTTTTCCTTCTTGTACTACCATAATATAAATGTTCTTATGCTTGATGTTGTCCCAGAGGTCCCTTGAATTCTCATTTTCCTTTTTAGTGCTTTTGCTGTTCTGATTGGGTGTTTACCATTATATTGCCTTCCAGATTGCCAATTCGATTCTCTGCTTCATGTAATCTGTTATCGATTCTGTGTAATATATTCTTAATTTGTTATTATAGTTTTCCATTTCTGACAGGTTCTTTTTTATGTTTTCTATCTCTATTGAAATTCTCTATTTTTTCCCCTCCTAATTTCATTGTACATCCTTATAACCAATGCTTTGAACTATGTATCTGGTAGAATACTTGTCTCCACTTTGGTTAGTTCTTTTTTTATATTTTTTGTTTCTATTTTTTCATGTGGGACATGTTTATCTTCTCATTTTGGATTACTCCATGTTTGCTTCTATATATTAGGTGGATTATTCATGCCTTTCAGTCTTGGCAGAGTGGCCTTATGTAGAAGTTGTTCTGTGGGGCCCAGTGGTATAGTCTTCATGGTCACCTGAGCCAGATGCTCCAGAGCAGTGGTTCTCAACATTCCTAATGCCTCGACCCTTTAATACAGTTCCTCATGTTGTGGGGACCCCCAACCATAAATTTATTTTTATTGCTACTTCATAACTGTAATTTTGTTACTGTTAATGAACTGTAATGTAAATATCTGTGTTTTCTGATGGTCTTAGGCTCTACAGCAGCAGTTCTCAATACAGATATTTACATTATGATTCATAACAGTAGCAAAATTACAGTTATGAAATAGCAACAAAAATAATTTTATGGTTGGGGGTCACTACAACATGAGGAACTGTATTAAAGGGTCATGGCATTAGGAAGATTGAGAACCATTGTTTTAGGAGGTGGTACAAAGCATGCTAAGGCTGGCCACTGCTTGTCTGGGATTTGTGGATCTTTTGAGATATTTAGTAAAGTCTGCAGCACCACCTGAGGCAGGCCACATGTGTGGATACTTCACTGGAAGAAGTCTGGGCTAGGTGGGCGAGTTGGGTAGGGTGGGGTCTTAGGATCATCACAGTGGGCAGACAGTTAACAGTGTGTTCAGCTTTGGTGCTTACCTGTGCCTGCCAGCTGCATAGGGGAGCACCAGAGGAACTGTGGTGTCTGCCAGCAGTCTGGTGAGCTGACCTAACCTCTGACCTCCAGCCCTCACCCTGAAGCTAGACAAGTTAGTTCCTGGTGCTTTTCAAGATGCAGCCCCTGTGCTGGAGCTGAGTGCATGTGCTTGTGAGTGAGTCTGTGCTTGGGCCCTTTCAGCCCTGCAAGTGCCTAGGGCTCTCATAGCACATTGTCTTGCTTGGACACAATCCCAGCTGGTTTTTATAGCCAGATGTTATAGATTCTTCTTCCCAGAGCTGGTGCCCAGTCTGGGAAGCCCAGTTTGAGGCAGGGACCCCTTGTTCTTTAGGTGGAATCTCTACCTGATTCTTAATCGTCATCCTGAGGGTGTGGGACCAGCCTAATTCTTGACTCCATCCATCCTATCAGTCTCCGTATGACTTCTTAATATTCTTAGTAACAGGAATTCTGTTTGGCTAGTGTTCTGGTGGTCCTCAATGATTGTTCTGTAATTTTGATGCAGTTGTGAGAATAGGCGAGTTCAGCGTTTACCTACTGGGGCAACTTAAGCAGGAGTCTCTGTTTCCTTTAAAAATTACACTGATTGTGAAAACTGGTTAGCTGCAGGTCTTTGCTTCTGGACAACTCAATGATCACTTACTTGTTTCTGTGTTTTTGCTACATTCTCTACACTGGCCTGTGGGAGAGGGGACTCTATTTGGGGTTTGTCACCAGCCCAGACAGAACATCCTTATCAAGGGCACTGAGCTCTGTCAGGTGGCTTCGAGTGGCCCTTTTATCTGCTCATTCAAATGAACAAACTGTTTGCTCAGAGACACAAGATTATACCTCACTACCCATCCTCCAGTAAAGGTCATCAGTATAGTTTTCATTTCCAGATGGCGAAAGGAATATTGTGAATTTAAAAACCCTAATTCTAGCCCTAGTGGGTTTGGCTCAGTGGATGGAATATTGACCCACGGACTGAAGGGTGCCCGGTTTGATTCCAGTCAGGAGCATGTACCTCAGTTGCAGGCTCACTCCCTGGCCCCGGCCTCCCCCACTTTCTTTCACTCTCTCTAAAAATCAATGGAAAATGTCCTTGTTAATCATCAATTAACAAAAACTAAAACTAAAATAAACACACGCTAATTCTATTCTTCTAGTCCAGTGGTTGGCAAACTCATTAATCAACAGAGCCAAATACCAACAATACAACGATTGAAATTTCTTTTGTTTTTTATTTTATTGATTTTCCACAGAGAGAAAGGGAGAGGGACAGAGAGCTAGAAACGTCGATGAGGAACATCGACCAGCTGCCTCCTGCACACCTCCCACCAGGGATGTGCCCGCAACCAATGTACATGCCCTTGACCGAATTGAACCTGGGACCTTTCAGTCTGCAGACTGATGCTCTGTCCACTGAGCCAAACCGGTTTTGGCCAGAGCTAAATTTTTTTAAACTTAAACTTCTTCTAACACCACTTTCTTAAAATAGACTCACCCAGGCTGTGGTATTTTGTGGAAGAGCCATACTCAAGGGGCCAAAGAGCCACATGTGGATCATGAGCTGCAGTTTGCCAACCATGGATCTAGCCCCTTGTTGAACAGACAGCTATCAAGGAAATAACAGAAAGCGATTGGCTTCTTAGTAAGGACTTACCTATTCAACTCTTGTGTTTTCGTCTTCACAGCTATAGTTTTCCTATCAGGCCTGCTCAGAACAGGCTCCTGTCAGTGAGTCAGGGAGAGGGGATGTGGGCCAGAGCAGCCGCTATGCTAGCCTCAGGCTCCTGCAGACAGATGCCACGGAAGCTGACTCCTGGATCTGGTGATGCCCTCTCTGTCCCCATTTGTGTCATTTTTACTTCCCTTTATTCACCCGGCTGCTTCTCTCTGTTGACTGATTCTTAGCTCCAAGTTTTCAGAGTGTTTATCTGCCACCTGGTGTATTCAAACTACCTGGTTGAATTTCAGTTGTGTTTCTGAAAAGCCCAAGTCTTTTCAGAATCATGTTACGAACTGAAAATTAGAATTCTTTCATCTAACTTCTCTCCTTCCTGTTAGAGTTCTTGTCTGCTTAAATGTGTAAATATCCTTCACTTTTTGATTTTTAAGATTTGTGTTCAGGAAAATTGGAATTGCATTGAAGGGCAAATTTTACATTTTAGCAATACACACAAGAACAATTTATTGCCACACTGGCTACGGATAACTCTGTTCCCCAATGTCTATAAACAGGGCCTGGTTCATAATTCTAATTAATTAACTTTATTAAGTTGGAGCTGAAAGGAGGTAGCAACTTAAGGAAATAAAAAGCAGTGGACCTCACAGACTAGTTCCATATAACTGCTTTTTAACTGTAGGTAAAAGAGCAGTCACTTACTTATTGCAGGTCATAAAGCAAAATAGATGCTTAGAGAGACTGCATAGCACAGTCTATTTCCAGCTCAGCCACAGAATATGCTAACTACAGAAAGGAAAAGAGCGATTTCTCTCATTTAGTGCAAGTAAAAGTACAAGTTTATTGTCTTTGATGTGGAATTAACAACGGTAATTTGATGCCCCAAATGAAGTACATGTGTAACGTTTGCATAAGAAAACTTTCAATGAAACATTTTTTTTAGATCTTTGTTAAAGTTATTGATTGTCAGATCAAACAAACTGCAATTCCAAGTTTGTTTACAGAAATAAAGACATTTGTTACTTGGGAAGTTTAAAAATGGAAATTCTATCCCAGAGTCATAATTATAGGGGAGAGGAGTGAGGTGGGGGGACACAAGGTGGGGTGTGCTAAGAGTTTCAGCAGCATTGCAATACCCTATATGTCCAGCTTCATACAAAATCTTGTGCATTCTACAGAGTGCATACATTCCTATTATATCATTTTTGGAAATGTGCTCAATGGTCTTAGTTTCCTGGAGATATAAATAATATGAATTCAATGATGGTAAGAAGCTTATCAATCATTTCTCATAGCTCTGTTCTATTCAGTTTTATATTTTTGATACTATGCTAATAGCATGCAGACCCCAATTTGGGAGAATCTGGATCTATATAAACAACACATAGATATGTAGCATGACTTGAGGTTGAAGATTTGAGGTTCGTTAATGTTGAAAATAATAAAATAGAAATTACAGTTGACTTAGAAAGATGGTTATTTTCTTAAGGATACATTGCTGAACATGTGGCCACTTACTGTCTCTAAAACAGTGTATAACCTAACCACCAAATACAGAAAATGTTAATGCCAGGTGACAGAAAATGTTAAAGCCCTGTTAAAATCTTGAATGGATCGCACCCTCAAGTATAATACATAGGAAAAGCATTGCAGTGATATATTTAGTTTTATTTTTCTAATAGAGATCATAATTTAAAATTATATAAAGTAACTTACACAGAAAGCAATTTTTTCAAGTGTTATAGCTCAGAGCATGGCTTTCTATTTGGCTTACTCATTTTATTATATTTTTTGCCGGTTTAATTTATAAAGCTCGTAATCTTGCCAGCAGGGCTTCAACTTCAGAAAGGGATTCATTTTTAGAAACTGAGCCAAGAAGTTCCTTTTCCCTTTTTCTGCTGCTTTCTACACGGCAGGTGTCCTTCTCAGCTGCCTGGACCCTCCCTGTGGACGTGTGAGTGTCGAGGTTGTAATTAAGCTCCTTGGCGACTGGAGTCCTTGTTGAGTTGCAATTGATATTGTAGTGTAGACGCGACCCTTCTGTCAACTGCACTTTCTGATTTTCTACAGGAAGGAAGGAACATCAAATTTATCACTGTGATGAGCAAGGACTGTGCAGATCATCAAATTTTAAAATAATTATTCTCAATAAACAGGTTCTCTTAGATATATTAAACTAAAAATATTCAACAGATTTAAAATAAACATGCAGAGGTTATAAACTGAAATAAAAACAGACAATAGTTTCATTAGCACTTATATTATTTCCTTCTTTTATGCCTGCAGGGCCTATCACTCAGTTATCATCAAAGCTGGGGTCTGTATTTCATCCAGGTCTCTGCTCAAATGCCAACTGAAGGGAGGTCTTCTCTGACCATCCATCAAAATGACACACAGTATCTCCTTATGCCCTCATCTTTCCCTGAATAGAACTCATAACCACTGGACACACCTTTTACTTGTTTACTTGTCCAATGTCTATCTCTTCACTAGAATATGAGCCCCAAGACATAAGGAACATTGTTTTAAACATGCTGCGACTTTGGTGGCTGACATGGCCCTGGAGCAAAGTAGGGGTTCAATAAACATACACCGGGCAAAGAAATGATTTCCACACCCTATGACCCAAGATAAGCATTCGTTTGAATAATATCTAATTTTCTTCTCAAACAAAATGAAAGAGAAAAGTTTCTATTGAAATTTCAAAAGTCAATGATTTCCCCTAAAAGGAACATTGAACTTGACAGGCAAATTATTAAAACTTGCTAGCGAAACAGAATTAGGTTATAATTTAATTGTCAAATATATACACACATATACATACTGACAGGTACACATACACACATATTTTCCTTTGTTGGCAGTAAGTGACAGTGATGCTCACTTATCAAGGCTCTAAGGAGGGAGTTGCAGTAGCTAATGCCTAAATGGCTCTGGCTGATTGACTTTCCCAAAGAATGCCAGATTTCCTTTTAATTAACCAACTCTCACATGGCATAGCCATAGGAATGATCTCTCTCACGGACCTCAAACTATGAAAAAACAGACACCCTCAATATCCATGTAACTTTGAATGGGGCTTGAAATGGCTTGAAGTGACGTGACATTTAAAGTTTTTGGTTATTCGCTGAGAGATATTCCATTATCCCAATAGTAATGACTTTGGAGCACAAGCAGTCACTCATGACAGTGTGTTTTATGTGAGTGCTGAAAGTTCCAACCGAGAACAGCTTGTGCATTAAAAGGTGGCCGCTGAAGATATTTACTGCACTGTCATTTCCTGACCAGGGGCTTTCCAGTGATGGATGAGTATTTTACACACTTTCTTGGACATTCTCAACAAATTTTAGAAGTATGGTCACCTTTTAGCTGTTGGAAGAAAATAAATATACTTTTCCTATCACCTTCTCTATCAGGTGGGTAATTGTTACTCAAAAATCAAAATCTACTAGAGCAGTGATTTTCTCTTAGAGCAGTTTGTGCTCTACAGTTTCTAATATACATATTGCCTTTGCAGTAAAGGGCACAGTGTACATGGCATTCCTGCAGTTCCCAGGACCACACACATTTATTTTCTAGTATCCACCCTTCTATCCTAAAGTGTGTTTGAAAACTGCATTTGTCGCTAAGTGCAAATATTTAGTCAGCTTACTACTCCCTCACCCTGATGTTCCTGTCTTTTCTTGTCATTTGATTTCTTATCAATGACTTTATCATGATGATATCTACAACAAACTAGTTTATTCTGCTACTGGGCAACTCCAATAGAATATCTGGCAGCAGAGAAGAGACTGGGCTAAAATATAGGTCTATTATATACGTACTAGAGGTCCAGTGCACTACATTCATGCACTGGGCGGGGGGGGGGGGCTCAGTCCGGCCTGCACCCTCTGGGATCTAAGCTGGCAGACAGACATCCCCTGAGGGGTCCTTAGCCCTGATGTGAAGGTGGGAGAGGCTCCTATCACTGCCGCTGTGCTCCCCAGCCATAAGCCTGGCTTCTGGCTGAGTGGTGCTCCCGCTGTGGGAGCACATTGATCACCAGGGGACAGCTCCTGCATTTAGCATCTGCCCCCTGGTGGTCAGTACGCATCATAGTGACCGGTTGTTCCACCGTTCAGTCTATTTGTATATTAGCCTTTTATTATATAGGATACATACATACATATACTGTTCTGTACATACATACATATACTGTTCATGGTTAGCATGCATCATGTCCAATTCCACATGAGGCAAAGTGAGAAGAAAATGGGATTTTAAAGTCAATTTGAGCTGAAATCTAAGTTCTACCATGTGGCTTTCACAGGTTACTTAATCTCTTTTGGATTTCAGGTTTCTATTAATCAGCCTCAGAGCACTGATGAGAATTAAAGGGAATACTGTGGGTGACACCTAATTTAAGACACTTGTCTTTCCTTCCTCCTTCGCAAGCTCCCCAAGGGAGGTGTCTACCAAAACTCGAAACTTTTTCAGATGTTCTGACCTCCCTGATTTTCTGGTGACCATGACAGTCGGGGTTGAAACACCATTTTATTAATAGTGTGTATATATATATATATATATTACCAGACTCATTTTGTAGATTGAGAGATAAAAGCAGAAGGAGGTTAAGTCCTCTCTTAGACTTAGTTACCAAGTAAATCAGCAGCAGAAGTGAAATGCTGTCTCTGGAGATATTAAAGCTATCTTAAAAAAACTTGAAAAGCTTTATGCCTAGGAAAAGCGCTAAGTATTTCAAAGCTAAGTTTCATAATAACGATGTTCTATACTTAATACTTCAAAATGGTTTCTCTACGCTTGACCTGAACCAAAAGGCCAAGAAGCGATTTTCAAAATGCTTTCTAACACATTTAATTCTCTCAATAACTTTGAAGAGCAGATAGTACACCTATGTACCAGCAAACTACCATCACACACAGTACTCCTTTCCTCACTTAAATTCATGACTATAAACTTCAAGTACAACCATAATCCCATGACAATCACCCACTCCATGCACGCCTCCCTTCTCCTAGACAACTACTGCACATCTTCTCCCTTTTCAAACATCCAGCATGATCTCCTTCACTCTTATTTAACTCATTCATAGAAGCAGTCAGAAGAGAACCATCCCTCACAAGCTCTACCTGCCCCCCCCACTTACTGTCTCCGCACTGAACACACACATATGCCTTCCCTTCTGTTAGGATCTGCTCTGCCACCTGACAACAGCCTCTCTAGGTAGCACCACATCCTACTCCTGCTTGTCTCTTCAAGGTCATGCCTCTGGCTGCTGTGTCCTCCCTACCACTTCATAAAGGTTTCCTTCTTCATGTGCCTGTTCTCTTCAGTGTACTGTACAAGTATGTTGTGATGACCCTAACCTTTCAAGAAAAAAAAAATTCTTTGGCTCCACATCCTGCTCTACTACCTCAAAAGTCAAACTTGTTGACTGTCTGTACAGCAAAACCTCTTGGAATCGCCCTTACTTGCTGTCTCAGTTCCTCTCTTGAACCCACTCCAATGATGCTTGTGACCTTCTGCTCTTCTGAAGCAGCTCCTGACAAGGACACTAATAGACTGAGAGGTGCTGAAACTGAGGCTGTATATATCCACTTGGATATTTTGGTCTTCCTTTACTTGACCTTTGCCAGATCTAAGGGTAAAATGCCCAGCAGAGCCTGGGTTTCCTTTTCGAGTTTGTTCTTTGAACTTCTGAGGCTAAGACGGGTAACAATGGGCGGGCCAATGCAGGCTGGAGCATTTCTGCCTTTTGAGAAAACTCCACAATAGCTGGGAGCATGCTTTAGGGACAAAATGATAAGAGAAAAACCAAGCTGGTATTTAACTCCTCCGTGGTTTCAGATGGAGAATCTTTCATGAGCAGCAACAGACAGGGTGAGATAAAAAGAGGCTATTCCCGAGACTGCTGAAGAAATAAAAAAGGACGTACACAGGGCTTTGTTAAAAATGGGCTTACAGCTCTGTGAGAAATTTCTCCAGCCCTCACATTTCTCTCTCAGCATCCCACAGCTTCTATCCAGTCCCCAGTCATGGGAGATCCAAAAGGTAGAACAGAGAGGGAGTGGAGTTTTACACTGTAAAGTAGATAAATAAAGTTGGGTTGGAGACTCTTCCATCCACTGCACATAGAGAAAATGTTTACCATTAGAGGAAATCCCAAAATGGAAGCTCACTGTTATACAAAATGTTATAACACTGGTTCAAGGCCAGGTGTCTTCTGCTATTCCTATTATTGTAAAAGACCCCCTTTGGTGGCTTCATCTGGCCTGATCTGGAGATCCAAATCCCATGTACTTACTGCAATTAAAAAATGCACTTAATTTCTAGAAGGCTCAGTTCAAACCTCCAGGAGATGCCCCACCCCTGTACGTTGGGGCGAACTCCATATCGGTGCTCAGCGGAATGAAATAAATTGTAATTCAGGCCAGTGGGCTTATCTTTCTCGTAAAGAATTAGATAATTCCGTACAAAATGCATACCTTGGACACATGAATTCTTTCAATCAAAGACAGGTCTGGGGTATCAAGAATAAGAGAAGCATTTTCTATTTTCCATCAACGCAAATCCTTATCAATACAGTTTTAAAAATGGAAATGAAAAATACTGAGGCAAACTAGAATGACTGTTTAACTCTCCAGAGAGAAAAAGTCTGTGCTATTACTTTACGAATTGAAGCCAAGGCTGCTATCTCCCCCTCTAAGATGTTACAGTTGATGTCAGAAGGGAAGTATTGTCTAGGCCCCGTATCCAGGGCCACTGGTGATAGCACCAGGTCAGTAAGGAAATCCAACCCACATATCTATACCGTAAATACACTACGGTAGAAACAAACAGGTTGAGAATTCATGCTACTTTCCTTTAACATAGGACAACTCACTTATTTCTACCTATTTTGTCCTATGATTCTGACTATAAGAACTGGATCTGGAGTCCAAACACAAAAAACCCACCAAAAAACAAAACTAAAACAATAACAACAACAAAAAAACAGAAACAAAAACTGCACCATCCTGAGCTAACATTTCCATTGTTTTTTGAGTAACACAAAAGACAGAGAAAACCAGAAAAATTGCTGACAGAAAAAGTAAATATAAATATACACTGCATGTCATCAAATGAGGAAATGTCTCGGCCAATAGGCTTGCTTCTTGAGCGGAGAGGCTGGCTAACACCCTGGCTGACAGCCCTCGGGAAACCTCTCAGCTGCAGGAAATATCAGTTATGGTTCAGAAAGAGGCATTATTCCCTCTAAGTCAGTATTGATCCCCCATCACATTGTGGTTCTAATGGGCATGAGCTTCTTAGAAGTGCCTGCTCTCAGATGAAATATAAAATCGAGCTCCTGCCTTTTGTGGTCAACAGTGAACCTGTGGCAGCTTTGACAGGAGAAAGGATGTATAACTCTGGTGTCCTAAACTGACTGCATTTATACAGTCTTCCTGAAGTTTGGTCTCTCCCTGTAATCTTCACCTTTTGCTCTTCACTTTTACTTTGACCTACTAAGTAGCTGTTTGTTTCACCCCAGCAATGACTTTACTTTTGTGAGGGGGGAAAAGTGACCCATAAATACAAATTTTAAAGCACTACTGGGTCTACGTGATAGTGAAGTGTGTGACAAATATATGTTTTTAATCTATGTAATAACGGAAGTTAGTGCCGGCTGCCAGCAGCCCATATCCCTGTGGCTTTTCTTACAGTTGATTTACTGATGCTATAAATAATTGTCTTCCCTTAGCTTCATTTTGCTGTTTAGTTTACCTTTTTTATTGAAAATGTATAAAAATGATAAAAAGAGCAAAGGGGCACTTTGTATATAAAGTCTTTTAGGAGTGCCAAGAAACTCTTATTGAAACCATACGTAAAAACAACAAAACAATACTTCCCCAAGTTGAAAAAATTAAACAAAGCAGAAGATGATAAATAAAAGATATCTCTCTGAATAAAGGAGATACCTGACAATTAATCTAGTACTTTTTTTTTTAAATTTCCAGAAACCCATCATATATGCACTTTCAGTCCGTCTTGTTCTATATCACGGCCCTTATTAATAAACTACAAAGCCAGCACTGCTACTTTCCAATTCCCTGTGCCAGGCCGCCCTCACTGACCACAGGCTAGAAGGAGCTCAGAGGGTGCAGCTATGCGCAAAGGACATCCAGGGTGAGTACAGCCTGTTTCCTGTGAAGAGAACAGCCATGTAAATCCTTCCATTCAACTACGTATCCTGCTGATTTGTAACATGTTATTGTTGTTCAGTGCTCCTTTCTATATTTGCTTTCTTCTCTCTCAAGTTTCTACCCAATTATTAGCAAATTCTAATTTGGCTTTCCTTCATACTTCTGTATTGAAACTGCTCCCTACAAACTTACCAGACACCTCAAAAACCCTAAACTCAAATGGGATTTTTTCATGCTTCATTTTCTTACATTGGCAACACTTTCTGGAAGGTATGTAATAAAATTTTAGTTGGTCTTTTTATGAGTTTCTGGGAGGTTGCCACTAAACCCTTGCAGTTAACAGTGACAGGAGTGCCTTTACTGTTCAGGGTGGGCTCCTAGCTAGTTTACAGCAATAAGTGATTGAGGATGGGGAGGGGCACATCAGGAAGATCGATGGAGATTAGAGGGTTGGAAGGGTGGAGACTGAGCTCAATCATGTTACCTATCAATTAGGCCTAAGGGACAAAGCCTCAATACAAACTCCGGACACTGAGTACGGTGAGTTCTCCTGGTTGGTAATACACATTGTCACCCATTGATGTTCTGGGTGGGGGGAATGCATCCCTGAGGACAACAGAAGCTTCACGTTTGGGACGCTCCCGCCCCAGCCTATGTGTGGTCTCTCTATGGCTGGTTCTGACTCGTGTCCTTTTACTATTGTATAAAATGGCTGTGATAGCACTTCCTGAATTCTAGGAGTCACTGCAGTGGATTATCAAACCTGAGGGGAGAGTAAAACACACCCAGTTGTAACCAGCTAGTCAACATTGGGAACCCCCAAACTTGCAGCTGGTGTTGAAGTAAGGGCAATCTTTTAGAGCACTGCAACATTTGGCCTAACTCTGGGCAGCTGGTATCATAAGTAATTACAGAATGTTACTCATATTACCTTTATATATGGCTACTCTGGCAATCCATATCCTAATGGAAATTAATATTGTTCATTTACCCATATTTATTAAAAGTAGTTCTATAATTTATTTAAGTCACCATATAGGGGTGTGTAGTTCACTTGTCTAGAGAAAAAGTGATAGCATCAAGATCACAAGCCCCACCCTAGTATAGGTGTATATTTTGGAATCTTTTCCTTAATATTAGAAATATATTTATTTTGCAATTTATTTCCCTATGTAGTTTGGACTAGTAAACTTTGCTTTGTTCTCTGGTCACTGATTGTATACTAATCATGGTTAGTTATCAAATAAATATGTGCTGTTTGAATTTCATAGGGAAATATTTGCTGTTATAAATACATAGCTAAAACTAAGGTAATCCCAAAATACAGTCCTTATTAAAATTAGGTCAATATATGAAAGCTAAACTGTCAAAAAAATCAGTTATTACAGAAGGAAAATGCTTTTTTAACATTATTACTTTTTTAGCTACATAAAAATAAATGTAAGAATGCAATGTCCCAAAATTTAGCATTTCATTGTGATTTTATCTTACATAAAGAGAAACAGTTCTATATTCCTAGGTAATTTGGATTTATGTAGCTTTTGTGAGTTGTAAAATAGACAATGGCTAAAGTTCAAAATGCAGTCATGCTTCTCTCTGTTGACATGCTTATCCAGTCATCTAAGTACAGAAAGACCAGGCTACCATTCAGACTCTTACTTTTACTTCATGGTTCTAGACACATTTCAGTTAGTCAGTGAAAATGAGGAGGATCTAACACTAAATGTGACTCTCCGTTCCAAAATGAGATTGGCCTTTATTTCTTGCCATTCTCCTATTCAAATTGGAATCGAGGTGCACAGAGTTGCCACAGTTAGAAGCTAACAGACTTGCCTTTTCTGATTGATCTATTCATAGCCCAGCAACATTATTTTTGTACTGGATTGATGGTTCCAAGTTTCATTATGAAATCTGAAACTACTTCTAAGATTTTGGTTTCATGTATTTCTAGAAAATGAGTAAAAAAGAAAAAAGAAGAAGAAAAAAAGATCTGGCTTGAGTCATAGCCATTACCCTAAAGACAGCAGCTCAGAATAATATCCTACTGCCTCCTACTGTCAGTTTGAGGAAAGTGAGTGCCTCAAAGGACCTTACTCAACCTTATTCTATATACAGATTTCTTCCTCAGAAATACAATTTTGCATACTATGTCCTGGAATTGTAACCTAGAAAGATATGTTGATGTTTTTTCAGTTTCCTTGAAGTATTTCCCTGCTTAGACTACTAGATCTATGACAAAATCTAGCAAACACCTTGGGTATGTATCTTACTCACTCAAGAAAAAAAAGAAAAAAAAAAAAAGAATGGTTTTAAATGTACAAAATAACATTTGTTCTTTTAAAATTCCTTTGCACATTATTTTGTTCTTAATATTTTAAATTTTCTCTCCCCCATTTCCCTACAAAGTCTTACCACAGAATATCTGTGAGGATAAAGCAAGAAAAAAAAATCTATATGATTTTTAAATATTTTAAGCAGCTTTCTCTTAAATAAAAATATTAAGTGTGAGTTAGAATAATATTGTAGCAATTTATTAAGCCATATACATGTTTAAAAGCTTTAAGTTATATATCTAAAATATGGAAGAAATATATGAGAACTTAAGGTAAATATAGCAATGGGCAAAAGTAGGTTTATAGTTGTTTACATGGAAAAATACAGATTAATAAATAGTGCAATACTGACAACACAGATCTAACAAGAATAAACTCTGTTTCGAATACTCAAAACTGTAAACCTACTTCGCCCACCCACATATACGTAAACCACTCATTTCTAGAACTAGTGTACTGTATTTGGATCAATGATTTGGGTGTTCATTGTAGAGCCCTTTGTACTCAAACTGTAATATGACTTTTGATGGTTTTGACTGAGTCAAAGAATATTGATCCACATTTTTAAGGTGAGATTTTTGATTGGCAAACTAAGTCAGGCAAAAGAGACCCCTCTTAGAAGCTGCTGGCATCCTTTTAATGAGGAATAGGTCAATGTTACTTCTGCTACTTTATTGCAAATAAAACACTAAGTTTGGTTCCAGGCTGCACTGAGATCTTTGAAAAATTGGCTTCAGTAAACAATTCACTCTTAATGCAGCACAGACTGTGCTTGTGCTTCCTGAGACTCTTTGGATGCATAGTCGGATCGGAACACACAGTTCCCTCTTCCCATTTACAGCTATAGATTCCTGCCTCGGGCTTCTCTATCTCGCCAGCGGGGACTGTTTCCTCAAAGACCCACTTCTACTCATCTTCCCAGGGCTTTGGAGTACCTCCTGTCTCTATGGTAACACGAAACGCAAAGCACTAGAAATATACCAGACAACAGGCAGAAAAGAAAGAAATTAGGTGCTGACTGCAGGAAAATGGACAGAGGACAAGATGGTGCAAATATCAGTTGTCCATTCCCTGTAGAGTTAGAGTGTTAGCTCAAAAGAAGCCTTCACACGCATGGAACTTTATAATCCACATGGTACTTGAAATAAATAAAAAAAATTACTGGGATCCACGTTAATTGCAAATGTCCAGCAATTTATGGTTCATTAGGTTACTGAGATGAAAGTTCTCAGCTAATTGAGATACAAAATTAAGAAAAAAATTAATCAAATATTCCAGTATGGTCTTTGCTAAAGACAAAGGAAACTATTACTATCACATGACAGAACATTCTTCTTCTTTTTTTTAAATACTCAATCTTAAGATAAATGTTCTTCTTAGTCTTCTGAAATTTAGAAATTATATAAAATATAGTGTCTAAATCTATTTGTATCTAAGTCTATGTAGTGTCTAAACTCTATCCACTAGAGGTCAGACAGTTACACCTGTCATCAACATTAAATTTAAGTGGACACTATACTAAAGTATAGTGTCCACTTAAATTTAACTTCTGGTCACTTAAAAATATGAAACATACACATTCTTTTTAGTTATTACAGTATAATAATAATATGTTTGCTAATTAATTATTCAATTTCTAAAGCTTAGATTTTGCAAAGCTACAACTTTTCTACATATATTGGCTCTCATTTAATTGGAAGAGGAAAATACTCATTGCAATGAATGGGCTCTAGAAACCTTCACAATTAATGGAATCCCATGACAGGCGAGGCCTCTTCTGGAGCAGAACACAGTGGTTCCTACGTCCAGGTAAACCCTCGTCTGCACGGGCCTTCCAATAGGAACCATTCTATCTCTCAGTGGAATTCCTTATGTCTACTTTCTCTTGGATTACACAACTCTTGTCATCTTACATGTTTATAGCTCTGCTTATCACAGTAAAAAACAATTATAATGAACATTGATGTGTGCGAGAGAAAAATCAACTGGTTGCCTTATCTGTCCAATGAGGTTTACTATGTGACAAACCAAAAAGTAATTTGTTAAAAATTTTTTTCAACTATACACAATCTGCAAAGATGGAGTCCAGATTTAGTTCTGACAAAAATAGTATTATTTACCATCCTAGTATTACAATGAATAAATTTACAATTAATAACATTAGTATTTTTCCCCATTTCATAGTTTGTTTTACAAAAGACTAGTAGTAAAAATAATACTGTGTTTGAGCACTCATTAAGTGCCTTTTACATGAATGGTCATACAGCCAAAAGGAGTATGACTTTTATATTTCACTAATGAGGAAAGGAGGAGGCTTTGAGGAGTTAAGAAACTTGCCACCACGCGAGGAGGCAAATTATGGTGAAGTTTGAATTAAAGTCCAACTTTCTTAATTCAGTTCTGGGATCCAAACTATACAAGGTATCTGACTTAACAAAATACAGTAAACAATAGATGCTGACAAAGCAGCAGACAGTATTCCCATGTTAGCACAAGGAACCAAAGGGAACTAGGAGACAGTTTATTTTTATGATATTGTTTCTGAAAAATACCTTAAAAATCAATTGAGATCTCTAGTTAAACAGAACTAGGGATATATTTTGCAGGATTTTGATTATTTTGTATAAAGTACTGCCTATGCTTAAAAAAATGCAAAAAAAAGTAGTTTATGATGGTCCCCCCCTTATACATGGGAAAGGTTCCAAGATTCCTTAACCCACAGATAGTCCCAAAGCTTGAATATACTATGGTTTCCCCTACATACATGCTTATGATAAAGTTCAATCGATAAATTAGGCACAGTACAAGATTAGCAACAACTATAGAAAAGTAGAACAATTACAATAATATACAATAAATTGTAGTAATATACTATAAGTTATGGATAGCTCTGGGGCCATTATTAAGTAAAATAAGGGTTACCTGAACACAAGCACTGCGAGACCAAGAGAGATGGTCTAATAACTGAGATGGCTTCTAAGTGACTAATGGGCTGGTAGCATATACAGTGTGGACACGCCGGACAAAGGAATGACTCATGGCAGAGCAGAATGGTGCAAGATTTCATCACACTGTTAAAACGGCATGTAATTTAAAACTTAAAAATTATTTTTGGAATTTCCTATTTAATATTTTTCAGTTGACCGTAGGTAACTGAGACCATGGATAACTGAAACTATGGAAAGCAAAACTGGACAAGGGGCAACCAGTGTATTTTGACATTACATAAAAACTTTTACATTTCAGTTAATACTATACAACTTATACCAAGTAGAAAGTCTACAGTTATAAAATGTTCTGAGTTTCTGTAAATAAAATGAGTTGACTACAAGTGTCTCTATCACGTATAAATTTTTAATTTTTTAAAAAAAATATATTTTATTCATTTTGTACAGAGAGGAAGGGAGAGAGATAGAGAGTTAGAATCATCGATGAGAAGAGTCATCGATCAGCTGCCTCTTGCACACCCCCTACTGGGGATATGCCCACAACCAAGGTACATGCCCTTGACCGGAATCGAACCCGGGACCTTCCAGTCCCCAAGCCAACGCTCTATCCATTGAGCCAAACCGGTTTCGGCTAAATTTTTAATTTTTTAAAAAATGTTTGATTTAGAGAGAGATAGAAACTTCATTGTGTCAGACAGAAACATTGACTGGTTGCCTTCCATATGTTCCCTGACCTGGGATCCAACCCTCAACCTAGGTATGTACCCTGACCTAGAAATAAACCTTTTGGTTTACAGAATGACACCCCAACCAACTGAGCCACTGGGCTAGATACTAAAAATTTTGAATACAGTTCTCTCAGTAGTTTCCTCATGCCTGGAATACTAGTATTTTTTCTTTTTTTTTAACGAAATGGAGCAATTCCTAAGACTAAGACATATGTTTCAACTTTTTTAGTTTTACTTATGCAGTGTATAATACTACCTCCTTTCTATTCCTCTGTAGTAATCATTGTCTACTATAATCTACGATCCCTCAGTTTCATCAAATGCTACCAAGTTCTCAAGATTGTGATGACACTTGCCCTTGAACTGCCACGGTACTTCTTTCATATGTTGTGTATCCTGGTCCACTTAGTGTAATAGTATTTTTGTCTCTGCTACATGCTAGAGTTGAGTGATAAGACCATGAACTCCTTCAAGTAGGATCTATATTCTCCGCTGTTTTGGAGGTAAAATCAGTACTTTACATGTAGATATCATTTCTAATAAAGACAGAATATGCTAATTGACCCTCATGCCATTGCAAAGATAGCGGTGCCCACAGCCAATACAAAGGGAAAATGCTAGTTGACTGCCACACCCTCAAAGATGGCAGTGCCCACAGCCACAAGATGGTGGCGCCCAGTTCCCTTAGCACCCCCAGCCACCCAGGGATGACTCAAGGTGCAGGCAAGCCTCAGATGGTGGATGCCCAGACCCCAGGGCCGACCAATGCTCAGGTAACCAGGGCGGGCTGAGGCTTGCACTGCCAGCAGTGGCAGCAGCGGAGGTGTGATGGGAGTGTCAGCTCCTGCCCCTGAGGGCTCCTGGACTGTGAGAGAGGCAGGCTGGGCTGAGGGACTCCCACCTCCAGTGCATGAATTTTCATGCCCTGGGCCTCTAGTGTTATCATAAGAGTCTACAATCAAGAGGGCAAGGACTATACTTAACCATTTCGGGGCATACAGCAGATACAAGATGGAAAACATGCTTTCATTCATTTAGTATGAAATGCTGAGTATGTATAGTGACCATGCTGTAGTAAGGGTCAGGGATTGCAGAGAACGAGCAGATAGGATTCCTGCCTTCAGGAGGCTTATAGTCTAATCACATCACAATACCAACATCTACAGAGATATTTGCTTATTATCTTCTCTACATAACAAGGAGAAATGGCAAGACCGCTCAAAGTGTTTTGAGTAGTCAATTATGCCTATCATTTTAAAATAGATGATTGGATCTGGTATCTATTATGGCTTTTAGCAAAATTAGGATCCATGACTTTTTTTTTTTTTAATATATTTTATTGATTTTTCACAGAGAGGAGGAGAGAGGGACAAAGAGCCAGAAATGTCAATGAGAGAGAAACATCGACCAGCTGCCTCTTGCACACCCCCTACCGGGGATGTGCCCGCAACCAATGCACATGCCCTTGACCGGAATCGAACCTGGGACCCCTCAGTCTGCAGATCGATGCTCTACCACTGAGCCAAACTGGTTTCGGCCGGATCCATGACTCTTAAATAATAAACAGAATATTTAAGTCCTGTGGGTGTGTTGGATTTAAAAAATGTTTAAGACTGGAGAGGGTGCCATCTGTAACAGTAGAGCAGGGAACACAAGCAATATTGACTGTGAAAGGCCTATCTAGGATGTCTTCTAAGGAGAACTAATGCACTAGGCTATAGGGGGACTGACTGAAAGGTGGCAGATGGAGAGAACTAATAAATGTAGGTATGAAACTGGTCACAGGAATAGTTCATAAAGGCTGAATTAGGCAGGATTTGAAGAATAACACAGGAGGAAGCAAATGGATTTGTAATCAGAAGCCCTGGATTTGAGATGCTTTTGCTCCAGATATTGTTGAGAAGAGTGGCTGCCTCCACTGTTCTTTTACCGTGGTTAGTGCCCTATTATTCTTGTTGTCAGTGTTCTATTACAGGGAGAACAATGGTCTGAATTCATCATTCTATCTGGGCCTCTTTTAAGAGAATGGTGTTCCAGTTTCCACGATCATTCTAAAACCGGGTCAAAGTGCTTTGGCATAAGAAGTCAATTCCAGGAAACCATCCTTAAACCTCACCCTTATACTCCTGCCATGCAATCTCATATAACACCCTGTTCTTTCCCTTCATTGCACTTTCCATAAGCATAATATGCTTGGGGGATGGGGGCTGAGTCCCTCAGCCCAACTTGTACCCTCTCCAATCTGGGAGCCCTCAGAGAGAGCACTCTCCAATCCAGGAGCTTCTGTCTGTCTTTGCAATCATATGAGTGAATTGTCTGAGACCGTGACCCAGTTTGGTTTGGTGCTCACAGAATAACAGAGGTTTTCTTTTTTTTCTTCTTTTTTTTTCTTTCTTTGCTCCCTTGGTGGAGATTTCTAGAAGTTGCAGGATATCTTCCCTTTAATTTTTCCTCGACACTATGACTTCACTTATGTCTCTCACCTTTGCTGTCCCTCCATCCCCACCCACAACGTTAACCTGCTCCAGGCTCACTTTGCTCTAGTGTCTAGGAGATCCCGGAATGCATCTGCCACCAGAACTATAATTCTCATCATTCCTGGTGCTCCCCGAGCTCTGGGCTTCCACTTCTGGTCCAGGGGCTGCCACCAAAACTACGATCCCTAGAATTCCTGGTGCTTCCTGCATTCTTGGTTCCCCTAGTCTAGGGGCTCCACAATGAAAAGGACTGCGAACTCTAGCTGTCCCCAGGCCGGGCTGACAAGACCAGGCACTCCAGTGGCATCCCTGGGATCCCAGCTGCTTGGCGCCAGCACACACACATGCGTGCTGGTCACAGGCTTGAAGCAGGTGGGGTCCTGGGGATGCCTACCCTGCTACTGGCTGCTTGGTGCCTGCGTTTGTAGGCCCCGAGTGACTTGCTGCAGGCCGCCCTGCCCCATCCCGGCTGCTTGGTGCCCATGCATGTGTGCCCTGAGCAGCCAGGACGTGGAAATGCCCACTGCATCACTACTATGACCCAGTGGGTGTCCTGCCCAGCCTCTTTGTTGGGCTAATTTGCATACTTGCTCCTGATTGGCTGTGGGCGTTGTGGCGATATGGTCACTTTACATATCAGTTTATTATATTATTAGTGTAGATACCTGCCTCCTCTACTACATTATATAAAGAAATCTTTCACTGGCTTTTTTCAGATGGTGATTATGATGATAATGCCAGGCATGAAGAGGAGCTTTAAAAACATTTCCCTGATTAGTTCTTACATACTCTTTGACGCTGTTGATAACATCCCCACTCTACAGGGAAACTATCAAGGCCGGCTACTCCGTCAACCATAGCAATGCCCTCAGTTTTGCTGCTGTGGCTCCTGGAGGGCCTATGATGATCTCCTCAGGCAAATTAAAGGCCCTTTTGGGGGAGGCCAGTTTTAGCTTCACTCCCCTCACTGCTGTCTCTACAGATTTAGTTTTAACTGAGCTTACTAAAACAGAACCACCTTTCTGTTTATCAAGCTGTATGCTCATTGATTTGTTTGTTCTTTGGATTTACATGAAAGGGAATCAAAAGCAATTTTCTCTGACTCATCTGGTTAGTTGCAAACTCTACATTGTGACTACTTAGATCAGAGGGTGCTCTATCATGGGCTAGCTTGCATCTGAAAGAAAAAATTGTATGGGTGTCTTTTTAGCTCTATTATTCACATATTATGTCCTGGAATGATTCTCTCTTAATCTCTATAGACCAGCACTTTTCTTTGTTTACTGGGGATGATTAAATAAGCCAAAACCACAAAGGATTTTATGACAAAAACAATGTATAGGACAGCTCTTTGATGAATGAAGATCCCCATACAAAGGTAAGGCACATGTCTCTCCTTACAAGTCTCAAAAGTGGCTGTGTTTGGGCTTCTTTTCCAATGGTCACAGCAATCAGATCAGTAACAGACACTCCTAAAATCATAGAGCTCTGACTGAAAACAGAGCCATACATGTTTTTGGAATAATTGTTCTAGATACCTTCTAATATTAAAAAATAAAAGAAAAAACTTCATTTCTATTACTTTCAATGTAATATATTCCATTAGCCAACTAACTTATGCTTACATGTAGTTATTAAATTCACAAAGTGATAAATCTAGTGATGTGCATTTATTTGTTAATTTGCTGGGGATAAGGTGGGTGGGTGGCTATCCAAATTCTGAATATATCTGATGAGAATGGCAGCTGTAATGTTTTTGAATTATAGGTCTTTGCCATTTAAAATAAACTGACAGCTTCCTCTTACAGTATGATAACAGCAACACATTTAAAATCAAACTTGAGGATTTCAGGGCATCTAGACTTATTAAGAAAAAAATTGTGAAAAGCTGTTTTTTTAAGGGTTCGGGGATGGGAAGGAGATTCTTTATTCTGAGAGCCAGAGAAACATTTTACATTTTCCTAAAATGTTGGTGCTTTTCTAAGTGACTTCCTTCCACTCTCACTTTCCAATATCTTAAAAGACACATCTGTGACTTTTTTGAGTAGTAACTAACACATTATGTTCATGAATACCCTGGGAATAAAAAAACAGATGAGGAGGAACCATTGAAATTTCCGGTATAAGGAAATAGAAGCCTCTGTGCCTGTATTCTTGCCTTTCCCATGTCTTTCTCTCCCTCTGTGGCTGTCAACACACATCTCAGAGCAGGTGTGTGGACCCACTTCCTCCTCCTATGAGGTGGCCACTGCTTATCTCCATCCACCTACCAGGAAACTGAGCTCAGAGATTGACGGGATTACCCCGTGACAGCTAAAAAAAGGCAGATGCAGAAGGGAAACCCGGAAGTCCCCCTGTCCTGTGGCACATGCCACTGTCTCTGGGTCATGCATCAGTTGCTTTGCTGTGGAGAGTGTTCTCGGTGATAGAGAGGTTGGCTAAAGGAAGAGATGATGAACGGAGATGGAAAAGTGGTATTGCTGGTGGTCATATAGGAAAAACATCATATTAGGACTGCAGAAGATCTAAGCAGCTATACACTTAAAGTTTGTAATAACAAAATTTACATAACAAAAAACAAAAAAAAATGTTTATCATAACAACATATTGTTTTTACATGAAATCTAGGGACTGATACATTAATATTGAAACTAGAGGCCGGGTGCACAAAATTCGTGCACAGAGTGGGGGGGGGGGGTATGTCCCTCAGTCCAGCCTGCATCCTCTCCAATCTGGGACCTCACTCACAATCCAGGACTGCTGGCTCCCAACTGCTCACCTGCCTGCCTTCCTGATTGCCCCTAACCACTTCTGCCTGCCAGCCTGATCACTCCCTAACCACTACGCTGCCAGCCTGATTGATGACTAAATGCTACCCTGCCAACCTGTTTGCCCCTAACTGCCCTCCCCTGTAGTCCTGATCCCCCCCAACTGCTCTCCTCTGCAGGCCTGGATCCCACCCAACTGCCCTTCCCTGAATGCCCAGTAACCCCCAACTTCCCTCCTCTGCCAGACTGGTCACCCCTAACTGCTCTCCCCTGCTTGCCTGATGGCCCACAACTGTCCTCCCTTGCAGGCCTGGTCCCTCCCAACTGCCCTCCCCTTCTGGCCATCTTGTGTTCACATGGGGGCAGGATCTTTGACCTCATGGGGCAGTCATATTGTGTGTTGGAGTGATGGTCAATTTGCATATTACTCTTTTATTAGATAGGATTTTCATATTTCTCCTTTATTTGGTTTTTATCTGAGATAAAAGTCTACATTGAAATTTAAGTTGTTAAGATCTACATTAATGGCTTGGCTCAGTGGTTGACCGTCAACCTATGAACCAGGAGATCATGGTTTGATTCCCGGTCAGGGCACATGCCCAGGTTGCAGGCTCCATCCCTGTGTGTAGGAGGCACCAGATCAATGATTATATCTCATCACTGATGTTTCTCTCTCTCTCTTTCTCTTTCCCTTTCCCTTCATAAAGGAAGGCCTTTATGAAATCAATAAAAATATATTAGATTAAAAAAAAAAAAAAAAAAAAAAAGAGCTGCAAATCTTCCAACTGAATGTGCCACTGCCTGTGGCTGTCCATCAGTCACTTAGGCTCAGTTTGGTCAGCCACAAAATGAACCCTTTTCTGAGGTCATTTTCTATTAGAAAGTTCTTTGATTCTATGAAGAAAATATAAAACTAAAAATGATCTGGTAAATATTTGCTAGCAGAATCTCACAGAGGAGAACAAAGCAGATAAGCCACAGAAATTGTGAAGCTTGGCCATTCATCCTTTCTTCTGAAACCCCGGGAGCAGGCAGAAACCCTATTTCAGATACTGTGATTCAGAGCAGCTCTAAGCGGTGAATGTGCCCTCACTACTGGCTGATTTAGTGCGGTAGAGATAGCACATATACTTTTTAACCTTATACTGCAAGAATAATGTCACAAAGGATATCTTTTCACATCAATGTTCCACTAGAAAAAGAAACAAAAATTTGACTCACAGGTGGTTACCAGGGAGGACTCATAGGTTCTGAAAGGATAAAAAGGAAAATGATGAAGCACTTGTGGCCCTTGGGTCTTTTCCCACGGAGATGATGTAAAAAATGTTTGCACTGACAAAACAGGATATTCGTTATCAACATACAGTACATCCCCACTTAACATAATCCATTGCTTATTGGAACCTGTGACTTCAAGAGAAACGACATATGCCCTGGCCAGCTTGGTTCAGTGGATAGAGCGTTGGCCTTCAGACTCAAGGCTCCTGGATTCAATTCCGGTCAAGGGCATGTGCCTTGGTTGCAAGCACATACCCAGTGGGGGATGTGCAGGATGCAGCTGATCGATGTTCTCTCTCATTGATATTTCTAGCTCTCTATCCTTCTCCCTTCCTCTCTGTAAAGAATCAATATAATATATCTAGAGAGAGAGAGAGAGAGAGAGAGAGAGAGAGAGAGAGAGAGAGAGAGAAACGACATAGAAAGAAACCAATTTTACCATAAGCAAATTGATATAAAAAAGAGTTAAATTCTTATGGCATATTTCTGACCACAAAAACATCACCAAACTGGTAAATAAAGCCCCCAAACACTTCTTATATTAACAATGAAATAAAGGTGCGCTATACATACGTTTAAAAAAGATGAACATACATTTAAAAAAGATGAATAAAAACACAATCATGATTTTGAAGCCCATTTATTCTAGTTCAAGAGCCAGGTAAGCCAGAGCCTCGTCCAGGGGCTCAGGGTATGTGGTGGTCACCAACTCTGACAGGACGCAGGCCAACCCACACCCACCCACACTCACTCCCACAGACACACCCATTCACCTGAAGTGCACACCTTTGTGATGTGGGAGGAAATCGGAGAACCCGTAGAAAATCCATGTAGATGGGAGAATGTGCAAACTCCATAGACAGTGTCTTCAACAGAAAATTGATTTCCCCCTCATCAATATTGTAACAAAAGAATGTTGAACAAAATGAATTATTCTAGGACCTGCTGTACTTCTCTGTATATATTGACTTTGTGGCAGCAAACACAGTGCGTTACTTTGGGCTAGAGGTACCAAAAGCTTTTTCTTAAAATATGTTTTTATTGATTTTAGAGATAGAAGAAGGGAAAGAGAAAGAGAAACATCAATAGGTTACCTCCTGTATGCGCCTGAACTGGGCATTGAACCCACAACCTGGGCATGTGCCCTGACCAATGATCGAACCTGCAACCTTTTGGTAATACAAGACGACATTCCAACCGAGCCACACCAGCCAGGGCAAAGGTACAGAAAGTTTTGCAGAAACTAAGAAGCCTTTTACCTGTTTTGTGCCAGAGATTTATCAGTTTACACACCAGGGTAAGCACATCCTACAGCAGATCCTATCATCACACATCCTGAGGCCACACCATGTGTATCAAAGCATTGCAAAAACTGCCTTCAGGAGAACAGAGCAGGGCACAACAATGCAAACACTGCAGAGACCAGAACCTCTCATGATCTTACAAGTGGTGGTAAATAAACAGTATCAACTTCAGAGCCAGGGGTGGTGGTGGTAGGGGGGTTCATGTAAAAGCACCACCCACTTCTCTGTCTGCTCTTACTTGAGCCTCCCAATAAAGACTGAGTCTAGACCAAGAGGCAATATTAAAAACAAAAGGTTAGAGATCATCATGGGACATTAATTATGCAAAAGAAGGCAAACTGGATTTAATCAGAAGCAGCAGACTCGGTGCAGGCGAATTTTCTCTTTGACAGAAGCAGTTAGGAGAACATTTATGGTAATACCGCAGCATCTGCTGATTACAGTCAGAGCTGCAGGACACCGGCGTTAGATCACTGAGCCATCCTGACAGCTCCTGGGTGCTTGAGTCACATCCAACTGCAACTTACAGTGGAATTCATCCAAGTCTAAAAATCAACCAACATGTTTAAACCAGAGAGAAGTAACTTAGTTTGGACTTAAAAAAACACACAAAACACCACACACACACACACACACACACACACACACACACACAAATGAATTATATTTCACACAACTTCAGACCTAATGTAAGAATTTTTGCTCAAAAATTACCCACTTAAGGAATTTTCTGATCTATTTATGCACCCTGAAATCAATCAAGTTTTGAAATTTCTAGAAAGAGGTTAAACTTTATTAAATAAAAATATAGAAAATAGAGGTTTAACTCTTGATAAAAATTCAGCACAAAATCTGACATCTCTTAGTGCTTTGAAATAATACATCTAAATATTCAGAGAGTAAATAAAATTATTTCTTTATTTGCTAATACTCATCTGAGAATATATTCTTCCATTGATTTTTTAGAGTGGAAAAGAGGGAGAGAAAGAGAGAGCGAGAAACAATGGTGTGAGAGAGACACAGCTATTGGTTGCCTCCTGCATGTGCCTCCACTGGGGCCAGGATCAAGCCTTCAACCAAAGCACGTGCCCTTGACCAGAATCAAACCCGTGACCCTTCAGCCCTTGAGCTGACAAACTAACCACTGAGCCAAAAGGGTTAAGGCAAAATAATAATTTTTAAACAATTAACTTGGTTGCTACGCAAATATAGGCAAATTCAAAAGCTCAGAGAAATATAGAATTGCCAAGCACTGTGACATTAGGATGGCTAGTCTATGAACTGCCAGTGAAGGACAAGCAGGAACACCAAATGCATTAGTACCATGGGGGGATTGCTGAAATGGCAATTAAAATAATGACATTCTATAGATATTCACAATGAAAACTTTCATACTTAGGTGTTTCTGTGGGATTTCTTGTGGTCAAAAACATACTGGTATTTAAATTTAAATATTTGAATGACACATGAGCCTAAAGAACAAAAGATTGTATTAAATTCTTCTGAGATTAAAATTCACAAAAGTAAATGTCTCATATTTTATCCAAAATCAACACCAAAGATTTTCTTTCCCCAGTTGCTCTGAGAGTTCAACTAAATATTATTCATAACATGAGAGATTAAAGAATGAAGAAAACAAAAACTTTAAAAGGCCGATTTGAAGGAAGCCATTGAAACTCTGGCCACAAGGGATGGCTCTATTGTTGCCTTATTCTCAGCTAGATAAACTGTTTGAAAATATGTTTGCTACAGTTAATCGCTAACACAATATTCATCTGTGATTTTAAAATCTGAACTTTTAAATTAATTTCCTCAAACATTAAAAATGTCTGTAGACTTCTCTTTACAGACATAACCTATTGATGGTAAAAATGCAACTGGAAAATCAAAGCCACTCACAAAAAAATAACTGAAAAGGAAAAAAATAAATCAGTTGAAAACTTCAACTTAAATAAATATTGAAATATATAATTGAATAATGTACCAGTTAATGTTTATTGAGCAAGTATATGTATTGATATAAGCTTCAGAGCTACATACCAACAAGTTTAAGGTACTCTTGCTTGTCTGAAAGGGACCATGAAAAAAAGAAGAGCTTACATTGGCTCATTTTTAGTGTTACTGAGGTGCCAAATGAGTTGTGCACACTATAAACGCAATAGGGCCCTGGCCAGTATTGCTCTGAAGGTTCGTAGGTTCGATTCACGGTCAAGGGCATGTACCTGGTCAAGGGCACCAAAGGGTTATTGGTTCAATTCATGGTCAAAGGCACTAACCTGGGTTGCAGTTCATTCCCCACCCTGGTCAGGGTGCATGCAGGAGGTGAGGCAACCAATCCATGTGTTTCTCTCTCATAGATGTTTCTCTCTCTCCCCACATCTCTTCCTTTCACTCTCCTTAAAAATCAACAGAAAAAAATATCCTCAGATGAGAACAATAACAACAAAAAGCAATAGAAGGTCAAGCTAGAAATAGCTGAAGTGAAGACAGGCTTCACAATGGCACAGTCTCAGTTGAGCTTTGTAGTAACAACAGGATTTGAGATAATTCACAATTTCTAAGAAACCCTACCTAAGAAAAAAAAAAATCTAAAAATGCTAAAAGATCCCACCCTGTAGATGTGATTCAGGACAAGTAACAGTTATGCAGATGAACATACCAAGAAAACACATAACATAGGTCATCTGATACTAATCTTTTTAGCTTCAATATGTGTTGAAATTTCACATAGAAAATGTCTGTGTAATGGAGTTTGAACCAATAGCACTTGTTTCTCTAGTAGAAGTTACATGTTTATTCTGTACTAGTTGACCGTCAGGCACAGAGGGAGAGATAAATGGGAATCTAGTTACAGCAAGTTAAAAGTCCCAAGAACTTACCAACTTCTTTCCTTCCAGAAAAGATTCCATAAATTTTCTGGGGAAGTTTAACTATAGGGCTAAAAATAAAGAGGGCGTGGAGCCTGAGGAGGGAGGTATTCTAGTCAGTCAGGCATTTTGCTAGGGGGACAGCAGACCCCTGCTGGCCATATTCTAACCCTCCCACACAAAAGGAAGGAAGGAAGGAGCTAGGAAACTGGGAAGTGCAGGTGATGTGGTACAAAAAGATGAACTATAGAAAGTTGCACTAAAGTCAACATGTTCACGAAGTTTTCAGAGCAGCATGCCAGGGAAGAGGCCAGTAAAGCAATGGGCAAGAAGACATTAGAGGGGCCACCCATGAAAGAGGAGCAGGAAGTCAGAGCTAGTGGAGGAGAGAGCTAAAGGCCATGGGATAATGTTGACCAAGTATCACCTGCTGGCATTGCTGCTGATCAGTCCCTGATTTCCATGCTATCCTTTGCTATGAAGAATGTAAGACTGTTCTTGTAATATCTCTGGCCTGGAGTGCATTTATTTACATATCCATTTAGGATCCATGCAGCTTTCTTTTTGTTGTCTTTTTTAAAATAACTGGCTCATAAACATTTGTACATTCGTTTATGGAACTTATTTACATTCTCTCATGCCTCAAAACAAACAAGCAAACCGAATCTTGATATTTTATTATTAAAAAAAAAACAAAAATAAGAGAGTAAACATGTCTGTTAATAGAGAAGCAAATCTGATTAGGAATTTAGCTGGAGGACATACCTACTGCACCACAATCAACTGAGAAATTCCTAGGCTGATCATAAAGGGACACTGACCTCTTGATGGGAGAAACCAGAATTTGGAGTAAGGAACAAGAAGGCTACTTTTTCTGCAAGTTTGGATGAAGACACTGTTACAGAAGTAAATTTCTATGTAGACTCTAATTTGGGAACAAGTTGGTTTTAAGGTGGGTGTATTCATCAGACTAAAGAAAAAAAATCTTATCAAGCAGTCCTATATAATAAAAGCCCAGTGACCACAACGGCAGAATGACCAGAACGACTGCTCAACAAGTCACTATGAGGTGCACTGATCACCTCTTGGACTCTTTCCTGGGCCAGCAGGCTCTGATTGCTGATGTCGAATGGGGACCTGGTGTGGGTGGTGGGGGATGCGGGTGGTGCCAGGCCAACACCCCCAACTGATTGGTTGCCCCAAAGAGAGGGCGAATGGTGCCGGGGGTGGGGTCAGTGAGTGGGTGGGAATGGCTGACCTCTAAGTACCCCCTGGCTGTCAGGCTGGATGGGGACTGGCGAGTGGGAAGAATGGGCCAACCTCTTGGTCCCTCCCCTTGGCCTGCAGAATGTGATTGCTACAGATGGCAAATGGGGAACGGGGGTGGGTGGTGGGGGATGCAGGCAGTGCTAGGTCAAAGACACCCCCCCCCCGCGCCCCCCCCCCCCCCCCCCCCCCCCCCCGCTAGTTGCCAAGGAGGGTGACTGGCGGCAGTGGGTGGGGCCAGGGATCGGGCGGTACGGCCCACCTCTTGGTCCCTTCCCCAGCCATTAGGCTCCCATGGCTGGATTGTGAACAGGAACAGAGTGGGGGGCGGTGGGGGGCAGGGCCAGCTGCTGGCAGCTGGGGAAGATGGCCCTGATAGCAAGCTAGGCTTGGGGGTCATACTCTCACATGATTTTGTGCACCAGGCCTCTAATGAAGATATAAGTATGCAAGTTGTGCTTAAAGGAAACTAATCATAGAAAAGTGAATACATTTAGACCATATTTATTATCCCTCCAGGACATTTTTGATCCCACCAAAGATACCACTCTGTCCAAATAATGTTAAGTACCGACATTCAGATGAAAAGAACTGGAAGGTCATGTAATCTAAATGTCACTGTGCCTGAGAGGGAACTAAGCCCAGAAAGATCAATTATGAGGAAGGGTGACATGGTGGTTGTCCAGTGCCCAGGCTTGGGGTCAGGCCAGCTGAGGAGTAAACCCCAACTCTGCTACTGACTTCCCACTCCACTAAATGTTCATAATTCACTTTAATTTCATTTTTTCTGTGAGTACTTTATGCCATGATACACATTATGCTCTATGTTTTAATGGGCACTTATATATATCACCTTGCTTTTTCTTCATAGGGAATAGGCAAGAAATACCACATTTGGGGGAGGGGACATTTGTAGAAACTCAGGCACAGTAAAGTTAAATGATTTATAAGGCAAGCCAGTGTCAGAGCTTGGCCAGGTCACATTATGCCTGCCCATTGGCACAATGTGCCCTGGATTGCAGTTTCTACTCAGAAGAGGAATTGTATGTACTTAATGTAATGAAAACACTGCACATTTGTAACAGTGTTGCTTTCTGCTATTTTTCATTACAACTGCATAGTGTTTAAGCTACATTATGGGTTAAATAGACTCTTGAGGGCTAGCTGGTAACTTAACCACCATTTATAACATTCATAACATTGTTTCTGTGGGAAACTGCTTTGAGTTCCAAAACAACTGATTTAGAAATTAACTTTGGGAATTCAACTAGTTTCAAAGTAGAAGATTGTCTCTCAGACATTTCATCTAATTGGTTACTTAATTCCAGCAATAACAATGGACTGCCTACTATGTAGCACCAGCCAGTGTGCTAAAGCTGGGGGTGAAACGATGAAAAAGGTCTTAGACCCTGAGGCTTTCAGATCGAGGACGGAGAAGCCTGTTATTAAACAAATAAATTGTAAATAATGCTAAAACAGAACTAATGTTGGGGGGTGGGGTGGGGGAAGAGAGGAAGAGAATGTCATAGGAGCAAAGAACAGAGGAACTAGCTTCTGGAAGAAACATTTGTGTTGAGCTGGCAAATGAGTACAAGCCTATCAAGCCTAATGGGAGGAGGCATCCCAGGTAGGAGGATGAGCAGGAACTAAACACCAGGATGTGAAAGGGTCTCATGTGTTTGAGGAAATAACAGCAGGAATACAGGGGGAAGGACTTGGGCAATAAACCTTCAGATGCTGTTCAATCATAAAAAATGTAAGCAATTGCTGGAGAAAGAAATAATGAGGAAAGGATTAAAATAGTGTATAAGCAAAAGTGATCCATATTGGAGCATCTTATCTTAGATTTCAAAAGGATGACTAGATCAAAAAAATTATATAGACCCTGCCCCATATGCAAGATAGTAATTGCTGCTCACTCATTTCATTATTGTTGTTTTAATCTCCGTGTGTCATATCATCAACCTACACCATTCTGGTTGACCTATATAAAATCCAAGTTTATAAAAGTCTGCCTCATGATAATTACTGTTTTAGTGATTACGGTGAAGGATCAGCACAAAATAAAAACTGGCACATTTCAACTGTTTCTTTATGCTGCTCCAGTTAAATTATCATATTTTTTTACTATAAGAAACCACCTCACTGTAAAAAAATGATTCAGGATAAAATTCAGAATAAAAGTACATCTGACATTTCAGCCTGTATAGAGATGAATCTTAGTCAATGCATGTAGAACTAGTAGCATTGCCAAAATACAGAAGCAAGGCTAGCGGAAGAGAAAGAAAAGGAAGAAAGAATGTTTTAGCTCAAGTACATTTTAAATTTCAGGGGAACTTTTATGTATTCCAGGACACCACCGATTTGCTGATGGCTAACGGAGGGTGTTTAAACTAAGTAAACTGTATTTTTTCATGTGTAACATAAACAAAAAGATCCAGTCCACAGATCCTTTGTAAACATTAGTTAAAAATAATCCTGACCCTTCAGTGTAAAGCTTGTTATGTACACACTGGGACTAAAATACCCCATTTAGCCTAAGACAAGGTAAAAAGGGTTTAAAAAGCCAAGTATAGAATTTAGAATGTAGAACACCATAGTTGTAGTTGATGGTATTCTCTGTTCTATGCTTTTGATAACTAAAAATAGCATGAAACTCCGCCTCCCCCCCACCCCAACCTTACTTAGTATAGATTCTTCATAGCTTTGATAAATTATTAGTTGGTTCTTTCTTTTTTTAAGAACAAAATATCAGCTTTTATACTTGAAGTCTTAGCTATTTTTCTGAATCCTGAGACTTTATCCATGAAATTGGGTGAGAAAAAGGAGGGCTGAGGTTTAGGTAAAGGGGGCTAAGAAGAGAGTTCAAATGGTTAAGTAATTAATTGTGAATTAGAAGCTGAAAGGTCACTTGGGTAAATAGTTTCTAGCTGTACCCCTCCTTCAGTCTTTCTATATTCCCTTCCTCACCCCAGGTCTATATTCTTGCCTGTCTGAAATCCTTGGCATGGCTCATGACCATAACCCATCTTCTGGAAACCAAAAAATATTGGAGCCCAGGCCTTCCTCTATTCTGCTTAAGGTTTGTAATAATAATAATAATAATATACTACTACTACTACTACTACTACTAATAATAATAATAATAATATACTAATAATAGCCTAGGTGGCATTATGCCCTCACGCTGTCACAAGATGGCCATCACAAGATGGCTGTGCGCACAGCAGAGGCAGGGCCTGGTGGCTGCTCCTGACGGTGAGGCCTGGGGATCCCGCAGCTCTGTGCAGCATGCAGGAGACTAGTCCCAGCGTCTCCTCTGCCTTGCGCAGAAAAGGCAGGTTCTGGTGGAGGAGGCATATCTTGACCTCTCGGAAAGACAGGTGAGGCTGATCAGCACTGGCAGAGGCTGCTGGCAAGGCCCGGAGAGAGAAGCTGGGTAATCAGTTCCAGCTTCTCTCTCCGGGCCTTGCCAGCAGCCAAGCCCCTCTCTCTTTTCCAGAGGTCAGCAGTTCAGCCCGCTAGCCAGCAGCCTGAGGTGGCTGCTGATCAGCCCCACTTCTATAATCAGACCAGGAGATAGGCCCAGAGATGCTGACTGGCATAGAAACTGACCAATCAGAACCAAATCTGGGTGAATTGTGAGGAGCCAATGGCTATCTAAGGGGTGGAGCTTTTGACGCTGACTGACATAGAAACTAACCAATCAGAACCTACTCTGGATGAACTGCGAAGGCAGAACCTAAAATGGGGGCTGAAGAGGGGTTTTAAGGGCAAAAACTGTTTGGAGTAAGGTGTAAAGAAAGAGATTCAATTGTTTAATGACCGGTTTGGCAGTGTAGTGCATATGGTTGGCTATCAGTCCAGATATAGGGATTATGTGTTTTTGTCTACCAAAAGCATCTCCTCCTGCTGAAAAAGGCTCCCCTCCTGCCATTTAAGCAATCTTATCCTATATAATCTATCTATATGAATAAAAGGATAATATGCTAATTAGACCAGGTTGACTGGCCATCTTCCAGATGTCTGGCTTCCTTCCAGACAAAGACATGGTGGTGGGGGTCAAAGCAGAGGCAGTTAGGGGCCATCAGGCCGGAATGGGAGGGCAGTTGAGGGTGAGATCAGGCCTGCAGGGGAGGACAGTTAGGGGCAATCAGGCAGGTAGGCAGAGAGGATAGGGGTGATCAGGCAGGCAGGAGGGCATGTAGGGACGATCAGGATGGCAAGCAGAGGGATTAGGGGCGATCAGGCAGGCAGGCAGGCGAGTGGTTAGGAGTGAGAGGGATGTCCGACTGCCAGTTTAGGTCCAGTCCCACAGGGATTGGACAACCCCTGAGGGGTCCCAGATAGGAGAGGGTGCAGGCTGGGCTGAGGAATGCCCCCTCCATGCATGAACTTCGTGCATCAGGCCTCTAGTATTGTATTAATAGAACTGAGGCCCAGAGATGTTAGAAACCATGCCCTAGATGAAGTGTCATGATACACCTGCCTCCCCCCCATCGCCACCCTTCTGCTCTATGAGGCCTGCAGAAATCAGTCCATGCACCTCCTGCATCACACTCCATAACCTCACCTTGATGTCCCAGTTTTCAAGCTCTGTTACTCCCTGGGAATTGTTTTGGTGAATTTACCTGTCAAAAATGTGAAATACTGATTATAATAAAATTGTCTTTCCTCTAACTTCAACTCTTTCTTTAATCATACAGCTTACACACTAGAGAGGCAGGCATTAAACAAATAATCAAACAAATATGTAATTATAACTTGCAAATGCAATGAAGGAAGAGTAAAGGATGCAATTATGAAGTATAACAGGGGGCCTGATTTAAAGTTTAGAGGAAAGACAGTTGTAGAAAAGCTTCTATGAGAAAATAACATCTGAAACCAGGGAGATAAAGAATTATTATAGCAAGATAGCTTTGGTGAGAGAATAGCATTCCTCGCAGAGGGAATAGCATGAAGCTCTGGGCGGAAGGCTCAGTTGTTGGAACGCAGTGAGCAAAGGAAGAGTGACTCGACTGAGACTGAAGGGGGTGAAATTTTATTCCAGGAGCCCAGGAAAGGCACTAAAAGATATTAGGCAGAAGTGTGGTCTGACCAGATAATGCATCTCTCTGATGATCCTTGTTATATAACTCAGTTTTTCAAAAGAATACATCATTAGTCCAAAAAATTAAGAGAATTATCAATGTAAATCTTTCCTATTTGCAAAAACAATGAAAGCAAATGTTCTTTTGATAGTCTTTATGTAGTAAAGTAAATAGTATCATTGACTATACAGAACCCTAGTATTACAATGTAACATGAAAACAAATTATAGAAGATAGTATACTACCCCAATTTAGAAAAAACAAATAAAAAAAAACAAACAAAAAAAACCCAAAGCTTGTATAACATTCATGAGGCATGTGAGAATTTCAAAATAGTGAAAAATTGTTACAAAGTTACATGAAAAATTTGAGTTTCTTACTTGAACGATGAACTTGAAGTCCTAATTTGTATTGGAAGTTATTCTTTCTAATATGAGTTTTAAAAGATCTTTATAATCCCCATTTTAAAAGTAATACAAAAGTGAATTTTCAAGGACATAGTTCATGAAATAAATTATGAAATATTCTGTTTAGTACACACATGCTAACTTTATCATAAACAAAAACACACCTTTCTAGTGAACATAAGACTTTAGTAAATACTTGCTTTGTTCCTGATTGTTGGGGAAATGTTATTAGAAACAAAAACAGAGTAACCACATGTTATATTAATAGTTCTAGAATGAAATAAAGTTTAGACATTTGAAATGTCTGGTACTAAATGTGGATTTCTTAATTATTGAGAGGGCCCTGAAATATAAATATTCACAGGTTCCAAAGAGTGCTGCCAAATAGGTTATGATGCAAAGAATACACAACCACCTGGAGAACAAAATCTGTCTGACTGACTGAATTTTTAACTTGTTAGTAAAACCCTCATGTGAAATGTATTCGATTGAATAATTTACCAAGATTATTTCCATGAGCTTCATAAAGTGCCATAGTTGATAAAAATAAATACAGCATACTAATCATCTTTCTAAGTTTGAACCACTGCCATAGATTCCAGTGTATCCATTTTGTAGGTTACTAGCTTGGCTTAATCGTACCTGTTTTCTGACTTGAAACCCAGGCTTCCCATAGATATAACGTGGCCGGTCCCATTAAGTATCCCCTTTAGAGGGAAAAGGGGGTGAGAGTAAATATTCCCGGGTGTAGCTGATACTTATTTGAAGCCAAGCATAAATGTCTTCCCTGAGAGGCGAGTACCCTGGTGGTTTCTCATCTCTGACACTGACACTCGGGTGATGGCTAGAGCAGGAATGAGTAACTCCAGGTGGAATAATTCTAAACCTACATTCTCTTTCCTGGAACTTGCTTTCCCAAGTAAATGGTGTTTTTGAAAGTGACCCCTCCTGTGATACATCCAGGTGGTTCCCCCTCTTCAAATATTTAGAAGTTGAAGGGAGACTGTATGAAGTGAGACAGTACAATGTGTGTACCGCACAAAGTCCAGCACTCCACATGTAAAAGTCACTAAACAAATAGTCTCATTAACTGGCCACTTGTCCCTCCTCCTAAGAATCACAAAACTATAATAGCAGCAAAGTTCCGGACAAAGAAGAGAAGTCAACAATCAGGTATATTATCTGCCAATAAGTGAACTATCGATACACGGTCCAGCCTCCAGCTGGTTTTGACACTGAAATGTGCACTTACTCTTCTGAAGACTAAAGATGTACTTTAGAAGTTAGTATGACATTTTTAACCAAAATAAGAAATGTTCCAACAAAAGGACATTAAGTAGTGGAATAAAATGACCCTTATCTAAAAAAGAATGGCAAGTTGAGCTGAATCAAGCAATTAAAAAGATATGCACTGGTACCCTTTCTGCTAATTTAATAATATGAAAAAAATCTTTAAAAGAAATTCTTTGTTCTACCATCGAAACCTCTCAATTTGGTTATTTTAAAAAATCAAGCAAAACCAGAAACTAAAATATACAGCCTCATCTTCCAAACAGAAGATGACATCCTTACTGAAGAGGCTTGAAAGGCAAGGCTGCAGCTTCTGTCTGCCATTCAAAATAATTCCTAGTCTAAGTGGTCCAATCCCTTCACTAGTTTCCATTTGGATGAGATGGTTATTTGACCTTATACTTTTGGGCAGAGATCAATCAAGATAGTCTACCAAAAATCAAAATGACTTATTTAAATTAACAATCCTTTTTAGAAATAGCTTAATGGATTTTCATATCATCTGAATTGATTTTTTAATTTAAACAACAGGTGATTGTTAATAATGAAATATTAGAATATAAAATTTAGGGCAACTTGAACATTTGCCCCTTGATAGAATTTCTACTTGAGATCATGTGTAGTTATTTCTAAGAGGCAATGCCATGAGTCCATATGTCACGAGCCTGCTACCATGTTGGGAGGACAAATGCCTGCAGAGAGGGCCATGCATCCCATGACAACGGGTTCATTCATATGTATAGCACAATCTGGGATGGCGATGCAATCATTTCAGATCTCACTGTTATTTAAAACAAATCCATAACTGAGCAAAAGGCAGGATGGTGACAGGAGTTAATGTGGGTTTTACGCTATTTACAATTGCTTTTTAATCTACTAAATGGCTGTGAAAATTGATGCACTGTTAGGAGTGCTTTCCTATACTAGCAGGGACACAGACTGCTGTGATGCAGTAACCCTATTACCTTAAATGGATTTTCTGCAGTGCTTTGTGCTTTCTCTATTTGTATGTGATAAGTAGGCTCCTGATTTTATGTAAATGATTAATAAAGAAACCGAAAACATCTTCGCATTTTATTGAGATGTATTTGATTTGCTTTTAGAAAGTAAGTTGAAGTAAACTTGTAATTCTATCCTCATTACTTATAAAGTCAACTTTGAGCTGTATTTCAAATAAATTAAGGAATCATATTCCTAAGAGATGTGGAATTCCAAACCTCCGAATCATTTAACTTGACTAGGAACTTGACCAGCACATAGTACATTGAGGGCTATATAACCTAAAGATAGTTGTAAAAATTCAAACACATCAATATGAAATATTAACAAATAGCACCTTCTCTACATGCTCTACACACTGTACTCCACATGCTGACAATAACATAGGTAAGAGGGCAGAAGGGGTTTTCAAAGAAGGAACTGAGGCTCTCGTAGCAACCTGTTATTGTTATATATAACATATATATGTCATATATATTTTATTTAAATATCACTATCAACAGACAATGTGTGAATGGCCAATAGTAACCCATAGCTGCCAGGAGACTGAGTTGCCTTTTTGGCTGTGACACATGTATTACTGTAAATGTGTGACACATCTAAGAATCATTCCTCCCTTCAGTGGATGTGACATGTTTGATAGTTGGAGCAGCTTTGAATCCGAGAATTGGAAGCTGGTTTTTACACCTATACAAGCTATGAATAAAGACCAGCTATTGATAAAAGAAAAAAATACAACTCATGTTCATGATGTTTAAAAACAACTTAAAAACCATCTAACCAATTATCAACTACTTGCTTATTGTGCTAATGGTTTTATTTTTCCAAGAAAGGGGTTAGAAACAGTGAATAATTAAGCTTTCATTCTAAGATATTAATTGTGCTTGCAAACAATAGTTGCTTCTACATATAATTGTGTTTGTAGGAAATAACCCTCCTGGCTTTTTTCTCTCCAACTAATACTTTAAATTCTGGTAGTCAAAGAAAAAACAAAAACAAACTCTGTTATGTACTGGCAAGAATTAATCACTCAGGAAAGTTCAATCAATACATACGCCCAAATGTGCATAAACCAAGAATAATTATTTTATAACTACCGAAATAGTGGCAACGTCCTCTCAAAGATGTCTTCCTTTTTATACCTATCAATATATTTCATGCTCTTATTATTTTTCTCCCTATGACAAGTTATTGCATTGACATTTATAAAGTGCATGGTTAAGAAAATTGAATAATTGGTTGTCTGATTACAATTTCACTCTGAGCTTAATGTGGAGTTTTAAAGTCTTTTTCCGTCTGCTGTCTCCGATTCCCTGTGGTAAATTGGTCTTTTCAAGGATTTAAAATAACTTAAAGTGATGTTTTTTCTAATGAAGAAACACAAAACTATTTTACTGCCTCAAAACAAATACAAAGGAGAAAAACAAAAGAATTAACAATAAACCTTATATGACAACCTGCTATATCTGGAAATCAGAACTTCAGAACACAGCAGTTGCTGAAGCAACTTGAATATGAAAATAATATTTAATGATACTAAAGGTAACAAAGCACCAGAAAACATTTCTTTCATCCATCTTTTAAAAATCTCTGTTGTACAAACATATGGAGTAAATGTGCAAAAAAACAAGTGTTGCTAAATTAGTGCATGAAAAAGTATTGTAATTGCATATCTTGACAAAAGAAATAGCATAATAAATCATATTCCAGCCTTCTTAAAGCACAGGAAGTAAGCAATATTCTTATTTCATAAATCAGCGTGAAGTGGTTTATTTCCCACGATAACATAAATACTACCAGGCGAGGATTAATAGAGCTAAGAGAATTAGGATGGCATGGTATAGTGGTTCCCCACAGCTGCTGGCGAGTGTTCACTGACACAAAATGAAATATAAATAATTCCTGAAGCTAAATTTATACAAATTTAAAACGAGCATTATATCTTCTTTTTTATGTTAAAATACTCTTATTAAAAATAAAATATAGGTGACTGCAAAGGAGCATCTTTTACACCCAGTTGTTCAACAATGAGTCACTGAACTCCTATTATGGGTTGAGCTCTGTTCTAGGAAGAGCCCCGAGCATAGTTGGTGAGGTCCCTGGCCTCCTGGAGCTGGCTTCCAAGGGGTAAGGCAAGAGGCTGCTCACTAGAGATAAGCAAGTAAACACATCACATGTCAGAGGGTGGTCAGAATATTGGAGAAAAGAGGCAGGGTAATCAACTGAGGGTTGGGGTTGCTATTTTAACAAAGGATGGTCAGAATACAGAATAAACCTCCCTGATAAAGTGAAAATGGAGCAGAGAGGTCTGCAGGAATACATGGAGTGAGCATGTCTACATTTTGGAAGGAAAATGTTCAGGAAGAAGAAACAGCAAGGAGACACTAATGTGTTCTAGGAATAGCGAGGTACCTGGGACAGCTGGAGAGGAGTACGCCAGGACAGGAGCAGCAGAAATAGGTCAGAGAGCTGAGGTGCACAGATGGCTTGACCCTGTTGAGCTCTTATCCCCCTGGATGGTTTTGAGAAGAAGCGTAATCTACTCTGACCTATGCTTGAGCAAGCTCACTCACCCTGCTGCCACATTCGGAGCAGACCAGAAGAGAACAGGGTGGAGCAAAGAGGGCAATTAAGAGGCGGTTCCCATAACCCTCTTCAGAGAGGATGGGACTAGATTCCTTTTCCTAAAGAGATCCAGGGCAAACATGAGATGCTCATTCAATAGCACTCATTTCAATATTGACTTTCTAATTTATTTCCTGGTGTCCCACCTTTTTCAAAAATGCTGTTATGCAGAGACTCGTCTCAATTCCAGGTTTTTCTTAGAAAGTTACTTCAGCCCTTCACTCCATCTTAAGTTGTAGCTGGATTTTCTCCAGGACTTCCTTACAGATCAGGGGCTTTGAACAGTTTGGTATTTGGAAGCAGTGAGTGACCTGGCACAGGAGGTTGGAGCAGAATTAGAATGATGGCCTCAGATGGCTTTTCTAATCTCTAAATTTGGTGGAAAGAGCTATTTTTCCCCCTTCTTATTTCTTCCAAACGTCTTTGTATACTAGTGGCCTGGTGCATGAAATTTATGCACAGAGGGGGTGGTTCCCTCAGCCCAGCCTACACCCTCTCCAATTGGGGACCCCTTGGGGGATGTCCAACTGTCGGCTTAGGCCCAATCGGGATTGGGCCTAAACTGGCAGTCGAACATCCTTCTCATAATCTAGGACGGCTGGCTCCTAACCACCCACCTGCATGCCTGCCTGATCACCACTAACTGCCTCTGTCTGCCTGATCATCCCTAACTTCCCTCCCATGCGGGCCTGATCTGCCCCCAAATGCCCTCCTCTGCTGGCCAATTTGGTTCTATTGTAATTGGTCAGTTTCTATGCCAGTCAGCATCTTTGGGCCTATCAACGGGGCCTGGTCAGAAAGGTGGGGCTGATCAGCAGCCCTAGTGGAGGCCTGGCGTGAAATGGATGCAGGGCTGCTGTCCAGGCTTGGAGGGAAAAAAAGAGAAAGGCAAGTGCTGATCAACAGCTGCCTCAGATGTTACAGATCAGCCCCCACTTCTCTCTTCAGGTCTCTTTCTGGGCCTGATTCAAAGCCCCTGAGCAGTCATTGCTGGGTCACTGGGCCTGCAGCCAAAGTAGTCAGCACTGGGTCGCCATGGCAACCCAGCACTGACTTCCGGATCAGCCTTTGGTCGTAATCCATTGTTACATCCTAGCTTTTTATTATAGAGATCTTTGCTACTTCTAAAGACATACTGTTCCTTTGCTTTATTTAACCTGTAATCCTCCTCCTCCTCCTCCTCCAAGCTCACACAGTAGCTGCATCAACCTTAAATTAGGCACCTTCCTCTAAAGAGCTTACCCATCTCTATGGCTTCAACCACAGGCTTATGGCTGCAAGTATTACACCTCTATGTTAAGCCATTTCCTTGCCTGCACACCAGTTTCTATCTGTCAATAGAATGTTGCTGCCTTCTTTCCTCTTCCTTCCTTCCCCATCCCCCATCTCCCTCTTCTACTTGCTGATGTCTAAATGCAGATTAATTTTCTCCTAGAAAGAAAGAAAAACCTGCTCTTCTTCCTTACATTCCCTATTTTGTATAGTGGTACCACCATTTTCCCACTTAGCTCATTATTTCTATCCTCAGGAAGGACAGGTGAGAAAATAGCAATTCTAATTATAGCACATCTCTCTACCTTTTATCTAGCAATCACTCAGCTAGAAATCTTTGTGACAGTAGCCAGATATTTCTGTAGTGGGAGCTTGTGGAGAACCCTGGAAAAGAGTACACATGTAGGCACACACAAATTCCTTTTAGGCCGTGCAATATTTTTGCTGACAAGTACCCCCAAAGAATATGATGCTGGAGGGTGAGGCAGACACAGTGTTCACCAAACATTCCATGTGGCTTCCTACATTTTCCCACACTGCTCTGCAATTAGGTTGGAGCCATGTGAATAGCTCTGGCCTCAGTGCTAGTTAATGTCACAATTGGGATGAGGCAGTTAAGAGACAAAAATGTCTCCTCCATCCCCCTTTCCTTCAGCAGGGAGAGGATATAGCTACATGCTGGTGTGAGGTTGACTGGTCCACACTATAACTCATGTGGGAGAGAAAACCCCTCTACTGAGTAAGTCAATGAGATTCAGGGTTTGTCTGATGTGACAGTTTTTATTATCCTGAGTAATAAAGATTGCATGGTCCTTGTTAAATCCATCTTAAATGTGAAACAGATTATCTTAGTACTTCTGTCATTCTAAAATTTGTAAAAATCTTAATTTCCATTAGTATTTCCTTCTAGCACCATCTTGAGGATAATGAGTACAGAAATTTATTCCTTAGCAAAGGAAGTTACCTAAATTGAGTTTCAAGAATATATATCTGCTATTCTAATATTGGAGGATTTGGTAAGTCTTTTAATGTAATATTGATTCTCTGTTAAAAAAATATATGTAATTTATATTTATGTGTATGCATACATATATACATGTCTGACTTATAGTGCTTTCTCAGCTTTTGTTTTCTAGTCCCCCAAAAGAGCATACATTTAAAAAATGTTCTTGTCCTTCTGTTTTTACTAGTTGCTTTATTCCATTGTACTTATCATCAAGTGTATCAGATCTACAGATACTAAATGTTTGCAATACTAAATGTTTGCAATAGACAAAGTTTTGCATCTGAACTTTTTTTGGGTAAAATTTTGACTGAAGGTAACCACTGAAGGCAACAATTAGATTGTCCTCAGAGTCATCTCTGAAATCCCTGTCTCCCACGGCCTAAATTAGGTGCCCTCCAGTTTTCCACAGCACGGTAGCATGAGGATGGACAGTTATCCCATTACAACACAAATGCTTGGTTATCTATCTCCCTCCCAAAACTGTAACCTGTGTGAGGTCAAGTTTGTGTTGGTCTCTATGTGTTTCCAGTTCTTAATATAGGACCAGGTTTATAGCTGCTTGCTCGCTGAATGAGTGGATTAAGGAAAATTATTTTTGAACTTTTAAAAGCTAATTCAAGACTTATTGTGGGGATTATGAGCTTTATCCTAGAGTAAGTTTCATAATTTTAATCAGATTTTCAAAGAAACCAGGTGCCCTTCAAAAACTGGGGGGAAAAAATCACTTATGTGAAGTCGCGCGCGCGCGCGCGCGCACACACACACACACACACACACACACACACACACACACACGATTTTCAAATATACCAGCGATATAACGTTGCATTTGCCCATTTCAACACTCAACTGCCCACCACAGAGCTGCATGAATCTTTTCTGAGGACGCTCACCAATTTATTGACTCTTTCCTACTAGAAAGCTTTGCATTCTCTAAAACCTGATATTTGAGCAAGTTCTGGCCTTCTCTAGGTTATTTGTAAAAGTGTTAAGTAAGCCTAGAGCTAATATCAATCTCTGAAGAAACCTAGCCTTAAACTTTTCAACCTTTTCTTCTTACTGTTTGTTTTCCTTTCCTAAGATCTTTTACCATAATTAATCCTTTCATCTATTCTTAGAAAATGAAGTCTCATATTTATTTTTTCTTTTGGCTATAGCAATTACATTTTTACATACCTTGAAGAAGAAAGAATATAAAACCTTCAGGCATTCTTACCTTTAAAATCTTCATTTGTCAGGTGAGAAGATGCCTTATCCTCTACCTAGATAGCTTCCTGTCACCTAACACAATACACTAAAGAATGAACTATTTATATATTTTTTTAAAATCCATGTTTAACTCATTAATTGTGGTTATTTTAAATCGTTGAAGCAGAAAACAAAATGTAAGATATTTGAAAATGAATAACTGCATTGGTTTTCTTGCTAGATGTGGAAAAGCTATTGTTTAAAAAATGTCTGACAATAGAGCATGATCATACTCGAGAGGCTGAAAACCAACCTCAAAACACACACCTCTTCCCTTACACTTCACACTACATATTTAGTGGCACATTTATAACAAGGCAGGACATGACTTTACTCTTAGAACTTTTTTTTTTTTTAAATTAACAACAGTAGTAAAACTAAAGCTAGTTTTTAAGCCCTGAAGATTTTTTTCCTGATATTGAGTATACAAAATATGAAAATATATAAATATATTCTTTATTTCTAGATAAATTTCAAGAAGTATATAAGGATTTTCATGATATGGTCTCCGTTTGCTTCTCTGGATCAATCTCCTAGACTCCCAGGTAATCCCTCCAACACACCAGTTTCAATGTTTTTAAAAAATAACAGCATAGATTCTGTATCCTGCAACTTCATTGTATTTTGTTTATTGTTTCTAATAGTTTTGTGGGGTTTTTTGGCGCAGTCTTTAGGATCATGTCACCTGTAAAATGTGATACTTTTACTTCTTCATTCCCAATTTGGATAACTTTTATTTCTTTCTTTTGCCTGATTGCTCTGATTAGGACTTGCAGTACTATGTTGAATACCAGTGGTGAGAGTGAAGATACTTGTCTTACTGACCTTAGAGTAGGGGTGTCGAACTCAATCAGAGAAGGGGCCAAAATCTAAAATCCAGCCTAAATCGCGGGCCGAATGGTTTACTGAACAGTCATAAACTGTCATTGTGATGGAAACACAGCGGAGTGCAGTGATGACAGCGTGGTGCGGGCCACATTGCAAGGCCTGGCGGGACGGATTTGGCCCGCGGGCCTTGTGTTTGACACATGTGCCTTAGAGGAAAAGCTTTCAGTTTTTTACCACTCAGTATGATATTAATTGAGAGCCTGTTATATAATACATGGCCTTTATTATGTTAACATACTTTCCTTCTATTTAATTGAGTATTTTAATCATAAATGGATATTGTATCTTATCATCTATTGATAAGAACACATTACTTGTATCCTTTATTTTGTTAATGTGGTATATTACATTGATTGATATCTGTATGTTGAACAATCTTTGTGTCCCTGGAATGAACCCATTTGATTGTGATGTGTTATTTATTTATTTATTTTTAACGTACTATTGTATTCTATTTGCTAAGTATTTTCTTTAGGATTTTTGTTTTTGTTGTCGTCAGAGATATTGGTCTGTAATTTGCAAACAACAGCTCCAACAAGGGGTTAATATTCAAAATATATAAAGAACTCATACAACTCAGCACCAAACAAGCAAGAAATCCAATTAAAAAGTGGCAGAGAATCTCAACAGGACTTCTACCAAGATGATGTACAAATGACCAGCAGATATATGAAAAGATGCCCAACTTCATTAGCAATTAAGGAAATGCAAATAAAAACTGCAATGAGATGCCACCTCACACCTGCGAGAATGGCTATTATCAATAAGACAAGTAATAACAACTGTTGGAGAAGTTCTGGAGAAAAAAGGTACTTTCATTCTCTGCTTGTGGGAAGGTAAACTGGTATAGCCACTATTAAAAACTGTATGTAGGTTCTTTAAAAAATTAAGAACAGAGTTATCATATGATGCAGCAACGCCTCTTCTGGGTATTAACACACAAAATTTGAAAACATTTATTCACAAGAATATGTGCATCGCTATGTTCACTGCAGCATTATTCACAGTAACCAAGGCATGGAAACAATTAAAGTGTCTTTGGATAAAGGCCTGGATAGAGAGGATGTGGTACGTATATACAATAAATATCACTCAGCCATAAGAAAAGTCAAAGTACTGCCATTTGCGACAACATAGATGAACCTCGAGAATATTATGCTAAGCAAAATAAGTCAGTCAAAAACAGCTAAGAACCATATGATTTCACTTATAAGTGGGATATAAAACTGAAATTCATAGACACAGACAACAGTATGGTGGTTACCAGAGGGAAAAGGGTAGGGAGGTAAGAAAGGTTAAAGAGGGCCAGATATATGGTGATGGATTATTTGACTTGGGTGATCGGTACATAATGCAATATACAGGTTATGTATCATAGAAATGTACACTTGAAACCTATATAATTTTGTTAAATATCACCATAATAAATTTAATGGGAAAAAACACACACACACCTGCCTCAGGACTCTGTCTTCAACCTTCTTGTCACCTTACTGCCATCTCCTTCATGTCTATCCTCAAATGCTGCCCTGTGGTCAGGCCTTCCATCACTTCTTTATTTACAACTGTGCACCTCCTCATGCCCTTCTACCTATCTGTAGCAATCTCTGTCCCCTTTCCTCTCTTCCTTCTGGGATTTTTATTACAAACATGTGAGTTGGAGCTACCAATATGGTAGCCATGGCCACCTGACTATGAATCCCTTTAAATGGAGTCCAAATAGAGATATGGTGAATTGGAAAACACACGATGATTTAAAAGACTTTATATGAAGAAAGAAAAGTATCCGATAAATAATATTGTCACATTAATTACTTTGAATACATTGGGTTAAATAAAATTATTACATTTGATTTCAAATATTTAACTTCCTTATGTGTCCTGTCATCATGTCTACTAGAAAGCACTCAGAAATCTTTTAAGGTACCTCATGTCTATTAAACTTTTTGGTTTCTTATTTTCCTCTCTTTGTGCTTCTGATTGTCATATTCTTCCAGTTCGTCAATTCTATTTTGTTTTTCTAAATTGACATTTTACCTATCAATTTAATTTCCTATTTTTATTTTTTCAATTCTAAAATTTCCATTTGATTCTTTTTATAAATTCTAATTTCTCCAGTAAAACACTCCATTATCTCTTCTCTGTTCACACTTATTTCTAAAGTACTCGACTCCAGTCTTTGTTCAAATACAATTTTCCTACTGATAATTCCAAAATTTATATCTCTGACCTGTTTCTGGACTGTATTTTCTGAATATTTTAGATAAGATTTATTATTACCTGCCCAAAACAAACAAAAAACAAAAACAAAAACAACAACAACACTGCTCTTCTTCGGAATTAAAACAAAAGACTAGTTAAAACTGCATTCAAAACACCTTTATTGACATGTATGATTTTTCTTAATTACTAGGTATGAAGGATATAAAAAAGAGAAACTTAAAAATCATCTGATCTCCCATAACCATATATTTTATATCCTATCTAATAAAAGAGTAATATACAAATTGGCTGTCACTCCAATACATAAGATGGCTGCCCTCATGTGAACACAAGATGGCCACCATAAATGGCCAGCAGGGGAGGGCAGTTGGGAGGAACCAGGCCTGCAAGGGAGGGCAGTTGGGGGCAATCAAGCCTGCAGGGGAGGGCAGTAAGGGTGAGCAGGCTGGCAGAGGAGAGAAGTTGAGGGTGACTGGGTCTGCAGGGAAGGGCAGTTGGGGGGGACCCAGACCTGCAGGGGAGAGCAGTTAGGCATCAATCAGGCTGGCAGGGGAGTGGTTAGGGGGTGATCAGGCAGGCAGGCAGAAGCAGTTAGGTGCAATTAGGAAGGCAGGCAGGCAGGCAGGCTGGAAGGCGAGCAGTTGGGAGCCAGCAGTCCTGGATTGTGGGAGGGATTCCAGATTGGAGAGGGAGCAGGCTGGGCTGAGCAACACACACACACACACACACACACACACACACACACGCACACACACCCATGCACAAATTTTATGCATCAGGCCTCTGTAATATATATATATTCAGGCACATAAAAAATTCATTAAAATCTATAAATAAATGAACATACTCATGTGAAACCAAACAATACCTGTAAAAAAGTTTTTAAATGGGCATATATCTTTTGTACTCTTTCATACTTTTAATGAATACCTTTTATTTCTAAGTGAGTCTATAATTTTATAGACTCACTAGTTTAACATGATTTGCTTTTATTAAGTTGGTCTATTTGAAAAGTAACAGATTGATGACAGTTAAGGGAGAAAAGGTATATTGAAAAAACAACATAGTAAATCTGAAAACCTTTTATAACAGACTTCAGGTAAAGGAACACAGTTATTGTTATTTCAATTGTACTTTCTACATTTAAAGGTAGTTAAAAATTGACAATAAATGCTAATCAAACTGAAATGTAAAAAAGGCATGCAATTTAAAATATGGGAGATTAAGGATCTTAATAAGATGATGATTCAACTCTCAAAAATACATAGAATACAACTTCCATTGATGTTGAATTTGTTACTTATCCAATTATTGCTAAACAATTAAGAAAGACATAATAGAGATCTTGCTCAATTAAAAATGTGGTTAAAATGGTAACTGTGAATGCTGGCTCCACCTCTTCTGAGTTTTAGTTTATCTGTAAAATGAAGATAATAATGGCTCCCATCTTGTGATAACAAATACCTAAATATCTTAGCATAGTGTGCAATCTATAAACCAAGGGTTTAACAAATGCTAGCTTTTCTATTCAATAATATATCATTATATTCAATTTCCCAAACTTGTTTACTACCTCCTCTTTTTTTTCTAAGATATTTTTTCACCAAAGCTATTCAAATGAACAAGTAACAAAAATAATTAAAATAAAGAGAATATTCACACTAAGCTCTGAATTCTGCCTGAAAGTTTTAAAACAACACAGTTTACTAGTATTACAGAGAACAAAGCTATACTTTGAAATCAGTCTGTTCTGTCAAAAATACAAAAAAAGCTCAGAGGATGTAATTGAATGATGATAATGCTCCCTGGCCAAGAAGCGAGGACTCGGCTCGCTCTTTAAAGTCCATGCAAGTGAGCATTGTTCGCTACATTTTAATACAGACTTTCCACCCCTAAATTGACTCTTTGAAATAGTTAGATAATTGTTGTACACTTTTAAGTCACTTTGTCAGTGTTCTTGAACTGTGAAAGTAATTCATGTTGAACTCATAAAATATACTTTCTAAGGTCCAAGTTTAAGTGATTTGTTTCCCAATAATAGAGTCCAGTTAAATTTAAAAACTCCTTTGTACTGGACAGTCCTTGAAATGAGTGCTTTTTATCTACAGCCTTTCTGAGAAAAGCAGCCATGGGCAATTTTTGTGTGCATATAAACCTACTATCACCACCCCTACAACTGACAAGATCAAAACTACCATTCCCACCACACTCTTCCCATTGCTTCAGTGATTCCTTCTATTGCTCTTACAACCTCCACCATAACCACCACTAGCTCTCTAATCACCACCACTAATTATAAATATGAATACACTGATTCCTTTCATTTAATCCTCAGAACAAGTTGAGATATATTGCATCTATTTTATAGAAGAAGAAATCTAGGCATAGAGAACTTAATCATTTTTGACCTATCTATACTAATAAAAGGGTAATATGCTAATTAGACTGGGAGACCTTCTCAACATCCTTCTGGACAAAGCCATGGTGGCGGGGCTGAGGCAGAGGTGGTTAGGGGCGATGAGACTGGCAGGGGAGGGAAGTTGGGGGCAAACAGGCTGGTGGTGGGGAACTTGGAGGAGATCAGGCCAGAAGGCAGAGTGGTTAGAGGCGATCAGGAGAACAGTCAGGTGAGTGGTTAGGAGCCAGCAGTCCTGGATTGGAGAGAGATGTCTGACTGCTGGATTAGGCCAATCCTAAACCAGCAGTTGAACATCCCCCAAGGGATCCCAGATTGGAGAGGATGCAGACCGGGCTGAGTGGAGAGGATGCATCAATTCCGTGCACTAGGCCACTAGTCCTATATAATAAAAGGCCAGCAACTATAATGGCGTAAAAAACGAAACGACTGATCGACTAGTTCTATGAGGTGCATTGACTACCTCTTGGTCCCTCCCCTCAGCCCGCAGGCTCCAATTGCTGGATGGCCATCAAGGAACCACAGGGAATGGGGTGGGTGGGCAGGACGGCTGACACTGCTTGGTTCCCCCCCCCCCCCCCAAGATTGCAGGCTCCGATAGATCGTTAGATGGCAAACAGGGAACTGGGATGGGTGTCGGGGACTGAGGACTAGCAAACAGGCAGAAGATGGCCCTGACCTCAGACTAGGCCTAGGAACCCTATCTGTGTACGATTTCATGCGCTGGGCCTCTGGTGTGTGTATATTTGATCAATGAAAAAGCCAGAATTTAGATCTAAGTTTTATTAACCACAAGGCACGCTTTCTTTCCAGGGTCTAGTGTATCATTTGGCACAGAGTTAATGCTAAAAAATTGTGTTGAATAAATGGATTACGTAAAAGTTGCCATATTTTGGGGTCATATGGTAATGGTGACAGCTCACTGGACAATTGTCAGAAGGTGCTGCTCTGTGGGACATCCTATAACTGATTTATTTAAGTCACCTTGTAAATTCCTCTTGTGGGACAATGAAACATATAGAGAAGAGGACAAATATTAAAGAAACACTAATATTGATGAGAAAGAAGGCAATGCGTTAGAAGTACTGGGTCAAGAAAACCAGTGTAAACACAAGCCAAAATGGTAAAAGCACTGTATCTACTGGTAATTACAATAGAAGCAGGTAGTGACAGGAACACAAATGAGTAATCTATGCATCTAATATAAAAAGAAAAACTCCAAACAACTGCCCCTCCCCCAATACAACGAGGAAGACTGGCACAGAACCCTTGAGGCAATGGCAAAGTCCTGTACAGTGTTCTAGTTTTCCGAGTGGCTGATGCTGACATGCTCTTACAAACCTTGTCCGGCTCCTCTCTCTCTAATCAAGCAGTGATCCTTTTCTCCAGAAACAACAGTCTCAGCCAATTGTTGCTCAAGTCAGTATCTTCAAAGTCATATATTTATTTCCCACATGCAATCCTTTACCATGTTCTAGGCTGTCTATCCTCCCTGCTTCAGTTCTGGCTGAAGCCAACAGGATGATCACTGCAATTTCCTCATAACTGGTCTGCACCCACTCTAGCCTTGCCTCTCCTAATCCATTCTCCACAGAGCTGGCTCCCTTACAATGCTTCTGCACCTCACTTGCATTTATTCAGCTCTTACTTAAAACATCACTTCTTTGGGGGAAACTCAACTTCAGAGTAAGATTGGTCCTGTTGTGACTGGGTCTTTTGTCACTCTATTTTCTTAAAACTTACCACAAATGACAATTACTTGTTCATAAAAAGTCTGTTTTTAGACTATAGGCTCCTTAAAAACAATACTGTTTGTTTGTATTTTTTTAATCCCACACTCCAAGCCTCATCAATAAATGTGCAATAAATATTTGCTTAATAAATACTGCTATTTCTTCACATAACACATCACCTGCAGTAACTTGAAGATTTTTTTAAACTGAAGAAAACCTCAATAACTATCTGAAATGCATTTACAAATTAATAGAAGTATAATCCAGCCCTGGCCAGTGTGGCTCCATTGGTTGGAGCGCTGTCCTGTATACCAGAGGTGACAGGTTTCATTCCAGGTCAGGGCACACAATCAGGTTGCAGAATTCAGTCTCCGGTTGAAGCGCATATGGGAAGCTACTGATCTCTCTCTCTCCCCCCCCCTCCAAAGAAAACCCACAAAAACAGACAAACAGCCAACTAGAATCCAACCCACCTCCTGAGGACTGACATTGTGCATGTACTGTAGAGAAGGAACTGGGATGGGGAAGAGGTGGGGAGTAGACTCCATGTTGTATGAAAAGAGAAGTCCCTAATAATTTTTAAGCAGTGAAACGATCTGATCAGTTCTGTGTTTTGAGTAGAAAAACTTGGTAGTAGTGGATACACTAAAGTGGGTTAAGCCTCAAAGAAGGATGAACCCTTGGGGAGCTGTTAGAATGCTATAGGTGGGAGGCTTTTTGATGGTGGAGACAGATGTCCACATGGTCATGTAACCTAGTTCTATCCACTAAGTCTTTTTTTTTAATTTTAATATATATTTTATTGATTTTTTACAGAGGGGAAGAGAGAGGGATAGAGAGTTAGAAACATCGATGAGAGAGAGTCATCGATCAGCTGCCTCTTGCACACCCCCTACTGAGGGTGTGCCCGCAACCAAGGTACATGCCCTTGACCAGAATCGAACCTGGGACCTTTCAGTCCACAAGCTGATGCACTTTCCAATGAGCCAAACCGGTTTCAGCCGCTGAGTCTTTAAAAAGTCTGTTAAAGGACTTCTGGAAAAGATTTCCCTCCCTACCTGGTTTGGCTCAGTGGATAGAGCATCGGCCTGTGGACTGAAGGGTCCTGAATTTGATTCCAGACAGGGCACATGCCTGGCTTGTGGGCTTGATTCCCAATAGGGGTCATGCAGGAGGTAGCCAATCAATGATTCTCTCTCATCATTGACGTTTTGTGCCTGCTTCCCTCCCTCCCTCCTTTTCCTACCTCCCTCTCTTCCCTTTTATCTCCCATTTCCTGTCTGAAACCAATAAAAATATAGTAAAATAAATATTTCCCTTTCTGCAAAGAGACTCAAGAGAAGAGAGCCCATCCCCAGACAGAGATGCCTTTGGACATGGCTGTGTGTGGATGTGATGCTAGTTAGTTATCTTTTGTGAGTCAATGAGTACAAGAAAAACAGTTACAGAGAGCTAACAGGAAGGTTAAAGAGTCCAATCTTTGATGACATTGTTGCACCTTGAATAAAAACAGAAATTAAGTTTTACTTAGAAGAAAACAAATTTTAAGATCTGAAAAGTTTTTTAATTGATCTTTTGAAAGAGAGAGAGAGAGAGAGAGAGAGAGAGAGAGAGAGAGAGAGAGAGAGAGACCTCTTACTTCTCCACATGCACTGATGGAGGTATCAAACCTACAACCTGGGTGTGTCCTGACCAGGAATTAAACCCACCACTTTTTGGTATATGGATGACACTCCAACCAAATGAGCCACACCAGCCAGGGCTGAAACAGTTTTTTTTTAAAAATATTTAATTTTCCTTGTCCTTCTTTCTCTAATAAAATACTCACTGAAGTTAGGATGTTGAAGTTAGGATGTTCCAACTCCAAGCAACAGATTATATATTGAAGTGCCTAAAATAAGAGGTGTACTCTCACTTATCAAGAAATCAACTTTCTTTCTTTCTTTCTTTCTTTTTTTTTTTTTTACTTTCTGAGGTGACTTACTGAGGATCTCGGGAAACCTGCTGGGAATATGAAGAACATACAATTCCATTTTCTAGTATGTAATATACAGCCCAATTTTATAAGAAAATTGTTTTGGTGAAGAAAAATAAGTAGTCTATGCATTCAAAATAAAAATAAAAACTCCAATCAACTCCTCTGCCCCCAAATACAATAAGGAAGCAGGGAGACAAATGACGAGGGGCAATATTGAAATCAGTTTTTGCTTATTATAGTAGAATACTAGACCCTATCTCCCCCCACCCCCCACCTTTATCTATCTACATGCGGCCCATGGCTATCTTCCTTTCTTCTATTCATGCAACATTCTACCATCTATATATATAAAAGCCTAAATGACCATTCATCTGTTTGACTGGTAGGTATGATGTGCAATGACCACCAGGGGGCAGACATTCCTATTGGTAGGTTAGATTGCTTCTAGGGCCCTGTCAGCCCTGAATCAGGTTCACCTGCACCCAGACTTAGAGAGGAGGGAGGAGGGAACTTGATTCCTCACAGAACTGGCTGTGGGTTAGCTTTCTGATGGAGCCCTACTGGCCCTGAATCTGGTTCACCCACACCAGATTCCCTCTCAATGTGCATGAATCCATGCACCAGGCCACTAGTTTAGTATATCTAGATATTAATGAGAGCACATCATTTTCTCTTCCCTCAAAGAATTATTCAGTATTTACCTCAAGAAGTCACACATTATCTGCTCAGCAAAGCTCCCCAAACATGGTAGGTGACCAAATATTTGTTTAATGCCTTTGTTCTATAGCATTATATTTTTGAGGGTTCTAAAAAAAACGCTATGAAGATAAAATCCTTCTGGATATGGCATCAGCTTAGAGGAGACAGAAAACATATTACTAGCAGGTATAATTTTGAGCTTTGAAGGTCCTTACTAGATAGACATGAAACCCAGTCATTCATGTAAACCTCAAGACATTTATCAAAATAAACAATCCTGTATGTCACTAATCATAGTGAACTTTTTATCTCTAATTACCTCCACGGAGCACTAAACACAGGACATGGATTTTTAGCAATAAAAAGAAAAATCAATAGTATATACCAGGCACTAAGCCAAGGCCTTTTATATAAATTCATTTTCAGACTCATAACAGCTTCTCAAGATTGGAATTATTATTCCAATTTTACAGTGAGGAGGTAGACTTAAAGGCCAAGGTTATGCTATTGGTCACCTTCTTGACACCATGCTGCTCGTGGTGAGGAAAAAAACTCACTCAAACTTTCCTCCCTTTAAAAAAAAGTATCACAAAACATAAACCATCCTAATAATGTCCTAAACCTTTAGAGAAGTACTATGGGGTGTCCTTATAATTGCAAAGCTAAGTTCCTTTTGTTCTGAAATCTATTTAAATAGCTCAAGAAGAAAAGAAAATAACAACTGACAATCCTTTCAAATTTTCAGCAATAGTAATGGTGTTTTATTCAAGCAGAAGCATTACAAATTGCAAATACCAAAGTGTTACTACTGGCCTAAATAAAACAGACAACCTCATCCTACTCATAGCTACTTAATGTGAAGTGCTTAACAAATGAGCTTAATGTGATATGCCTGTTAGGATGATACCAGGCAGAAAGGAAATCACCATAAGCAAGTTTCCATATTCAAGAGGTAAAGTCTAATATCTGTCTATATATCCTCTTCCTGGTGTTGGGAAAACTTTATAGAGCCATGCCTTTCAGCTCGCATTGAGTTTTTCTTCTCCCTGGAAATGACAAATGGTGCTTTAGTAGCCAAATGGACTAACAGGCAGCCATGAGATTAGAGGCTAAAGGATAAAGATGGTAAGTATAAGGACAGAAGGAGACACACCCTCCTATTCATTCTTTCCAACCTGGGACCAGCAGAATGGCTCCCACAAAGAAGGGTGGTGAGAAGAATGGATGCCACCAATAAGGTGGGGCCAGAGAATAAAGCATTAACATTCACAAACACATCTTTGGAGAGGGCTTCAAGAGTGAGTTTCATGCCCCTCAGACACTTAAGAGAGATTAAAGAGTTACCATGAAGGAGATGATAATTCTAGATGTGCACACTGACACCAGGCTCAACAAAGCTGTCTGAACCAAAGGAATAGGGATGCCCTGTACTATATCCATGTATGGTTGCCCAGAAAATGCAATGAGATGAAGATTCACCAAATGAGCTCTATGTGGTGGTTATCTATGTACCTGCTACCACCTTCAAAAATCTACAATCAATGTGAATGAAAACAAATTGTTGACTGTCAAATCTATCCTATCTAATAAAGAGGGGATATGCTAATTGACCATCACTCCATCACAAAGATGGCTGCACCCACACCTGAGGCCAAGTTCCCATAAGGAGCCTTAACAAGCAATCAGCAGACCTGAGGCTATGCTCTCCTGTGCCCCCATGGGGCTTGACAGGGAACCTCGGGCTGAGCCCCCTGCACCAGTGCCAGGCCGAGGGACCCTAGGCTATGCCCCACTGTCTGGCAGGGGTTGATGGGGGACCTCAGGCCAACCCCCCCATCCTGATGCCAAGCCAGGGGACCTGAGGCTACACTCCCTGCCAGGCAGGGCTTGATAAGGGTGGGACTGGCTGGGTTTGGGCCTCACATGATTTTGAGGTGCATGTGGGTGGGTGGGGACTTTACTCTGGGTCCTGTGGTGTGCCCCAGACTCTGATAGGAGGAAGATTTTCATATTTTCTTTTATCTCTGACATTTCTATTGCAGAGAAAGGGCAAATAGCAATATTAAATTATTTCCTCTAATTAATCCTTTTAATGTGCACGAATTTCATGCACAGGGTCACTAGTGTGTGTGTGTGTGTGTGTGTGTGTATACTTTTAAGCAACCAGTTGACCATTCACTATGATGTGCACTGACCACCAGGGGGCAGACATTCAACTCAGGAGCTACCCCTTGGTGGTTAGTGCACTCCCACAGTGAGAGCACTGTTCAGCTGACCAAGCTTTCTTTTACATGCACATGAATTTAATCCTAACCATTATGCTTTCTCCACCCCAAATTCCTGAGGAGGAATAACTAGCTATTTGGAGGATATGGAGAAGACAGAGCTTTTTCATTGTATTTTCTTTTGAAAATCTCAATTTGAGCCATATGATTGTTTCTTGGCCTTTTGGCTAAGATCAAATGTAGTCTCAATTTGAATCATGTGAAAGTATTAGTTAGTCAAAATTAAATTAAAGTTAATTTTAAAATACTAAAAAATAATAAAATACCATGTCTGAATCACTGGAAATTGTTATTGTTTATGAAAACATTTACATTTATTCCTCAAAAAATTTTATAAACACCTATAAATACTTTAATAGGTATGGGCAATATGATATAAAACTCATGATTTCTTCTGCAAAGCTTTGAAGTACATCAGGACAGGAACCTGTGTTCACCATTGTAACGAGAGAAGCTAGGCTGGGATTCTGCATGTAGCTGTTGCTTGAAAATGATGGTTGAACAAATAAAATGCCCTAACGTTCATCACCATTGCAAGTGATCGCCTCTGTATGTACCTGACAGCTATCTATAAATCTAAATGTATCAAGAAGATTTTAGGCAAACACAGAGGGAAGAGATTATATTCTTTGAGTAGAAGCTTAGGAAAACATAGTTATTGGTAGCTATTTAAACAAACTTTATATGCCCATTTATTTATCTACCCCAATAACTCATTTTCCTCGGTAAGAATTCACTGACTGGCTAACATAATAATCTCAAGTGAAAGTTAAAAAGGCATTTATGTGGGGCATCAAACTGCTATTAAAGTAGAGTAGGAACTTTGCCTTAATTCTCATTAATTTTATTTTTCTAATATTTTAATTTATTAAAGCTATCCAAAATAATACAACTTACTAAATGTGCACTCGGCTAAATTTTCATACAGAAAAATTTGACGTTTCTACTATGACACATTTTTTGTTGTTGTGTTGTTCTATTGAAAAAATCATTCATCTTCTTAAAAGGTACTGTTAATAATTATAATTAGCATATATGAAAATATAATTAGAATAGCTGAAATGGAATTTGCAAGTATGTGAGGACTTTTTTTTTTTTTTCTTTCTGAGCACATCCAGAAACTTTTAAAAGATTGGATAGGAATGTGTAACCTAATTTGTCACTTTCATTTTTCATGTCTTGGTAACAAATGTTATTTTGATAAAGATGATTTTTATTGCATTTATTGCACTGTGACTTTTATGCAACTATGACTCCTCAAGTAACATAAAAGGCTGAAACACAGTTAACACTCATGTGTCTTTTAAAGTTATTTGTCAACATTTCCACATCTGTGTAAGAACTAGAGATGATTTGATGATGTGAGTTTCTCTATGTCCTATAAAATGAAAGTACCAAGAAAAACCTAATGGATGTAATAGCCCTACAAATATATCTGTTCTATCACTAATTCTACCCTATTTGCCTCTCACTATTACCTTATAAACCTTTCACTTTGCACCACTCTGACAAAATGGCAATGAAAGATGGCTATATCATAAATAAAACAAAACTTGAATGATTTGAGCATGCCCCAATTGCATTAATTAAGCCATAACAGCAGGTGAAAGAGGGAAGAAATTCTAGTCCCATCGGTTTACGTGGAAAGCTGAAACAATGAAGATGGATCAGAAACCAGTTTCTGAGCACCATCAAAGTAATGGCTAGAGCCTTTTATTTTGATGTAGTCCCATTTTTTAATTTTTTCTTTTGTTTCCCTTGCCTTGGAAACCAATCAGCAAACATATTGTATGAGAGATGTCTGAGATTTTGCTCCCTAAGGTTTCTTCCAGATTTTTTAAGGGTTCACAATTTACATTTAAGTCTTTTATCCATTTTGAGTTTATTCTTGTGTATGATATAAGTTGGTGGTCTAGTTTCATTTTTGCATGTATATGCCCAATTTTCCCAAGCCCATTTATTAGAGAGACTGTTTTTGCTCCATTGTATGGTTTTGTGTCCTCTGTCAAATATTAAGTGTAATGGCTTGGGTAGATTTCTGGGTTCTCCGTTGTGTTCCATTGATCTATGTGCCTGTTTTTGTGCCAGTACCAGGCTGTTTTTATTATATAATAGCTTCGTAGTATAACTTGATGTTTGGCCTTGTGATCTCTTCTACTTTGTTCTTCTTTCTCAAGGTTGCTGAGGCTATTTGGTTCCATATAAATTTTTAGAGAATTTTGTTCTAGATCTGTGAAATATGCAATTGGTATTTTAATAGGGATTGCGTTGAATCTATAGATTGCCTTTGGTGGTATGGACGTTTTAACAATGTTCATTTTTTCCAATCCATGAACATGACATGGTCTTCTATTTGTTTTTATCTTTATTTCTTTTTTCAGTGTTATGTGGTTTTCTAAAATGAAGCAACATAAATATGAAAAACTTCTGCACAGCAAAAGAAACCACCAACAAAATGAAAATTAGTCCCACTGTATGGGAGAACATATTTGCCAATGATAAACATCTGATAAGAGGTTAATTTCCAAAATATATAAAGAACTCATACAACTTAGCAAAAGGAAGATAAGCAATGCAATTAAAAAATGGGCAAAGGACCTAAAAAGATACCATCAAAGTAATGGCCAGAGAACATAAATATGGACACAGACAATACTGGAATAAAGGCCTGGGGCAGGGGTGAGCTAGAAGGGGTCAATGGAGACGTGTGTAATATCTTCAACATTAAAGATTTTAAATAAAGAGGACATACAGATGGCCAAAAACATATGAAAAAATGATAATCAAAGAGATGCAAATTAAAACAATGAGGTATTATCTCACACTGCCAGAATGGCTTCCATCAACAAATCAACAGACAAGTGCTAGGGAGCATGTACAGAAAAAGGAACCCTATTCACTGCTAGTGGGAATGCAGACTGGTGCAGCCACTATGAAAAACAGTGTGGAGTTTCCTCAAAAAATAAAAAATAGAACTGCCATTTGACCCAGTGATCCCACTTTTTAGAAAATATCCTAAGAATCCTGAAACACCAATCAGAAAGAAAATATGCACCCACATGGTCATAGCAGCATTATTTACAATAGCTAAGATCTGGAAACAGCCCAAGTGCCCCTCAGTGGATGAATGGATAAAAAAGCTGTGGTACATTTATACAATGGAATACTATGTAGCTGCAAAAAAAGAAGGATCTTTTACCTTTTGTGATTACCTGAAGGGACCTGGAAAGTATTAAGCTAAGTGAAATATGACAGAGAAAGGCAAATATCACATGGTCTCACTAATATGTGGAATATAATGAACAAAATAAACTAACAACAAAAATGGATCCAGAGACACTGAAACATGTAACAGACTGTCAATTTCAGAGGAAAGTGGGGGAGGGAGGTGGGAAGATATTAACCAAAGAACTTTTATGCATATATATATGCATAACCCATGGACATAGACAATAGTGTGGTGAAGGCCTGAGGGTGTAGAGGAGGTCAATGGGGGAAGGAGACATCTGTAATACTTTCAACAATAAAAATAATAATAATAATAATAAAAAAAAAAGGCCAGAATGGTATTGGCTACCTGTACCCTTTCAGGAGCTGGTTTCCACTTGACAGCAAAATCAAGGCAAAAACTCCTTTGGCAAGAGATACAACTATATAAATAGCCTTTACATTTGCTAAAAACTTGTCAAAACAATGTCCATTAAGACATCTACTTATACTTGTCAAAATGTCTGTGTTCAAAGCCCTTAGGAATTCAAGACCAGAAAAAAAGTATTGCCATTGCTAAAAAATTATATGACTTTATAGATGGAAATAATAATGATCTAACTTAAAGAAGGTGCTCAGAAATATTTTCCAGAAGGCATCTGAGATATTTATGACATATTTTTTTATTGATTTTTCAATTTTGTATGGGGCAGAAGAACTAACAAGATGTGACTATTACTTGTAAATCAAATTGTATGTCCTGGTAATAGTGGACTGACCGTCAGCATCCACTTCAAACATCTACTAGAGAACTGCACTGGCTGAAAAGCTAAATGTCAGAACCTTCCAGTAATTTAGATGTGATTTGATCAGGCCAGTCACTAAATTGCTTATGGTTAGAGAGTTGGGTGTGAAATAGAGGCCCTGTTTTCTGCTGGTTTTGCTCATAAGAGCGACTTTGGAAGCATTTGGCTTTCTCTTATACCATCAGCAGAGTTCCCAGTACCTGGTCACTAGCTTGGTGGGTGCTGGGAGGCCAGAGGAGGGTGCCTGTTATGTGGGCGTAGACCGTAACTGGCATGCCCAGTCCTGTAGCGGCAGTGATGGTGGCAGCTGCCTGATCACAGGACCGTCCTCTCAGGCAGTGGCAGCTGAAGCAGAAGCTTCCCCATCCAGCAGGCAGATTCTGTACCACAGAGGAGAGAACAAGAGCCGAGCTGGCCTGCGTCATGGTTTCCGATGGTGCTCATCAGAGTTCAATCTAGATAGTTTCTTCTGTCCGCCCCATAATACTGTAACGACGTTATAAATACGCTTCTGCTTAAACCTCATTCTGGTGTTTGCAGCTAAGCCCAGGCCTATACGGATGCCCATGCATACATACCCTTTGCAATAAATGGCTCTCAAATTTGTAATGGAGAAGGACAGTGCAGGGTCTAAGTCTGCAGGGACCTGCACGTTCCAAAACAATGTTCATGGATGACTGGCTGCTAAACTCTGCTTTCCGTCACTCCCAATGCAGATCAGTGTTGGGGGCACTGAGACCTGCTCAAAGACCAGGAAAGGACAATGTTTAAAATATTCCCTTGACTCAAAGTTTCCATATTGTTAGGGTAAGTACTTCCAGAATAGTACCCAAGACTTAAAAGAACCCAAGGATAAAAAACAAAAACAAAACAGTAAGTACAGTAAGAACTAAGCTTCTCAAAGCCCGAGACACCCTACTTTCTGGGACTGGGTCCTGGCAGCTACAGGCCCCCATTAGTTCCTGCAGGCAATGCAGTTCCGAGATAACTACACCCCCTCCTGCGATGCAGCCATTTGACTTACCATACAATGCTATATCACTGGATATTTCAATCATAAGCTTAATTTAACTATACTGTGTGTGTGTGTGTGGGGGGGGGGGGTTCTTTTCCCACAAATCCATAGCTTACTTGAAATATTCAAGTCTCTTGAAAAAAAGTTTCTTTTGGGGTGTAGGGGATATATTATTTATTGTATAGAGATTCTAAGTCTATCCTTGCCTGAAAATCATGGTCTATCCTATCAATCTCTCAAAGTTCGGAGGAATAAAAAGATGATGAGTCGCTGACACTGCTCCTCCAGTTTCCATAATAAAAGTACAGTCTCCTATTACAGTCAGTGAGGCTTAACTGCAGACTGTGGGCGAGGTTGCCAGATTCAGCAAAAACAAAATGGAAAATGAGGATACTTAGTTAAAATGGAATTAAGATGAATATCCTATGCAATATTTGGGACATATTTATATTTTAAAAGTTATCTATGAAACTTACTGACATTAAGTGTTGATTGTTTACCTGTAAACTGATTTAACTGACCGTCCTGTTTTATCTGACGGTTCTAGTTGTGGAAAGACATTTGCACCTCCCACCACTGAGGAGGGGTCTTTCTCTGCAGCAGCCAGGGGCCTGACCCTGTCCAGGGATCTGAGACACCGGCCTTCATCAGAGGGAAAGAGCTAAGGGTGGGTCATTCACGGCATTTTAAATAACGGGGGAAAAAGGGTCAATGAAACTCTTAATTGCCTTAGACTCAGATTACCTGGGTTTTGTTTTCTTGAACCTAGATCCAAGTACATTCTTGCTCAGCCCAAGTTTTGTCACTCTATAACCAGCTCAGCTTCCTTTCATACTCCTGGCTATTAGAAAGCTCAAAAATAAATCCGTCTTGACTTTTCATCCATTAAATGCACAAACCACCTGAAATCTTTTCAATAAAAGATGGCCATAAAATATTGGAATCTAACGAGCTTCCAGTATTTTGGTAGTCATGACTAATGTTAGTCATGGAGGAAACAGTTCCAAAACTTATACACCATAGAAGTCACTCTCTTAATCTTTCCATCTGTGGGAAATGAAACACAATTGCTGTGTTAACCTGAACAATTCTGTAAGTTAGAAATTTCACTACACAAGTTTTAAAAGTGTGGTGTCCGGCACTGCTACTGTAGAGATGCATGACGCTCTAGAGCAGAGTTCCAACTTCTATTTACTGGCCCCACTCCATAACGTGAGGAGAGAGCAGTACCGAGCAATTCAGTGTCTTTGTTAAAAGCATTCTATTGCTAAAGGATGAGAAGTGAAAATGTGGCTAAGTTGTGTTTTTTGTTTGTTTGTTTGTTTGTTTTTTGTTTTGGTGGCTAAGTTTTGAAATGTAATACATATCTGGAAAATAAAATAATTTGCAGCAGTTAAGTTTGCTCAAGTCTGGAGAGATAATATGAATAATTCTCACATGACCAATTTGCTGACTAGAAAATCACTATTTTTTTTTTTTTTTTCCATCAGCCTAGTATGGCAGTTGTTTTTCACAGGCAAAGAAAAGCTAAGTAAGACTTACAGTCTGCAGATATTTGGCATAGCTTGGTAAAAGTTAGCGGCTAGTTTCTTCTTATCTTTATTACATGGTTTCCATATGAGACATTATTATCAACAAGAAGAAATAATAGAAGCAAGTAGAAGCAAGAGGAAAGGTCCAGAATGGCAGGCATTAACTGCTTGTCAACTGTGGTTTTCCTAATGAATTGCCCTGTTGCTCTGTATCTCACTGATTACAGTACAACAGCTTTCATTAGTCACTGCAAATAAGACTTAGTGCCACCTTATTTACATTCTATTGCAAATAATTAGCATTTCATATTAGAATCATCCAAGGCAAGTCTGCACTTACAGCAAGACTATTTGACATCATCCAATACTTGATTCCATCCCAAACAAGCTTGAAAACAAATTCTGTGCTTTTCAGTTACAACAGTGTCACCAATGAATTCTACCATGGCTTAAATTCCTGCCAATATTATAACTGGGGATATCAAAACGCTGCAGTAATTAGACTGTGCAAGGCTGACTTCCCTAGTGGTAGAACTGTCACAGAAGAGGAGGAATTGATATTCAAAGTTTATAACTCAAACCTCTACAATTATTGCTAGAACCCAAATACAACCATTTTAAACGGCAGAAAGCAACATGAGAAAAAACCTTTACAAAAGCAAAAGACAGGAAAAAAAAGAAAATCACATGCTTTGATGACCAATGCATTTTCTCTGTTAAAATTTATGACTACTAATTAAACTAAAACCTGATCTTTAACTTGGTGAGGAAATATTTTTTTAAACATAGCTGCCATATTTAAAAGATTGTAAAGCTTATTCTATTACATAAATTAGAACTTTACAAGTATATTGTTCTAGAATTAAACATATAGATTTACATATTTTATTATTTCATTTAATCAAATTTATAGAAAGCATTTTGTACAAAACCAGTTACTTCCATCTCTATATAAAGTGTGTATATAGACCTACATATGTATACTTCATATAGAATTCTTTATATAGAATTCTATATAAAGGTTTCCTCCAACATCTCATCCAAACCAGGAATCAATAGTTCTGAATTTGTGTGAATATACTGCCCACTGATAGAACTAGATAATCTGCACATAACACCTGGGGACAGGGTACTCCTCAGCACCCCCATCAGTGGCTGGTGCACCTGCATGCTCTCAGTGTCTGACTTTTCCCCACCTGGGCTGTGTGCTTTGTGGATGGCTCCTGCACCTGCTACTGGATCTCATGAGATAACTGGGCCTCCTGGTCTAGTAAACCAACTCAGATGTCCCCAACTGTTCAGATACTTCTTCAATTACAGATCCAACCTGGGTGCCTCCAGATGGCTGACCTAGTGGCCCCTCAAGTAAAGAGGGGTGATCTGTTGGACTCTTCCTATCTCACTACTTCAGTTTTTAACTAATGGTTAAAGTGTCTTCACTAGACACTTGAGAAAAACAGGCAGTGGTTGTTAAAATACAATACAATAATAATGGAAAAATTGGCCTTAGGCACAAAGAAGTAAAAACACATTAAAAATGACAGTGTGTAGGACTGTTGGCTAAGGGTACCTCATGAATGTAGTAGAGATTAGAGTTAGAGTCAATGATGATAATAAAATGTATTCAATTGATAAGGGCTTTTCATATAAATTATATATATATATATATATATGGAAGTCTGAACGACTGTCTGACTGATAGCTATGATGTGCAATGACCTTTGGGGGCAGATGCTCTGACCAGTAGCCACAATGAGCACTGACCACCAGGGGCAGATGCTCAATGTAGGAGCTGATGAGCTAGGGTGACTTGGCAGCTGCGGTTCTCAGTTGATGCACTCAGAACCAGAGAGGAGGGAGCCCAATTTTGGAGTGCATCATCTGAGAAATGCCCTCCTGCAATTCTGGACCCCTCAAGGGATGTCAGAGAGGTGGCTTCGGCCCCATCTCTGCAGGCCAGGCTGAGGGACCCCCCACCAGTACACAAAAAGATTAAAGACCTCTTTCTCTCTCTCTGTTTCATTCCTTGTCATGTCTCTCAATGGAGATAGTGAATTAGTTCTATCTGAAAAAACCTCTTCAAAAACAAAACAAGCCTCTGTGGATTTCTTGCAAGGTCACTATAACCTGCATGCAGCAATCAGGAGGTTTTTATTCTCCTCTGGCAACAGCTGGTAGTCAAATCCAGAATACAGTTCCTTGGGGTTACAGGTTGCTGTTTAAGAAGCTGGGATAATTATTAGGATGCATACAGCACAGCAAACAATTACATGATACCCAGGGAAGAGGACTGTTAGAACTTGTCTGGGCTGATCAGACTGCCTCCTTCCCAAATGTCTGTCTAAAATGAACCAGGGAATTTGGAAACTTATTGAAGTCCTTCTCATATTCCATTCATCTTCTCAAGTAAAGAATATGGACAAATGCATGAGTCTGAATCCTGTCTCTAGCATTTAATACAGATTTAATCTTGAGCAAGTTATTTAACCTTTCTGTGCTTGAAGTTCCTCATTCACGTGTATGCATACGTGTGTGTTTGTGTGTAAGAACAAATGACTGCCTAGCTTTAGTAGGAGCTACATAAATGTTGACTATTATTTCTATTGTTAGAAAGATGTGATGTAGAGAAAATAAACCACTGTGAACTTGTGAACTTAAAAAAGGCATTTCTTGTCTAGTTCGTTATTAAAGATGCCTGGTGTGGCCTTAAGCAGCTAGCCTACCACCACACATATGATTTCACATGCAGCTCTAATGCCCAAATTTTGGTCTCCAATACTTCTCCATTAAAGAAAATGAGTGTCTGTGAGGAGTAATTGATTCTAAGTTATGCAGCAGAGGAAAAAAGTCACAATGAGCCTGAGGCATTTTGTCACCAATTTGTAAGGACATATTGAAAAATGCCTGGGTGGTTTTAAAGGACACAGAAACTTGAAGAGGGTTCTTACTTGATAAGACTGACAATTTGGGCATAAAAAAATAAATAAATAGTAGATAAATTAGTCCTTGTGAGTCAAAATATATTTTAGTGTCATTTATTGCTTCATATTTTAATATCTGGCAAGGCTAGAACTCCACGGGTTATTTTTATATTTTAATACTTTTTCTAGTTTTTGCATATTTGTTTTTCTATTTGAGTCAGCTTGTTTATTTCTAAGAAAAATTCTGTAGGTAATTATATTATAAATGACTTATCTTTATGAACTAATACATAAAGAATTCCTAGAAATAATTAAGAAAAAGACCAAATAATACACTAAAAATAAATAAAGAGATATAAAATATATTTTTAAAAAACTTAAATAGAATCTGAATTGAAGTGATTTCTCCTCATATTAGCGCTTATTACACTGGTAAGTTATATAATCTCTTTAATCTTACATTGCCATCTATTATATAAAGTAGAACTATTGTCATCTATTTCCCAAGGATGTTGTAATGACCAAATGAAAGACTCACATGAATCACTTAGCATAGAACCTGGCACCTAGTAAGTGCTCAATAAAAAATGTGATAGTGTTACTGCTTTCAGCATAAAATCCAAACTCCTTTTTTATTTTTTTAAAGACCAGTCTAACTCTCTAACCTCTCCATTCATTCTTCTTTGCCTTTCATTCATCACCTTTGCATCCAATCACTTGTCTGTTAATCCTTCCAACAAGCCCAGATCTTCCTTTCCTGACCCCATGTTCACTACTGCTTATTCTTAGCTCTTTAACTAGTTTGGACCTTCCAGGGCTGCCCTTCAATCTGTAGCTTAAATGTTACTTTCTAAAAAAGATTTGCCAATTATCACATCTTCTCAGTTATTTCCTTCACAGCATTTATAACAAGCTGTTATTTCATGTATTTATTTACTTGATGTTGCAAGAGAAGGTGGGCCTCGTACGGTCCACAAAGGCAGGTACAGCTAGAGCCGCAGCATCAAAAACATGCTCCTAGGAGCTGCATAAGACACAGCTACTGAAAGTCTCAGCATTAAACTGCAAAACACAGATTTTATGTATAACAGCAAGTCATATTTCAAGCTTAAACATTTAACTCTGATTAATGTCTCATAAAGTTCAAAAGAAAATCCAATCATGTAATTATGTTAAGAAAGAATATTCAGAACACTGAGACACACAACAGTACAACAAAAAAGAATGCCACTTTAATAAATATTAAGCAATCTAATTAGACAGCTACCATACCTACTTCTGTATAACATTTCTGACCCGCAAATTGTGCCTTCACACAGGAGAGGCAGCTCTGTAATTACCCCAATCACCACAGCTAAAAAGCTTAGAAAGAGAATGAGCCAGTAAATCAATATAAAAGGCATAATTGCCATATTCAAAGATCATGCTTGTTATGTATAGGCCAATATAGTTATTTTAAAAAGGGAAAATAGCAAGAAGAACCAAAAAGTCAGGCTGTTTAGGTTTTCATAGCTGAAATGGAAATACTTATACCAAAATTTAGAAAGATTTATGGCTTATTTTTGTTGGTTTCACTTGAATTTAAAGATTTTTTTAACATCTACATGGTCTCTACTAATCATCTGAGTGTCTTATATAATTTCTAAAATAAGCTGGTATCTATGTCATTGGAAATGTTTAAAAGCCTGTCTCCACTATGAGAACTGATCTACTGTGCTAAACTATGTTGAATCTTCGTGGGATAGTAGATTTAGAATAAAAGCATAATGTACTTTATAGAGCCAAAGTGAATTAACAAACTCCAACTTTAACTCTCATTGTTCTGAAAATTTGAATTGTCATGATTTATTTACTGTACAGAATGCTCTTATAAACCTTTCCAAAAGGTCTTTTCCTGGGTGTGGGGGGGGGACGGGGGGGGGGATAATATACAATAGTTTACCTTTCTCTACTTCTCACGATATAGTTCAAATAATATTTATACCATTTTTTAGTCTATCCATATTCTTCTCATTAGTGTAATCTAAGTATTTATATGCAACTCTATTTGTTATAAGTTGGTCTTAATGGGATTGTTGTTAATGATGTAATATATTTAACTGTATTTGTCCTATTTATATTTCAGTCTATAAATCCCTGGAAGGCCTGGAGCTTAATTTCTGTTACTTCTTAATAAGAGACTGTGGTGGTTGCATTAAAACTTTAAAAAAATATATATAAAGGATATCTCTCAGTCTTGGCTTTAGTTTATTAATCAATAAAATGAGCAAATTAGACTAGAATAGTATTTTCTAAACATCAGGTTTCTATCCCTTAAAACTGGCATAATATATTCCTTTAAACAGAATATAGATTAGAACAGACTGCATTACCAAAGAAAATAGACTACAGCACATGAAGCAAAGGTAAAAATTTTGTTTTCAGATATTAGGTAGGTATGTGTGCAGATATATGTGGTGGGTCTTGGTACATTATGTTTTTCTAAATGGGGGTTGAAGTCAAAGAAGTTTGAAAGCCACTGGGGATAGAAGATCATTCAATTGCCTCAAGATCTAAATTCTGTAATGTCTAAGACACTCAGATGTCAACATTTATTCTTATATCATCCTTCATTAAGAACTACTAGTGAATTATATGCAATTTGATCTAAAGGAGAATAGTAAGGAAAATTCTATTAGAAAAGCACATTAATGAGTAAGAAAACATTCATTACTGAGTAAAACCTGGAAGAAATGTGTTTTGGCAATTTCTTTTTTCCTCAAAACAAGCAAAGCCAGAACTTACTTTCCATAAAAATTTTCAATTTAAATCACCATAAGTTAAGTATAACTACTGAGAAGATAATAATAATACAGCCTTCTATTGTGTAACTGGTGTATCTATATCCTATTCTAATGTTTGAAATAAAAATATCCTGGATGATTTCTGGAAGAGTCTTTACAAAAGATAAATGTATAGTCTTTGGTGAATTCATTACAAATAAAATGTAATATTGGAGATATGATGATTAATTATATTTAAGTCTTCTGTACCTTCAGTATCATGGCTTTGAGTTTTCTGAGATGTTTGTTTAAGAAAAGGAAACCTCAAGCACATATTCACCCCAGTTTTTTTCCACTATAAACCTCAACAGGTTAAAGTACTGTTCAGAGGGCAAATGTGTGCTGTATGTCACTTCCCTATTCAGCACCCATCGCAGACCTTACTAAATGAACGCAATGCTCTTTTCAATTGAGCCTTCCAGAGCGCAAGTGCCAGTCAATAAGCTGTTGAGAGGAAACATTTTCTTTATCTGGCCCAGATCAGAACCCATTTATGTCAGAAAACTTTAGCATGGAAACCAAGTTGCCATTACACACACACACACACACACACACACACACGCCATCCTGAATGTTTGTCCAACTGACTGACACATGCATTCAGAAATCTGGTTTGATTTAGATAACAATGAGGCATGATATAATAGTTAGCAACTCTAACTTTCTACTATGTTTAGTTTGTGAAGTTGCTTAATTTAATGAAATTCAACTTATGCAGATTCTTCAAACTCAGGATTCAAGGTTATAAATGAAGGTATATTAGATATCTGGTTTTTAAATTTTCCCTTTCTTTGTTCCCTCTTAAAACACACATTCCCATCAAGTGGCTCAGCAATGAAAATGATACATAATATGTGATCTTCTGCATTAAACTAAATATCTTAAGTATTATTTAATGCCTAATAGAATCTTGAGGGGGTAAAAAAAAAAAAAGTGGAAAGCTAGGCTAATCCAACAAAAGGCACCACAAAGCCTGTTAAAAACAAAAACTCAACTTTCTCTTTTTGCTCATCAACATCATCTCTTATCAAAAGTTAATGTTTATTTCAATAGGGGGGGATAAAAGGAGATATAGGTACTACTATATGTAATACTTTAAACAATAAAAAATTACTAAAAATAAAAAGTTAGTTTATGAATTATTGAATTGGTGAGTAAATGTGCCCCTTTAAATCACTTGACTTAGCTCTGAGGAGTCCTGTCACTTCCTCTTCATGTCCACGTTTTGCATGGCTGAGTTGCCACCGTCCGCTTTGGCGACTGAAGCTCAAGTCTCTTGGAGCCATCAAATCAATTATAGCACCACTGCTGTCTTACACCAACACCCAGTGACTGATAACAAAACCTGTTTGCTTTCAGTTCGCATCTGAAGCAACAAACCAGTCCCTGCCACTCTTACCGGCATTTGTCATAACTTAATAGTAATTCCACCGCCGGAGAGGGGCTGGAGATGCTCTTGTCAATCTGACCGCCTTTTATTTTCAAACTTAAAAATATAATTATTAAGAATAATGTCAAAAGATTATTTCTTGTTGAAGTGTCTAATATTACATGTAATTTCAATTTAACACCACAACATGCTCGATTTCAAAAGTGAATGACTAAAATGGTACTAAGACTTTGAAAGAGAAAATTTTATACTCTGAAATTCTGCAAATTTACACTTAGTAGAGAAAAACATAATTTCTGATTATTTCAGATAAGTGTCATACTTGTAATTGATTTGACAAAAGATATTTCAACAAACTTTCTGAAAATAAAGTTTTTACTACTCAGCAATGTCACTGCAAAAAAGTTAATTCTATAAACAAATATCAGTCAATAAGCAGTGAATATTAACTGCATGCAGAAGTCTGTAATTTGCACACACACACACAAAAAAAAATTATAAAGCTTGGTCGGTGTGGCTCAGTGGTTGATCTTTGGGCCAAGAAGTCACTGGTCCGCTTCCCAGTCAGGGCACATGCCCAGGTTGTGGGCTTGATCCCCAGAAAGGGGCATGCAGGAGGCAGCCAACTGATGTTTTTCTCTCATTGATGTTTCTATCTCTCTATTCCTCTCCCTTTCTCTCTCTAAAATCAATAAAAAACATATACACACACACACACACACACAATTTTCTGAAAAAGTTATGATATTGCAATATATATATTTTGTTAGTTGATTAATACCTTAGTCATTCACAGGGAAAGAAAACAACTCTAACCTAATTTGCAAAATTTGGAAAACACTTGCCAAATTTTTAACACCTTACTACACAATTTTCAATATAAAAAAAGACTGAATCTACTATATGTTCTAAGCTAAACTAAGCATCAGATATGTAAAAATGAGTGAAATGCTGGCACCGGCACTACAGCAAACAAAACAGACACAAAACCAAGGAGGTGGTAGAAGCCATGGCAAACAAGAGAATATCCTAGTGAGTAAGGGCATAACAATTCTACCAGCTCCAAACTCCACATGTGTGTGCTCACAAAGCTTGACTTAAATCTCAGGTCAGTTAACTAGCTGTATGACCTAATAGTCTCTTAACCTTGCCCTTTTCTTTTTATTTCTTGAATTTTGGATAGAGAGATTTATTGTTCCACTTATTTGTTCATTCATTGGTTGATTCTTGTATGTGCTCTGACCAGGGATTGAACCCACAACCTTGGCATATCAGGATGATGTTCTAACCATCTGAGCTGCCTGGTCAGGGCCAACCTCATCTTTATGTTATCTGGAATCAATCTAAAAATGGTGAGCATGAGTTCGAAATGAATGAATCTATACAAGAAAACACTTCCCATTTACACAGATTCTTACCTTCAAACACCTTCCAACTTTAATTACCATCTCAGAGGTATACCAGACCTATCTCCCTCATTTAAAATGTAAAATGACCTGATTTACAGAATTCCTTGGGCAGAACTGGTACCTATGGTAACAAAGAATGACCTGGGGTCTATCTGATAAAGATCCTGGTCAAGAAGATGGCCTGCCAGAGGGGACCACAGCAGTGAAGAAGGTGTGGGTGAATGTGGTGGGGAGGTCTGGAGTGGACAGCTGAAGGAGTAGAAAGGGCATAACAGAGGAGCCTACAGAGAGACTGGCCAGACCAGGAGCCTGCTGACCTCCGAAGCATACTTCACTGCTTAAAAACTGTCACTGTCCCTTTGGCAGGCCTCCTCCCTCCTGCGCTGAGAGGGAAGGGGCTGTTACACTAGGCTGGCCCAGCTGACAGATTTGACCTACTGTCAAATACTAAGACTACTAAGAAGAAAATAAGCACCAGAAAATATATTCCTCAACATTTTGTGATTAAATGATATAATCCCATTGATCCACGGAAATATTTTGAGGGCACCACTTAAAAAAAAAAAATCTACTCCTTCATAAAATAGCTTGCAGCACCCATCCGTTTTGCATCTGTTCCAACAGCCGTTACAGATTGACTTGAAATGTATCTATGTTCATAAATTTTGGATAGTTTGACTACTGTACATATTATCTACATGCCTCTGTGTACTGAAATATTTTCATCAACATACTATCTGTCCACAAAACTTGGCTGTTTTTAAAAGCAATGGTTTTCTCACTTCTGGAAGTTTTTTAAAAAAAAAAACACACCAAAAAACCAAACAAACAGCAATAAAGCAATACAATTTCATGTATGAAGAACATTTCAGGGGTAAAGTTTAAACTCTCTTCCTATTGACCTCTCATCTCTCCTGACCATGTTGTAAGGATCTATCCCCTTATGCTTAGGTCCAAATTATCAAAATTAACCACTGTTAGTAGAGAAGGATTAGTAAAGGGATTTGAAGTTTTGAATTTGCATTTCGTTAAGAATATGATCCTCTAGATTCTAGGGGTGTCGAACTCAATCAGAGAAGGGGCCAAAATCTAAAATCCAGCCTAAATCGCGGGCCAAATGGTTTACTGAACAGTCATAAACTGTCATTGTGATGGAAACGCAGCGGAGTGCAGTGATGACAGCGCTGTGCGGGCCACATTGCAAGGCCTGGTGGGACGGATTTGGCCCACGGGCCTTGTGTTTGACACATGTGCTCTAGAATAACGTGCTGTACAAAAGAATCACATTTCATCTACTGAATTTTAATTTGGCTCTTGAATGCATTTAGCATTCTAATACTGAAATGTTAGAGGCTACATGGTATAGTAGAAAAAACAATTTCAGATGTGAGAACTAGAAATTCTTTACTCTGTATGCAGCAATGGCCAGTTAGCTACTCTTGAATACCCAGTTTCTTGGTAATGAGGAATACCAACATCAACATGTGTACTCACAGTGCTATTCTGAGGACCAGTGTCAGTATGGACAGTACTGCAGAATATCAGAAGTATTAATAGCTCCTATCATCTGTCTTTCACGTCTACAAGTATTACTCTGGGCCAAGCACTCAAAAAAACCTCTTAAATACAGAACTTTAGTACCTGACACAATTTACAAACTATGTTTCTTTTATGGATTTTAAGAAAAAAACAGGCACAGGAAGGTTTAAAAAATTATGGAAATATCAAAAGCTAGGATTTGAACCCAGATCTGCTTATCCTACTGCATGCTGTCTTACCACAGTGTTGTGATGAGTCCTGTTAAGAATGCAGTGGAGGACACCAGAAAATACATGCTGACTATGGAACTTTAGCAGAATGCACCATTCACATTTTCGATGCCATACCATCACTCATTTTACCTACTTAAGGGTAGATTGCAAAATCATTTCACAATATTCTTTCCTTAGGAAATACACTCTTGTCTAAAAGCAATTAAAATACATTTTAAGCATACAAATTAAGAGATACCTATTTTGAGTTAGAAAAAGCTGAGCTACAATCCTCTTTTATCACACTCTACATATGAGACCACATAAAATGATTTCACCTCTCTATACCTTGGAAATGGGAACAGTCTCTCTTGCTTCATAGGATGGTTGTAAGAGTGAAGATACATACACAGTGCCTGCCATGTAGATAGCACTCAGTAAATGGTATCTGCTAATATTAATTACAGTGATAGTACTAATGACATTTAATTAGCCTGTGTGCTGGGATTTCCCATATGCTAAGTCTAACACCATGTACCAAAGCTGTCTATAATTTGTAAAATTAGCAAAAAAGAATATTTAACAGTACATAAAAATGCCATGAAAAAAAGTAAGAGCAAGCTGAATTCTAGCTTAGGTATATTGGGAAAAACTTCATCAAGTTATCCGTAGAGGGTCAAGAAACTTATAACAAAGTAGAATTAGATAACTTGTCTAATTTCCTTTTATAAATTAGAATAATTTGGAGTATATTAGAGATATAGTATATTTACTCTTCCCCTTCCCAATTTTTCACCCTATAATAAGGATATGAAGAGTAGGGAGGGCATGACAGAAAAAAAGATGACAGAGAAGATGCAGCCCACAAGCATGAAGGACATTTTCTCAGAGTTGGTGAACAGTGGCAATAGCTCAAGGAATCCCACACAGAGGGCTAGGAATGGAAGGGACAATGGTGAGCAAATAGAGGTGAGACTAAGTGGTGATTGGAATTAGGAAAAAAGGCAACTGGTTATTTCCTGAGCCCACTGACCATTCAGAAGTCATTTTTACAGTTTAAAGAGCTGACAAGAGAACATGGTCAACTTAAAGGAAACTTTAAGTTTAGCAGGTGCAATTTAAAAGAAACAGGGTGGTATAAGTTAGGAGAGAAGAAATACAGGGAAGTTTTTGTTTTTTCCCCCTTGATTTTTCTTTCATCATAAGATAATTTTGGGGTGTGGGTGCATGAGACACAAATACACAAAGAGGAAATGTGAGTAAATATCTCTAAAGGGGGAAAAAAATTCTGATAGCACATATGCTATTGTACTACTAATTCGAATTTCTTCTCCTATCTACATAATAAAAATATTACAGACTTCATTGTACTTCAGAGACAAAAATGCTAATGAACAACATAGCTGTAAGTACTGCTAGCACTAAGTGAGTAGATTCAAAATACTACTTTTTAAGAGATACATTGTACTCTATAATGCCAAATTATTTACATAATCTTAAATAAATTAAATATAATTGATTAGGTAGATTGATAAAAATTTCAAACAAAAATAAAATCTACAGTCCAATTCAAATATAGCTAACATACCAATAGTAAAAGTTTATAAAGTCACTTAAGTTCTAGAATTTGGCCTACTTAACTATTATTCAGCATTAACATGATTTTTGAAAAGGAAAAAAGGAGTCTATGGAAATTACTTGTATCCTAATCATATTCATTGTTTCTTAATTTATTTTTTATCATGAGTATTACCTCAAATTGTCAAAGTATTTTTCTACCTTCTTGTTTCAATATAATAATGTAGAATTATGTAAAGTAGATTAAAATATATAAAACAAAGAATAAAACATTTTCAAATACTCAAGTTATATTCTTTATGGGCAGCTTATATTAAAGTTAGGAATTAAGTATTGTAAAAAATGAGAAATTAAAGACTTAAAATGTTTTTGTATGTGGATCATGTATTAACTTTGTGACAAGAAAGGTAGAAAGTATTATTCTTTAAAAATATACACATTAAGATGGGCAGTTGGTATTTAATGAGTACAAAGTTTGATTGGGGAAAATAAAAAAGTTCTGAAGATGGATACTGGGTACTAGTGATGGTTGTACAAAAATTTGAACATATTTAATGCCATATAACTGTACAGTTAAAAATGGTTATAATGGCGAATTTTATGTTATGGATATATTAGCATGGTTAAAAAAAGTAAATATATATATATATATATATATATATATATATATATATATATATAAATAAAAGGATGGAAAATACAGGATAAAGGTGTAAATGAAAAGTATAGTCTGACTGGCATGGCTCAGTGGTTGAACATGGACCTAAGAACCAGGAGGTCATGGTTTGCTTCCCAGTCAGGGCACATGCCCAGGTTGTGGGCTCAATCCCCAGTGGGGGGCACGTTGGAGGCAGCCAATCAATGATTTTCTCTCATCATTGATGTTTCTCTCTCTCCCTCTTGCTTTCTCTCTGAAATCAATAGAAATATATTAAAAAATAAAAAAGTTAAGAAGTATAGATTATAAAAACCCTGTGTCTGAAGTGCCACAATGTCAGACACTAAAAAGTAAGAGAAAACCCGGGGCAATGAAAATAAAATATGTGAAGACTCAAATCTCCACTTGAGATTATACAAACTCACTCTCACCACCCACCCATGTCAATTCCTCCCTGTACTATTTTCAGCAATCCACAAATGAATAGTGATCTTACTGACATGTGAACTAAGTATAGAGGCTGCTAAAAAAGGGGGGGGGGGGACCCAAAAGAAAAACACAGAAGGAGAATGTATACAAAGAACAGATAAAGAAATTTCTACTCTACATAGTAGGCCATGTTATTTTATTTTGTCATGCTTTGTGTTTGTATTTAAGCAGCTCTGACAATTCACCCTTTATCAAGGGCAACAGGACTCATCAGAATTGAAAAAATAGATTTTTGAGATGGCCTTTTTCAGGGAGGGCATTTACATTTTTAATCTTTTTCTTTAAAATTGATTTTAGAAAGGGAGGAAGGGAGATGGGGAAGAAAGGAGAGAGAGAGAGAGAGAGAGAGAGAGAGAGAGAGAGAGAGAGAGAGAGAGAGGAAAAAAGAAACATGGACCAGCTGCCTCCCATATGTGCCCTAACGGATCAAACCTACAACCTAGGCATGAGACATGTGCCCTGACTAGGAATGGAAACCAGGACCTTCTGGTGCCCAGGATGATGCTCCAACCAACTGAGAAAGACCATCAAGGGCTATATTTTCAATTTTAATGAAATGTTGCATAAAGAGGCAACATTCCTAGAAGATGAAAAGACTAGTATAAGTTGAAAAGTGTGGGGCATGCTGGGAATTGAGCATGGCTCAAGCATAGCCACTGATGAGACAAGTGCTGGAATCTGGCGGCAGACTGCACCTGGAAGTCTGAGAGGCAGATGAGCCTGGGAGGCACATACAGGTCCCTGTGGGAGTTTGGACTCTAAACCAGTGGAATTTACACAGGGTATGAAAGTATTTGTATTTCTGGATGAGCTCTCTTGTAGTAGTAGGAAGGAATGAACTGGATGGAAGGGATTGCAATAAGCCTAAAGATGACAGTAGACTGGGAGAAAACAGTGGCATTCAAAGGGAGATGTGAGCAAGCCTATGGAGATGGGGTAGATTGTACTTAGTGATGAATGTGGTGTGTGTGCTGGTGGAGGTGGTGGATAACATTTCCAGTGTGGAAAAGGGAATAAAGAGTAGGCGGGGTTGGAGTTAGGAGGTGGGATTTGAGGTACCTTAGGGATGAGTACCCAGAGAATGTTTCCGTCCTTGCCTTACCTCCTCATTGGTCTGCGTGACAGTCCAAACAGGATTGGCATAAAAAAGTATGAAGTTTTCTTTTCTGAACATTTTAAAGAAAAAGTGGCCAATTATCTTTTTGTAATGGCTATTCGCAGATCTACTGCAGGGTCTCCTCTAGCCTTTTGATTCTATGGCAACTGTCTTTTCCAGAGACATAGAGAGATGCTTGGGGATTAATGGGATATTTGTAAAGCATTTTCATTTCCTTTGAAGTTTTTATTTGCAACCCATTTATATACATTTAAATTCAGCTAGAAAAGCATATTTAAATTCAATTTCCTTTGAAATTGCCAAGGGACTGCAACAGGAAGAATAAAAAAATACTTGAACAGAGGGAAAAAAGTCTACCCACCACAGGTGTCACTGACACTTCCTTGTCTGAACACACACACACACACACTCAAGTAAAAGTGTGTCAGACCATGCTGCTTCCTATGCTCAGTTTATGTTAGGATCAATTCTCCATTTCCTCCAGTAAATGTTTATATTGCTAAAAAACAAAACAAAACACCAAAACACCATGACTGCTGGTTATATAGAGAGTCCATTTTGAGAAAACACATAGAATTATATTTACTCTTAAAATGTGTGCATTTTCTGCATGTAGTAAGTCAGTAAAATAAAAAAATAGCAAAAACAAATATATAAACCCAACTTAAAAAAAATAAGCCTGATGCCAAAGATAAAATCCAATATTTGGGCTAATGATACCAGTCGATTAAAAAATAGCATTTAGGGACAGATGACATTCTGTGTAGAAATAATCATCACTAAGCTCACTTGACACATACTATCAGCCAGGCACTCTGCCAAGCATTAGGGAATCCAAGATGAAGGAGAGGGTCCCTGTGCTCTAGGAGTTCATATTCCAGTAGGAGAGACAACCAACAGCTAGCCGAGTAATAACAGAGGAAGAACATCCTATTATAGCAGCAGGAGCAGCAGGGATTATTTTTCTTTGAACAGGAGTGGAACAGCAGTAGCTGGAAGGCGGCATCTGAAAGAGGACAATGAAGCTAAGAGTGTGCCTAGACAAAGGAGAAGAATCGTCTCAGAGGGAATGACCCACTAAGTGAGAGACTAAGGCACTTACCAGTAGTTAAGAATGACTGAAGCTCAACCAAAGGACCTGTATGCATGCACATAAGCCTAACCAATGGACACAGACACCAGGGGGGTGAGGGCATGAGTAGGGGTGGTGGTGGAGGGCAATGAGGGAATAAGGATACATATGTAATACCTTAATCAATAAAAATTAAAAAATTAAAAATGACTAAAGCGGAGTTTATGGGCAACTTGTGAGGCTCTGAGCCTCTTTGTTCAGGAAAGGTTTCTTGCTGTAGTTGCTTTCATAAGAACTGAAATTAGCCTGACAGGAAGGAAGGGTTTTAAAACTTAGTTACTGTTTTGTCTTTCTGTTTGTTTTTTTTCGGCTTTAACATCCAGCCTGAGTTTTGTAAGCATGTTTAACAAGAACAAAGCAAAAAAATGAGAGAAGGCAAAAAAGAAGGGAGATGGGACCCAAACCCAACATGACAGGGCTAATACTATTTCAGGTGTGAATATTGTAACCTAGAGATTAATGGTCTTTTAAAAACAGAATGCCAAAGGTTTTAGCAATTTGTTTTGGTAGAAATGCAGAGTGATACTTCCAGTACTAGGGGAGCAAACTAGTGGGGAGAGGTATTGCAGGTAAGAGACTCCCGGTGTCTCATGATTTTAGTGGTTAGAGAAATCAACAGCTTCACTAAGGCTGGCGGGTGTGTGCAATAAAGATATTCCTTGCTCAACTGAGAATTACCTGAAAGCCAATGGTTATCAGAAAGCCAAGTGTATGTAATATATGAAGTAAAACAAGTTGCACATATAAATGTAGGTTAAATGACATTGTCATTCATTATAATCCATTAAAGCAGACCAGATTTTGTTGAAACAATTAGCTAGGGAACAACAGGCTGGGCCTAGAGTTGTTCTCCTCAGCTCTAGGGAAACTGTCAGTAGCAAACTGATTAAAAATGAGTGCATACAATATTCGCATACTTTAGGGCTCTCTAAAAAGTTTTTTTTCTAACAAAGAAATGTTCTGATTAAGACTCAGTCATTTATGTCTGTTTTGTTTGTTTGGCAGCTTTCACTAATGTTGAATGTATGTTTCAAACTATAAATAGTCTGAAAGGATATAAGGAAAATAAATGCATCTTTCTAATCACTGATTGACAAAGTCACAATTTTTTGTTTTTGTACTCTTGAAATTTTTTTTAAAACAAATTTTTATACCTAAAAACAGCAACTCTATCCATGTTCTATATTACTTTAAACTTATTTTCAGTCAATAATATATATCATTTTTATTTTCTTTATATTCAAATATTTTCCTTTTACAGAAAAACAAACATAAATAACCAAAACAATAAATTACAGGGTGTCCCAAACATGTATATATATATACTTTAAATAGCTCTATTTTGAAAATGAACAGTATTTTAATAAACACTGCCCTTATAATTATTCGAAGTGTATGTATGCATTTTTTGGGACACCTTCTATAAGCCAGATAGTTTTGAATATTCCTGGAATTAATATTAAGATCTTAAGCCTTGTTTTCATATTGAAACATGATATTAAAAAGTAGGAAATATTACTCCAGATCATTGTTTCCAAAATGCTCCTTCTCCAACCAGGGACACCTACACCCAAAAGTTTTGATTTGGTAGGTCTGGAATGAGGCCTAGTTAATTATGACAAACAGCAAGGTTGGGATTCACTGAGAGAGTTTTTCTCATTACACATAATTTATAATTTAAACAGAGCCAGTTTCTGGCTTGACTAATCATTTTCATGCAATGACTGACAAAGAAAAAAAAATGAATTTAGATTTTGAAAATTAAAAATCATACTCAAAATCATGCCTAGATGCAAAATTTATGAATATAAAATCAGTAGTTAGAAACATTAGTTTTTGATGAGTTTTCTTAGGAGCAATCACTTAATGCTGGGTACAATTAAAAATAAATCAGATAATATTGCAAAACTGTGAAGATGACAAATTTATCTGAAAATATCTGAAAAACCCATAAAAGTGAATCAAACTGTAAAACACAGAAATACTAAAAAATATCTAAAAGGTTGCAAAGTTGATCCGTATTGCCAACTACCAGTATATGAAAAGGAAGCCACCACCATGAATTGTTGCTGAGGCATACATGCTTAGGGAGAGATTTCCATACAAGTTTCTGGGGATTCTACCAAAGATCAAGAGTGACTGGATCTTTTAATTAATATCCACATGAGGTAGAGATTTTTCAGTAGATTTTTAAATCAGACAGCTTCCAGCTATGCATTGTTAAAATGGTTTACCAACAACCATCGTGGGAGGATGGTGGAAGACCATAGTAGGTCATAGCTCCTTTAAGCTTCCTTTATTTAAAAGTAGGAACAAGGAGTGAGTGATCTGAACAGGGGTTAAAATAAGATTTTAAAATTAAGTTCACCCATTCTCTTGTTTTCCCAGTGGGGTCTGGCTCAGAAGAAATTGGAAGCTGAAAGAGAAGGCCATCTTCACGAGCATTCAGACAACACCGCTTCTTGGATTGTGTGAGTTATACCCTACTGTGGATATCCTTTCACCTCAATGAGCAACTATCTCACAATTAAATGGAATATGACTTATTTTCTCCCTCATTTTAGGAGTGATTATGCTGTCATCCAAACCAGACTTGGTAGGGCAACCAGGTTATCCCAGAGATTCCTTTTCCTCATAGTCATCTCCTCCTTTCCAAGTGCCAGTCCTTGTGTAAGTCCCACTCCAATCAAGGACTCCATTCTAAAAGCCAGTGGGCTGTCACTTTCCACTAGACATTATCTGGGAACAATTTAACTTGTTTTGGCCCAAATCAGCTTAGCTAGCCAGATGCTGAGCATGTTGAATGACTAAAAGCTAAGGCTTACAAAGCATTCAGTAAGACAAACTAGGCCCAGTTGGCGTGGCTCAGTAGTTGAACACTGACCTATGAACCAGGAGTCAAGGTTCTATTCCCAGTGAGGGCACATGCCCGGTTGTGGGCTCAATCCCCAGTGGGGGCGTGCAGGAGGCAGCCAACCAATGATCTGTCTCATCATTGATGTTTCTATTTCTCTCTCCCTTCCTTTCTGAAATCAATAAAAATATATTTAAAAAAATAAAGAAACTGGGCTGCAGATTTTTACATTGGAAGGTTATGGAACACAAGCAACAATGGTTATTATTCTGTTCGCAGAAGAAAGTTGGTGCGGGTATTAGGTACTTACCACAAAGAGCTCGCTTCCTATGAGGTCTGATATTGATATTATGGGTTTTCAGAACCTTCCTTGATATTAGAACACTCCTCATTCCAAATTCAGGTTTTAGGCCTTCCATCTCTTTGGCCATTAAGGAGAAACTCTTTGGCAGAGTGAGGATGGACTGTCTACTCTTATTCCTCAGAGGGCCACTATGTGGTGTGATAATTATGGAAATCCATCCTGACAATTATCCTCCAGCCCATAGCTAAATTTTGTGTTAATAAAAAAGGAAAAATAGATATTAATTCTCATGGTAAGGATATTTTAGAATTCGTTTGTCTTCAGAACCCTATGGGAGACCTAATCATTTGAAGAGACTGGAAGCCTTGATTAGTGGTCAACTTGACAGTAACTTGACCTCTGTTGACTGAGAAATTATTTCTTACCTTTTAGAATATTTTTCTCATTTACTATACTGGAAATAGTGTTTTAGAAGGGCAGCCAAATATATTAAGTTAAGGATTTAATGAAAATAACCTTTTAAAATATGCCACAGGGCTTATTAAGAAATATCTGAGATACCTTGCATGTAAAATTCATAAATAAAATGTGCATAATAGGAAATAGTGTTTGTAACACATATAATTTACAGGTATTTTTTGTCTTGATTAAAAATATGAAAGCAGTAGGTCTTACAAAATTTCAACAAATTATTTTTCTACAATTCTTCTTGGAATTAATGGGCTACATATCTATTTTAATCAGTGAGATGGGACTAATTTGTTTAGTGTTTGAAGCATGCAAATAACTTATGATCACTGACAGCAGAGACTAATTTCTTTCAGGGCACTGAATGATACTCGGGTAGCTGTCTCCCTGGAAAGGACAAGTGACAAAAGCACTACATACACATGGAATTCTATCAAAGAAAAAGAAACCACATTGAATTGAAAGGCCTTCTTTCAGCCTGCTCTCCAGGAAAAAAGAGGAATCTGTAGCTATAATTGGGCTATCTTTATGCCAATTTTGACTATTTCAATACAAACAAGCATAAAGCTAGAGTGAGGAGTAGCTTAGTATAACAAGCCTAAGATATTAGTTCCTCAGAATTTTGAGAACATTTCAGCCAGGAAGCACCTTCAGCCTATTCAATTAAGAGACATATATATTGATTTTATACCTAAAAAATTACCTTGAAATTTATTAGTATGTTTATATAGTAGCTGATTTTAAAAACCTCATGAACTTGACCACTTTTATGGGTGAATACACTTTTAAAGGTAAGATATAATAATAGCTCCCATGTTTTCTCTTACTATTATAATTTCTCTTACCATTCATTTTTTTCTTCCCCAAGTACCTATAGCAATTAGGTTTATACAAAATTACTGCTTGTCAGGTTTAAGAACATTTTTTTTTCAAATTAAATGAACATAAAAGGCCATACAGTTGGTAAATACCACTTTGTCATTTAGTTTTCAAAAGGGGTCTGCTCTCATATACATTGAGTTGATTTGCGGCTTCAACTCATTTCTGGCAGTTAAATCATAAGTCTCTAAAAATAAGGGATTATAAAGAGAGAAAGGAGTTACTAGTACAAACTGAATCTAATACCTATGTGAATTACAATAGGCTGGTTCCGATGAAATGAATATTTTTACCTTAGGCCACAGCAATGTAGTTTCAGATGGAAATAAAAGAAAGAATCATTGATTTGTCTCCCACAGCCTCTGGGCATTCCCGTATTGAGTTTAGCCTGGATAAACAGTTGTGATAATATGCCTAGCACCTACCTCTGAGGGACCAGTGTCAAATTAATCTCCATGTCATCAGTACCTTCTCAACAGGTTTTAAACAGTCTTCTCTTTCCCTCTAAGTCCCAGATCAACAGTTGTCAGGGTCTGTGTCAAGCTGTGCTTCTGCCCACATTGTGGCACTGTCAGCACTCTCAAATGATTTTTCAGCAGTGCAGGCGGATGCCTTCGGCCTCAATGCTTTTGGGGGCACTCTGTGCTGCTCACCCAGAGTCTCTGGCTGCTCTACAACTGTGCTAGTTAAGGGATCCACAGAAGGAACAACAAATGGCTACAATTAGCATTCGCCCTGCTCCCGCAAAAGAATTTCATTGCTATGGCAACAGGAGTTGCCCGGACAACATAGGGCTTTGGCTGAGAACAGTGTACTGTATTAAACCAAGAATGGAGCAAAACAGCCAGAGAGCAGCCTCTCAATTCATGGCACAAAGACCTCTGCCATTATATTTACATTTAATTAACGAGAAGTGATTTCTTAATTTTGTGAGGCAAGATTCTGGCTGTTAAATAACAGTGTGAAACAAAATAACATTTATTGATTCATTCTTTTAAAATTCTAGTAAAACAATGAGTGATTAGATTCCTCTTAACTTGATTTTCTTATTCCCTACCTTAAGAGGCATCCCTTACTTTTATTGCTACAATTGGTAGTATTTCCAAACCTATTTTTTCCTTCAATCAGTTGCTACGATATAAATGTATATAACCTGTGAAAATTAGCCTGTGCTTCCTTAAACCTGGATATTCACCCAAGCTCTGATGTTTATAATTGTATGAAGGAATGAGCAATAGTGTCTAAGCAATTTATGTCAAGAAGTACAACCTTGCAGGTCTCCTAAATCACTTGAAATCAAACAGGAGCATATTTATCACACTGTTTTTTAAATTGATTTGGTAGTAGTACAAGTAAAATGGAAAAGTTAGTTTAAATGACATAAGAAAGAGCTGCCTTGGCTGCCATGAAGTGGCTGTGCAGTCAGGCTGCAGAGTTGGACCAGGGCCGCTTACGGGCATGTAAACCAATCCTGCTGCTGATCCAGCACGTCCTGGCACCAAGAAGGGAATATGCTCCTGCAGCACAAGACAAGGAGGCTGGCTGGTCTAATTTGGCAATGGATGATCCTCTTTTCTAAAATTTTAAAAATGTAAATTCTTCTAGAATACTGTAGTCTCCTTCCCAGCCAACTTCCTTGTCAGCAAAGGACCAGATATTATCATTCACTGCAACTATTAACATTTATTGGACGCATAGTGCTTTGCATAGTTTGTTCAATTCAGTTAACACAAATACCCTATGAAGTGGGCACGATTTCTGCCCATTGACAGATGATGAGACCAAAGTGCCAAGAGATTTACTAACTCCTGGCATATAAGCAGTAAAACTGGAATTCAAAACTGAGTCCACCCTATAGCATTGTCTTTCCTTCAGCATATTGAAGGTGTTACACCACAAGGAGTAATAATGTAGCAATTTTAAAGCTTTGGTCTCTTTCAGAATAACAGTTAAGTACAAATTCTATAATAAAAAGTCTAAATAAAAATTAGTAGTATATATGATTGGCATAATAATGCTTAATTTGACCATATTTTATAAATAATTATCTGGGGATGTGGGGAAGAAAGGGGTGGGTAGAAAAAGAACTGAACTCTCATTGAGCATATTAACTAGGACTGCTTTTTGTACAAACATACAAATAGTCTGATCAGAAAGTGTATCCTTTAATTATTTGAACATTTATTTTCATTTTGTAAGGTATTTTAAAAAGAAAACACTTTAGTAGTAAGTCGCCATTTGTAAAAGGTGAGACTACTTTCCTGCCTGGCAGAAATAATCCTCTACAGCTCTCTAAATGCCATCTGGATAGTTCCCGTCAACCACAGTTGGTTAATGCCAGGCAAGCCAGGTCAGAGAACCAAAACAGAAATAATTTTGGGGGTAAGCAATGTTTTTATAATAGACAAATAAACTTGACTAAGTCTAATTTTAGTCCAACTATAGGTAAAGGGAAAATATTATAAGACTTTCCAGGAATTTCAATATCAGAAGTTTTTACTTTCGTAAATGACTAAATATTTACATAATTCTAATTTATGAAAATAAGAGTTTTTGTAAATTGGCAAACTTCAGAAAAAATGCAGTATAAAGTTTTTTCATGACTCCAAATACTATGGTAATGCAAGCCTGCAAAATACAGTATTTTATCAAATTGATAGCTTGGGACTCAAAATTGCATTACCTAGGTAAAATTACTTCATTTTGAACATGTTTGAGCAGTGGCAGTAGTGATACATTTATTTATTTATTTATTTGATAGAAAACAAAGGTGTAAAATAAGGGGGAAGAAAAGCAAAAATCCCCCATGACACTGACTGATGGCCAATATTTTCCACAGAATATCTACATTTTAATTTAATCATAATTAAGCTTATCATCTGAAATGAAATAAAGCACCCTATGAAGGTATTTGCAAAGCAACAAATTATAAAAGTGCCCTCCAATATGTTAAGATCAAATAAGAAAGCACCCCGGGAACTGTTAAATGCCATAAATTGTTTCACCAAAAATGGGTTAGCTTTTATAGGCTCCAAGAGATCACCCTTGATATTTACTTATTTTAAACTGATGGAGAAAAGAAGATAAAATGTATAAATTGCCTACCCTTCTAACTCATCCCTTCCAATCGACCTCTATTTCTAAAATCCCCTCTATCTATAGCTCTTTCTCCTGAAACATCTTCTTTTTAACTATTAAACAAATTTAAATACATGCTAACTCAAAAAAAAAAAAAAATCCCTCAGCTGGTTTTCCCACTTACTGTCACAAAACAGGAAGTTATACACAACTCCTGTCTCTGCCTTATCTTTCTGTACTCTAATTCCAGTATTTTTTAGTGCATCTTCCAATCCAGAAAAAGTAATTTCTTGATTCCATTCAAAGATAGGCAATGCACTGAAGTGATTTAGAGAATGGAGTTTACTGTCACAGATCTTGGTTCAGTCATTTATCAGCTTTACGATTTTGGGCAAGTTGCTTAACCTTTCTAAGCTAGTTTGAGACGATTACATAATGCACTCAATAATGCCTCACAAATAATCAAATACTGGCTACTATATTCTTTTTGGAAACTTATTTTTCTAAAAGAAGGTTTCCCATTCCCTCACTCCTTATGTCTGGGGCAATCTATTCTGTCTGTTTCTACCAGTTAGCAATGATCAACTTGAAAACAGAAGTCCCAAGTTTGAATTCTGGCTCTGTCATTTAGTAGCTGTAGTTATCTGCAAAAGGACAATTTCCAATAATAAACATAGCACATTGAGAATGAAAATCTAAATTGTTTGCTTACAGAGAAATATACTTCAAATTGTAAAAAGCATAGGTTCCAGTTTAGCCTCATTAGTTAATAAAGACAGATCCCAGACCAATCATCCTGTGTCACTTGGATATTAATTATCAGTCCTGTCAAAAGAAACCTAAAACATCTTCCATCAACTCCTCAGGAGACTCAATTACTACTATTTATTTATTTGAATTGTTGCTATTTGTTAGGCTCCATTGAGAATTTTCTATGTGCAGGGAAGATTAAGATCTCATGCTATGGATGACAAAACCGAGGCCAAGGATCAAGTAACTTGCTGAAGGTCACACAGCTAATAAGTAGCAGCTGGAACTCTTATCTCTATTCTGTAGAACCAACAGTTAGATCATTACATTACATCCACCTATAAAACCTACATTTTCAGTGTTCAATTTTTGTGTTTAAACGCATCTATGGTCTTTGTTCATATTATACACATATTCTCCTTAAAGTTAAATAAAACTAAAACTACATGGAGTCAGATCCAGCACTTACTTTCAACTATGTAGAAGGCATAGAACTTGATCCAATACCACACAACTTCTAAGCACTAAATGTTAACTGATATGAAAAAAATGTGCATGACCAGGGCAAAATCAAGGTAGTGTCACCTACATGATAGAAATAATTTGCAATAAAGTTATAAAATATTGAAATTTAAGGAACACAGACTCATTTAAGAAACTGAAAATCTGCTCACAAAATGCAGATGCTATTTATTTGATAAGGGGTTAAACACTTCAGGGGAATTAAGAATTTAAAATGACCTTGATGGATTAGAGTAATGGTTCATCAAAAATAGATGAAGTCTAATTAAGAGAACAAAATGATATAATTTAAAAACCAAAAATATATTCTGCAGATAAAAAATAGGAATGAGTATTTAGACACATTGATGGGGGGGGGGGGGAGGCAAAAATGGAAAGGAAAAAGAAACCCAAGGCACAGCTAAAACACCCGATTATCTATTGGTAATGAGTTATTTTTCTACCTGTCAATGGCTTACAAATCCAGCTGAACACTGGAATCACAAAGGGAGTTTTAAAATATATATAGTGTCTAGGGCCCATTATGGACCTGTTAAATTAGAATATGTGGAATAAAGTTCCATACTGGTGCCACTTAAAAACTCTCTAGGTGTGTCTAATGTGGCCAAGGTTCAGAACCAGCAATCATATTATGATTCTGAATACTCAGAGAAACAGGATGATCTAGATCAGTGGTTCTCAAAGTGTGGTTCCTAGATGAGCAGCACCTATACATTTACAAGAAATGCACATTTTCATGCCCCCACAAACTTACTGAATAACTAACTTCAGGCTGGGCCTAGCAGCCTGTGTTTTGATAAGCTCCCCGGGGTGATTCTGATGGATGTTGAATTGAGAAACCAGGCTCTAAGCTTAAAGAGCCAAATTACTTTTGCTTTCTTGTAGCATCTGTTTTTCTCTTATAATTTTACATGGTTATTATATACCTTCTTTTGTAAGCCATATAAATTATGCAAATTATATAGTTATATAAATTATAAATAAAAAAATCACATTTAGCAAAGTGATCACAATGTACAAGTACCTTCGCTGTTGAAATGCCTCTTATTTTAAATGAACTCATGTGGTGAATTTAGTGAAAAGAAATCGATTACAATTGATGTTAAAAACCATCTGGAAGAAAAGCCAGTTGGTGGGCTCAGTTTACCTTTCACCTGGCTCTGCTGGCATCAAGGAGACTACATTTAGTCACAAGCATCTTACTGATCCATTAAGCAGCTGCCTAATGACCCGCAATCCCGGGGGAAGGAGGTGCAAGTCCACTGTGATTCCAACCCCCTAACCAGTCATGTGCCATGAGATTTAGGCCTGGTTCTGGTTTCCATCCCCTTTTCTCCATCTCATTACTCCAGTCACTCAAGGGTTGATTTTATGTTCTATTATTAATAGCCAAAATGTATAAATAAACTGACTCCAGGGCTGGAAGCATTGAAAAATCATCACAAACAGCAATAACAATTGCTCCTTTTGAAGAAATAAGGTAAAAGAAATAACATTGAAGTTGATGATTTTCCTTAATTGATGACATAGTTTGATAAGAAATACTAAGAAAGTTTCTCTGCCCGCCTCCCCATTTCTGTTCTCCCTACCCTTCTTATTTTGTCAGTTGTAACAAAACTTAAAAAAGACACAATTTCACACTAATTAAAAATAAAAAATGACAATGAGACTATTTTGTTTGATTGGTAAAATTTTTGAAACATCTAGTGCAGTGGAGGGTCCAGTAGGAGTATAATTTAGCATGATGAAGGGATCACTTCACCATACCCAATCAGTGTGACAGTAGGTATAAACAGCATCACAACAATTCATAACTGTTACTGTAGTCTGAAGAAATATTGCTATCCTATATAATAAAAGGCTAATATGCAAATAAATCTAATGGCAGAATGACTAGTCACTATGATGTGCACTGACCACTAGGGGGCAGACACTCAACACAGGAGCTGCCCACTGGTGGTCATTGCACTCCCACAGAGGGAGTGCCACTCAGGCCGAGCATAGCAGCAGTGGCGAGAGCCTCTTCTGCCTTGGCAGTAGCACTAAGGATGTCCCACTGACCTGATGGCTTAGGCCTGGTTCCCATGGGAGTTGGCCTAAGCCTTCAGTGGGACAACCCCGAGGGCTCCTGGACCATGAAAGGGTGCAGGCTGGGCTGAAGGACGCACACCTCCCCCCCTCTCCTCCCCAGTACATGAATTTCATGCACTGGGGCTTTAGTTTATTATAATATTGTAGTAAAAGCATCTAAAGGTCAAATCCTGGGGAAGCTTGTTAAATAAGGCATGGCCCAACTTCACTAAGAATACTGTATATCAATTAAGACATTGTTAAGAGGAATTCATGTTACATGGAAAATACTCATAACAAAATTGCTATGCACAGCATGTCTGAATTTAAGAAAATATGCATATATGTTAAAAATTTGAAAATCAATGCCAACAATGTTTACATAAGCTATGGGTAAACTTTATTTTTCTCCTTTATACTTTTCTGTATTTTTTAAATATTATACTCTTAATAGATGTTTGCATCAGAAAACTCAAAGACATAGGATTTAAACAAACTCAGTGTTTACTTTACTTTAATGTGTGTATTTGATCCCAAATGCAGCTCAATTGGTTCAAGTGTAGCAGTCAAAATAGACTAGATATTAACTCTCATATTTTAGGTTGTGACTATAAATGTTAATAAAAATATTCAGTGTTAAGAAAAAAAAGAGAGAGGGAGATCTAACTCATAAAACAAACAAACAAAAAAAAACTACTACCACATTTCATAGATGAAGAAACATGGTAAGAACACATACTTACTAATTCCATAGAATAGAATCAATATTTTAAAAATCAGAAGCCTCTACTTCATATTAACACTTTAGAAAACTTAAAACTACCATAATTAATATGTTGCAAAATTGACTTTGGAAGACATTATAGATTTTTTTTTTAGATAAATAAATGAAAGTCATCTTTTAGAAGAAACATATATTTAATCACTTAATATGGCTTTCACTCATCAACAATAGAATCATGTGCTTGGGGTATTTTAAACATGAAGAATCTTTTCTTTGGTAATAGACTGTATTTAAAAGTAGTTTATAAAGAAGCCACTCAAATCCTATATAATAAAGGGCTGACATGCAAATAGACCAAACAGCAGAACAACTGGTCACTATGATGCACACTGACCACCAGGGGGCAGGTGCTCAAGGTAGGAGCTGCCCCTGGTGGTCAGTGTGCTCCCAGAGGGGGAGCACCACTCAGCCAGAAGCCGGGCTCATGGGAGCGGGCCTAGTCATCAGTAGGACATCCCCCAAGGGCTCCCGGACTGTGAGAGGGTACAGGCAAGGCTGAAGGGCCTCCCCCCATAAGTGTACAAATCTCTTGCACCAGGACTCTAGTTTTATCATAAAACTAAATTTAAATGTGTTATAAGTTTGTTACCTTGACAGCTTACCCAATTCATATTTGTGAGCTACAAGTTGAGTACAACATTTTATGACAATAATTTTCCACACTCAGTATTTCCTAATAAATAATAAGTATTGGGGCATATGGAATTTCAATTAGACTTAGAGTTGGGAGGCCAGACTTCAAGAGTCAGTTATGCAGTCATTTGTTTATTTCTTCCTTCATGCATTCACATATCTACGCATTCAAGCGTTCATTCATTCAACAAATGGTTTTCTAAATCTTTTGCATGACACACTCTTATTTTCTAGAATACCGTCTTGGAGTGTCCATAGTTCAGTTATAGATGCTAGTGGATCCCTGAATTGCTATCACATGACAACAAGGAGTAAAAGACAATGGACAGGTACATTAAAGGAAATTCAACAGAAGAGGGAAGCAGGCAGCAGATTTTACAACATGCTTGCTCTTTTAATGCATAATACTAACTGGAACTTTCATCCTAAGGTCTCGTAATTATTGGAAGATATTACCATAAAGTGACCCACAATCTTTCCTTTAATTAGCAGTTTGACATAAATGTTATAAAGTTCTAGAGCAAGCATGTCAAATTCACAGCTGGTGGGCCACATGCCTCATTTAAATTGTGGCATATGGCCCCTTGGCCGCGAGTTTGACATGTTTGTTTTAGAGTGTACCATATCTATTTGAAAAACATCTATGAACAGAAAAATAAGCAAAAGACTTGAACAGGCATCTCAGATAATAGGACATCCAAAAAGTCAAACTTATGAAACTATGCTCAATTTACTCATAAGGAAAATGCAAATAAAAATCACAATGAACTATCCTATCAGAACCGTTGAAATGAAATTCTTTTTCATTGCTGATGGATGTATAAACAGGTATAATCATTTTGGAAAACTATTGGGTGGCATATCTACTAAAACTGAACATATGCAAACCCAATGAAACAACAATTACATTCTAGGTCTTTACCTGACAGAACCAAAAGACATGTATAAGAATCACATATATTATTTGTAATAGACCAAGTCTAGAGACAAAATAAGTACCTACCAACAAAATAATAAAAAAAGGATATATTTATAGAGTGAAATACTAAATAACAATAAGGATGAACAAACTAAAACTTTACACAACAAAATGGATACAAAATGTATGACTCAATTTTTAAAAAGGACGAAGTAAGACTAGCTTATGTTCTCACAGTTAGGACCTGAGTGGGATCTGAGGTCATGAATGGGAGGAGCCAGATGGGGCTTCTGTGTTTCTATAATAATACTGTTTTTGGCCTGCATACTGGCTGCATAGGTAAATTCACTCTATGAGCATTTATCAAGCCACATACTTGGGAACTGTGTGCTTTTCTAGATTTATGTGAATTCATCAGTTAAAAAATATATTTTTAACAATATGTTTTTATTGATTTCAGAGAAGAAGAAAGAGACAGAGAAAGATAGAAACATCAATGATGAGAGAGAATCTCTGATAGGCTGCCTCAATTAGGGATGGAGCCCACAACCTGGGCATGTGCCCTTGACTGGAATTAAACCCAGGACTCTTTAGTCTGCAGGCTGATGCTCTATCCACTGAGCCACACCAGCTAGGGCTTAAGTTTACTTTTGAAATAAAGGAAGAAGCAAAACAAGTATAAGAACAGTTTAAACAAAACAAAACCTTTCCGTGCAACACATAGGGCCAAGTAATTTAGAGAGAGAGAGAGAGAGAGAGAGAGAGAGAGAGAGAGAGAGAGAGAGAGAGAGAGAGAGGCCCTATAATTTGTATATTGATAGTCTTTTATTTCCAATTTTAAAGAAGATCTTAGTGCAAAACTGCAAGAGGATTCTAGCTAGGATCAGAGATCTTGTTTACTTAAGGAATATGTGACAATATGGGAAAAAAATAGATTACACTTCCTAAAACAGAGAGGCAAGGGAAGTATACCAGGAAGGTATACAAAGCTCAACTGTCTTTAAATAAACATCTAGCAGAGATAAGTTAATTTCTAGGAAATGTCAGTTTCTAAAACACAGTACTTAAGAGTTACTGACTTTCCTTACTTCAGTCCATCTATAATAATAAAAGAGTAATATGCTAATTAGGCCAGATGTCCTCCTGGATTACCTTCCGGACAAAGCTGGGGCTGAGAAGGAAGCCCGGGGCCCGGTGCCTGCCAGTGGCCAGAGGGAAGCCTGCCTGGGTCCTGGGTGCTAGAGGGAAGCCAGTGCTGACAGTCAGGGGAAGGCCTATTCTTGCATGAATTTTGTGCATTGGGTCTCTAGTTACTTTATACAAATTTATTTCTTACCCTGAACAGATCATGTACTTTTATGTTTAGGTGAAAAAAGGGAATGGAGATCAGCAAATGAAAAGAAGGTTAATTGAATAGAGAGTAACAGGCCATGTGGTTTCTAGCAAGTAAACAGAAAACAGAGAGACCAAAAAAGTGATGAAAACCTTGAGGCTTATTAGAGAGGTCTCTGTTGCCAAAGGCTGCAAGTGCAGCCCAGATCCAAGGAGAACCTCCCGGGCAGTGCTTCTCTCTGTCCTGCAAGACTGTCCTGGGTAGCTCTTCATTTATTTCTGCTGCACAGTCTGAATTCAGCATCACTGTCATCAAGTGAGAAGTCTGATGACAGATCACAGTCAATTTTAAAAAATTGTTTTCTCTATTTACTCCCCTCCTTTGACACAAAAGGAAGACTATAAAAATATATATGAAAACATGCTTTACATCCAGTGATAAAATATACTTTGGATTATAAATAAAACCCTGTTCATAGTTTATCAAACATCAGCTTAAGAACTCCTCAGGCTAACCATAGTAACAAGAAGTAAGTGGTAGAAGACCTGATAAAATTGTATGAGTTGTGCCTTATATTTGTAGTTTTGAAGTTCTATGTATTTTGAGGTACTGGCTTGTCAGAACTATGCCTGACTAACATGGCTCAGTGGTTGAGTGTCAAGCCATGAACCAGGAGCTCATGGTTTGGATTCCCAGTCAGAGCACATGTCCAAGATTACAGGCTGGATCCCCAATAGAGAACATACAGGAGTAAGTCAATCAATGATTTTCTCTCATCACTGATTTTTCTATCCTTCTATCCTTCTCTCTTTCTCTCCCTGAAATAATAAAAACATATTTTAAAAAATACAATAAGATGGTATTAACATCTAAACAGTATTTCCTGGTTCATCTTTTCAATATAAAAAAGTTGGTATATAAGGATTTTGTTTTTATTTGCCTATTATATTAGCACTTTTCTGCCTTAAAATGCTTTAATGGGTAAAGTATCCTAATATATAAAAAGTCTGGGTCCGTAACGACCAGTAATGACCACAGGCTCAACCTGACTTTAGGCTAGGGAGCTGAGGGAGCTGGAGCTGTGGACCCCTGGCCACCTACGGTGGCAGCTGGAGGAGGGAGTTGTGGCCCAAATGACCAAAGGACCGGTCCAGCTTTCACTGTGTGGCGGGGCAGGGTGCGGAGGCTCGTGGGGCAGGGGCAATGAGCAGGAAGTTTGTGGGGCGGTGAGGCCAAGGAGCCTCACAGGATGGGAGCAGTGAGCATGGAGCTTCCCGGGGTGGCTGAGGCAGAAGAGCATTGCAGAGCAGGGGTGCCGAGTACGGAGCATCAATGGGGCGGTGGAGGCGAGGTGGAGGCGTGGGGTGGGGGCTGTGACCATGGAGCTTCACAGGGTTGCTGATGCAGAAGAGCATTGCAGGTCGTGGGGAGCAGAGGCCGAGGAGCCTCGCGGGGTAGGGGCTGTTAATGTGGAGGTTTGCGGGGCAGGGGCCACAGAGGTGGAGGAGTGACGCTGGGCAGCAGTCCTGATTGCAGCTAGGCATAGGGCACTTGCACTATTTAATCATGTGCAGGGCTACTAGTTCACAAATCCTATACAACAAAGAGGTAATATGCAAATTGACGATCACTTCAACACACAAGATAGCCATCCCCATGTGGACACAAGATGGCTGGCAGGTGAGGGCAGTTGTGGGCAATAAGGCCAGCAGGGGAGAGCAGTTGGGAGTGATCAGGCCTGTAGGAGAGGACAGTTGGGGGAGAGGGGATCCAGGCGTGCAGGGGAGGGCAGTTGGGGGTGACCTAGCCTGCAGGGAAGGACAGTTGGGGGGGACCCAGGCCTGTAGGGAAGGACAGTTGGGGGGGCAGGCTTGCAGGGGAGGGCATACAGGGGTGAACAGGCCTGCAGGGAAGGGCAATTAGGGGCAATCGGGTTGGCAGGGGAGCCGGTAGGCAAAGATCAGGCTGGCAGGGGAGTGGTTAGGTAATCAGGCTGGCAGACAGAAGTAGTTAGGGGCAATCGGGCAGGCAGGCAAACGAGTGGTTGGGAGCCAGCAGTCCTGGATTGTTAGAGGAATGTCTGCCTGCCCATTTAGCCCAGATCAGGCCTGAATGGGTAGTCAGACATCCCTCTAGGGCACATGTGTCAAACACAAGGCCCGAGGGCCAAATCCGTCCCGCCAGGCCTTGCAATGTGGCCCGCACCGCGCTGTCATCACTACACTCCGCTGCATTTCCATCACAATGACAGTTTATGACTGTTCAGTAAACCATTTGGCCCGCGATTTAGGCTGGATTTTAGATTTTGGCCCCTTCTCTGATTGAGTTCGACACCCCTACTCTAGGGTAAGGTGACCAGTCATCCCGTTTTTGGCGGGACAGTCCCGATTTTTAACAACTTGTCCCGCATCCCACGGCATTTTTAAAAAAGTCCCGATTTTTGGAAAGAATCATGGCACAAATTTCATGCACCGGGCCTCTAGTAATTTAATAAGCCTAATGATCATATTTCACAATAAAAAATTAAAAAAAAAAAAAAACCTGCCAGAATTTTTTGAGGCTGCTATAATGGATCAGGTAATGGTAACTAAAATTGACATATGAGGTAACATGGATACACCGCCATTTTCTTTAGGATATTTCAGTGTTTCTTTATTTCATTATTCCTTTAGAATTTGGAGACAGCTCCTTTGACTAATTAACCAAAAGAGGTTTAACTAATAGAAGGAGATTGCAAGCATAATTAGTTAAATGATAATGTACATAGCACTTAATGATCATTACCATTTATTCTAATATCACTGCTAATAAATGTGGAAGTATTTAAGCCAAATGCTGTCCTATCACAACAATGTCATCAAGTCTAACACAAATAATTTCTAATTTACTTGGGAGTCAATGGGACATTCAGCTTTTTTAATGCATGTCAGTGCTTTCTTCAATCAATTTATAGACCCTTTTGCAGTAGAGACATATTTAATAGTTATCTCTTTAGCTAGACTACATATAACAAGGGGCCACTGTTCCCCTTCAAGTCACAAATAATCCACCTATACTAGTGAAAGCCTTGGCTTTCAGAGGTGGTTGTAATGTATTAAGATACTTACAAAAGAGCCACTGATTATAATGTTAATGTTTCAAAATGCTAATTTCATCCCATTCTCTTGTTTTTCTAAGGATTCAGTTTAGTCATCAACTTCTTATTCTGTACTGAAAGGCTACATTTCCTCTAAATGGCAAAAAAAAAAAAAAAAGTGGAACTTGATTTTTCCCTATTACTCATTTCCGTCATTATTTTCTCTCACATTAGACTGACAAGGGAAGAAAATAGTGAGATGTGCTGTAAAATCACTGACCAATATTATTTACAGAACACACAAAAAGGTTGGACACATCCACTGTATTTGAAAAAGCACATGTACTATCCTGAGCTAGGGGCACTACCATTATTGCCTCATTGCCTACCAGTCTTAAGGAAGGCACACTAAAGAGCGCTCCAGTTTCTAGATCATATAACAATGATATTCTGAGAGCTAAAACAGAGAGAAGTCCTTTTAGGTTCATATACAGTATTGAGAGAGAGAAAATGAAAAATAAAAAAATAAAGGTACTTTCAGTATGTTTTAGGAGAGGAAGAGGTAGGTAATGAATGGAACTGACTTCTGGTTCTATCTTAATAGGGATAAATTAAGAGGTCTTCCTATCATGAGTGCCTGCTTGTTGTTAATTAAAACCTTTAATATTTCTAAACTTTATTTTGTTAAAGCTATTGGTACTATCTAATCTTATTTTCATCACTGAAATCTTTTATATTATTGCAATTATTAACTATGGTATAATTCTCCACATTTTCTGTTTACTAAGAATTCCCTTGTTTGATCTGTTTTTTTTTTCCCTTTTCTTTTTTCCTCAAATGTTAGCTGATGAATCCTCATTCAAATTCATATCTAAGATAAATTTTGTGTGAGTGACTAGGTTTGTTAATTTGTGGTCCTCTCTGTGGGACCCAAGTATTTTTTGGAGGCTAGGGGTTCCAATACAACCATTTGAAGACCTTTTCTTTAAACTGTTCATTACCTTCAGAAGAATATTTTGTGATCTGCCTTGAGTAGAAGTGTAGCTCCTACGGTCAAGGACTAAGTGGTTAGAGGGGCCAGGGAGGCCTTCCTCTGTGTTGACATAATCCATTTTCAGAGGCACACCTCATCCCTGGCTGACTGCCACTCTAGAGCATCGCCATTTTTCTAGACGATACACCTCTCCTCTCAGGGTTGGGAGGAGGAAAGAGAAAGCAGCATCATGGTTACAAGTCTGGATTTTGGAGCCACACCGCCAGATGGAAGTCGAACTTCTTTACTACCCCTCCACTTCCATCTCTGTGTCCCATTCCTTCTGCCCACTGCTCCTGGGACCTGCCATTCCTCAGCCCTCATGTGTCCTGTGAGGAGTAACAGTCTGTTCCTCATTGGAGTCACCTGCTGTTGTGGGTTGAACTGTGTCCCCACAACAATATGTTGAAGTCCTCACTTCCCAATTGTTGTGAATGTAAACTTATTTAAATATAGGGTCTTTGCAAATGTAACCAAGTTAAGATGGGGGTCACACTAGAACAGGGTGAGCCCCAACCAAATGACTGCTGTCCCCATAAAAAGGTCAAGAGGAGAGACTTAAGGAAGAAAGTCAAGTGCAGTTGCAATCAGGGCACAGCAAGGCCCGCCAGCCACTGTGAGACAGGAAAAAGAGACAGACTCTCCCGCTAGGAAAGAACTGACCCTGCCAACACCTTGATTTCAGATGTCCAGTCCCCAAAACTGTGAGGAATACTTTTCTGTTGTCCCCTAGTTTTTGGTGGCCTGTTATGGAAATGAATTCACCTGCACTCCAGTTTCCTCCTTCCTGCATCACCTTCTCTATTCTGTCTTTAAAAGTTAAAGATGTTCCAGGTTAAAGAGGTCTTGATTTCATAGAAGTTGAAATTGGTCCTTGTTACTCCTCTTTTGGGCTTTGTGGTGAAAGGAGGATAAACATCTTTATTATTATGTTTGAAAACCAAAAACATCCATAGTATTTTAATTTTTCATATTTTTTATTCTAAATTAGTTCATTCCACTTAATGCCCTTTAAATGCAGTAGAGAGAGCATTCAACATAAGAAAATCAATTTCAACCTCTCTCATTACCACACCCATTCTGCCTACCACTGTGATTTTGTTGGAGAATTTATATTAATTTTCTATTGACAAATGCACCATATTAGGATGGTGGAAAAGGAAAAAGAATGAGGAAAAACTAACATATCAAATTTATATCTACTCAATTCTAGGTAGTTTAGTAGCATACTCTTATATATTTTCATTTAATCTTACAAATAGTCTATAAAGCACATAGTATAATTTCTTTTTTTTACAGCTGAGGAAAAGGAAATTCAAAGGTGAAATAACTTGCTAGGGTCACCCTATTAGTAAGTCAAGTAGTCAAAACAAATGCAAAAGCCCGAAGTGACTCCACACTGTTTTCAAGGTCAGACTGCTTGGCCAGATCACTCAAGGCTACTATCAACAGGATTCAACCATCTGGCTAGTCTTATGCTTTCACAAATTGCCAGTGAATAAGTACTACCTCTGGTGTTTTTAAAGTTAACTACCCTGTTTCCCCGAAAATGAGACAGTGTCTTATATATATATATATATATTTTTTTTTTCTCCCAGAGTTGTGCTAGGTCTTATTTTCAGGGGATGTCTTATCTTTCCATGCGGTAGGTCTTATTTTCGGAGGATATCTTATTTTCGGGGAAACACGGTATTATGTGCCAGTCAGGCACTTTGCAAAAATTTTTAATACTGACAACAACCTTAAAAAATAATTTCCGTACTTGTGGCTACTCCAAACTGACCTTTAGTGAGGGCAAATAAAAGTAAAAATATAAAACTAAATCTAATGGCACCTTGGAAATGAGTTTAGCACCAAGTGTTATTTTATGGAAACAGATCTGTCACATAGTTGGCGCACACCTGGAAAAACACCAGCTACATCAGGGTCACCTACCCTTCCATGCACCTTCCTCACGTGTAACATTCATTGCTCAAACACACATCACAAGGTGTGCCAACAGAGGATGCACTGTTTCCCGGATTAACTATTTTAAAATATGAAATAGCCTCTAAAAATGGGCTGACTCTGCTTGGTGGGTACTCTACAGTTCACTCTGTCTGCCTTCTGCCAAACTAAGCACTATGGCTACATTTGGAAGAGCCTAAGCAGCACCTCAGACTTTTACTTTATTTGCCTTCTTTAAGCAAAAGGAGAAATTTAGAATGAGCCAAAAATTTTAAAAGATCATAATAATTAGTTCACTACAGACAAGGAGAACAAGAGACATATTACTCGTAACAACTATTTCAGGGAAGTGGAGAACATTACTTTCCTTACATAATAGTTCTTTATCTCCTTTTCATTCAATTTGGTCCCAGCCTTCAGCATAGATTTTCGAATACTCATTAAATAAAAGGCATTTGCTATTTCTTGCATAAATATCCTTTTAAAACAACTGCAAGTCCTCAGTACTTGAGAATTTTCTAATCTGTTCATGCTTAAGGGTCTGTATGATAATGTGACTAAGCCAAAAGGTTGTCCTGACCTGAGTATAAATTAGCCAGGCCTTTCCCTTCTACCCACAGGGCATCCTTACCTAGGCAGGAGCCCCGCTGAGTACTTCCTTCCTTTTGCTTGACTACACAGTAAGTAGGAGAGACTGATGTTTGAATAAAATGTAAAATCAACCAAACCTCTTTACATTCCTGGCTCAGAAAAGTCTCCTTAAAAATATTTAAGTCTTTTGACAGTTACAGGTAGCATTTGATTCTGCTTGAAAGCCCAAGTATAAGGGTGCCAAAAACAATTAGTATTTTAATAACTCCCTTTCTTAGGTTACTTGGCAGGCACAAGTTTATCAGAAAGAGAACAAAAAAATAAGCCAATGACTTACAGTAAAAATTACCATATAATTTTACTATATTATTCCTATGCTCTGTCTACTTTAAAATAGGATACACTTGAAAGAAATGGCAATGGTGGTTGTCAATATTTACTACTTTGACAGACAAGGTTTTTTAGCCAAGAACTGGATTCACATTGTGGTCACTGTTTTCAAAGAAGCCTTAAGGCAGACATGATTGAAAACCTTACAAATTTCATAATTCTGCTTTAAGACAAATTCTTGCTGTTTGGGGAAAAGGTAGGTTAAGAAATAAGGGAGCCACAACTGAATGCTTTAGGGAAGGGAGGGTTATGTGTGAAATTTTGATAAATAACAAAGCCTTTTTTTGTGTGTGCCTCTCAGAGTTATTTTGTGGAGAAATAAACTAATTCAAAAATATCTAACTAGCTTCACATCTAATTCTGACTTCAAATCTTAAGAGTGGCAGAGCAGCTGTGCCTGGAAGCAATACAATCTTATTTCTATAAAAATCTCTCAAAGCTCCATATATAAGTGGGAGAGTAAAAATAGATAATCAGATCCAAATTAAGGCTATTAAGAATTGATTTAATGTAAAGATAATATACCAAGATTTTGTTTAGGATATGGTTATTCACTAAAAATGCATAATACTTGTTTGTCTAAAATTTTGATTATGTTTTATCTTATTTTGTTCTAGTTAAACAGTTTTATCATTAGGGATTTTAATTGCATATAGTTTATAGATTTTTTCTGATTACTCTATATCCATCTCACTGAGAAAATATATTCCACTGTACTACTTAATAAAAAGAAACCATCTAATAAGGATGTAATCAGATTCAGGGAGAAGCAGCATGAGGTGAGATCTCTTTGTCACAGATGTTTACAGTCTGTCTAGTACACAGGGGAAGGGATGTCCTGAAGAGAGTAAAAGAGAGGAACACTAGTCACTCAGTGGTATACCACTGAGTTGTACAGAGAAAGAAAGAAACAAACAACAGAAGAAAAATAATGAGAAAAATCAATTCCTTGAAAGTCTTCTTTCAACCACATGTAGGCTCCATTATTATCTAATCTTCCTCCATTTCTTCATAATTTTCTGTCTCTCACACACTTCATCATTCACTTGGGTTCAATCCTAAGATTTTAGCCTTTGGTTTACCATTCTCTAAGTCTGAAGATTTTCCTTTAGATAACTCATTTGCTTATGCAGCCTTAGCAACTCTCTTGAGGGTCTCAGCCCAGAGCTCTAGACCTGACTTCCTTCTTCAATCGGTAAAACACTGATTCTTTCCTGATCTCTTATAGCCAACCCATGTCAGCATCAAGGTAGCTATATTCTTTTCAGGTCTTTCAGAAGATTGTCACTTCAGTTCCATACAAACTGCTCAGACCTGCCATTTTCTTTTTTGTTTCTTAAGACATTTTATTGATTTTTAGAGAGATAGGAATAGAGAGGAGGAGGAGGATGAGAGAATAGAGAAAATATTGATGTGAGAACAAAACATTGATCAGCTGCCTCCTGCATTCCCTCTACTGGGGGTTGAGCCCACTACCCGGGCATGTGCCCTGACTGAAAATGGAACCAGAAACCTTTCCATTCAGGGGATGACGACCAACCAACTGAGCCACACTGGTTAGAGCAGACCTGTCATTTCCTGGCTCAAAAACCTCTACAGTTCAAATTCTTGGTCTGGCATTAGACTCTTGATATACTTTCCCCCTATCTGGTCCTTTATTATCAATTAGGCCAGTTGATTCAGCAAAACTCAAGTAAGGTCTAAACTTTATAAAAATGCATCAACACTTAGATTATCTTGATTTAAAAGAGTTTTATTTTCTACAGACTATAGAAAAATCTGTAAGTCTGGAATGCACACTACTGAGTAAGGAAATGAAATAATGCCCTGTGCTCATTAGCAAATGCTTTCTTTTGTTTTATTTACTGTTGTTAAATGTTGCTTAATTAAGCAAGGTGAAAAAACTTAACTCATAAGTAACCCCCCATTTCTCAGGAGTGAATAATCCAATCAAAATTAAACCACATCTTCCACATTTGATCTAACAACCTTTTGAAGCCAAGACCAGTGATGATCAAGGAGCTCCTTCAGATACCATTTTAGGGAGATGAGAGGGATTAATTGTGTTCACAGCCTAAGCTTTAGCAATTGCATATTAATCCCAAGTATTTGGGTGATATTGAGAAATCTGATTTTCTCAATATATATTGTCCAATTCAAGCCTAAATCTAAAAATGTCTGTTCATTCTGTGCATTCTTACTAAACATCCATGTATCAGGCATTAGACCAGCTAAGTACTGGGGTCACAGCAGTAGACCAGAGAGATACCCTCCTTCATTGCCTTGTGTGCTCCCTGAAGGAGCTCATGAGTAATGTGATAGACATCAAATAAGAACATTTTTAGGGAAATGAATATTGTAAAATGGAAAAGACTAGGGTGCTAATTTGAGTGTTATTATTTGTGAGAATAAGAGCACATGGTTTTACAGGGACCAGAATGGCCCTGTAAAGGAAAGGACCTCTTGAGAAAGTACGTATGTGTGGTTGCTTTCTTGGTTCACCCTTGTCCTTGGGTTTTTGGCCTTATTTCTACTGATTTCTCAAAACTCAGCTTGGATTTCAGGTCCTTCTAGAAGCCAGGCCTGAATTGGTCTTCCAGACTTCTTGATACTTGCCCACACCCTGTGTGTTACCCTTAACTCAGCATTAAGCAAATATACAGGTATGAAAATTATTACTCATCTATCTTCCCAGTGGATGGTGAATTTTTAGATGGTATCTCTATATCTTAAATGCCTAACAAGTGTTTAATAAATTTGATAAGTTAATGAATGAAGATTTAGCAAGGAAAAATGCCAAACACTTAATTTCTGCTTAGACATTAATAGGTAAAACGAAAGATCAAACAGGTAAAGGCGTTAACCATAGTATTTTTGTTAAAGGTTTGGAGCACAGCACAAGGGCTGGGTTACTCAGTGTGTACATTCTGTGCTTCTGAAGTTGACAGAAGTTAGAATGCTTGAGGCCATCTTTTGTGTACACACACACACACACACACACACACACATATACACACACACACACCAAGGTCTGAGAGGATACTTTGCCAGGATTTTCTAATTGTAAAATAAATATGCCAGATTATATATATATATATATATATATATATATATATATATGTATATGTATATGTATATGTATATGTATATGTATATGTATATGTATATGTATATATATGTAAATCATCTGTGATCTTTCTAACAGAGCATGCATTTATTTTAATGAATATAGATGCTTGAATATAGAGTTTATTGAAGGAATAAAAAGTAGTCGTACTGTGTTTCCCCGAAAATAAGACATCCTCTGAAAATAAGACCTACTTACAGGTTTCCTTCTGAAATATAAGGCATCCCCCTGAAAATAAGGCCCCCCTAGGCTAAACATGAGAGATTTGGTCCACTGATTCTGAAAGAAATGGAGTCACAGAAATTCAGCAGGAAATTCAGGAATTGGATTGTTATGGTGATGTTCCAGAAGATGATGATATGATTGTCATTGAATAAATGAGTAAATTCTTGATACTGTAGGATTCACAGTTTGTCTGGTTTCTGTTGACAACTACTGTACTACTGTACCATATACAGGTTAAAAATTTCCTTTATTTTCATTTAACAATAAATGAGTACCGTATTCTTCTTTATGGAAAAATAAGACATCCCCTGAAAATAAGACCTAGCGCAACTTTGGGAGCAAAAATTAATATAAGACACTGTCTTATTTTCGGGGAAACAGGGTAATTCCAGGAGGTGATGTACCTTATAATCCAGCCTCAGAAGAGGAAAAGAGTATACATAGTGGTTCAATCTTGGAATAAGAGACTAGACACACCAGAGGCTGAAAACCTCAGAGAGGTTTTTCTAGTTCAACCTTATATCATGAGGAAAAAAATGTACACATATGCATTGGCTCAAGGATGGGAACAACAGATATGGATTTGAACAGCTACATTCAGAACACAACATGGCAGAGAGATTAAGAACTAGACAGGCCCAGGGCCTAAGCAAACTATCAAACCCGTTTAATCCTTAGTTATGTTCAACTATAAAATGGAGACTAAAGTAGTGACTACTTGGTAATAGTACTGAAAAGATTAAATAGGAAACATTCAGCATAGTGCTTGGCATGTAATAACCCTACAGAAAATTTTATAAATCTTTTAATATCAGTTTACAACATACTATCAACTACTGTATATTTGTAGAAAGTATAAGTATCAGACACTAGTTTTGTTTAAGTACATGAAAACAAAAAGTAAAAGGGATTATGTGTTACATTTCAATCACATAGTTCAGTTTTCAATGAAAATAATTTTCAGAAATAGAAAATTACAAATAGGCTTGAAATGTCAACATTTTGTAAAAATAATCATGATCCTTGTAATATTCCTTCCTTTTCATATTCTTCATTTTTCAACATCCATTCTAATAAATCTATCTTTTACATACTGTTCTTAAAAGATTAATTTGGTCATTTGGATTTTTCTCTCACTTGCTTAAAAATGTGAAGTGAAAACACAGCAGAAATATAAATAAAAAATTAAGTTTAAAAAACATGTCAACCCACTACATTTATATTACAATAGAGAATTTGATATTTGTGTTATATCTCCTTTGGCTGGCTCTATAACCTACAATAGCCTAGGACTTCAGATAGTATATATCAGGTTTAGTAAAGATGGAAATGCATTGCTTATCTGCTTTTACAAAATGGACTGAAACATCACAATTTATATATGTAATTTACAGGAGCCTGGACACTTTCCTAGCATGACAGTCACAGAAGGACTGGGTCCCTGAGGCCAGGGCACAAATTTATCTTAAGTAATTTCCCCCTACATTACATCTAAAGTATTTATTTAAACTTCAGCATGGCAGGGGTATAGATATGCCATTATAATCATACTAGAGGCCCAGGACATCCCTCTTGCAATCTGGAACCTGCCTGCCTGCCTGATCGCGCCCTCCCTGTCTCCCCAACTGCTCCCCTGGTGGCCTGGTTGCTCCCTAACTGTCTGGAAGGAAGTAGGATATCCGGAAGATGTCTGGTCACCAAGTCTAATTAGCATATTACCCTTTTATTAGTATAGATCATGACCATCGTGTTGCCTATGCTTTAATGACTTACAATGTGGGCTGCATTATTTATTTTATTTTACTACTAATAAAAAATAATCAAAGGATCTATATATAACCAAAAGAAAAATGCGATGGAAATCAGAACTGCAACATGGCCTTAACTGTGTCAATAACTAGATATGTAGTTTTGAGAAGTTTTTAGCCTGAGTTTCCATCTATGAAACACATTATCTATGAGGTCCAGGAAAACACTGTCCTCTACACTGTTTGCCATTATTTCGAATGTCACAATAATTCTAAACCGTAAACTCTAATAAGGAATTAATGATCCACAACAAATTTATCTGATTTCTTACAATTATTTTTTACTATTAGAGCAGGAGAAGGCAAAACAACAACAAAAACTTACTGTTGAAAAATGTCAAAAGATCTATATAAAACTTTGCTGTAGGGTTTCACCTTTCCTCTTCTTTTTAAAGCATCTATTATATGTTCTTTACCTTGAGCAGTAGATCATCATAACCATGTCTTTTACTTACCTCATAATTATTTTAGACTCTCTTAAAAATTTGATACATTTCTCTACTCATGCATCACAATTAGTGCTAAAACTTAACTACTTAACTCATCTGCACTCCAAATCTGTCAAGTATTTTCCATTTAGAAATCTGGTGAAGTTGGTGACACTCTCACCCTGAGGAAATGGCAATCACAATGGGTGAATTATGTTTTGACTAAGGAAGGTAAACAGAACCCCATAATACTTAACAGTGAGAAAAAGGGAAATAAAGTAAATAAAATCAATCAACACAAACCGGCATCTTGAGACTGGTATGCAGTAGTTGGGTAGAGATTTCTGAAAGGATTCAATATCATAAATACCAGAGACTAAGTTAACTCACCTTTTCAGTGATTCTAGCACATCCATCCATAATAATATCATATGAAGCTCATCTGCATTAATAATTTTGTCAAAATGCGGGTCATAGTATTTCAAACTGTACTGGCAAATGTCATCGAGTAAAATAGGTAACAATTCAACATTTCAAATTGCATCTCCATGTACAGTAAGTCCACTACTTAAAATAGTAATATGAAAGCACAATGCTTTTGAAAGAGTACACTGGACGACAATGATCAGAAATGTCTGAAGTAATTTCAAATAATAAAAAAATTCACTCAAGACCTAAAAGAAGAACTCTAAACACTAGCTCAGGCAATACTGTCAGGCAGCAGAATCTGAGTATACAATCTTATAACAAATGTGTAGATCCACACGTTTTTACTATTATAGTTATATTGAAACTTGAGAACTTCACAGCAGTCTACTGAAATCACAGATCAATGGGATAAAAGTAGATAAGAAGAATGTGCAATTTATGAATACTGTTTATTACCATGGTTACAAACTTTCAGAACAGGCCTCTGAGACATGGGACTGAGACTCTGCCGAATATCTGTTAAAACAAAAATATAAAAGAAGTTTAATATAGAGGTCTGTTCATCTCAAGAAGTGTAACAGTATATTTTCCAAGTTTAAGTATATCTAGAAGCAAAGCAATAATGTTATGACTTTTACTTCCCATTTAATTATGCTACTGTGAACTCCACTGGGATGAAGTACATATGGCTCTTCAGCTGAGACTTGTCACACTAATCAGGATTTCCTAGGTTCAGTGCATTGATTTGTAATGTGCTACTGACACCGGCCAACTGGAATGCTTTTCTCTCTGACATTTGTCATCGCAAGGGAAGGATTAAGAAAACTTATGAAACTTCTGAGGAATGGTTGCCCACGGCACTACATTCTTGACACATGACTTTAAAAGAATTAAAAACTATAAGAGGGCTGTTCTTTGTGGTAGTTCCCTAGAAAGTAACATGAAACAAGAATAACGTTCACCTTTTGGCTTCGGTGTCCTTTTTCTTCGATCGCGGAAGGCAGCCCCCGACTGCAAGGCCTCCAGCAGACTATCCATCACTCCTGTCTCATCACCCTCTGTGAGAAGAGATGCAGGGGTTACCATAGCAATGTCAAGAATACACAGAAACCATGATGGTGATGATAGAGGAAATAAGATCAGATGCCAGGACTAAGCCAGCAATTTCAAAATATGATAGGACTTTACTTCTCTCATAAATCAAATAGCCTTTAATGAAATCTGTCTCATTAGTGCTGTGCTACTGTCCACTATGAGGACCGAGTTCCATTGATTCACTTCAGAGCACTGCTTTTATAGGCCAGTGACACGATAACTTTAGAGAATGTAGTTCTCATCATATCTGTGTCTTGGGTTATCATAAATATCATTTCCCTTGTAGAAATGGATTATTTTCAAAGCAGCAGCTTTAGTTCTAAAATCGACCAGGTGTGGAAGTGCTTTTGTTGGTGCTATTGATATTCTGCTGTCTAAACATATTGCACAAAATTGTATTTCCACGCTAACTTTTGAGAACATGACTCCAACAATTGATTGTTAATATCAGAGGATAATCAACCCCTAACTTTAGGTGACATACAACAATCACTATAAATTTTTACAGAATGTATGAAAAGTCTGTCTTCTATAATAAAGAAGAAATGGAGGATTTCAAAAACCAAATGGAGGATTTGTTTTTTGAACCACATTATGATTAGTTTAAGTTGATATTCTGTATATGATTAATGATGCAATTGTAGGGCCATTTTTCTCTACTAATATCAGATTTCCTTGAAACCATAGCTACTTCTAGTTATCTATGTTAAGTAATATTTAAAGAAAGCAGAAAAAACAAAACAAAAAAAACCTTCAACAATACTACTTGCCCAACTGAAATACAGAGAAATGCTAGCTCTTTTGGTACCTTAGAATTCACTTGTAGGCATCCTATCTAATAAAAGTATAATATGAAAAATGACCTTCACCCTAAGACACAAGATGGCTCCCCCCATGTGGACACAAGATAGCCATCATAAGATGGCCAGCAGGAGAGGGCAGTTGGGAGGGACCAGGCCAGCAAGGGAAGAAAGTTGGGGGTGATCAAACCGGCAGCGATGGGCAGTTAGGGAGACCCAGGCCTGTAGGGGAGAGAAGTTGAGGGGGAAATCCAGGCCTGTAGGAGAGAGCGGTTAGGTGGTGATCAAGCCTGCAGAGAAGGGCAGTTAAGGGTGATTAGGCCTGATCCAGTTCTATCTACCTTCCCCTGCCTGGGATCGGGTCTAAACAGGAAGTCCGACAACCCTCGAGGAGTCCCAGATTGGAGAGGGTGCAGGCTGGGCTGAGGGACAGATACCCCCGTGCACAAATTTTGTGCACCAAGCCTCTAGTTTTCTATGAATGTGTATGGCTGGTACATAGTTTTGTCTAAAGTAATAGAAAACCATTTTCCTCTAGAATTTTAATTTCTTTTCTTTTTTTGAGATGCAATCTCCTGAGAGAGGGCAGATGAGATGACAAATGAATATAGAATACAAATAAAACAGTTTATAAACAGATATATAAATATGCATCAACCACTTTTCCATCTGGTTCTAATTCATATTCTTAGAAAAGTACTAAACCTTGTAGGTGTAATAAAAAAAGTGGGTGATAAATAGAGCATTTGGAAATTATGAATTTATATGCAAATTTAATTCTCAAGTGGCTTTATGGCTATTTTAATTAAAACACATTAAATAGTTCAGACACTTTAATTAGTAACTACCTACCTATTTTTTAATATTTATACTCAAACTCAAGTATATTTTTCCTAGAAAGAACTATAGATATGCCAACTATTTAAGATGTTGAATATATTTCATTAGTAAAAGGAAACATTTAAAAAATCTAAAAAACAAACATGAGATAAATGGCATATATTTAAGGGGGAAAAGGAACTACAAAGAAAATTTGAATTTTCCTTAGTAAGTTTTCTACTGGTAATGGCATTAATATAGTCATTCTGAAAATCTTATGTGTATATGGTAAGATGGAACAGATGGGTACAAATGTTGGTGACAACAGGGGTGCTCACTAAAGGAAAGGAATTCAAATATAAAGTGGTAGAAGGAGAGGAAGAGTCATCAAGTGGTGGATTAGACTTAAATGTGCCATATATGCTCAAGGTTTTGAAAAACAGTTTTCCTCACTTTGTGGCCCCAAAGAGCCCAATAGTAATGAAATGCACTAGCAACATGCACACCTACCCCTTGGAACTTGGTGTCTAAGTATCATTACTCGCTAACAGGAACCAGAATACTTAGGAAAATGGCTGATTTTAGGGCTGAGAACAAGATAACAATTTGAGCACTGGATAAGTAATAATGGATTGTTGCACACTGGAAAAAAGAACAGAAGAATGCATCTGTATTGATAATAATAAAAAATAAACATAGAGCAAGAGAAAGTTCTCCCTTAAAGTAAACTGGGAACTAGTAGATGTCAACGATATAAGGAGGGCTGAGTTCCATTAATATAAAGGAGACAGATATGAGTGAAATAGGAAAGCCACTACATTACAGCTCACAGTAAGAACAGATTCTGCCAGAAATCATCAATGATTACAAAAACCAATCTGGCCCAGCAGGTGGTTCAGTGGTTGAGCATCAATCCTAGAACCAAGAGGTCACAAGCTCAATTCTAGGTCACTCGATCCCCAGTAGGGGGCAAGGAGGAGGCAGCCGATGGATGAAGTTTCTCTCATTCTATCTCTTTATCCTCCCTTCCTCTCTCTCTCTAAAAATCAATAAAGAAAAAATTTAAAACAACAACATAACCCCAATCTCTATAAGGCTTAGGGGGAATAGGATATGGAGAAATCTGGTAGATATTACCTTTCCCAAATAATCAAATCTGACATCACAACAATGGTACATGCTGACAACTGCCTTCTGAAGTGATGCACTGAGGCAGACACAATATAACATATGTAATAGTTTGCACAACTGTACTTATCCTGAATCTAAATGGGAAGAAACAATCAGACAAATCCTGAGTGAGAAACATTCTGTGAGATACCTGACCTAAGCTCTTCTATTTTTTAACATTTTCAATTTATTTATTTTTTTCAATTACAGCTTACTTTCAATATTATTTTATTGATTTCAAACATACAGAGTAATGGTTAGAACACTTTACAAAATGTTCTCCTCAATATTTCTGATATCCTCCTGGCAACATACATAGTTATAACAATGCTAGAGGCCAGGCCTGCGCCCTCTCGCAGTATGGAACTCCCTGAGGGATGTCCAACTGATGGCTTAGTTCCACTGCCTGCCACCTTCGCTGTACTCACCAGCTGAGAGCCTGGCTTCTGGTTGAGTGGTGTTCCCCCTGGGGGAGTGCACTGACCACCAGGGGGCAGGCTCCTGCATTGAGTGTCTGTCCACCAGTGGTCAGTGAGAATCATAGTGACCCGCAGTTCTGGTTGTTCCACTGTTAATAGTCGCTTAGGCTTTTATTATATAGACTAGAGGCCTGGTGCACAAAATCCGTGCAGTGGAGGGGTGTCCCTCAGCTCAGCCTGCACCCTCTCCAATATGGGATCCCTCAGGAGAAGTCTGACTTCTGGTTTAGGCCCCATCCTGCAGGGTGATCAGGCAGTCAGACATCCCTCTCACAATTTGAGACTGCTATCTCCTAATCTCTCGCCTGCCTGCCTGCCTGATCACCCCCTAACCACTCCCCTTCCTGCCTGATCACCCCCTACCTGCTCCCTGCCAGCCTGATAGCCCCCAACTGCCCTCCCCTGCCCACCATCTTGTGACAACAGGGAGGCGGCCACCTTGTGACAACATGGTGTGACCATCTTGTAATGATGTGAGGGTGAGATGCCACCTAGGCTTTTATTAGTATAGATTACTGACTATCCTGTGATACTGTACTTTACATCCCATGACTATTCTGTAACTACCAATTTGTACTTCTTAATTCCTTCACCTCTTTCACCCAATTCCCCAACCCTCTTCCTCTCTGGCAACCACCAGTCTAGGGTCTGTGTCTGAGTCTGTTACAATTTTTTTGTTCGTTTATTTTGTTCTTTATATTCCACATAACTGAAATCACATTGGTTCTTAAAAATCATGAATATCATGAATGGCCAAGAGAGAAATGAAAAGGAAAAAAAAAAAAGGTTAGGGCACTGTTCTAGATTAAAGATTAAAGAGACATGTCAAGTAAATGTATCACACAATCTTTGGTGAGCTCTTGAAAAGTGAAAAGGTTATAATGACATTATTAAGATAACTGGATACATTTTACAGTGCACTTGATATTAAAAAATTAAACTGTACCAATGTTGAGATACCTGAGTGTGATAATTACATTATGGACAGGCAGGGGAATCCCACTGCTCTTAGGAGATAGATGCTGACACTTTCAGACTTACCAACAGCTTGCAACACAGTTCTATGCTCCCTAGTTTACTCCTTTGAATATGCTGTCCTCTCTACACAGAGCATCCTTCTCACTTTCTTCATCAAGCTCTCTCATTCTTCTCCTTCAAGGCAGATAACTGTGAATCCTTTCCTGACCTATGCAGGCTGAACTGGGTGGCCCTCTGTGTCCAAAGGCATGAGGTACACAGAACACTAGATCTTTTAAATTTTTGTTTACTTAACAGTTTTTACTCCCAGATGACGAGTTCTTGAGCGGGGATTGTGCTGTTCATTTACCTTTAATGCCTACCACAAGGCTAGTAATATAGAAAGTGTTCATTAAGACATGTTGTCTATACTAACAAATGTGGCACAATATAGTCAGCTGGGGGGGGGGGGGATGTAATGCAATGTAATTGTGCAGGAGAATGAAGGTGATAGAAGAAGATGGGGCAGGGACATAGTAGGGGCCCTTCCCACCACCTTGTAAACCACACACAGCTTTGTTTCTTCCTTTTCCCTGTAGCAGACTTCCATTCAGTTGCTAATGCACATTTGCCAGGATCTCATGAATTGACCCATTGCTCCTTTTTCTGAGTAAACTTTGTGTGTTGGTGGTCAAGAATTGAATTATTTTTTATTTGAAATATCACATGAGTTGCCTAGAGTCACACTGCTTCTGGTATCTCCCTAATTCTAATGCATCTCATACAGTACTGATAAGTCCTAAAGGAGAGTTATAATCTTCAATCACCCAGTCACACATTTTTTTTATATTTCTCACTTCCCACAATATAAAGTCCCATCTCTTTCACTTGCTCCCAACACTGATTCTAATTGCTCTTCTAATCTTATCTCTTACTTCCAACATCACAACCTATTATTCAGCTAAAGACAACTGCCTGTGACTCTCCCCAAACATTCTCTGGCCTGTCCAATACTCTCCACATGAACCTCTATCTCTGCTCTTGCCTCTAGAGCTGATGGCTTTCCTTGGCTTTCACAACCACATGCATAACAGAAAGAATACACTACCTAAGAACACCTGCTAATTCTAGTCTGAGCTCTCAACTAACTGTGTGACAACAGACTAGTATCATAATCATTTCTGATATGTGTAACAGAGACTGTATCTGTCTAGTGTTAATAAGAGGATCACATAAGGTAATAGAAATAAAAGCACATGGTAAATTGCTAGGTGATATAAAAATGTAAGGAAATAAATTCATAAATGAACATCATAGAGCTTTAGGAAGTTTATGAATGCCTGCTTATTATGTTTCAAGCATTGAATTAGATACATTATAAATTAAATAAATCTTCTATAGTGTACTTGATTACTATGTCCTTTCTAAAGGACATAATATATAACAACATTTCTAAGGGAAATTCTAATTGAAAGTACAAATACAGCCTTAACATAATCCAGTGTGTAAGGTGAAGAGATATAATGACAGTTTTTTTTCCAATTGTTAAAAATGCATATGGAATATTCATTCCGCACATGTTTACTGAAAACTTACTATATACTAGGACTACTAAGCACTAAGGATAGCTAGATTCCAAGAGTTAACAAATGTGTTCTGCTCAAAAGGAGCAGAAAGTGTGACAGACATGCGAAGTATCTATAGAACCATGGGGATGTGAGACTTCCTGGTGAGTGATGACCTGACAGGCAGGAGGGAGCACTGCAGGGACTGGGGAGTGAACAGCACACCTGGCAGAAAGAAGGGCAGTACAAAGGCAACTATATGAGTAAAAACAAAAGTGAGGTAGAGTAGAGCATTTAAATGATTCACATTTACATTATTCTAATACAAACCAGAGAAATGAAAATTAGCCATTTTTACTACAGACTAGAATTCAATTTCTCTAACTGCAAGTCAATTTATGTTAAAAATATTTATAGCCTCTCTCCTGCTGTGAAACTGTTTTAAATAAATAGACTAAGTGCAATAGTCAAAGCTTTGCTATGTCTGAATAACACAGCACCTGTTTTAATTCGTAAACAGTATTTTTAGAAGTCGCAGTGAAATGGAAAAGGTAGAGCTGAGGATATTTCTCAAGCTGAATCAATGGGATGAGTGAACAGACAGGAAATGAAAGAGTGAGTGGGTCAGACATCTTTGAGGTCCTTGGGGCCTATGACTGGAGAAAGAGAAAATATGGAAAACTTAAAAATAATATTGAGTTTGTTGGGGAATAAATGTTGGAGAAGATAATGAGTTCCCTTTTGGACATGTGAGTGCAAGGTGCTAGCAGGTACCTCCAGATAATTTCTGGAAGTATACTGAAAATTCTGGCCTCAAATTCAGACAAAAATGTGGGCATTATTTTTGTAGTTCTTTTTCTTTAAATTATCTTTATTGTTGAAAGTATTATAGATATTCCCCTTTGTCTCCTCCTGCCTTGTCTGACTCTCTCCTTGTCACTCCAGCCCTCTCCCAGGCCTTCATCTGTGTCCATGGGTCACGCATATAAGTTCTTTGGTTAATACCCCTCCCACTTTCCTTCTAAGAACTGTCAGTCTGTTGCATGCTTCCATTTATCAGAATCTATTTTGTTCTACCAGATTCCACATATAAGTGAGATCATATAATATTTGTCTTTCTCTGACTGGCTTATTTCTCTTGGCAGATTTTTCACTGACACAATTCCTCGGAGAGTGAAACAAAAAAAATTAACTAATGGGACTACATCAGAGTAAAAAGTATCTGCACAGTAAAAGAAACCAGAATCAAAATGAAAAGGGAGCCCACTAGGAGAACATAATTGCCAATGATACATCTGACAAGAAGTTAATTGACAAAATATATACAGTATTCATACAAATACTCCAATTAAAAATGCACAAAAGACCAAAATAGACACTTCTCCAAAACAGACATACAAATGGCCAAGAGAGATATGAAAAAATGTTCAACGTCACTAATCATCAGAGAAAAGCAAATTAAAACAATGAAGTACCACCTCATACCTGCCAGGATGGCTACTATCAATAAATCAACAAACAACAAGTGCTGGCAAGGATATGGAGAAAAAGGAACTCTAGTACACTGCTGGTGAGAATGGAGACTAGTGCAACCACTATAAAAACAGTTAAAATTAAAACAGAAAAAAATTAAAAATGGAACTGCCATTTGACCCAGTGATCCCAATTTTGGGAATATATCCTAAGAATCCTGAAACATCAATCAGAAAGAATCCTCCTCACTTTGGTCATAGCAGCATTATTTACAATAGCTAAGATCTAGAAATAACCCAAGTTCTCAACTGTAGATGAGTGGATTTAAAAAGCTATGGTATATTTATACAATGAAATACTATCCTATATAATAAAGAATTAATATGCAAATTGACTGTCATGCCCTCCCACAAGATGGCTGCTCCCATGTGGTCACAAGATGGCCACCACAAGATGACCGGCAAGGGAGGGCGTTGTGGAAGATCAGGCCAAAAGGTGAAGGCAGTTGGAGGCGGCAAGGCCAGCAGCGGAGGACCAACCAGCAGTTGTGGGGGGACCAGGCCGGTAGGGAAGGGCAGTTGGGAGTGACCAGGATGGAAGGGGAGGGCAGTAGGGGCAATCAGGGCAGCAGGGGAGGGCAGTTAGGGGCAATAGGGCTGGCAGGGGAGTGGTTAGGGGGTGATTAGGCTGGCTGGCAGAAGTGGTTAGAGGCAATTAGGTAGGCAGGCAGGCTAGTGGTTGTGAGCCAGCACTCCTGGATTGAGGGACAGCCCCTCCCCCCCCAACCCAGTTCATGAATATCGTGCACCGGGACTCTAATATAGCAATTAAAAATAAAGATCTCTTACCCTTTGAGACAACATGGAAGGACCTGGAGAGTATTATGCTAAATAATCATTTTGATATTATAAAAAATACTTATTCAGAATATAAGCAGAAGATAAGACAGTAATATGGTACAGAATATTCTTTTTTTTTGTTAATTACATTTACCCCAAGCCAAGGTACATCAGTGAATTAGCAGATAACTATGGATACAGAGATGATCCTAAAAGGTTCTATATGCACTCATTCTTAGATAGCTACTGGAAAGTTTAACTTTTGCAAAACAAGAAAAAGATAAACTGGGAATCCAGAAAAAAAGAGGGTTGAAATAGCACAGTGACAAAATCTCAGCATGGAACTTGTGTCCTAGGCCCAGTGTGGTCAGTTCAGATAAAATGGGAGAAAACTGGATTAGAGGAGAGAACCATGGCGGAGGAACTGAAAACAAATCTGCTGTGTTGGACCATTTAAAAAATAATGCTGCTTGTTCCACACAGATCTGTCAGAGCGTTTGGAGAAAAATGAAAGGTAAACACAAATATGAAGTAAATTAATAAAACCTAGAAATAATATTCTTGTCCAATAGGAAACAATCATGGAATACTAACTGGAGGGCTGAGGAATATTTACACACCTGCAACACTATAAACACTGGCTACTCTTTTGACCATAAAATGTGACACAATTATAATATGAAGTCAGCAGGGGTAAAGGAGAAGGGGTATATGAGGAGAGAACAAGAGGGGAGAGGGCATAAGGGAGCTAAGTCTTCCACCACTTCTCAGGAACTTGGTAGTGTCTCAAATGGACAAATAATAATCTAAGCATATGATCTGGAAATAGGGAAGAGGTTAGTACTAGGCGAAAAACCTTAAGAATTAAAAGTGTTTGCCTCTGGTAAGTGAGAGGAAGTTGAGAGAAGTGAAGGAGAAATTTTACTATCTTATTAGCCTAGTATATTTCATTTAGGAATTTGCAAACATTGTTTTAATACAAAGTAACTTAAAAATATTCCTGAGAGGAAAGACAATGGAGGAAGTGGGGAGGGGGGAGAGGAGGAGAAGGCAAAGGCGAAGGCAGAGGATGAGGAGGGGGAAGGGAGGAGGGGAAAGAGGGGAAGGAAGATGGAGGAGGTGCTTAAGGAGAGGGAAGAAATGGAAGAATGATAGTAGGAAATAAAGGAAGAAGTTGATTCTTTACCTAAACTGCTTGCCTCAAATAAGGGAAAGAGAGGTAACAAATGGAATAATACAACATCATGAGTATTATGGTGGCGATTTCCAGATCAGAAAGGACACCTGATATGGGGCAAAGGAAGAAGGGACCACAGTCACAGGCCTCCTGGATGCCTGATTTAAAGAAGAGTTTTAGGTCTGCTAGAGCTTCCTGAAGATGGAAAATCCTGCTGAGCTCACTGAACAGTTGTACAAGTCAGGGCTTCTGGAGGGATGTGAAACACTAGGGAAAACTCAGATGTCTGTAGGAATAGAGAGCGTGGTACCAGTCAGGGAAGTGCTGAGAAGTGATAGGGGCAGGCTGTGAAATTTGGCTTTTGGTTTTAAGGGAGCCATTAACTCATTCTAAGCTAGAAAGAAATATGGTCAAATTTCTACTTTAGGAAGGTCATATGAGAAGAAACAAGACTGAGGGCAGGGAAAATAAGGAGATATCAGGTTTAGTGATTTAAATGTAGATAAATTGTGACCACAGGTCTCAGGTGAGGAATGGAATAGGTGAAAATGAGAAAGAGAAAGGTGGAAGGACAGAAAACTCTTGGTCTGCATGGATATATTAAACAATGAAATTGAAGCTAATTTCCAGGTATCTGGCTTGGCCACCTGGACATATCATTATACTAGAGGCCTGGTGCACAAAATTAGTGCACTAGGGGGTGTCCCTCAGCCCAGCCTGTACCCTCTCACAGTGTGGGAGCCCTTGGGGGATGTCCAACTGATGGCTTAGGCCCACTCTCCAGCTCCTGCCACCTCTGCTGCGCTCGTCGGCTGTGAGACAGGCCTTCTGGCTGAGTGGCACTCCCTCTGTGGGAGCACACTGATCAACAGGGGACAGCTCCTGCACTGAGCATCTGTCCCTGGTGGTCAGTGCCCATCATAGCAACGGGTCTCTCTGCTTTTCAGTCAATTCGCTTATTAGCCTTTTATTATATAAGTCTTGAGGCCTAGTGCACAAAATTTGTGCACGGGGGTGAGGGTGCGGGTTCCCTCAGCCCAGCCTGCACCCTCTCCAATCCAGAACCCTTTGGGGGGTGTCTGACTGCCGCTTTAGGCCTGATCGTGGTTTTAGGCCTAACCTGGAAGTTGGATATCCCTCTCACAATCCTGGACCACTGGCTCATAACTGTGCCTGCCTGATCACCCCAGCTACCTTTGCCTGCCAGCCTGATTGAATCCAACTGCGCCCCGACCAGCCTGGTTTCTCCCAACTGCCCCCTCTACTGGCTTGGTCCCCCCACACAGCCTGCTACTGGTCCTTTGGTCACGCCTCACTAATCCCCTTGCTGGCCTGGTTACCCCACACAACAACCTGTTAGGTTGTCTGTTCGGTTGTGATGGTTGCTTAGGCTTTTATATAGATAGATTATTCACCAAGTGCTGAATCATTTTTTGTTTGACAGAATGGGCTGAGCCTAGAGAGAAATTTGGTTTTGGATATGTTAAATTGAGATGTTCACAAGGTATCCAGCTGCAGGTAATTAAAGGCGTCTAGAAGGCTGAATGATTCATAGATTTAGCATTTGGGGGAGAGGAACTAGTTATACTGACAAGCTTAATTTGGGAGCACATTGTTCACACTTGATGCTGCACAAATGAGTGTATGTATATGGAATGGCAGGAAACACAAGTTTTGAATTCAAACAACCTAGATTTATGAATTGGCTTTTCAATTTACAATTATGGTGACTTGTGGCAAATTAATTAACCTTAATAACCCTCATGTACAATGCTTAAGAATGCCTGGCACACAGTAAGAACTGAGTATAAGTTCATCTTTGCTGTGGTAGTTATGATATTATGGTATAGCATGAGCTCTCTTAGGAAGAGTGTGTAACGTGATAAGAAAAGAGAGCTAAAGTTAAGCCATAAGGCAAATTAATATGTAAAAGGGATTTTAGAAGAAATGACTATTTTCAACCTGTGACCTTTACCACTGTGTAAATTTTGCATGTAGTTTCGCAGCTCCTATTATACTAGCATTTTCTCCTAACATATCACCTTCTTTAAGTCTCAGCACTTCAAAGATTTTTTAATTCAAGAATATTTTTTTATTTTCAGGTGTAGAATATAATTCTATATTTGTATACCGGTATATTGCAAAATGATCACCACAATAAGACTAGTTATTATTGGTACAGATACAAAATTATAAAAAGTATTTTTTCTTATGATGAGAACTTTTAAGATTTACTTTCTTTAGCAACTAAAATTTTCCAATATAATATTATTGATTATGGTCACCATTCTGTACATTACATACCATGACTGATTTATTTTGTACCTGGAAGTCTGTGCTTCTTGATCCTTTCACCCATTTTGCTCACTTGTCTCCCCTCTGGCAATCACCAATCTGTTCTCTGTGTGGATGACTTTGGTCTGGGTTGATTTGTATTTTTTGTTTTTCTTTTCTTTAGATGACACAGGTAAAGCTAAATCATACAGTATCTGTCTTTCATTGTCTTACTCATTTCACTTGTCTTAATAGGTCTCACCGTTTTTTATGTGAGTTCAGTAGTAGCAAGAGACATAAGGATGACCACTGGAATTTGGAGTGGACACAGGGAAGAAATGCTGCTGCACACAATTTAATTCCTTCTAGAAGAAATGAGACAGTTGCCCTAACAAAATTATACAAAATCTTACTCTATGCTGCTGATTATTGGCCCTCTGAGAACCAAACTGCATTTGCTTTGTTTGGTAACTGGCTCCCCCTGTAAACTTCCAGAACAAAGCTCAAAATACCACTTAAATTAGAGAGCAAAGTCTGTGAACTTGTCATAATTTAGATATGAAAATAAAAATTTGAGTCAGAGAAGTTAGAAAGCTAATTTTCATTGGGATTTAACTGATAAATTGATAACTAGAACAGCTCTCTTTTAATGAAATGACTCTCTCAACTATAGTGGAATTTTATATTAGAAACGATATTTTAATATTTGTTTTTTTACTTCTTAGTTTGAATTAAGTATTTTTCTTTTATAAGTTAGAAGGAAAACAATTAGAATATTTTACAAAGGCAGTAGTCTCCCCCACCCCTAAAATAAAAAACTGAAAGCAAAATCAAGGAATCAAAGTGCTGGGCTTAAATCTCACTCTTACTCTTACTAACTGTGGGCTACTTCCTTAACCATAATATGGATGTAATAACAGTACAGTATCTAGCTCCAAGGTCTGTGGTGAGGATTAAGTTAGATAATATATATAAAGAGCTTAGAACAGTGCCTTACACATGGTAAGGCCTTAATAACTATAAGCTATTATTTTAATATTATGATGACAATCCTTTTGCACTAACATGGCACTAATATGCCTGGCCAATGTAAAACATTCACTCTCTTGTCTGCTTCCACTACAGAGGCTGGAAAAGTTAAAACCTCATGGTGAGGTTCCCTTGCAGGGAAGGTAAGGTGAGGGGTGGGAGCATGTAATGCATTTCTAAAGCATAGGTGGATATCTGCTGTGGTGTTTCTAGCAATAGAAGAGGCATCTATATTAATAAAAGGGTAATATGCTAATAAAAGGGTAATATGCAAATTGGTCAGGATACACTCATATTAACAACTGAACAGCAGGCTGCATGGGGCGACCAGGCCTGCAGGGGGGTTAGTGAGGAATGACCAAAGGATTAAACAGCAGGCTGCATGGGGTGACCAGGTCAGCAGGGGGGGGCACTGAGGGGAGACCAGGCCAGCAGAGGGGGGCAGTGAGTGGTGACGAGGCAGGCAGAGGGGCAGTTGGGTGTGACCAGGCCAGCAGGGAGGGCAGTTGGGGCAACCAGGCTGGGGGTGGGGGAGAGGGGCAGTTTGAGGTGACTAGGCAGGCAGGGTACTGTAGTTGGGAGCAACCAGGCTGGTGGTGGTGGTGGTGGGGGGGAGGCAGTTAGGGATAATCAGGTCAACAGGCAGAGGCAGTTAGATATGATCAGGCTGGCAGATGGGTGAGCAGTTAGGAACCAGTGGTCCCGGATTGTGAGAGGGATGCCCCACTGCTGGTTTAGGCCCGATTCCTGGGAATTTCATTCACTGGGCCTCCAGTAGATTGATAACCTCTCTCTCTCTTCTTATCTTGAACTTATGCAAGAGCTGAGATAGCCATCACACATTGCTACCTGCTTCCTGCTACCTTGAATATGCTTGGACCTGTGGCAATTATCTTTGAACTCTGAGCACAGACAACAGGATCATTCTTTTAGTTGCTATATAAGGCTATATTTTCAAAGTTTGAGTGGGAAAATATATTACAGGTATGTTTGAATGTAAAATCATACTTATCATATTATTTATTATATTGTACATAAGTTAGAATATATCGATAGTATCATGCCTTAGAGAGTAAACAGTTATAGAGAGAGAAAAAGAAAGGCTTTTTCTTATATGAATTTTCTAGTCTTTTTTATACAATAAAAAATATCAATGGATATTTTTTTCCCATTGATCTTTAGAGAGAATGCAAGGGGGGAGGGTGGGAGGGAAAGAGACAGGAAGAAAGAAAGGGAGAGAGAGAAAGAGATAGAGAGAGAAGAAGGGAGAGAGAAACATCTATGTAAGATAAGTCTATTGGCCACCTCCCACACCCCCTGTGACTAGGGCCAGGGATCAAATCTGTAACCCAGGAATGGATACTCTAACCACTGAACCACATAAGCCAGGGTTGAATTCTCTAGTCTTAAAAAAATCCATTAGCCCTGGCCTATGTGGATGTTGCTCAGTGGTTACAACATGGGCCGGCATACTGAAGGGTCTCTGGTTCCATTCCTAATCAAGGGAGGCAAACAATTGATGTGGCTCTCTCTCATCCAGTCATCCAGGTTTCTCCCCAACCCCCTCTCTCTATTCACCTTTCTCTAAAAATCAATAGAAAAAAATATCCTCCAGTGAGGATTTTTAAAAAATCCATATTGGCTGTAATATATAAAGCATTGCACTATTTTAATTATATAAACAACCAGGAAAAAATGCTGATATTAATACACTGCAAAAAAATCATTAAGTATTGTTATTAATTTTTAATTTTCAAATTTCTTATGGTTTTTGATTCTGTTATAAGAAAATGATTTTGGCATTATACTCATTTAGTTTAAACTCATGAAGGTCTCTACTTTTCCTTCATCTGGAATCTTAAAGTTCTTTCATTTTTAAAACTAATGCAAACGATAGGCAAAATAACAGAAATTTAAGTTATTTGCTCATTTAGTTCTATAAAAAAAAAAAAGAATGTAAACACATGCAAGGCACAAGATTTAAAAGTAACCATATAATCAATGAATTAGCTTGCTATTACAAAACATTATAGCAACTATTACAAAACTTTATAGCAAAAATTTAGATTGTATTCAATAGAGATCTTATATTTAAAAAACAAAACTTCAATAAAACAAACAGAATTTCCCCAAGTGTATATACAGAATGCTGGTCCCACAAGGTGTGTGTGTGTGTGTGTGTGTGTGTATCTGTGTGAATCTTTTGTGGGGCAAGCGAGGATGGTTCTGTGATAAATAAGCTTACAAAATAATATACATTGTATACTGCTCTTGATAATTAATATCAAATACACATGAAAACTCAATTCATGATACATAATAAATGTGGCATTTCAATCAGTATAGTATAAGAAAACATTCAGTAACTACTGTGTGATGGTAATTTATTTGAATCCCAATCTGCCATTTACACCAAAATAAATTGCAACTGAGTCAAACATTTCAAAATTAAAATATGAAATTGCAAAACTATAGCAGACAACAGAGAAAAGTATATTTTTCACTAGTTGTGGGGGGGAAAATTTTTCCTAAGCAAAATCTAAATACCCAAATGCCATGCAGATTTCATTATACTAAATATCTACAAATCAAAAGAATAATAAAAACAAAGTGTACATATAAACAATGAAAGAAGGAAAAATATTTGACATACAGGTATTCCTTAAGACTGAATTTTTATTTAAATAAAGAACATTATAGCTCAGTAAGAAGAAGACCAACAAATTCAAAACAACAACAAAACAATGAAAAGTCAAAGAAATGTTATGTTCAATAGACCCATCATAAAAATAAATGAGACTTTTACAGAGTATAATCTTCAACCTTACTCATAATTTAAAAATATCCCAAATACATCAATGGGTGATCCTTTTTCACTTATCAGCATAGCAATAATAAAAATTTAGAACAAAGGTAGGAAAACAGGTCACTCAACACACTGTTGATGGACATATAAAACAGATGCAACCTCTTTGAAATGCAATCTGATAATCTATATTCAAAATAAAATTGCACATAACATTTGATGAAATATTATTATTTTTTTCTAAGAAAATGATCCTACTTATAACTCACATGTGTATATACAAGGGCATATATACAAGGTTATTCATTAGAATGTTGTTCATAGTAACAGGGGACTTAACCTAAATGCCCATCTGCAGATCAAATAAACTATGATATTCATATACTGAAATTTGTTAAATGTGAAAAAATAATGAGACATATTTAAGTTGTTGATATGAAGCATCTCCAAAACATAGTAAGTGAAAACAGCTAAGCATTTATTTTTTCAGTGGGGACACTGGATACAGAGCTTTCTATGACCACTCACAGCTATTAGCTACAACGCAGAGGATATGTTTTCTGACTTCCTGATTAGTTAGCAATTACTCCACCCCATGGCACTGAACAGAGGCTTTACTTATTAAATTCTTTCTGTGTTAAATGTTGTCAAAATGCCTTCCATATAAGTATTTAAGTGCCTATGTCTGATTAGCTTGGTCACAGTGACCTATTCTAATGAAAGCTACATTTCAAAAGCAGTGTTGACTCACTGGCAAAAAAAAAAAAAAAAAAAAAGTTGCCAAAGTTGTTCCTGTATCTTATATAAGGGCTGAGTTGCTGAACATATATGCCTTCAATTGCACAGAATTTTTTTTTTTTTGGGGGGGAGGGAGAGTAATGCATCTGTTTAAATATATATGTAGATGTGAAATGATGGCATTTAACAAGATGTGACTCTCACAGTGAACACTCATAACCCTTTAATCAAAGAGTAATTCAGAGAGGAAAAGGTTAATTAGATGGCAAACCACCACTTCCCAGCAGACTCTGACTTGTCCCCCATAAGAATCGCACTTCACTCTGAGAAATAAGCCTGACAGTGCTGAAGCTTGGCAATCACTTAATACTTCCAGTTGAATAAATATTAGGATTTTTAGACTTGTTTTAGTATTTTCATATATTGGTGAAGAATTTTGAAAAAAGACTTTTCAATGCATTTGTTTCTCATAAAGTTTTCAAAAAAGAATATTAAAAAAGTGATACAGAAAATTAAAATGCTTAATTCAATATGAAGAATCCAAAACAGCGGAGGGTAAGCTCGGGAATAGTAGCGACTTCACAGGAATCTTCTGTCAGGAGCAGTTGGGATAAATGGACTGGAGGCCGAGGTGCCACTCCCTGGGATAGTGTGAAGGTGTCAAACCTTCAGTGCTCCCTGGGAGTGGCACCTGGAGCACTGACAGGGGCCCACGGGGCCGACACTCAAGCTCTGACAGCAGCATATGGCGCACATGGGAAGAAGGGGGAAAAGTCAGAAACAGGGGCTGAGGGAGTTTGGATTCAAGGCTGAGACACTGCCATAGAATGTATTTGAAAGGTGTGAAATAATCAAAATTGTGCTTCACTATTATTAAAGCTGGCATAGTGTGAAGGTGTCAACCCTGGGTGACTGGGAAAATGGCCCTATCATTAACTCAAAATAAGAACATGAAAATCAGATATTATGTGGAACATGATGTTAAATGTTAGATGAATTGATTTTGAGGTGCTAGCAGAATAGTCAAACGGTTTTGTCCAAGGAGTTGGAAATAAAAGTCTATAATTCAATTCAATCCTACAAGAATGCACTAGGGATATGTGCCAGGCACTGAAACCAGCCTCAGCTCTTGTTCTCAGGGGACTTACAGTCCAAGGGTAACTTATGATGACCTGTATGATATATGTTCCAAAAGAAAGAGCACAATGCTATGAAATTTCCCAATAAAGAGGCAGTATGCTCATTCAAAATATGGCTACCCAGTGATAATTTTTGATACCTGTATTTGCATTTATATTTCTGAGATGTTTTATTTGCATTTTAAAACATAGAACCCTATATTTAATACAGTAAAATAGTGGAAATTTGTGTATTAGCACTTTGGGTACCAAAAATGAGCTTAGTTAAGCACCACCTAACTGCTGCCTACCCTGCACAAACAAAGTAATTTTTACCAGATACAATATGAATGTGTGGTTCAAAGTATTAAGTATTCATTATTTTTTCTGTTCATCTAAAGGGAAAATGAGGATATTCCACACAAATATGGCATCCGCTATTCATCCTTTCCCCAATGAGACATAGAAATGGTGGCATTGATATTACAAACTGAAGAAATATAAAAATTTTAGAATAACAGCACCATATTTTTGAAAGAAAGGAAGTCAGCACTATAACAAGGCAAATCTGAATGAGCAGAAAGAAAAGGAATTGACATATGCTTCCGGAAAAAGCAAATAACACAGAAAAGAAATGAAAATGGGAGACAACTGAACTTTCCATGAACTCATTAGCAATTGCAAAGAAACTGAAGGCAAAAATATGCTGAACTCTCTCAAGAGAAAAATAGAAGATTTTACTCTCAACTACAAAAAACTGACAAAATGAATACAGAAATCCTCAAATAAAAACTGGGTTTGAGAATAATTTTATTTAGAGAAAAAGGATTGCATGGGAAAAAGAACAAAAATCTAAACATGAAGGAAGATATCAGGGGAACCATCACTTTGACTGAATGCCTGTTTGCTAGGGCCTGGGGGAGCATTGGTTGTCCTTAAAAATTCATTCTAGAAATGGTCTGTGGACCTCAGTTATCTCCTCAGGGCTCCTGGCTCTGGGTGCACTCTATCAAATATTGCCTTTACAATGGACTGGATCAGTGAAATACAGCTCAGTGCACAAAGGGAATGAATGAAAGTTTTGGATTAAGAAATCATGAGATGAGAGCAAGTCCCAAGATTTAATAGGCCAAAGAAAATAAGGCAAAGAAGTAACGTCATGACAGGTGGGTTATTATATTTACATCTCAACTTGATTCAGTATGAGACAGAAGGTAGCTGAAATTACAATGAAAAATTGACTCTAAATTATAGAAATAATTATCTGAAAAGAAATGATTGTTAACAGGACCAGAGTACCATGGAAATGGTGTCCTTTCCTTTCTCTCAAATATAAGGACATCTTCCCTTTTGCCCCAAAGAGTTTAGATATAACATTGTTGAAGTGGGTGGCTTGCTGTGGTTTCAAAACTTGAAACTTGTTAGACATGTAGCTACAAACAGATATGAACAACTCTCTATTGCTCAATATAGTTATCTCAGTTTGTGTTTCCCATATTCAACCTCTTGCCAGCCATCATGTGTCTACATTTGTTCATATTAGTGTTTTCACCAAGGGGCATGTGCTAAGAGGACAAGTTGAAATTAGACTGATTTGATATTACATTAACAGCTGTGGTAAAAAGTCCAAAGAGAAAAAAAGATTGAAACTAGCTAAAATGAGGGGTTCATATTATGTGTGTAACTAAATTATCTATGTCTTCTACTTTTGCAGATAACTGTGTCAGCTGTGCACACATCTCTGGGTGTTTATAAACATTTACCATCAATGAAAAGCTTATGGGTTATAAATGTTGAGCTAATTAGTGAAATGCTAGTCATTCCTAATGATAGCTGTCATGGATAAAGGTCTTATCCAAGTTATATTGGTCTCAGAACCTGGCTGATCACTGGGGCTACTCTAACTTTTATTACAAAACTAAGGAGCTACACCATGTCACACATTAAAGATTCATTATAAATAGATCAGGCCGCTAGTTTATGCATGTTAATGAGCCCTACTCCTAATAGACTGAAGTACGATTGAGTATTTATCAGAGAAAATGAAAAGTTGTCAATTTGTAAAAAGTTCAACTAATTCTGTAATACATGACATTCTTATTTCTGTTCTACATGCATATTCCATTAAGAAAAATTAAGAAGCATAGGCAGCAAGCTAATAATTGACATAAGAGAGAAGCCATTAATGAAAAGGTATGTTCATATACATACCTACATAAATATATACCTGCATACATATGTATTTCCCTAAGGCCCCCCACCCCATATCATAAAGTTTTTTTGAACCCATTTCTCTCTTTTACTGATCAAAAATGTGGGGAGAACATTCTAAGCAGGTTAACTTTCAAATAAATGTATCCTATAATCAAAGGGAAAGCAAAAAACAAAAACAAACATATTGCACATGGACAGAGACTCAGATTTACTGGGAAATGAAAAGTATCTCACAGTCTGTCTTTTAATACAGGGCAGTGCTGTGGAATGAGTTAATGAGGACCCAAACCACTTGTGACTGCTTAGGCTCTACTACATGATGCTTTTTACTTAACAGCACTCAACACTACGCGGCACTGCTTGCGTTCCAAGAGAATAGCAACACTCTCTGTGACACAAAGAATTTTCGCAGATGAATAAAACTACATCATCTAAGATGTCACTCCTTTTCACACATTTACTATCCTCCCACCCTTTATTTTATTCTCCTTAGATTTTACTGAATTCTAGTACTATATATTAATCTTAAGTGCTGTTGTCTTGTCCACCAGGATACTGGCCCACAAGAACAGGGATGTCTGTTTGTTTTGTTTCCTGCTATATCCAGAGGCACTGTGCTCAATAGAAGGAAACATTTTGATAGAAAATAATTTTTTTTCACCATTACCATAATAATTCCATTAATGAAAGAGGTTTTCTGCCCTGGCCAGTGTGATTCATTTGGTTGGATGCTGTCCCTTGCACCGAAAGATTGCCGGTTTTATTCCCGGGCAGGGTACAGGCCTAGATTGGGGCTCAGTCCCTGGTAGGGGATATGTAAGAGGCAGCCAATCAATGTTTCGATTAATGTTTCTCTTTCACATTGATGTTTCTCTCTTTCTCTCCCTTTTTTCCTCTCTCTAAAACCAATAAAAACATTTTTTAAAAGAAAGTTTTCCAATGAAAAGTGTCATAAACATTTTTTAGAAATTTAAAAGCATAAGAGCAAATAACACAGAGCTTTGGAAATTCTTTTGGAATACTATATAAGACAGGATTAATGTTTAAAAAATAAAGTACTGACTAAAACAACATCACATATGCCAGGGAAACAACATAAGAGCAAAGTTCAAAAATGAAAACCCAGAGCCTGAACACTGAGCTGATTTCACCTCCAGTGAGAGATTTTCCTCCTACACTTTCTCTGACACCCTATTGGTATCCCAAGCCTCAGACTGCCCAGGAGAGGGCCAACTCCAGCTTACCCTCATGAGTTAACGTGATTTAGTTTCAAATGTTCTTGGTTAGTCCAATTACAAAAGAATGCCTAAAATGTCCTTGTTAACAAGGAAGATTTTTTCCTTGAAGAAAAAAGCTAAGTGCAAGTTGTGTTACCTATCTCTTTCAGATGATCAATTATGCCCCAGATGCAAACCTGAAGATGCAAAATCAATGTGTTCTAAAGCTGGTAGAAGTATCATCCAACCATCATGAAAGGTTCTCCCATTCTCCACACATCCAATCAGCTACAAAGCTCATGGGGACTACTTCAAAACTGCCTTTCAAATCTATCCTGTAGTCTCTTTCTCAGTATACCCTTATTCAGGCCTTCGGCATTTATATCCTGTAAAATTAAAGTTCCTAATTGTTCTCACTCTTTCTGCTCTCCCCACCTCTAATCCACCTGCAGTTTTGCCCTCAGTCATTTCTCTCAAAGACCGATCATCACTATGATGCTTGCCCTTGGGGTGTGCCTCCAGCAAAAAGCCAAAACCCTAAACACAGCACTCACCTAACTTTCAATTTAGCCTCATCTCTTCCCACAGCTCTACCCAAAGATCACTCCAGGCATGCTGTGCTATTTGTTGCTGTTCATTTCATGCCTCTGCATCATAATTTACTCATCCCAGTGGATTTCCAGATGTGGAAGCCCTGGCTCATTTACTTGTATTGAACTGGTATCCACCTAATTCAAGACACTGTATTTCATGATGCTAGGTGAAATAAACCAGTCAGAGAAAGATAAATATCACATGATCTCACTTATTTGTATAATATAATGAACAACATAAACTGATAAACAAAAACAGATCCAGAGACAGAGAAGCATCAAACAGACTGTCAAACCTTAGAGGGAAGGTAGGGGATGGTGTGGAGATCAACCAAAGGACTTGTATGCATACATATAAGCCTTACCAATGGACACAGACACCAGGGGGATGAGGGCGTGAGTGTGGAGGGGGAGCGGAATGGAGGGCAATGGGGAGATAAGGACACATATGTAATACCTTAATCAATAAAGAAAAAAAAAAAGATTCTGCATTTCAAAGGACCAGTAGAAGTCTGAGTCCTGTTGCTTGGATGCCAACCCACTCTCCCTTCCTACACCCTAGTGAAAGACCAAAGGATGAGTCACAATATGGAAACTATATAATAGGAGAAAATGCACAATCCATTCTTGGATTGTAGGTGGGAAAGTGCCTGGTGGCAGAGAGAGTGGGAAGGGAGGAGATTCCATCCACACAGCTCCTCATTCCAGGGGGAAAATGGGACTTACAGGGTGGAATTTCCCATGGACTCACAGGGAGTGGAATCCAAGAGCAGAAATTTCTTGTATACAACATACAGAACTGGGAGAATGGCACCATGCACCATGCACACGTACCACATGAAACTGAAAGGTGACACGGAACTAATCTAGGCATAAGTAGTCTTTAACCCTCCACCCCCTTCCCACTCTCCTCCCCCTACACACTCATCTAGCAGCTAAGCAGAGTAACTTCCTAGGGCACAGGCTGTGGAAAAATTTGCAGAGAAAAAGTGCAAATTCAAGAGAAGAAATGGATATTTTTGAGGATCATCAATGTCAGGGACAGATGGGATCTAAGAGAAATCCAACAGAATTCCCAGGTTACAAGAGCAAAATAGATAGCACCTTTACAAAAGCAAACAAAAAGAATGATGGCAAAGCTGGGAGGCTGTTTCAGGCCCAGAGAGAAGTAAAGCTCCAAGAATGCACAGCCATAGGAGTTGGCTCAAGTGGGCTTTCAAGCTTACAGTCCACTGTAGGGACAGGGAAAATAAGAAGAGAAAGTGGAAGGAAATTTCAAATATAAATAACTGAATTCTAAACTGAAATTACTGAGTTAAATCAGAAGGAGAGAGGAGGAAATTGGCTAAGTTGTTCAACATTATTCCAGTTGGTGGCTCAGAGTCAGAAATTAAATTGTATTTATAGAAATAGTTACATCTTTGCACACCTGAGTTTATTGTCCTGATTGTGAAATACCTATTTGTTACTGATACCATAAAAACATATAAAACAAATTTGACAGATGTCATATCTTGTCTTAGGATTGGGCCAATTTAGCTTTCAGTAAGTCTACTCAAATAGAACATGTACAAATTGAGGAATTTTTGTCCCAAAGACATGAATACCATAAATATTTTGTAAGTGCTTATTTAACACCTACTGTGGAAAAATACAGTATTAAGAACAGCAGCTCTGCTCGGCCAGCATGCTCAGTGATTGAGCATCGGCCTATGAACCAGGAGGTCACAGTTCAATTCCCATTTAGGGCACATGCCCAGGGTTGTGGGCTCAGTCCCTAATGTGGGATGTGCAGGAGGCAGACAATCAAGGATTCTCTCTCATTTCTCTCTCTCCCTCTCCCTTCCTCTCTGAAATCAAAGAAAATATATATATTTTTTAAATCCACTGGAAACTAGATCATAATTGCAATTCAACACCCAATAGAATCAATATATCTAAAAGATAGGTGAAGTGCAATGGAAAGAACCACCTTTCTTGGCTTCTGGGTTAGGATAATCCCTTTTGTGCACCAAACAGTTTCTTTGACTTACTGACATTTGAAGGCTACTTTGCAGTTAGGTTAAAAAGAGGAACTGGCAAACATTTAAAACCTTTAGAGCTAATGGCAAGTCAGAGGCTCTAAGTTGGAATGACTCGGGGAGATTATCCTGCTTCCTCATGCAGTAATGCTTTATACAACACTCCTGGGAGTCAGTGATGGAGCCTCTGATTCAACAATAATTGGACAAAAATGTTTCTACTTTGCAAGAGTTCTTGCCTGAATATCATTAATAGTTTAAAAATAAACACTCAAAGGATTATATTGAATTAAAATTACTGTCACTTCTACCTATTAATGATAATTATTGGTGGAAATTTGATTGTGACAGTTCACTCTAGCCAGGCAATGGTCTCTTGCAAATTGCTCATTTCAAAAACAGTCATCTGTTTTCTGTTATTACACTAGTCATCCAATTCTTCCTGCCTTGGGGCATCTAGCCTGTGTTAAGGCTGCCCTCAATGTTAACTCTGTTAATATTGTGCTGCTTCTAATTTTCTTGAAGAACATTGGATATCAAGGAAGGAAGCTACCCAGGAAACAATATTTTAAAATCCTATTACAAAACAATGTCTAATTTCATCTGAACACAAATGGCCATTTATGCAACTTTCAAGTAACACATAAATATTCAATTTTTCTGCTTAATTTTCCTAGTCTGCCCTAGGATATATTTATTCATCATCAAAAGCCAAATACTACTGAGTTCCTTTTTCAGTAGGCAAGATAATCACTTTAGACTTGGAGCAACCTTCGTGACAAAGTTCAGCAGCACTGAATGGATTTCTTTCAACTGTAAGGATTTAATGTCAAAATGACCAGAAATAGGAAGAGAGAAGAGACAGCCTATTAATAAAAAAAATAAAAAACTGGCTCCCCCTATGACCTTTTGACACATTGATATTTTCATCTCAAAAGATATACAAACAATAGTACAGAAAGACTGGGAACTATAAACTGGGATAAAAGGAAGGAGCACAGTGGTTGGCTAGGGATTGGTCACTGCCACAATCAGCAGCCCAGGTGCTTGCTAGCATTTCAAAAGTTCAACTGCACAACTTTCCCTTTTATATTAATAAAATCTTAAAATCAGATATTCTTTATTGTTAGAAATGTGCTGAAAGATTGTTTTCCCTAATAATTACCATTACCTTTAATCAATATTTTTACTCATTTAACTACCACATGCTCATTGTCCAACACAGATCAGCTATTTAGCAAATGTGCACTTTGGCTACAGGAAGACAAGAAAACATTAAACCTAACAGGTTTGTTGTTGTTTTTAAATTCTGTGTCATAAAAAAATCAAAGACTAGTCTCTATAAATTTATTGAACTACACCAGGAGTTGACAAACTTTTTCTGTAAATGACCAGATAGCAACTACTTTATCCTTGTGGATTATGTGATTAGTGTCCCAATTACTCATCTCTACACTTATATTGCCAAGGCAGCCACAGACAATAGATATAAAGAAATGGGTGATGCTATCTTCCAATGTAAGGCTATTTACAAAAACAGGTGCAGGCTAACTTGGCTCAAGGCTGTAGTGTGAACTATATTTTTCTTTACACATAATTATCAATATTGTAAACTAAATTAAAAATGAAAAAGACATTATTTGACCAGTTAAATTTTTACCAACTGTTTAACAAATCTTGAGTGGCTTATGTGGTATCTATTGTACTATGTGAACACAGAACACTAGGTAAGGAAAAAAAGGCATCAGCCATGTTCTTGAAAAATATACACAATCTATTAGGAGCATAAGACTAGAGCAAACGAAATGAATGTTAATAAAATATTTCTTACATAAGTTATAAAGGCTTCTAAAAAAGGGAGACTGTCCATTATCAAAGACAAATATTTAGAAGACATTTTGAAGAATTCAAGAATTGAACTAAACATATTTTGTTATACTCAGTTACAAACGAGAGAAAAGGTATTTGTGACAAAGAGAACATGAGAAATAAATGCAGATAAGTAGGAATCACTATAACTGAGATAGTGGATGGCTCAGTTCAAGAGAAGAGAGCAGTCTCTGAGAAGTACAAGTTCATGGTCTCTTAACCAAAACCTCTGGAGTCAGATAGTTGAGAATCGGTTTTCAGACTATAGGAGATTAAAACAGTGTACACGCTGTAAAATCTTAACACACCCAGAGCAACCTGGGGCAAAACCCTCTAATTAAACTTATTATTATTTCTGCAGCATTAATATTCACATTTGACAGGACCTCTATCAGTTCAGGTTAGATTTGACATCAAATGCATTGGGCACTAAACTTACTTTAAAAATTCTGGTTTTCAGAGAATTTGCATTTTTGAATTGCAAAAGGGGTTTAGACATAAAGTGTTTTTAGCTGTCCTGAGGCACTAAGCAATTCTGTTTGTAGCAATTTTGTCTGTTTGTCCCTTACAATTTTTGACTGGCACCAATAAGTATTGGGCTTTAGGGGTAGTATAAATTTCATCTCTTTTTTTTTTAACTTTCATATATGATTTTTCTTTTTAAAAGTGTTAAACAAGACTATGAATGTACCAAGAAGGTTCAAACGTGTGTCTTTCTTTGGCTCTAAAACAATTGCAGGTTTCTAGAGGCCTCTGTTACTCTGGATAAATACTAAAAATAGAGATGTTCATAATATTTAAAAACTGCATTAAATAAAAAAATGTGATATTTTTCTTAAAAGTTAGAGAGATTTATTATTATGTTTGAAAATAAGACAATGCTCATTGCCTATCTCCAAAAATAAAAGAATAACTTCCTATCAAATACAAGTAATTCCACTCAGAACTGGCAATCTGGCCTGAAAGGACACTACAGATCTGAAAGCATACACTATATAAATAACTACCGAATAGAGGAACCAAGCTATCTGAGGAGCAGACAATGCTAAATACAAAGAAGGTGCCTCTGTGATTGAGTTCTCAATTATAATACAATAAATGTAGCTGATATTATCAAAGCTATAGCCTTCTCCACATTGCAATAACATCAAAAGAACTGAATGGTATCATTTCTGCCCAAGAATGTGAACAGGGTGAATTGTGCTTGGCAACAGGAAAGTTATAAATAAATTATGTTAATACAAAGATTTCTTTGGTAAATAATCCATGCTACACCATAAAGTAATCCATGCTACACCATAAAGGTTTAAATTATTTTGTCCCAAATAAAATTTATGATAATTAGCATTTAATCTTTCACTCCAAAACAAATTTTTAAAACAAAATGGAGTCTATTTTCTACTCATCACATAGATAATCTATATTAATAAAAGCCTATGTGGTCATCACACCCTCACGCTGTTGATGCCCCCATGCTGTCATACCATTACAATTCATCACCAGAAGGCTGCATGAGCATGGACTTGTCCCTATGTGCTCAGCATGGGGGTGGGTCTTGGCGGCTCAGCTTGGAGCCTCGGGGGCCGGACCCCTGGCTGTCCATCTAAGGGGTGGGTGGGGCCTACCTCTTTGGGGAGATCTATCACAGGGCTCCTGCAATGAGAAGGCACAGGCTAGGCTGGGGAAACCCCCACCCCCGCCCCAATGCACAAATTTTGTGCACTGAGCATCCAGTATTTTATAATACTCCTAAGAAAGGCAATGAAAAACCATTTAAAAAATGACTTTTAAATACTGATTAAACAGTAACTAGTGAGTATGAGGATATATCATGAAGTTGTTTAAACAAGAGTGAAACATAACACATTTAAAAAAATCATAATAATCAGTTTCAATATATATTGTGCTGGAAAAGTCTGAAACCCTCATCTCCTAATTTCCCTTTTCTGGGCTTTTGGAAGAAGACAGAGGATGATATGTGAGCCTTGCACAGCTACACACAGGGGACAAGTAATAAATAGTTCACACAAAGGCTGGATAATGAATAAGTTTTCATAATTGAAGCTCTGTTATTCTAATGAAAGAGATTCTTACACAAAAGTAAGACTTTTGGAAAATTCTCTCAACAGTCACCCCTAATATTGTTTCATGGAATCTCAATCTTTTACTAACATAAAAAAATTATTACCCAAAACACTAATATGAAACAATATATGCACCCCTATGTTTACTGCAGTGTTATTTACAGTAGCTAAGCTATAGATGCAACCCAAACACCCATCAAAAGACAAGTGGATAAAAAGGCTGTGGTACATATATACAATGGAATAATACTTGCCCAAACAAAAGAATTAAATCTTACCATTTGTGACAGCATGGATGGACTTAGAGGGTATTATGCCCAGTGAAATAAGTCAGTCAGAGAAAGACAAATAACATATGAATTCATATATATATATATATATATATATATATATATATATATGCTTTATACATACACATAGAATAATACTGTCAACAATAAAAACATAAAGTAATACATAAACAAACAAACAAACATCTGTTTCTCAGAGAACAGAGAGTAGACTTGTGGTTCTAGAGGGGAGGAAAATTGGGGGACTGGAAGAAAGAGACGAAGGAATTATGAGTACAAATTGGTAGTCAAAAATAGTTATGGAATGTCAAGTACAACATTGGGAATATAGTCACTAATATTACAATAACCATGTAGTGTGGGTAGTGGAAATATCAGGGGAAACAGTAAAGTATAAGATTGTCTAACCATTATGCTGTACTGTTGAAACCAATATGAAATAGTATTGAAAGTAAACTGTAACTGCAAGTTGTATGCATATATGCATAACCCATAGATACAAACAATAGAGTAATGGAGGCCTAGGGCGAGGGTGGGCTATAAGGAGTCAATGGAGGAAAAGGGACATATGTAATACTTTAAACAATAATTTATTTTTAAATTTAAATTTAAAAAAATTGCTCCATGATGGATCTGGAGATGGTGGGGGTGTGTCTGTGGGTATTTGTTCCCGAATACAACATAGTAAGGTGTTTGGGCCCCTTCCCAAACTAGTACCGTATATTCTAAATTCCGTGTTTCCTTAACTTTTAACCTGCGTCAAATGATAAAAGTACTGAAGACGTTTCTATCCTCTTCAGAACTGTTGAGCTGTTTTGGGCGCAGAACCACTCAGACTACTGAGAAATCCCTCTTGTAAGAGAGGAAGGGTGGTGCTGATATTATCCTCCTAGATTTGGGTACTGGGATAAATAAATTTTTGAATAAGCAAAAGAATAAAAATGGAACCTGAACCAGGTTCCTAACTTAGCAATTCTTCCAAATGTCCCAAAGGAAGAAGCTATCTAGTTTAGCACTGAATATAGTACCAAAGAGACAGTTGTCCCTATCAAAGGTTACCAGGGAAGATAATTTTCAACCTCCATAAATAGATATAGTCTAGTGTCAGTTACCAATTACTAAAATTAGTTTTAAACATTTCCCCCTTCACTATGGTTAAATCAACAGTAGTAAATAATAATAGCACAATAGCTAAAAATATGACCTCTGGTCAGAAAACTTGAGTACTGGCTTATTTGCTAGCTAAATCTGTGACCATGTACAAAGAAATTAAAGTAGTCTTTGATAAGAATAGTATAAATTTGTTGTAAGCATCACATGCAATAATAGACACATATGGAGCCTGGCAAATAATATGTGATCAATGGTATGTAGCAGTAATAGTATGGGATGGTGTTGCTAATAGTAGTAATAGTAGTAGTATTACTATTCCAAAAAAGGTGGGGTAAGAAAAAAGAAACATATCAAAACCAATGCAATTTAATTTTTTATATTCTCCTAAATAGAGAAATGATTAAAACCACTGGCCTATATACAATGATGCCAGAAAACTGAAAGCACTACTGTCTAAAACTAGAATATACACAATTATGGGAAATAATCTAAGTTTTATGTTATCTGAAGAGGACAGGGTAATTGTCAAAGCCTTTATGAAAGCAAGTACACACATTAATTGCTATCTGTTGAGACTGGCAGACATTCCCAAGTAGTATTTATGTAATATGCATTTCCTCTAAAATGGAGGCCTAATTGCTTAGTTATCCTAAATTGCAGAATGGAAAACAAAGGAGCAGTTTAGGCCATGTGGGTAAACAACAGATTTCTAAAAGCTAATTATCTTTTTATTTAATAGACTGAACTTGCTCCAAATGAGACATTTAAATCTAATAAATAATAAACAAATTGTAACCTAAAGACTAAAATATAGGAGCTACTCATATAGTTTTTATTGCTCCATTAAATAAGCTTTATTTACTTCTCCACAAAACATAATTATACAACACTGGGTCCATTTCAAGGCCATTCTGATGTGCTATTTAAAAATTATGTGAATCAACTTACATACTCAGGAAGTCTTGAAGCATAATATTTGAATTGTATTATCAAATGCCCTATTCACTTCCATAATTAAGAAACAGAAATGCAGTTTCAAAAACCTTGTACATGGATCACATAAAACTACTATTACTATTTGTCTTACTAGAAATGATTAAACATAAGGATAGCTAAGCACTTTAAATAAATAAATGCTAGTGTCTATGTTTACTGGTTTCTATATCAGATATTTAACACTTTGGGTGTCTTATAAATTAAAATAATTCAATTTTAAATATCAACCTCTGAAAATGTATTCAAAATTCACATACTGATTAAAGACATCATGAAAATAGTTAATTTGCTTGTATATTTAATATAATATCAAATCATTCAATATAAGTAGTCAAAATTATATATGTACATATTTAAGAAACCTCCAAGCTCATCATATTTAGAGAAAACAAAAATGAGAGAAATGGCCTTTTAACATGAGATTCTATACTTTCTTATATAATTTTACTGCTCAAAAAAATTTTCAATTCTTCATTTTTCTTCTTAGGAAAATTTAGCCCACTATTCTTTTATTATCACTCTGTTAACAAAAATCACATTCTGAAATAATAGAGATAAAAAATACTAGACTTGAAAATAGTTGCCTGCTTCCTTGCAAAAGACAAGAAATTATTGACGATGGATAAGAATGAGCAGGGATTTAATTTACTCTACTACCACAGGTGGTGAGAGAAGAAGAGTGTGAACATCTATCTAAAAATGAAGCTCTAATTTGTATGGTAAAAAATACTAAAGTCATGAAAATATATAAAAGGAAGCTCCTACCCTACCTGGGTTGGCTCAGTGGATAAAGCGTTGGCCTATAGACTTAAGGATCCAGGTTCAACTCCAATTAGGGGCATATGCCTGGGTTGCTGGCTCAATCCCCAATGGGGGCTGTTCAGAAGGCAGCCAATCAATGATTCTCTCTCATCACTGATGCTTCTCTTTCCCTCTCCCTTTCTCTCTGAAATAAATTAAAAGTATATAGAAGAAAGCTCCCTGTTGGGTTATAACAGGACTATATCAAAATGTTTCCTTTCCTCATTTAGGGGTGCATGTCCTACATGCAAATATAAGTTAGAGCAAGAAGTCCCTGGTCCAGAAAGTGACAAAATATTATGAATTCAACAATTTACCTTCTATGTTGTTTTTAAGAATAGGAAAGCTAGGCTGACAGCTTCTGGAAAGTTAAGAGTGCTAAAACTGACCTTAAACAATAACAGGTTTGAACTGTGTGGGTCCACTTATAGGTGGATCTCTCCCCCTCCCGCTACCCCCCCAATAAATACTGATACTGTACTGTTTGCAATCAGCAATTGGGAATGCATGATAGCAAAGAGCCAACTGTATGCACTGATCTACACCACTTTTTTTAATAGGGAATGTCAGCATCCATGGACATTAGTATCTGTGGATGTCCTGGGATCAATCCCCTGTAGATACTGAGAGACAACTAAGTTAATGAGGAGTCAAAAATTACATGGGGAATTTTGACTGCATGGGGATCAGGGCCCTAATTCAAGTTCAAGGGTCAAGGGTCAAGGGTCAACTGTAGCATGGTCTATACAAAAATGACTGTTTTTTCTGTGAATTTTTAAGTAGTTTTATATTACCAAAATTTAAATTAGCACATTTATTAATATAATTTGCTATATATTAATATTATTATTATTAATATATTATTATTAATATATTAATATTCTCCTTAGTTCTCTAAGACCAAATTTTATTGCCACCAGTTGCCATTCCAATTAGTATCCATCTCCATCTTATTATCCTGTCTTATTTAATTTCATATAACTTTTTATAAGCTGTATTATATAAGTTGTTTGAATCATTTATTAAAATTCATAACTTCATTGTAGCAGAGATCTTATTTAACCTTACTTATTAATGTACTTGAGCATTCAGAAAAAAACCTATTAGTTGATGAAAAAAAAGAAACAAAAGTGGTGGAGCTATTAAATTTCTTTTCTATACCAATAAAATAATATTGGAAGACACAGCACTTGCATTTTTCATAATAATACATTGTGTGAAGACAGTATTTGTCAAATTTCAGAAATGCACCAAATTCAGTGATCTGTTAAAAGTGTCAAAAACTGAGATTCCGGTGCTGCCTTGTTTGGTTCAGTGGATAGAGCATAATCAGCCTGAGGACTGTGGGGTCCCGGGTTCAATTCTGGTTGGGGGCACATACCTGGGTTGCAGGCTCCATCCACAGTGGGGGGCATGCGGGAGGCAGCTGATCAATGATTCTATCTCATCATTCGTGTTTTTACCCTCTCCTTTCTTTTCTGAAACTAATAAAAATATATTAAAACAACAACAACAACAAAACTGAGGTTCTGGCCCTGGCTAGTGTGGCTAGTGGATTGAGTGTTGGTCCTCATACCAAAGGGTTGTGGGTTCAATTCCTGGTCAAGGGAAAGTACCTGGGTTGTGAGTTCACTCCCTGCCCTCTGTTGGGGCAAGTGCAGGAGGCAGCCAGTCGATATCTCTCTCACATTAATATCTCTTTCTCCCCCTGCCATTTCTCCCTTCCTTCCACTCTCTCTGAAAAGCAATGGAAAAAGAATCCTCAATGAGAATTAAAGGGAAACAAACAAACAAAAAAAAACTCAATGAGGTTCCAGTCAAGATGGTGGTGTAGGTAATCCCTCTGTACTCACCACCTCCTATAGCCACACCAAAACTACAACTAAAATACAGAAAAGCCATCATTCAGAATAACCTGAAATCTAGCTGATGGGAAGTCCCACAACTAGGGGATTGAACAAGAAGCACATTGAGACTGGTAGGGGAGACAGAGTGGCTAGGTGGAATCAAAGAATTGGCTGGTCCTACATACACATGAGGTGGTTTAAAATCAGGAGGGATATCTTGGTTGTGGAAGTTTCCCTGAGGAGAGAAGGGCCCTGGTCCCACACCAGACACTCAACACAGGGTTCCAGTACCAGGAAGAGAATTCCCCATAATTGTGTCTATAAAAACCAGCAGGGGTTGCTTTATGCTTTGGATTTTCCTAAAATCTCTCAAACAAGCAATTTAGGGCTGCATATTTACCTAAGGTTTCCCTAGGGGTACTCAGAGATGCCTTCTTGCTTTCTCTCCTTTCATTTTTACAGACATATTTTATCTTTAATAAAGCTGCAGGCCTAGTCCTTCCCAATGGCCTTCCCCTGCAGGCAATCTTGTGGTGGCCATCTTGGACCACATGGGGGCAGCCATCTTGTGTGTTGGAGTGATGGTCAATTAGCATATTACTCTTTTATTAAATAGGATTGTAAAAAAAAAAATGAACTTAATTCATGAAATTGGAAGTTTTCAACAGGAGAAATATAACTTTAAATAAAATCATTATTAAGATTACATTGGATTTAAAGTTTCATTTAAATGTTTTAACAAGAGAATTGTTGAGAACCTCTGTATGACAAATCCTCAGGCAAAAATCATAGCAAATAATACAACAGTCTGCATGAGGAACTGTCTAGATGACTCTTTAACCAACACTAAATGAGCTAATGTTCAAATACCAGAATGTTTGGTAAACTAGGCAATAATAGATTATTTTAAAATGACTTTCAGAAGCATATTTTAAAAATCAATGCTAAACCTTCCTGATCTCCGTTTTTGTTTACACCTTAACAAGAGAATACTTCTTGAATTTCAAGTGTAGTCTTAAAGAAATTGTGTTTAGATGAATTTTTCCCCGTGGAAGAAGTATGTGAGATACATTAAAGTACTCAGTTTGCTTTATTAAAGATAAAATATGTCTGTAAAAATGAAAGGAGAGAAAGTAAGAAGGCATCTCTGAGTACCCCTAGGGAAACCTTAGGTGAATATGCAGCCCTGAATTGTAAACTATGGTAATTTAGGAGTGAAGTTGATGGATTTTAATTAAAGGCTTCTGCAGTCCTTAGTGGCTTGGAGGTAGAAGAGCCAGAATTTTCAGGGGGTGAAATATAACTACAATTTACTTAATTCTTTTGCTCCTCACTTTGTGGTATCTTTTAGCTTTGGAAAATATACATATATAGCTGTCTAAAGTTGTAATTTTGCTAAGTTTTTCTTTTTATACCTTTTCCAAGACCTATTTTTAAAAATTACATTTATTAGCCGAAACCAGTTTGGCTCAGTGGTAGAGCATTGGTCTGCGGACTGAAGGGTCCCAGGTTCGATTCCGGTCAAGGGCATGTACATTGGTTGCGGGCATATCCCTGGTGGGGGGTGTGCAGGAGGCAGCTGGTCCATGTTTCTCTAGTATTGACGTTTCTAGCTCTCTCTCTTTCTCCCTTCCTCTCTGTAAAATATCAGTAAAATATATTAAAAATAAATAAAAAAAATTACATTTATTGGGGTGACACTGGTTAGTAAGACATGGGTTTCTAGTGTACATTTCTATGATACACAATCTGTACAGTGTATTGTGTGTCCACCACCCAAAGTCAAACTGTAAATATCCCAAAGTAGAGAAAATAATGTAGTAAACAAATTCTTCCCTCCAAGTATCCATCACCCAACTTTAGTAATTATTACTTATAGCCTATCTTGTTTCATCTTTACACCAACATACTTTAGTCATATTAGAGTATTTTGACTGAAATTCCAAACATAGTTTCTTTTTATCTATAAAATTTCAGTGAGTCTCTAAAAGATACTTTGAAACATAAAACATTATCAAAAACATTAAGAAAAAGTATTCAAAAATTTCAGACTTTTTTCCTACATTTATTTGAATTAGAGTATACTGAGTAGGACAAAAGTAGGTTTATAGCTGTAAGTCAAATACACTTCATTCTTGGATCATTATTTATTAACTAATGAAAATTCGTGCAAGAGTAGGCCTTCCTTACCCCAGCTACGGGCACCAGCTTCCCTCCTACACCCGGGACTCAGGCTACTTCCCTCTGGACGCCGCCAGCAGGCATCAGGGACCTGGGCAGCTTTGTCAGGAAGGACATCTGGTCTAATTAGCATATTACCATTTTATTAATATAGATTATTAGTATAGATTATTGTATTATTTTCTTTTTTTTTTCCTAAATATATTTTGTTGATTTTTTACAGAGAGGAAGAGAGAGGGAAAGAGAGTTAGAAACATCGATGAGAAAGAATCATTGATCAGCTGCCTCCTGCACACCTCCCACTGGGGAAGTGCCCTCAACCAAGGTACATGCTCTTCACCGGAATTAAACCTAGGACTTTTCAGTCCGCAAGCCAACACTCTATCCACTGAGCCAAACCAGTTTCGGCTATTGTATTATTTTCCATATGACAACTATAAACCTACTTTTGCCTCATCCTGTACAAATCCTGTTTACTGTGATAGGTTGATATATCTTTTTAGTCTCTTTTAATCAGTTAGTTTTCCCTCCATCACTTTTTTTCTCCCTTGGCATAGTATTATGTTGAAGAAACAGGATTACTTGGCCTATAGAGTTTTCCAGTTTCCTACAGTTGTTTACAAGTTGACATAAATTATTACAGATTATTTGTTAAAACAGTTATCAAAAAAATGTGAAAATTTGGAACCATAGTCACCTACAACCAAAATTAGAATGAAAATACTGAGTTAGTAAACAAAAAGGGGGAAAGCCCATAAAAATGGACAGCTTTACGATTTACCAACACAAATAAGTACTCACATCTCCCTTTTTCACTTAAGTATATTCAACTACCAATAAAGTAACCAGTATAAATCTTAGCTGTACAGAGTATAAATAGCAAATTTGATAGTACTTACCAGTCTTCATTTCTAATAAGCGCTTTTTCTTTTGTTGGCGTTCAAGTCTTTCTTTCTCTGCCAATTCTTGGGCTATTCTGGCACGTTTTTGTTTTTCCTCTGCTTCTCTTTTTTTGACATTTTCCTTTAATGCTTGCTATAAGAAAATTTTGAAAAATGATAAATTTTAACTACAGTGATTCCATACACAAAAATGGAGAATTATTTATCTGTAGGGCTGTGATAAATATCTTTTAAATAATGGTTACTTATTATATTAGTAATCCAATCTTTTAAAAGATCAGCATATGAACGCTTATTAAATGTCATGTATCTTTAAATACAACTGTTATGTTTAAAGCACCTGCATCTTAGTGAAATCAACTAAGAGAAGGGAGATAGAAACTAAAAATAAAAACCATTTAGATTACAAATCAAAACTGTTTTTCTACATATATTTCCAAAAGAATATCTAGTGGATGTATTAAAGTCTATACCTCCTCTGCAAAGTAAACTATTGAATACAAGTAAAGTAGTTGAGCAAATAATAAAAATGAGCTGAAAATCTGTAATAGCTCCTTACACTACATTTAAAAAATTTTCTCATATAGGCAGAAGTGTCATAAAGATGACTAAATAAACACTTGGCATTTTAAATGAAGGCTCTTTGTCCATCAAAACAAATAACATGTAAGCCATAAAAAGATCTCAATAGATATATGACCAGTTAAGTTCTTATTCTCTAAGCTCTACACAAATCAAGAAATGCCTCTCATATTGCATAAGTGGGAATTAGCAGGTAAACATGGATTTTTCTAAGTTCCAACAAACAGCATGGAGTTTGTATTCTCAGTACCAATGAAACCAAACAGGTTATCTAATTGCAGTTTATCAAAAATATTAATGAGGGGAGGCGTTCCAAGATGGCTGACAGGTAAACACCTACCCGTAGCCACGCACAACAATTTCAATAAAATACAACTAAAATATAAAATGGACATTACCCAGAACTACAGGAAAGTCGACTGACTGGAAATTCTACAACGAGAAGCAAGGAGAAAACCAGAAGGAAGTGTGGAGGAGCTGTAAAAGCCTGAGGAACGGAGACATGTGCGGAGAGAACGGAGCCAGAGAGGAGGGGCAGCTGAGTGCCTGGATGGAGTTCCCTAGCAGGAAGGAGATAAAAGCTCTGACTGTGCTGGGCCCCAGTTCCTACTGCTCTGAACCCCAGTTCCAGGCCAAACCCGGGGACCCAGGCTCATCCAGAGGAAGCTGGGCTGTAAGACGGAACCCCAGGGGAGCGGCGAAAGGAGGTCCCAGAGGCACGCACATTGCGCGCAGAGAAGGGACGGTTGGCTGTGCCGCGGGAGTGCCCTGGCGGGAAGGAGACAGGGGCTCCAGTCTGCTCTGAACGCCACCTCAAACTCCACTTCCAACTGAACTGGCCCCCAATACCGGGCTCAGTGGGGGAGGGCCTAGACTAGGGGTGTCGAACTCAATCAGAGAAGGGGCCAAAATCTAAAATCCAGCCTAATTCGCGGGCCGAATGGTTTACTGAACAGTCATAAACTGTCATTGTGATGGAAACGCAGCGGAGTGCAGTGATGACAGCGCGGTGCGGGCCACATTGCAAGGCCTGGCGGGACGGATTTGGCCCGCGGGCCTTGTGTTTGACACATGTGGCCTAGACTGTTTGGCGGCAGGCGAAAATCGAGGGCACCTTTCTCTCAGAGGCACTTGCAACGAGGACTGAAGGACCCGCATAGGGCAGGGCTGATGGAAGCCAAAGCTGTAGGCTCCACCCTGAAACCCTGCCCCATCCAAGCAGAACACAGAGACTTTTAAGGCTACCAACTCAGGAAAGCTGCGAAAATGCCAAGATGAAATAGATCACAAACGAAAGAAATGGAGGACAAAAAGCGACTGGATATAGAGTTCAAATCTAAGCTTATAAGGTTTTTCAAGAATTTCTTAGAAAAGATCGATAAGACCTATAGGATATGAAAAGGGATCAACTAAAATTAATAAGGAATCAACAAGAAATAAAGAATACATTGTCTGAAATAAAAAATATTATACAGAGTCCTAAAAACAAAATGGAAGATCGCAAGAATCAAGTCAAATAGTTGGAACATAAAGAGCCAGAAGACACTCCTCTGCAGAAGCTAGAAGGCAAGAGAATCCAGAAAACTGAAGATAATGTAAGAAACCTCTGGGACAACTTCAAGCGAACCAACATCAGAATTATGGGGGTCCCAGAAGATGAGAGAGAGCAAGATATCGAAAACATATTGAAAGAAATAGTGACAGAAAACTTCCCCAAACTGGTGAAAGAATTAGACTTACAAGTCCAGGAAGCACACAGAACTCCAAACAAAAGGAATCCAAGAGGACCACACTAAGACACATCATAATTAGAATTCCAAGAGCAAAAGACAAAGAGAGAATATTAAAAGCAGCAAGAGCAAAGCAGGTAGTTACTTATAAAGGAGCACCTATACGATTGTCAGCTGATTTCTCAACAGAAACCATGCAGGCCAGACGAGAATGGCAAGAAATATTCAAGGTGATTAATAGTAAGAACCGACAGCCAAAGATAATCTACCCAGCAAAGCTATTACTCAAAATAGAAGGTCAGATAAAGAGCTTCACTAATAAAAAAAAAGCTAAAGGAGTTCATCACCACCAAACCAGAATTATATGAATTACTGAAAGGGGTTCTTTCAGAAGAGAAAGTAAATAAAGATAAAAATTATGAACAACAAATACGTAACTATCAATGTAACTATCAACAAGTGATTCTAAAAAACCAAGGAAATTAAAAAAAAATCTGATAAACAATATTAACTGTTGAACATAATAGAATCAGAGGTATGGAAGGGGAGTGAACTGACGATTCTTAGGGAAAAGGGGACAGGGGGATGTGGGAAGAGACTGAACATAAACTGTGCAGCTATGGATGAGGACAACGGGGGGTGGGGAAAGGGCAGAGGGTGAGGTGGGAACCTGATTGAGGAGAGCAATGGAGAGGAGGTGGGGAAGGATCATTTGTAATAATATGAACAACAAAAATTTATATAAAAAATATATTGAATAGAAAAATGTATAGTAAACTTAACAAGTACGTGGCACATCTTATTTTGGGGATATTTACCATAATATTTTTAACCCTAGAAATACTCTAAGTTTTTCATTAGAAATCAAATAATAAAGTTTAATATTATTAATCAAAACAATAAAAAGAAAAGTACAAGGGGAAAAGGGGAACAAAAAGATAGACAGAATATTAATTAAATCCATCAATCCAATAAATACTGAGATACTAAGTAGCACATGATACTATTTAAAGATGAGATATATTTCTAGCTCTAAAACATGCTTACATTCTGTGTGATAGGTGGGGCAGAAAGCAAACACAGGCAATAAACAATAACTTTGATAAATATAGTACTACTTAAAAAACAGAGTGATGTGATGGAATGCATGGGGAGCTACTTTACATTTGGTTGTCAATAAGGCTTCACTCACTGATATGATTCAAGCTGAATTTAGAATGGCAAGGAGTTAGCTAGGTGATGCTCTGGGAGGAAGAACAAATGCAAAGGTTGTTGGCAGGTTGGACAGAAAAGCAACCAGTATAGAGGTGTAAGGTGAGGTCGGAGTTCTGCTGAGGCCTGATCATTTAGTATTTATGGTCCTCTAGGCCAGAATGTAAAACTAAGTACTCATGAACCAACTTTGTTTCAAGTATCTTTCCAAAGACATTTGTATACTGCAATGTCTTGAAAGATGGAGGTAATGTCTACCTCTTAAGCAAATGGATTTGTTTGCTGTACAGTATAGTAAATGGGAAAAGGCGGGCAAGTCAGTCTTATTATCTCTTTAAAAAGATTGTGTTCCCTGAGTTCAGGATTTTTCTCTAATAACACAAACTACTAAGTATGCAGGTATTAGACCCTCTTAACATTGCCCTTTGAGAATTTAGGCTCAGGAATCTATTGCTGTTGATGAAACAAACTGTTCTTTGTCTCTGACTCCACAGTCTTGTGTCTTCTGCCAAGATCCATGGAATGCTAAGAAGGTAAATTCTCATTCTCTTTATAGTTCATGATGTATTAACACATTATTTTTGATAAGCTATGAAATACTAGCTGCAATAATAAATGCTTTAATATGCAAAACCTCCAATCTGCAAAATGGATTCTGTAGTCTCTATTATGGCACAGAATGGTTAAGTATTTGTTCATTATAATAGGAGTAGAAAGAGGCAGAGGCAAGATTTGAAAGCTAGCTATAATCTATGATTTTTTCTATCATGTTGTTTCATGTTATATTAGCATATGTTAACTGTCAGATATAAAACAACAAAGACTATAAAAATCAACATAAATTAGGAACACAGGAGAAGCAACTTTTTTTAAAAAAAAGTATGATTTCAAAGACAAGTGTGTATAGCTGTGTGTGTGTGTGCATGTGTATGTATAGGGGAGATGGTGTAGGAAGAATGGATTGTGGTGGAGGAAAAGATAAGCAAATATCCAGAAATCAAAACAGTATTTCTTACTTGAGTAAAGAGACTAAAAGGAAATGGTAACATGTTAGAAAAATATATATCAGGTTGCTTATTTATAAAACTTATTAAAGTACAAAATTTTCTGATGTGAATTTTCTACTTTAATGACTGGATGCATTTCAATGAGAAACTTTAATAGACTACCTATTACCAGTTATAACTGCCATACCTTTTTAGTATTCCAATGGGCAATAAAAAGTCAAAATTACTTATCAGGACCTTTAAAAATAATGTTATATTTAGAAAGAAGGTCTGAAGTAGTTCTTAAAGTTATTTTGCTTTATGGAAAATGCACTATTGATTTTCATTTAAGAGCCTATCTCATTTAAAACATATCTTATTCTGACATTATACCTATTAGGAGAAGAATTTAGCTGGAAAAATACCAACAGACATCATAGAAATAGGTATTTAGTCTAAAATAATATTGCAGTTCTACCAGTAATTTGGAATTTTCATTTATTCTAAATGTTGAAAAGCAAAAGTAGCCTGAAATAGAAAAGCTGAATAGTTTTAAAACCACATTATTCAAAAAACAATTGCCTGTTAGTTACTTTAATTTTAAATTCAAAGTCAGATAGAAAAGTTAAGGTTGAGCCATACATGAAGATAATTAGCTATAAGAAATTAATTAAAAAAATCATCTTATTCTTTACATAGTTTACTATTTATTCAATTGACAAAAAAATTGCACTGCTACCAACTATTTTTGGCTATGCAGTACCACAAGAAATTATTTTGAGTGCTTGCACAACTTCCCAGACAGAGCCTACTGCATGCTCTTGTCTGAAAGCTCTATGGGCTTAGCAGTGTGCATGCAATACCTGACTATCAGGAGCACTGATCTCTTTTCAAACAAAACAAATGACAACCAATACAATAGGTGCTGATGAATCAGCAAAATACATATTTTTTAGTGTGCCCCAGAATTTTAGTAATTAGTTTATGTATGCCATGAGATGAAAAAAGTTAAAAATTGCTGCTCTGCAGCAATGGCCAGAGGGTTCTAAACTTTACTCAATTTTAACTATTAATTTCAAAGGCATAATCAATAATTTATCTGTCTTCCCATGGCTCAGTGCTTTTCATGGTGATAGCAGATTCTAGAATATATTAAAAATATATAGATATGTTAATAAATAGGTATATACAATATATAGAGACATTAACAATTGTGGGGTATTCTAGAAATAAAACACATGAGCTCACAATTATTGTCCACCTATAATTTGTTTTCTACATAACTAATAGGACAAGAATTCACTATATCTACTTAAAATATACATTAAAATATTATAAGATATTTTCTCTTAGAGAAACCATAATAATCCAAAGCCAGTAAATTTAAGTATGTGTGTGTGTGTGTGTGAAATATTTAAGTCTAGAAGAGTATAATTAATTCTTATTAGGTTGTGGTTATTATGATAAACATTATTGTTTAGTTTTGAAAACTGCATCATCCTTAGAAATATGACTTGCTTTTGTTAAAGATTCATGTTTACTTTCTTCTATTTGATTAAGATGTGAGGACTTAAAAAAAAACACGACTTTTTTTTATCTTAGATAGAAAGGGAGAGGGAGAGATAGAATATCAATGATGAGAGGGAATTATTGATCGGCTTTCTCTTGCCCCCTCCCTCCCCCTAGGAATTGAGTCAACAACCCAGACATGTGCCCCTGACTGGAATCAAACCTTGAACTTCTGGTTAATAGGTCGATGCTCAACCACTGAGCCACAATGTGCTATAACTTGCTTTTTTCACTCAACATTATGTTTCTAAGATTTACCCATATTTTAATGTATAAATTATGCCTCATTTTCATTGCTTATAATATTAAATTATGTTTAATAATTTACTCTCCTATCAGTGGGACTTGGGTTGTTTCCGATTTGGGGCTATCATAAACAGTACAGATACAAAAATTTTTGTACTTGTCTACCTATGTATATGTACCATTTTTTAATGGTACATCCCATCAGTTGGTTCTTAAATTTGTTTAGAAACCAGTGGTAGCCACTCTTTAAATATCAGGTTGTTTGCTTATAATTTTCTGTTCTAAAAATACACATACATAAAAGATCTTAGTTCCACTGCAAAATTTTACAACATGAATTATGGTCAAAAGTTTGAAAATCACTGGTGTCTCTGATAGGAGTAAAATTGATGATTATAAGGAGATACTCATCTTCAATCTTACTAGATGATGTCAATGTATTTTCAAAGTGCTTGTGTCAATGGATATCCCTTTGAGATCACAGAACACACACCACCAAACTGTCATTGTTAGTTTCTATTTGGCAGGAATATAATGGTATCCAATCATGCTTATTATATTTCCTATTCTGTGAAATGCCATTCAGATCTTTTACTCACATTTGCATTAGGTTGTTCTCAATGTTCTTAATGATTTGTAGTTCTTAAATATTTATGTTCTTTCAGTAAATGGAAGTCCTTAAATTTATATAGTCAAAAATCTTTTCCATATTGCTGATACCTCTTATATCTTATTTAAGAAATCCTTCCCTAATTCAAAGACAAAGCTATTCTCATATATTTCCTTCTAAAGTTTCAATGATGGTGTTCTCTTCACATTTCAGTATATACTTTATCTGGAATCAATGTTTTTGAATATTATGAAGTGGGGATACAATTTACATTTTTTCACATTGAAAATTAGTTGATCCATAGCCACTTTCCACTAGCTTATCAATGCAGATTGATCTTCAAAGCCACTTCATCTAAATTCCAAGCGGCCGTAATATGTGCTGAAGTTTTAGGGCTGTTTTAGTCCATTTGGTCAAGATAACCATGTTTGTACCGGTAATAACTCTGTCTTAATTATCAGGTTTCTGTCTTACCTTTTTTATTTAAAAAATCTTCACTATTCTTGGGTATTTGCTCTCTCAACTATATTTCAAACTGTACTTACTAAAGCTTTTGAAAAGGCCTATTAGGATTTGAATAGAATTGCTCTGATTTTGTAAATTACAAGAGAATTGACATTTTTGCAATATTGAGTCTTTCTATTTATTAATGTCATGTAGCTCTCCATTAACTTAGGTCTTTTAAAGTCTTTTATAAAGAAATGCATTCTTTTTTTTAAATTCAGGTTTTAGACATTTTTAAAAAAATATATGTTTTATTGATTTTTTACAGAGAGGAAGAGAGAAGGATAGAGTTAGAAACATGGATGAGAGAGAATCATCGATCAGCTGCCTCTTGCACACCCCCTTCTGGGGATATGCCCACAACCAAGATATATGCCCTTGACCAGAATCCAACCCGGGACCTTTCAGTCTATAGGCCGAAGCTCTATCCACTGAGCCAAACCAGTTTCGGCGCAGGTTTTAGACATTTTATGTTACATTTATTCTCTGTGTCTTCTCAATTGCTCGTTAATACTGATTTTTAAAAAGCATAATTTTTAATATTTAGTAACTAATATATATTTAAATATTCCATTGATAAAAGTCTTCATTTCTAATAATTTTCCTATAGAATCCTTTTTGTATTATTCATAGGCAATCATAATGAACAGTTAATTACTTTAATTTCAATTTTTATACTTTTTCTTTCTTGTCTCATCAGACCGTACTAGCTAGAAGTTAAATCCCCATGATTAGGTTGAAGGTTTCCCCTTTGTCCCTAGTTTCCTACTTACAGATAGAAATGTTCAAGAAGTTTATTTAAGTTTGTCATCTTGTTTTAAAACCTGAACCAGAACTGAATTTTATCAATTGTTTTTCTCAATCTATTGTAACTTTTATGTGATATATGGGCAACAGAATGGCAGAAAGACCAGAACTACTAACCAGTCACTATGACATGCACAGACCACCAGGGGGCAGATAATCAACATAGGAACACAGGAGCTGCCCCCTGGAGGTCAATGAGCTCCCACAGTGGGAGTGCCATTCCGCTGACCAGGATGAGGCCAAGTCTCTGCACCTATCAAATACCTGAGAAATCCAGACTCTGGCCACCAGCTGATGTGGGCCCTCTAAGGTGTGTTCTAGAAGTAGCTTGGAAGCTGGTATAGGCAGATGGCAAGAGGGGATGTGAATTGGACCCTCCAGGGAGGCTGTCCTGATGGCTGAGGATCCTGGAGCAAGGCTGCCCGGAACATCCCTGATGGTGTCACCAAGCTGGCATCACACATCAAGGACATTCACTGAGTGGCCTTGGGGTGCAAAGCTGTCTGCCAGGTTCCTCCAGGACGGAGAACACACATTTACCCAAGACATTACCCCAAAACATCAGCTCGGACTAAATTCCTCACCCAGCAGCCGCTTAGAGGGCAGGTCCACAGCTGCTCCACTGACCAGGATGAGAGGCGATCCCACAGTGGGCAGATCCCCACAGGCCACCCCCCCCCCCCCATCAGTGCATGAATCTGTGCACTGGGACTCTAGTTCTAATAGTTCTAATATAAAACTAAATTTTCATTTATGGGACCTGAAGAATTTATCTTTTTGAACATTTGGTCATAATATATTTTTTATACACTCTATTAGTTTGTAATAACTGCTTCATTAAAATATAGTAAAACAACTGTAAAACTTTCTAGGCCAAGTATTTAGTTTGCCAGATTTGAAATGTCATCAAATTAAAAATTAGCTGTAGGCTTTTTCAAGCTTTCCAATTCTTTTAAAGTCAATTTCAATATGTATTTTTTTTTCCTCACTAGGAACTTACCTATTTCATCAACTTTTCTAATTCTAGTCTACAAATTTTTGTAGTATGCTCTTCTCTCTTTACTATCTTCTGTATCTGTCTTCATTTTCCTTTTTACATTTTCAATATTTTTTTCCTGATTAATTTTTTCAGAATTTTATCCACTTACCTTGTCCTCTCAAACCAACACATTTTGGCTTTTAAAAACTTCCCTCTTAAGTCAGTTTCTTCTTCATTTTCCTCCTTTAATTCTCTAGGGTTATATAATTCCTTTTAAATTTCTAAAGTCAGATGCTCTATCTTGTTAATTCTCATCCTGATTTTTTTAGTACAAGCACTTAGGATATAAATTTCTTCATACCACCATTATTTCATCTCACAAATTTGGTGTGGAGTATTTTCAATATTATTCAGGTCTATATTTTTTCTATTTCTTCCTTGGCACCTAAGAAAGTCTATGATTTCTATGATTTTTTATGATTTCTTCCTTGACATCAAAAAAGACCTGAATGCCTATTTTCTTATAATAATTTTTTAAATTGATTTCAGAGGAAGGGAGAGGGAGATAGAAACACCAATAATGAGAGAAACATTGATCAGCTGCCTCCTGTACACCCCAAACTAAGGATCCAGCCCACAACCCAGGGAATGTGCCCTGACCAAGAATCAAACCATGATCCCCTCATTCATAGGTTGATGCTCAACCACTGAACCCTCGGGCCCTAATGTGTTCTTAAAATGTTCAATAAAATAGAAGTTTAAGTTTCATTCTAATTTATTTCTAATTTCATGTTATTGTGGTCAATGCATGAAGCTGATACTTAGTTATCAAGATCTTTTTCATGATCTATTGTATATGATTAATCTAACAAAAGTTCCACTTGTGACTGAGAAGAATATTTTCTTTAATTGCAGAGTGCTGTTCTGTATGTTAATAAAATTTAATTTGTTTACAGCTTCCACGCCTTCAATATTTTTCTGACTTACCAATAAGTTAGAGGACTTTGTAGAAGTTTCCCAATATAATGCTGACTCTGTCAATTTATTTCTAGAGTTTATAAATTTTTACATGCTTATTTTGGTGCTATGTTATTATGCACATGCAAACTTTAAATTGTACCTTTCTGGTGAATTACATTTTCTATCAGCTTGAAGTAATATTCCCTTAAGTCTACTTTACTTGTTTTTAACAGTTTCCCTTTTTCTGTTGATTAATGTTTTCCTTGTATTTCATTAACTGTTCTGCAACTGCAAACTTTTCTATATTCTTGAATTTATAAGTAGGCATCAAAAACATAAAGCTAGACTTTGGTTTTTGTCCTATGTTACAGCATTTAAAAATTTATATTATGATTAGAAAATACTAGAGGCCTGGTACACAAATTCAGTGTGATCAAGCAGGGCCAGCTGGGTGGAAGGGATGTGGGAAGTTGGCCAGCCAGCCTCACCCCTGGGTGTGGGGGCTCATTGGGAGCTGGGCTGGCCAGGGGAAGGGGTGGCAGGTATTTGGTGAGTTGGCCCTGCTGCCTGGTCAAACTCCTCGTTGAGGGGACAATCTGCATATTAGCCTTTTATTATATAGGATTGTTTCCACCACCTTATGTCATTCTTTCTATTTGCCCTGCTTTATCTACCGTATTCTCCTTTTATTTTTCTCCTGTTTTTATTTAATTACATGTCTTTCTTGCTGTATTTCTCCTCCTAAAGTCTGGAATTTTTACTGGATATGTCTATCCTCTTATTAGGTATACTTGTAATTTTATCACATAAGTTAACAACTTAATGAAGCCTAAATATTGTATCTTTACCTCCTTTCCTCCCCTTGTATAGTACAGAGAAGATAAAAGACCTGAATTTCAAAAATCTCTTTCAATTTATTTAACTAAGTTATCCAATACTTAAGCTTGTCTCCTCTTTCTACAAAACAAGCTACACACTGTTTCATTTTATACTTTCGTCTTTACATTTAGTTTCATGGTGCTTATGTCTTCTTGTCTCTCAAACCTATCTTTGGGAGGTTGGGGGGGGAGTTGCTGCTTCTTTAAATATATCCTTCAGACCAGGGGTCAGCAAACTATAGTCCTTGGTGGGCCAACCTGTTATGATAAATAGAGTATTCTTGGAACATAGCCATACCCACTCATTTACATACTGCTTATGGCTGCTTTTGCACTGTTACAGTACAGCTGAGTAGTACAGCAGAAGACTGTGTGGCCTGCAAAGCTAAAATTTTTACTAGCTGGCCCTTTAAAAAGTTTGCCAATTCCTGCTTTAGAAGATCTTTTAAGGGAAGGATATTTGTGGAAAATGCCCTCTTCTGTTTATTCAAATATAGTTTAAATTTTTTTCCCTTGTTCCATAAAGTGTTTTGCTGAGTACCCCAAATTGAAAAACAGTTTTTTTTTTCTCTCAATACTTGAAGATATCTCTCATTTGGCTTCCATTTTTGCTGATGAGAAATCACTTGCATTAGTAGTCATAGTTTCACTACAATATTTTTTCAAGTGAATTTTATTTTATTTACCTCTCTTGATATAGGTTGTACTTCCAGACTCTTCATCTGGAAAATTCACAGCCATCAGTTTTCATACTATCTTTCATTCATTCTTTTGAGTTTATCCTTCTTAGACTTTCATTATACAAGTGGTAGGCCTTCGCATCTCATACTCTATGTTTCTTAACAAGTCTTTTATGCTGCCAATTGTGTTGTCTCCCTGGACTGCATTCTGAACAATTTCTTTAGACCTATTGTTCAATTCACCTTTTTCCCCCTTTTGGCTGAGTATAATCATTGTTTAATTTCAAACATCGTGTTTTCATTTCCTTAATTTCTATGTGGTTCTTTGTCAAACATGCTTAGTCATCTTTGGTAGTCTCTTGTTTATTTCTCTCTCTTTAACTTCATCTGTTTAAATAGTTCACATCTTATTCAATATCTGGAGTCATGTGGGTTTCTATCTATTGTTGTGCTTTGTTTTTTGTTTGTTTGTTTGTCTGTCTTGCTCATTTCACCATTCAGCCCCTTATTTCTCTGTACATTTGATTAAACTTAATTGATTAAACTTAATTTGTGAGAATATTGAGGACCTAAATTGTAATTGCCTCCTGCATAGATCTTTGATTTGTGTTTGAAAGTAATCAAGGGTCATTTCTAACCTGGATAAGTTCAGTTTCCTTTTTTCCCACATTGTCTTATTCAGTGTCCTCACCCTGTTCTTGATCTTAGCATACCAGGGAAAAATTGGCTTTCTCCTTTGTGTACCTATGCTCAACAATCAAGTTTCAGCTGTTTTTTTTCTCTCTTAAAACAGGTTTGCCCTGGGAATTTCCCTGACTTTCTCACAAGACATGTTTTAAATAGTTTGTTGTACTATTATATTATAGGATGGATCTTTAAGAGTCCCTATTACCTTATCATGTTAAGCAGTCCTAAAAGGGTGCTCTGGTAGAAAGTCAGCCAACATGCAGATACTTAATTCTTAAACACTTTGTAAATGAGGCACTTCTGTGCACTATATATTTTCCTGGGTGTCTTTTATGTGTGTGTTTTAGGATCCAAAAGTAAACAGCTTAACATTGGACAGACATATAAGATCAGTCCTGGACAAGCACTGAAAAAAGTTTGTTAAACTGACAATCAAGAATGTGTTAAAAAATACAGTATGATATATCACTACTTTCAGATATTTTAAAAATTCTATATGAGCTAATCACTGCATATTATAAAGTATAATATTTAAGAGGAGGAAAGCTGGAGGCATGTTCTCTTTGTCTGAATCTTCACTGGGCACTAAATACCTGTGTGACTTCTGTCTCAGTTTCCTCTTCTGTAAAATGGGTAAAATAGTTATGTATTTTATGAGGATATTATAAGAATTAAGCGAATTAATACATGTAAATGACTTACAGAGCTGCTGACACATAGCAAGACCTGTATAAATGTTAACAACTATTATTTTAATTGCTATTATATTATTACTAATTTATGTTTTTCATTATTACTATGATATCATTAATCAAGTGTCTTAAACATATAATTACTTATTGGGCAATAAATCAAGGAAAGCCACTTTTTAACATACACCAATCATACATATGTCTATTATCTTGGGGAAGTGCCTATTTTCATAGTTCCTATAAGAATATAAATGTTTTCCATTCCAAGGTGTTGGAATAAGATTTACATTGATTTAATAGAAAGTATTGTTGTGAAAGCATTCACCCAATATGGTTGGATTTTACTTGGCAGGGAAGGTACAGAAGTGAATTAAATATGGAAGGCAAGATGTAATCTTGACCTCAAGTCTCGCTATGTACCTCTAAAGATTTAATTTACATATAACTATAAAAGTATTGTTTTAGATACTTTTAAATCTAAAATGTTTTATGAAATTTTATTCTAGAAAACAGAATTAGTTTAGATTCCTATATTCACTTCCCCCAAAGCATTGCTTGCACTTAATATTAAACATTCCTGATAAATTAACTTGAAACATTGCCTAATGATACAACTAATGGTTGTTTTATTTTCCCCAAAAAGTTTAAAATATAAAACTAAGTTTTTACATTGCCCTCTCCTAAAAAAAAACACAAACAAAAAAAACACACATAAGAAATAGTCTGTATTTCAAATATGCCTACTTGAAGAGTATATTAGTTTACTTTATAACATAGTAATAAAATATAAAAATGAAAGTATCTCCATTGATACTGACTTTCTGATTATACTTCATCTCTATCACTGGGTCTTAGCCTACTTAAATGGCAACTAACATACTCAACATTTTTTAACATATGATAATATCCTGTATATTTCTATAACTTAGAATTCTAGTGCATTGTATAAAAAATATTGATAGCTTATAAATGTCTTCTTGTCTAGATATATATTTCTTTAAACATTTGTGGATAGTTAAGCTATATAATCCAGGAATCTCTTTAGTACAGTTTTTACTAAACTCAAAAATCTTTTCTTCTTGCCTAAGTTTTCAATTCTGTCTCAAGTCCCGGGAAATAACATTACAAAGAAAATTTAAAACCAAATACTTTTCAGATGGATGGATGTTAGGTAATATGAAGACAATGGCTAATTTTCTCAAGGTAAATAGCCACATTAGAATCCAACACATTCCCACTAAATGCTTTGTTGGGAATTGTCTTCACCTTGAAAGAGACAATGATAAACCATACCATTGCTTTCTAGAAATTCCTGATGACAACATTTTCAGGAAAAAATAAAAAATATGTTTTATAAACCTTAAAAGCTATGCCTGTACTGAAACATAAAAGAAAATATTTTAAAATAATTAATGCCAGTCACAAAAATATTTTAAAAATAAAAAACTATGCAATCTACTTGTCTGTTTTCCATTAAAATTATTTTCTTTTGTAACTAAATATAAATTTCCTTTCAAATGCAAAAAATTGAATTACAAACAATGGAAAATAAGTTTATTATTAGAAACCCCTATTTGCAATAATAACAAGGTAGAGACTTAAGAAATCTAGATGACATACAAATTAATCAAATTAATTTCTCCGGTATTGCCAAATCCAATAAAAAATGCTACCAGGAAGAAGAGGAGAACACCATATATTGTACTAAACACTGGCACAAACAATTCATCATCTTAACATTCAATACAAGGAGCTATTAGTTAAACATGTGATAACTGTGAAACTTATGAAAATGGAACACAACCTGTTAAGAATGTCCCAAAGGATGTGCAGATGCTGATGCTTAAACTGTTTCAGTTTCAAGTTGCTCTTTATTGTAAAGTCAGATTCAGATGAAACAACAAATTACTTAGTGGACCATCAGGGACTTAACATTACAGACCTTTCATCACTATATTATGTTTGTTTGCAATTCCTTTAAACACTTTGTAAAATTCTCAAATAAATGAGATATTTCAACCTAGTCAATAAGTTCTTTAATAATGTATGAAATGTTCACAACTAAAGTTTTCCCAAAGTCTAACTTGATTTTCTATTAAATGTGTTCTTTCCCTTTATGTTCTAAAGTGATCCTATCTAATAAAAGAGTAATACGCAAATTGACTATCACTCTAACACACAAGATGGCTACCCCCATGTGGTCAAAGATGGCCATCACAAGATGGCGAGCAGAGGAGGGGAGTTAGGAGGGACCAATCCTGCAGAAGAGGGAAGTTGGGGGTGAATGGGCCTGCAGGGGAGGGCAGTTAGGGGTAAACAGGCTGGCAGGGGAGCAGTTAGGCATCAATCAGGCTGGCAGGGGAATGGTTACAGGGTGATCAGGCTGGCAGGCAGAAGTGGTTAGGGGCAATCAGGAAGGCAGGCAGGCGAGCATTTGGGAGCTAGCAGTCCTGGATTGTGAGAGGAATGTCTGACTGCCCATTTAGGTCTAATCCTACCGGAATCAGGCCGAAACTGGCAGTTGGACAGTCTTTGAGGGGTCTCAGATTGGAGAGAGTGCAGGCTGGGCTGAGGGACACACCTCCCCATCCCATGCACAAATTTCGTGCACCGGGCCTCTAGTATACTATAAAAATAACGAGGCATAGGTAAGGCACAAGATGGCAGCCATGAGTGCTAATGTAGGCTTGATGATAGGGCAGCATTTTTTTTAGCTATTGCTAATCACCTGTTCAATTAAAACATCCAACTAAAGCCTTAAAATATTCCATGAGAGCCTGGTAATGTTTAAAGCATGATAAGCCTTAAAACAACAGTGTTTCCTTCCATCTCTCTCCCTCTCTCTCTCTCTCTCTCTCTCTCTCTCTCTCTCTCTCTCTCTCTCTCTCTCTCTCTTTCTCATTCACAATGTGGAAATGAAGGCCAGTATATATCATATGCAAAGAATATGCCCTTTTATTTATTCTTGTTTGTGGCATCCAAGTTTAGTGTAATTTTTTTCAATAACATAGATTAATCTACTTATGATTATGCATTAGTTATTCAGTTGACTTCTCTTTGTTATCCATCATTGTCCTCATTATTATATTAGGATAATCCAGTTTTACCTTTTGCTATATCATTTCAGGGAACAATAAAAATACTTGAAATGTAAAAGGGAAATACAAATTACCAGTCATTTAGTGACACAGAACCCGTCAGTCAAATGCATTTATTATCCCATTGAGCTTTGCATAGCAAGTATATATCTTATCACTAAAGAGAAAAATTAAGCCAGTTAGTCTAGGTGTGTTTTTATTGTGAAAAGTCTAAAGAATAAAGATTAAAAGAACCTAGCAATTAAGTGTCAAGATTGCATTCCCAAAATATTCACCACCTGGCATTGATCAATTCCTTAAATAAACAGATACCAAAGATAAGAAGAAAAATGATCCTATATTTAGAATATGTATTTTGTTCTAGTTTGGAGCTTTGTACATCCAAGTATGATCTCAGAATAACAATGAGGCCAATGAAGACAACTTCGAAATCATAAGCTCTCTAGAATAAGCAAGGATAGAAGATATGTTCTATTATAATTACGTAAGTTGACTCAACATCCAACCACAGGACTTTAACATGATTTTCTTTTCTCTGATATTATAGGAATCAATCTACAAGAACTAAGGAATACACAAAAAATGATTAGTACTTTGGAGTTCCTGTTATTTGCCTAGATGGTCTAGAGAGTAGTCCTTGAAAATTACATTTAGCGTTGACAAGCATCAAATTTCTACATTTAAATGATTTGGAAAAGAGAGTTTTGTTCTGGCTGCCCTCTTTATAAAAAAAAAACCCAACAAAACAGAAAGAAAAAAAAAAAAAACAACTAAAAATATCCTCACTGAATGAATTCATTTTTTTTTTTTTTTAGCAAATCACCACTTTAGTTTGAATATCCAGAAGAATAAATTATATTTGATCAACACACAAGATTTAATGAGTTATAATTGATTTTACATTTGTTCACTGCACAGTGTCATTTCAATTGTATGAACCAAAAATCAACTTAAAGTCTGCAAATAGCATGAACAACAAATCTTTAACTATTGTAGATAAGACATAACTCTAACGATTTTGGATAAATAATCTAAAGACAGAAGTACTGATTAAAATAGGTAGCTATTTATTTAGTTCAAAGAATTCTACAGGGGAGCATAAAATTAAAAAAAAAGGAATAAAATACTTTAAATATTTCCTTGTTATAATGAACTAGAGGCCCAATGCATGAATCCTTGCAATAGTAGGCCTTCCTTCCCCTGGCTGCCAACACCAGCTTCCCTCTGGCACTGGGGACCTGGCTTCCCTTGCAGTCCCGGCTTTGTTCTAAAGGTTGTCCAGAAGGATGACCGGTCTAATTAGCATATTACACTTTTATTATTATAGATTGGGAAAGGCAAAAATCACTATACTTCTATTTTATTGTAGGTAGCTAATTTTGGGAGTATATGTACACAGTATCATTTGATCTTCAAAATGTAACATCCCAAAGAAACACATGCTGTTTTTAAGAGAAAACTGGGGCGGAGCAAGGTAAAGTAACCTGTCCCCAGTTATATCGCCCAGGGTGTTCTGGTGCCACAGCCTGTTCCCTCAGCCACCGCTGTCTTTCCAATAATGAAAATTATTGGAAAGACACATCACTTTCAAAAACAAAGAGGATGAGGCTTCTATTGGCAGATTTCATAAGTCACTTAAGATGGGAAGAAATCAGAATTCTTTCTTTATCATTACACATAGTTCAGATGGAGGTGTATATATATGTGGGAAACAAAACATAGGGAGGGTCAGATTAGACTTGTTGAACTAGAAAATAGCTACAAAGTTTAGCACTTTTATATATCTAAACGTAGGGGGCAAAAAGGACAATATAAAGCTCCCACTTTGTGTGCACAACAGAAATCCCTCTTAAGGCAGAACCTAAAATGGGTACAGACATGCAGTGTCTTAGAAACTATAAAGATGTCTCATAATCTCTTTTACTATTTTAAAACAGAAAAGTTTCATGTGCTCAGAGAAAAAAAAAAAAGCTACATGAACCAAAAAGTCTGACTTTTTTCGTGTAATGACTCAATGCTATTTGGTAATGTATGCAATTAAAAACTCAGAGGGTCTACATAGCAGTTACATATCTAATTAAAATAGAAAAATTGTATATTCTTAATGTATATAATTTGTAGAGAAACTGTTTTCAAACATGTTATCTAAAGGGGACAGATAACAAAGGAGTCCTAAGAGGTGAAATCATGCCATGTATTTCTCTAAAAGAGATTGTTAAGCAAAATAAAGAAGTTGCCAGATGACATTTGCTTAAGGAGTTAAGAGTGCTGTTGCACTGTGCTAACAACTCTAGTTAAAGAAGGAGACTAGCTAAATAGGAGACTATTCAATGACAATAAAGGAAGCATCATCAGGACTAGAAACAAGAAAGTTGAAGAAGAAACCATGCAATTCAGGCCTATGTGCAGGAGCAGTTTAAGCAAAATTCTCTAACCTCAAAATGGATGGTGAAGGGGGGCCTGGACATGCATTATGCTTCAAGGCCAAAGTGATCAATGAAGAGATGGACAATTATTATAAAGATTGGCTGAGGTAATATATGTAAGTAAGACATCTGGGAAAAATGTATGGTTCATAAAAATCCTATATAATAAAAGCCTAATATGTTAAGTGTCTGGGCAACCAGTTGGCCGTTCGACCAATCAAAGCACAATATGCTAATGATATGCTAAGGCCACTCAACCACTCGCTATGACATGCACTGACCATTAGGGGGCAGACACTCTGACTGGTAGAGATAAGCCAGACACGTGCTGGAGCCCTCCCCAGCTGGCCAACCTCCCTCGTCCCTCCCTGGCCACAACTGTGCACTGGTGGATCCCTCAGCCTGGCCTGTGCCCTCTCGAAATACAGGACCTCTAGAAAGATGTCAGAGCACTGGTTTCAGCCCAATCCTACAGGCCAGGCCGAGGAACCCCACTGGTGCACAAATTCATCCCCTGGCCTCTACTATAAATATAATGGATATTATTTCATGATTGCATTTAATAATTTTATACATAATTGTGTCAGGGATCTCCAAGATAAGCTTTGAGTTTCATCATTTTTTTAAGTCTCACAGAATTCAGAAAAGCTGTTACCGTTTACACCAAAAGGATATAGATTCACAGTTACCGTTTACACCAAAAGGATATAGATTAAAATCACACCATCCTCTCCCAATGGAGTTTGATATGTATAGCAATGATGTGTGACAACACATGAAGCACATTGCCAACCAGGGCAGCTCACCCAGGCCTGTTGTCAAGAGTATTTGTTGGGGAGGACAGTCCTATAGGCATACACCTCCTGCATGAGCAACCTTAGCTGCTCAGACTCCAGCGCCCCACAGAGGGCCACCTGATACATTGTGTCCCAGTGCCCCAGGAGAACAAAACTAAGTATTCATGCCTTCACCAGTTTGGCTCAGTGGAAAGAGCCTGTAGTTGAAGAGTCCCGGGTTCAATTCCAGTCAACGGCATGTACCTTGGTTGTAGACTGGATCCCCAGACCTGATTGGAGCAAATGTGAAGGCAACCAATTGATGTGTCTCTCTCACATTGATGTTTCAGTCTGTCTCTCTGCCTTCTACTCTCTCAGAAAATTAATGGAATAATATCCTCAAGTGAGGATTAAAAACAAACAAACAAAAATAAACAAACAAAAACAGGTATTCACCATAAATCACATTTTTAGCATTAACTATCTAGCTTGGTCCTAGGTATACAAAGACCCCTTACCAGACAGAACATCCCAAAGGCTTTGAGGTGACCACCCAGGAGTCAGGCAAGGACTAGACTTTCTTTGGAATGCTCAGGGTTTGAGTACTTCAAGCTTGCTGAGTTAATCCTCTAGTCAATAATTTATTGTCCAACTACCATGTGCCAAAAGCTAAGGTAAACATTTAACATATATTATCCTGTTTAATATTTAAACACCCTTTTGAGAAAAAAAATTGACATTCCCTTTTATAAATATGGAAACTGAGTCACAGGAATGTTAGTATTTATAGTCACATAACTAGTCAGCCCCCAAACCTAGCTCTTTCAGACCGTAAAGCCTTTGCTACTTCCACTAGGCCAATTTGCCTCATAAAACATTGTAAAAATTAATATATCATTCAATACAGCATACATATAGGCACATAATATATTTAATAATCAAAATCCCTTCTGGTATAAAAATAATTTAAATAATCACTTTAACTTGTGGAGGAAGTAAACAAGAGCTAGAAGCAAAATGTGTATTTAATGCAGATAGACTAGTTTTCCTTTAAAATATCATTTATTAAAAGGCTATCTAATCATAACCCAGTGATTATAACCAAGTCCAATAAATTTAGCATGGAAGATTTCCTGAGATTTAAAAAATAAACAACTAACTCTTTAAATCCAGTTTTTTTCTTCATACTTCAAGAACTTTTTAATCCCCACTAACATTTGCTGAAATACAGAAATGTCTTACCTAACTATTAAGAATAATATATTTTTTTCTTTGCAGAAATGTATCCCCAGTTCCCTAGGGAGGCAACAATGCCTTCTCATTTTAATGTGTGTGGTTCTTTCCCCCTATCTAATCAGCTAATACTTCTCAAAAGATCTTTTTAATACCTAAATGAAAGGATTGCACATCAAAGACCTGACCTGCCTATTAAAGTATCTAAAGGAAACCCTAGAAATATAAAATCTATTCAAAAGCAAACTGCAGGTAGCTTATTGAACAATGCATTAAGAAAAGAAAAGGGGGAAAAAGCTTCATAAGAGCTGCAAGGAATTTAGTAAAATTATACCACAAAAATACAAACTGATCATAAGTATAAAGAAACAAATTCATAGCCAAAAACTTACTATAAAAATTCTCTGTAATCAGCCAGGAGGGGAGTCTCTATGAAAAACTTTATAATTTGTCACAGTTTCAATAGAAATTTCTGATTACAGTTTAATGTTGGGAAGGCCAAAAAGGGAACAAACCACACATTTTTTAATAGATTCAAAATATGAAATTTTAAAGCTAACTTTCAACATCAGAAAAGGTAGATTTTACTAGACAACAGGAGTGGAATGAAGTAATGAAATAAAAGTATTAATAGATGAGGTAGTATAGATACAAATGCTTTTTAAAAATCAAATTAAATTTTTTAACATACCATGAATGTGGCTCTGAAGTTATTTAAGTCAGTCAAAAAGTCTTCCACAGACACCTTCTTCACGTCAACAGCATAGTATCCCATTATGCTCTGGTATAGCTTTTCCATGTTTTCATGTAACTTTGAAAGATTCTCATACTGTTCCTTTGTACTGATAACAAAGCTGTATATAATAGTTAAGGCATTCTGAAATTTCAAAGTAATGTTTTAGAAAAACACACACCTGTAAGTTCAATGTTTTGTTGTAATTGTTAGCTACTATTACACATCTCCAAAATGCCAAATCACCTCTAACAGTTAACCATTTTTAAAATTCAATCTATACTGTACAGTGGTGAAATCTTAAATTCAATTTCTAATTAAATCAAGCAAAATTATTAGAATAGTTAAATATTTATACATTTAGTATTTCTTTCACAATTGAACTCAAGGAAATTTTTCTTCTAATTTGCCTATCTATATAATACAGACAATGTGATATGATTTAAAATTCTAGATCAGCAGTTGTAACAATATATTTAATGGCAGTGAAGTCAATGACATAGGCATTAAGCACAGCAGTTCAACTGGACAACTGGGGTCAATTTCTAACTGCTAAACTTGGTAGTTCCATTCCTGTGACCAAAATGTCCTCACCTATAAAATGAGAATAACAGTAATATCAATTATCTTAATGAGGCTGTTGTGAAGACTGAGTTAATACATACTGTACAAAGTTCGTAGAAAAATTAATGGCATCTAGAATACATATAAATACTTAGTATTTTATTGCCCGGTTATTCATTGTAAGCTTTGCTTATGGTTGCAAAGACAATCAAAAATAAATTTTTAAAAATTATATTTAAAATTTGGTATTTTATGGAATTAAATTCATGTTTTAATTTATCCTTTGGAAAAGTGGTAGTTTCTCCTATGTATTACCTGATTCAAACTGTGATTATACATACAAACAGAGATGTTATTCTCTCATTTATGACAACTCAGTTCAAAGCACAATGAGACAGAGAAGACTATGTGTATGTAATAGTGGCATCAGAACACATTTTCTAAACAAAGCACAGAATTCTTTTGTGACATTACACATTGCTTAGGCAGTAAAATCACTGTCTGAAAAGGTGACTCTCTTAGCACATCAATCATAATTACATATGGTTCCTTTAAATTGTGGTATTTAAATAAATGGAACACACAGAATCAAACTTACTGAAGTCATCTTACTGTCTCTAACACAAAAGGATAAACAGACATCAGCACACTTAATTAAAAAAAAAAAAAAAAAAGCCAGTTAATAAGAATAACTAGATTGAAAAAAAGAATTTCTGGGGTGGAGTCACCTCTGTCGGTCCCTTCTATAATGCAAAACAATAATGGAAGGTTTATATCTAAAAAAGGAAAATTTGCCACTATTTCAAAATGTTATGTTTCCTGTGGTCAGAGCATTCCCTGGTGGAGGATAAAATAAAGCAACAAATCCAGGCTCTTACCTTTGAGATAGATGAATGAATTAATGAATGAATATGACCAAGGAGAAAGAGGTAGCACTGCAGCCAGATAGTTGGTGAATTCAGGGGACACAGAAAAATTTTAGTAATTAACTCAACCTTCCCACAAGGTACTATGACATCTCAGTCCATCACAAACCTAACCTGTAACCATATCCACATGTTGCCAATTGCTCTTCTATGTCTGTTTCTTTTTTTCTTTTTTCATACTATGCTCCATGTATTTTACAACTAGAGGTCTGATGCACGAATTCGTGCACAGGTGGGGTCCAGCTGGCCCACCCCAATTGGGGCCGATCGAGCCAAGCTGACCAAGGGACAGAGGATGTGGGAGGTTCGTCAGCTAGACCTGCCCCTGATCAGGGTGGGAGGGCCAATCAGGAAAGGGGCTGAGGGCATTTGCCAGACTAGCCTAACCCCTAGTCAAACTCCTGGTCGAGGGGACAATTTGCATATTAGCCTTGTATGGCAAACTCATTAATCAACAGAGCCAAATATCAACAGTACAACGATTGAAATTTCTTTTGAAAGCCAAATTTTTTTAACTTAAACTTCTTCTAACACCACTTCTTCAAAATAGACTCGCCCAGACCATGGTATTTTGTGGAAGAGCCACACTCAGGGGGCCAAAGAGCCAGATGTGGCTCGTGAGTCGCAGTTTGCCAACCACGGTCATAACATATACGAAGTCTGAATTCTAATGCAAGAGCTAATTTATTTTAATGGCCTTAAGAAAATCAATAAATCTTTCTGTGGCTCAGTTTACATTCAACTAAATGGCAAAATGCTCCTTTATACTTTCTAGAATGTAGATCACAAAACTACCAGTGAATGATGCATTTATATGTGGTATCTTTTTTAATTCTTATATGAGCAATAAAACTTTCTTATAATTAGTAAAATCACAAGGAATTATAACAATACTAGAGGCCTGGTGCACGAAATTCATGCACAGGGGGTGAGGGGTGGAAAGGGTCCCCTCAGCCCAGTCTGCATCCTCTCCAATCTGGAACTCCTTGGGGGATGTCCAACTGCCATTTATTTCTTGTGGGATCGGGCCTAAGCCAGCAGTCAGACATCCCTCTCACAATCTAGGACTGGTGGCTCCTAACTGCTCTTCCTGCCTGCCTGCCTGACTGATTGCTCCTAACTTGCTTCTTGACCGCCCCCTAACTGCTCCCTTGCTGGCCTGATTGAAACCTAACTGCTCCCCTGCCAGCCCAATCACCCCTAACTGTCCTCCCATGCCTGCCTGTTTCCAACTCCCCTCCCCTGCAAACCTGGTCGCCCCCAACTGCCCTTGCCTGCTGGCCATCTTGTGGCAGCCATCTTGCGATGATATCACATGAGGGAGCGAGGGCCACCTAAGCTTTTATTAGTATAGATCACATATGTCAAACACAAGGCCCGCGGGCCAAATCCGTCCCGCCAGGCCTTGCCATGTGGCCCGCACCGCGCTGTCAACACTGCACTCCGCTGCGTTTCCATCACAATGACAGTTTATGACTGTTCAGTAAACCATTCGGCCCGCGATTTAGGCTGGATTTTAGATTTTGGCCCCTTCTCTGATTGAGTTCGACACCCCTAGAGATAGTCAGACAGAACAAATTGCCATATATTTTGTCTTGTAAAATATCCATATTCCATAAAATGCTGTGGGTAAAATGAACAAATGTAAATAAAAAATACATTTACCATACATACAGAAACTATTAGATGGAACAAATGGTGACTTAATTGTAAAGTGAAATAATTTAATATAATAAGTTCAGAAATCAACATTGGTTTATTCAATCTATAAATTCTTATGTAAAACTCTTAATGTTCCTGATAGATAAAGCAATCCTGTATCCACATGGATTATTTATATAGTATTCTTAATTCCTATCTACTCTTTCAAGTTCAAACCTACCATTCAAGGCTTCACTAAATTCTTCTTCCATGAAGCTTTCTTCCTTACAGCTATGAGTGATCATTTTTCCCATTGAATACATACAGCATTTGTAGTAAACGGTACTCGTCTGTAATGATGTTGTGAATTGTCCTTTCTAATCCAATTCCTTAGTAGTGCTTTGTTCTCGCCCCATTTATGGGGTGTAGTCACCTCTGTCAGTTCCTTCTCTAATGCTGTGCCCCACCTTCTTAGTTGTATTAAGTCTAACCATTTACAACTATTAGTACATTGGTGCCAGTTACTTAATTCACCCTAGTGTCATCTTTTTTGAACTTGAGTGAGAAGGGTAACAGGCCTTCTCACAATTCTGATGGAAGACTGCACATAAATGCATTCTTACACACACAATATAGGTGTAATTAAGAGCTAAGAGAGGCCCTGAACAGCTGTTAACCTGAACAACAGGTTATCCTGTTACCAAAAGTGTTTCTAACTGTATGGTTACTATTTTTCTGCCCGTATCAGTGCTTATAAGGCTTTAAGCTTTAAAAACAGGCACTTCACAAATCCTAGTAATTTTATTCGGGTGGGAATATCTCTAGTCTCAAGAATTAATTTGGTAAACAGATTAAATTAAAGCTATTAATATTATCCAATGCATTTTTTAAAAAAATTTCAGATACAAAGCAAAAGTTAATGAAATATTTGGGAAATGCTGGGCATACTTAATCAAAACAGTATAATTCTATTTAAAAACGCAATGAGAAAGACTAAGAGTCAAAATCCATTAAAATTACATGGTCTTATTCTAAAACTAGAGAGCTTTATAAGTTAACTAGAAGCTCTATGCACGAAATCATGCACCAATGGGGTCCCTCGACCTGGACTGTGGGATCAGGCCGAAACTGGCTGTCCTACATCCCCCAAGGGGCCCTGGATTGCAAGAGGGTACAGGCCAGGCTGAGGGAAGCCACCAGTGCACAATCAGGACCGAGGAGGGATGTGAGAGATTGGCCAGCCACAGAGCAACAGTGGGAGGGCTCCAGGGCATGTCAGGCCCATCTCACTCAGTCCCAATCAGCCAGATCCCAGAAGCAAGCTAACCTACCGCTGGAGCATCTGCCTCTTGATGGTCAGTGCACATCATAGCGACTGGTCAACCAGTAGACTGTATGCCCCCATGATGTTAAAACATGTCATAGCAAGTGGATAAGCAGCCTTAGTATATCATTAACATATTATACTTTGATTGGTTGAATGGATAACCAGACACTTAGCATATTAGGCTTATATTATATAGGATTATCTTATAATTGTTATCTATAAACAATGTGCTCCAAAGGGAAGTAGAGCTTTGAATAATTGGAATTACCAATGAGATTGATAAAATTGTGATTAAACTGAAACAATTTTGGAAATAGCCAAATTCTTAGAAGGTTAAAATGATTTTCTAATAGGATGGGATAAATGATTAGATTAATGAGGTCTCTAAGTTATTATTGATGGACTACTCATTAAGAGATGATGGAATATTCAGACAGGAAAAAAAAACAAACCCAAAAACCCACAAATACACATCATTATCATCATCCAAAAGAGAAACTAAATGAAGATGTTCTTGTGCTAATTGTTAAACTGCAGATAAAAGTACGGTAATACCCATTTTAGTAGTAGTAAGGTTTTATTTTTCCCCAAGCTCCTTATAAAGAGCTTTAAAGAAACAGGTGAGCTTTTATACACAATAAATATTTAATAAAATTCATTAGAAAAATATTGGTATTCATCTAGTCACTTGTTATTTTTATAAAATCTGTTTTCTATTCCTTTACTAGGACAAAGGACAAATTCTCATTAATTTCTATATCAAAGACAGTAATTGTCCCATTAGAAAGGTGTGTTGACAAGCAGACCTGTGTTCACATGTGTTGAATTACAAATATTTAGTGTTGGCCAACTAAGTAGTAAGACAAAGATTTAGGACTCAACTTCTGGTCAACAAGTATAGCTTATTACTAAACTACCTGGCACTAATATATTCTATGGGTGTATTTTTATTTATTTATTTAAAATGGATCTGCATTGTTTGAAAGTATTACAGAAGTTCTCTTCTTTCCCCCATTGACTTTCTTACCCTGCTCCCAACCTTCAGGCTTTCACTGCACTACTGCCTATGTCCAAGGGTTATGTATATGCTTTGCCCTCATTATTATACTTTCCCACAAAAGATATCTATTACTTCCACTAACACATTTGATATGGATCAGCTTCAATCAGTTATATATATCCAATACCTTTTATATATCTTATTAATTACCCAGACATCCAGCCGCCAATCTATAAGTATTCACTGAACTCCACTGAATTCCCCTCTTTTGGGCACTAGGGAAAGTAGTAGTTAACAAGATAAGCAAAATCCCTCCTTTTGTGAAATCTAGTGATAAAACACACACACACACACACACACACACACACACACACACTAAGTAAATGAGATATTCAGACAGAGGTAAGTATGATGAAGAAAAAGTTTTGTGATGTTATGTAGAGTGACAGATGCTAATTTACATTGGGCTCCAGGGAAGTCCTAAGGTGACATTGACAGAAGTAACTGAGGCTTGACAGTAAAACAGCAGTACATGTGAAGTTGTGTAATAACCTTTGTGAATGTCCTAAGATTTCAGAGAAGAAAAAGATGCATATAAAATTGAAGATTCACAGAGAATGGGGAGCAGGGTATTTTAACCCAAGTCTTACAAGCTTATTAAGAATGGATTACATGCTGAAACCGGTTTGGCTCAGTGGTAGAGCGTCGGTCTGCGGACTGAAAGGTCCCAGGTTCGATTCCGGTCAAGGGCACGTCCATTGGTTGCAGGCACATCCCAGGTAGGGGGTGTGCAAGAGGCAGCTGGTCAATGTTTCTCTCTCATCAACGTTTCTAGCTCTCTATCTCTCTCCCTTCCTCTCTGTAAAAAAAATTAATTAAATTAAATTAAATTAAATTAAATTAAATTAAAAGAATGGATTTCATAGAAGATAGTCAAGTGATAAAGGAAGGAAGGAGAGAGCAAAATAATTAAAGAAAGAAAAATCTGCCCTTACAAATCACACAGTTACCCAACTTTTCACTCCTGCAAATGGACCGTGTATAATACAAACTTACATTTCAGCCATTCCACTCTTCTGTTTTATTTACTCACTTTAGTTCAATTAAATAAAAATGTACATCATTCTTTTACCTGAAAAATGCTATACTTTATGTAATGTTGGATATAGATAAGATGTCTTTTTTTGAAGGAATTTATTGAGATAGTTTCAGCATCTTCATAGAAGTATCAGAAGTGATTAAAACATTGCTATATAACAACAATAAAAAGGAAGTGCAGAATAAAAGCAGGATTGCAATGAAGAAATTTAAAGAATATAACATAGGAAAGAGTCAAGTAACTTGTTATATAAAATTTAATATTATTCACATATAATAGTTTGTATATAACAATATATATGGCACCCACCTCGAACATGTGTTACATATTTTTCAAGCAAATATTTACATTGGTATTATTCAACTCTAAATATATTTCTAAGCAGGTTTAGCAATTGGAAAGTAACATTATTATTATTATTAAAAGTCAATGTGGTGTGGACTGTGCTTCTCAGTGGTTTAGCATTGACCCAGGAACCAGGAAGTCATGGGTTCAATTCTGAGTCAGGGCACATAACTGGGCTAAATCCCCAATAGGGGGCATAGAATAGGCAGCAGATAGATGCTGTTTCTCACTCATTGATTCTTCTATCTCTCTATCCCTTCCCCTTCCTCTCTCTCTAAAATTCAATAAAAACATATTAAATATTTTTCTTTAAAAAAAAGTCAATGTGCTATCTCTGAAATAATTGTGCAAAGCCTTTAAAGATGTACTAAATTAACATTTTTAAATATTAAGTAGTATATGTAAAGAAAGCATGCACTGGAAAAATAAAAATACAATCCCATATAATAATCCTATATAACAAAAGGCTAATATGCAAACTGACCAAAGAGTGAAAAGATTGGTTGCTATGACACACACTGACCACCACGGGGCAGACGTTCAGTGCAGAAGCTGCCCCCCAGTGGTCAGTGAGCTCCCACAGGGGGAGCCTTTCCTGCTTCTGCAGCAGCACTAGGTATGTCCTACTGATGGCTCCCAGGCTGACAGACAGCCCCACCCGAGTGCCCAAATTTCGTAAACCAGGCCTCTGGTATACTATAATTGAACACTATTAGTAAAATTTCCTATTATAACAAAAATTCTATCATAATTTAAGAATATTTGATTAACACCTTAATAGTTCACTAAATTATGATTTTTACTTTAAATATCCAGTTGTAATAATGCAGCATTCTTAACAACTTGGTCAATATACATATTCTTCCAGAACAGGTTGAGGAATCACATATTTGATATGTGCTTCAACTAATAAGCACTAAAATTTAAAACAAAGTTTGAGCATTAATAACCCAAATTTTAATTAAATATATTTTTATTCATTGTGCATTTTCATTTCCATATTCTTGCATTTTCTAAGATCTAAGCAGCTCATAATTTGCCATTTTAATAAGATCTTATAAATGCATTTAATATTCAAGATCTGATTTGTTGTCAGTCCTAATTAAAGTAAACAAAGCTTCACAATGAATGAATTTAATTACCTTGAAACTAGTATGTCTAAGAGGAAAAGCAAACGAGTGCAATCTAATCTCAGCAAGTATATTTATGATCATAAGCTCTGTCAATAGCAAAGTGCACCAACTGTTCATATATCTGACTTCCAAGAGATACATGAATGCTAATCAGTTCATTAGAGGCTTCTAGGTTGTGATATTTAGCAACAGGATATAGTAGCTTTCATGTCCATGGAGTATAATTGTACTCAGAATAAAAAACTGTTTCCAACAAAGCATCATCCTTCCTATTTTTCTGATTTCCTGCTAGTATTTTTTATGAGTTGCATACTTTTTAAGAAGGAGACATCATTCAGCTTCTTGTATCACATGAATACAAGTACTAATAGGTCCAGAGATCACCTGCTAAGCATGACTCTGCTACACAGGCTCTCAGCTCAGGAATTCATCCTAAGTTACATGTCCTAGAAACCCAACTTGCATAATTAGTACACTCACAATGGATTACCAGAGACTCTATACAAGCAAAAACTTTTCTAAAACGCTTTCTATCAGTAAAGAACAATAATAAATACTTCCATTAATAGGACTTAATGATTACAATAAACTGGCACATATGACTATTTTAACATGATAGAAATGATTGAGAAAAAAAACCAAGAATGGTAAAATTAATAAAACTGTGCTATAAAAAAATTTACAAATTAATTTTGAAAACCATATGTTGCCAAATGAGAAGGAACTGCAAAATATACTTTTGATAAATATATTTCATTTTTAGTTTTAAAAAAATAACCATATCTAGTAGAGTGATAATAATGCCCTGTCTTATAAAAATAAAGAAACTGGATAGGTAGGAAAGATAGGAAAGAAAATAAATACATTAGTCAGAACTGATTGTTGCTGAGTGGATTTTTATGATATTTCTCCAAAGATACTGTAGAGATAGCTAAAATTGAACTAATTCACGATTAAGCTGAAAGTATATACAAAAAAATCTATGACAAGCCAAATAATAATTTTGTGATATGCCAAGTCTCAGGAGAGATATTAGAAAGAGGAAAAGTAGTTATTTTATTTCAAGTAACTCAGCTTAAAATAAATATTAGGAGTGTGTATTTATAAGAACTCATTTTAAAAATGGGTTATCCTTTCATGTATAATTCTGAAGTCCATATGGAATTTTAATAATGCATAGTAGCAATACTTTATTATAACACAAAAGATATCAGTCTCTAATTTTACAGAATGGTTTGCAAAGCAACTCAACATTAGTTTCAGGAAATAAAGTTTATTACTTCAATTACTCATTAGAGATTAAGCCACCAAGTTAGCAAAATCAAAGATAATTGAATTCAAAAGAAACCTTATGTTAAGCAGAACACAAGCCTCATGCTACTGATTTTCTATAAGTATGTATACACACATATATGTCAATTTTATTTTAGGTTTGGAGAATATCTGCGCAAATAGTGATTGTGACAAACTCAATTTTGATTATTGAACTATGTAGTATTTCTAAAGAAAATAGAAAATTTCTGGAACACAAGTTAAATTTTAGCATAGGACGAGCCTTGAAATTAAGCTGATTACTCACACCAGTTTATGCTCTTTATCCTGAAACATTTCAAAATATCAAAATCACATCATGTTAGATTCAAAATTCCTCAATTCGAGTTTTCATATCCTTTTAATCTACCATGAACTTCAAAAGGAAAATGGATATTTGGAAGGGATAAGGTGAGAAAAAATATTGTTCAAGTTGATAAGAAGGGGAAAAATGGAAATCAATAAAATACATTTCAGTATTGTTCAGATAAACACTTTGATAGATTTCCCTGCAAGAAGGTAAAGATTAAGTCTTTATGTGGTACTACAGAATGATCTCTGGTTATACAAATGTACTTCAAATGTTAAAATAATTTGTAATTCTATTTGACTAGTAATTTATTTAGATATCAAAAGGATATGGACATCTTTGTCACAAACTTATCATGCACGTCCTCAGGAGGGGGAAAGGTTTCCAAATCTCTCTCAATCTGTTGAAGCTGCCTTCCCATCTGCTTCAGATTCTTTTCCAGCATTTCTACAGAGACTGAAAGAGAGTATATTAAATGCCTTAAAAGGACAAAATTATAATATATAAAAGGTAAAACACTCTAAAAACAAAATATTTGTGAAAAACCTTACAATAAAGTAAAAAATTTATTATAATAAAGGGAAGGTAAAAATCAGTAAACTTGTTAAAACTTTCAATTTTTAAATCCTGGAATAAAGTAAATTTATTAAAGTGTCTTTAAGACATTAGATAAAATTTATAGCAAACCACATGAACAAACGGTATTTAGAAAATGTGTTTAAAATTAAAGTTCTTAAGATTAAAAATGGTAGCAGAGAAAGTGGATGCTGCACAAACATGCTCTCAGGAACAAGCTATAATTACAACTGAAATACGGAAAGTTTTCAGGAATAATCAACAAAAAACTCACAGGAGAGAACCCTGATACCCTGGGGCTGAAGGTGGAGAAGGCATACAGACTGATACGAGAGGGAGAGGCATGAAAGGGCAGGCTGGACACTCACAGAATTGAAGTCCTGGAGAAATATATCAGCTTTTGGGGGAGAGTACCACGCACAACTCTGGAATCTAATACCCACACTGGGCTCCCTAGCAGAGAGCACAAAATCTGAGGAGGGTACCCAAATAGCATCTATCTGTAAAAAGAGTGGGGTGAGTTTGCAAGGAAGTGGCAGCTGAAAGTTTGTGCATTACCTTGAAGGGCCAATGCATAAAAATCCCCTGTGGAGCCACCCACCTTGTGCCTCTGGCAGAGGGAGGTGCAGCGGACTAGAGAAGTGAGAGCAGAGCCCAGGACTGGAGACTCCGAGAATAGAGCTCAGAAGGAAGATATTCCAAGTTTCCTGGGCCAGCAGCACAGAACAACTTTCACACATAGACATTTGCCTTGCCTGGGGGGAAGACAGTCAACACACCCTATTGGAAAACATCTTACCTTGAGGCCACTTAAGATTTAAAAGTAACAATCAGCCTATAGGCAGAAGCAATTGCCTCATCCCTTTGAAAAAACTCTCCCCACACCTGAGGATGACTGCCTGGTGCAATTCAAGTCAGAATCCTATAGTCTGTAAGCAGAGGCATCTCTGGCGGCCCTGAGTCTTGGTCTTATCCAATTAGTCAGAAACAGCCTTTAATACTGTCCTGCACTAGATAGAGATTGAGAGGTGTAGAGAATCTACCTAAAACATAGTCACAAACTCAAACAGACAACCATAATGAGAAGACAAAGAAACAACCCCCAAATAAAAGAACTAGAGAATTCTCCAGAAGAAGACATAAATGAAGCAGAGCTAAGAAATTTATCTGAAACAGAGTTCAGAGTAATGAATTATGTAAAAATGGTAAAAATGCTCTCAACACTATGAAAAAAGATATAATAACTATGAAAAAAGAACAGTCTGAGATAAAGAATGACAAAACACAAATAAAGAACACACTGGGAAGAATACACAGCAGAGGAGGGGAAGATGAAGGGTGAGTCATATTAAATGCCTTAAAAGGACAAAATTATAATATATAAAAGGTAAAACACTTTAGAAACAAAATATTTATGAAAAAGGTACACAGTTTTCATATCCTTTTGATCTACCATGAACTTCAAAAGGAAAATGGACATGTGGAAGGGACAAGGTGAGAAAAATATTATTCAAGTTGATAAGAGAGGGGAAAAATGGAATAAGAAGACAGACTTGAAAATATCACTCAATCAAAGAACCAAAAATTTTTTTTAATTAAAATTTTAAAAAAGTATACACACACACACACACACGCACACACACACACACAAACACACTTCTAGAGGACTTTAATGGAGAGATTGACAACAATATAATCACAGCTACTAACTTCACTGGACAGATCTTCCAGACAAAACTTAACAAAGAAACAGAGACTCTAAAGGACACACTGGATCAGATGGATTGCATAGAAACTGTAGAACATTTTACCCCAACGCAGTAGAATATATATTCTTCTCAAGTGTACATGGATCATTCACAAAGACAGACCATATGTTAGAACACAAAACAAGTATCTACAAGTTTAAGAAGATTGAAATCATATCAAGCATCTTCGCAGATGCTTGAGAATGGAATATAATTAGAAATCAACTACAGTAAAAACAACAAAAAACATTCAAACATATGGAGGCTAAATAACATATTATTAAACAATGAATGGGTTACCAAAGAGATCCAGAAAGAAATAAAAAAAAAAAACTTCCTGGATACAAATGAAAATGAACATACAACAACCCAAAATCTCTGGGACACAGCAAAAGCAGCCCTAAGAGGGAAGTTCATAGCACTCAATATGTAGGCATGGTTGATTAAATCATTGTTCGTTACTGATTAAGCTCAATCTCCACCTCCTCTCTCCCCTCCCTGAAGATCAGAGAGTGGACTGATAATTCTAACCTTTAAACCACATGGTTGGTATCTCTGACCAACAGCACCCCCAACCCTCCAATTCTGAAACATCCCGGTTACCCCTCCCCACCATCTGTAGGTGAATTATCTCATTGCATAGAAAATAGACTATTGCTTAAGAAACTTCAAAGGTTTTAAGAGCTCTATGTCAGAAACCAGGAAAAAGCCCAAATATTTTTTATTATACCACATGGATGGAGAAGTGCCTGGTCAGAGGGCAGAACTCCAGTAGCTATGATGAGGCGTAAGAGAAGTACATTTCTGATTCATGAGTGGTCATCCTCAGTGCGGTCAAAGGCCTGGGCTGCCCTCTGAGGAGGCCAGCTACTTGTAACTGAACACGAAGCCATTCCAGTGAGTGAGCGCTTCTCAGAGGGCTGAGAGAAGACAGGCTTAAGGTTCACATGAAAGGCTTCTTAGATGATCTTTTGAGCCTTTCCAACTCCTTGGTAGCCTGTGGGTCAGCAACTATGTCCTATCATTGTGATTTTAAGCACCTTTTTAATGACCCCAGTTTCAACATCAGTGAAATGGGGAGAATCCCACCTTATGTTTTTTTACCTCACAGATATTTCATAAAAGATCATATGTTATAACATAGGATGAAGAATTTTTTTTAATGGAGTATACTATGCAGTGCTACTCTTATTCTTAGAACAGTAAGTAATGAAGAGATTAACAATTGAAGTCATTAATATTACAATCAAAGTGAAAGTAAATCACCATCATCATGCAGGGAAAACAGTGCTATGGAAGTCAGGCCAAAAAGAAAAGTTGCTAATTTCAAGGGTAAAATATTAGTAATGTCTGCGGCATATTCAAACATTTAAGGTTAACATCATAAAAAGTAAGCCACCTGAAAGAAATGGTTCTTTGGCTACTCTACAGATGAAAACCCCACGAAGCTATGACTCACGCTTCATCAGCAGTCTCCAAGCACATTACCTGCACATTATAGTTAAGAGGACTTAAGCACAATTGATCAATTTTTCACTGGTGGTTTTTAAATAAAGACCAAAGGACAATTGGAAGAGAGAAAGGCAAGTGCAAATTCTAGGCTAATCTATCTACATAACAGAGTAACATGCTAACTGACTGTCAATTACCATGACAATCACCAGCCAATTAGGAATATGCAAATTAACCCAACAATTATGGCCAGTTATTCTGCATACGTGGGCAGGGTGGGACACCTGTGTCATCACCATGGCAATGAGGCAGGCATTCTGCACCACCCCAGCCACTCCTGGCCTCTGGGTAGCATGGGGAGGAGGAAAGGCAGATCTTTCCCCTCCAGGCTGGAGCAGAAAGGCGGCTCTGGGCCAGAGGGGAAAGGCGGTGCCAGCAGCCAGGGAAAGGAAGGCCCATTCTTGCATAAATCTTCCTGCATCAGGCCCCTAGTATATATTTAAAACTGAATGTAAGAACAACTGAACAACCAGTCGCTATTGCGTGTACTGATCATCAGGAGGCATGTGCAAAACATGGCAGGCGTTAGTCATGGCAGGATGGTGGAGCAGGTAAGCAGAGACACCAGAACAAGGTGGAGTGCCAGTCACTGTCATCAGAGCAATGAATTTTCATTTTTTAATGAAAATTCATTGCTCTCGCACACAGTGGTCCTGCCTGGCATTCACACTTGCTATTGTCACTGGCTCCACTTGCACCTGCAGTTGGCACCCCGTGCTGGCCCCGATCACTTGGCATTGTCAGTGAGTGCGAGTGGTGGCTGCCAGTCCTGATCACCCCTCAGGGCTTCCCCACAAGCCCCTGCTCCTGATGGGTGATGAGGGCTGGCAGCAATAGCCCCGCTTGCACCCACTGACTGTACCACAGCCATCAATCACACTCATTGCAGGCCCAGCTCACACCCACTGCTGATGCAGGCCCCAATCGCTCCGATCGGACAATGGGTGTGAGCAGGACTGGTACCATCAGGGCGTGGCAGCAGGAGGGGCTGCCAGCAGACAAGGGACCCAGTGTCGTAGCAGGAGGTGTCCTGGAGGATGGGCCTAGATCTGCCCCTGTTCCCATTGTAGCCTCAAAGCAAAAATTTGTGCACTGGGCCACTAGTAAAATATAATCTACTGCTTTCTCCAAAGATCCACATTCACTCATTGAATATGAACATGCATGAAACAACATGGGTATATAACACATGCAAAACTTTTCAATGAACCCAGCACTGATGAAAATTATTATATCTGTAAATAACAGCATATTTAGGTGTTGCTTAGGGCAGAAGGGGTGGACAATGAAGGTTCGCTATTACTAAGAATGGTAAGTTTACCTCTTTTATTATTACTAATTATCTATATCTTGGATCTGTAAAATATTTCATATTATATCTTATCATGCAGTTTTCATATATTTGGAAACACACATTGTAAAATTGATAAAATGTGTGCATGTACACCTGAAATTATGAAGCATCAAGATAAATAATTTCATAAATATTTTGATTTAATGCATCTGATCAATATTGTTATATATTTTCATGTATATACTAGAGGCCAAGTGCATGAATTCATGCATGGGTGAGGTCCCTCTGGGTGGCCTGTAGGGATCAGGCCAAAACCCACAGGTCCAATGCCGCCTGCAGTTCCTACCTGCTGCTCCCGCTCATCCCAGCCCCACTGTGCCTGCTGTGGGCTCGAACCCAATCACACCCAATCAGGAGAGGCTCGTGCTGCCACAGCAGTGCTTGCCAACAATGAGCCCTGCATCTGGTGACCTCCCAAGGGAAGTTGCCTGCAGGAACAAGCCAGGAAGGGACCCCCAGAAGGCTCCAGGGTATGTCCAGACCATCTCACTCAGTCCCCGATCCTAGCAATAAGCTAACTTACTGGTTGGAGCATCTACCCCCAAGTGGTTAATGGTTGACCAGTTATTATATCATGTCATAGTGACTGGTCAACCATTGACTGTCTGACACCTGGTAGTCAGTGCACATCATAGCGAGCTGTTGAGCAACTTTAGCATATCATTAGCATATTATGCTTTGATTGGCTGTTTGGTTGTTCTGCCATTTGGTCTATTTGCATATTACCCTTTTATTATATAGGATTCTAGTAACTTTTCTCTGCAGAAATTTAAATAAAACAATTTACATTAAATAATTTAAAAAAAACATAATATAGTTTTTAGGGTCATGTAATGGGTAATACTAAAGAATATTTCAGTATTTCCTTAATGTTTTTCCTTTTTTCAGCAATGATATTACTAGAGTTAACTCCTTTATACATCTTCAAACATAATTTAACCACATTTTTCACATGTGTCATGTTCTTTGAGGTCAGTGACTATATTTTTTATATTGGAATCTGAACTACGACAGTGAGTTTTAAATTGTATCCAATCAGAGAAATGTTTACTGGTGTCTGTACACGACCTGTGCATGAATTTTTATCTTTCAACTTTGTCACTTTTTTTTGTCTAAGAAATTAATCTGGGTTTTTACTCCTTTTCATGATTTAGAAGTAACAAAACATAGTCATCATCAAACAGAGTTAGATTATTTTAAGGCAATTTCAACTTTTGCATTGCACTAGGTTAATGCTCAGACAGAGGTGATATCTCTGTCACCTCACACATCTGTGTCTCTCCCTAACACATTGCCCTTCTTTAATCATCACACCTCAGTAGAAAGAACCTTGGATTCTTTTTCCTATGCTAGAAACCTACTAGTCTTGAACCTTCTTTCTCCTTTACAGGATCCTTAGATCCAAACGATCATGACACCCCTGGCATTTTACTTGACAATATTAATTTAAATACATCCCTTTCCTGCTTAAAACCATCCAGTAAACTGTTTACATTGACAATATGGCTTGGCTCAAATCCAGATACAGCCCAGTTTACTTCCAAAACAGTATTCTGCTTGTGCATTCCCTACCTCGTTCCTCTTCATCCATTCTGTAAAGGAAGCTGGAAATAATGTCTATTGGCCTTGTCCACTCTGCCAGAGTCACTTGAATTCATACTTTATAGCAATAGTCAAACACTATAGCCACCCCTTGGTGAGCTGCTCTCCCTACCTTGATACCTGATAATTGTCTCATCTTTGCAATTACCATACTCTATTTTACTTTTTTTTCATTTGCTTTCCTCCCCCAATTGACTAGGAATTCCTTTAGGGAAGATACCATATTTTATTCATCAGTTGGGTAGTGAGAGCCTGAGGTGGGGTGCAGGAGTAGGTTAGAAGAGGTCAATTGGGGAAAAAAGGATATATGTAATACTTTCAACAATAAAGATTTTTAAAAATGAAATGGGGAAAATACAACAGATTAAATATCTAGAAACTTAAAATCTAAGACACAAACTTATCTCCTTTTAATTATGATAATTATACATTAGAGGTGTTAAATAAGCTTTGAATAAAAATTAAAATCACAACTATAAATATTTAAGTTTAAAGCAATCATGAATTTCTGTAATATGATGGCTTCTATGATTTACCAGGTTAAAATTTCAAATAAAAAGAGTAGAGATTATTACACACATTTAAGTAATCTTTGTAATTAAATGATAATTGTCTGTGAATATGTCCTGGAGTAGTTGGTTATTATTCCATACCAAGCTTACAAAGAATGTCCTTCACTCTTAGGTATCATGACATATTCCAGAGAAGTTGATTTCTTTAAAGAATGGTTAAACAACTTATTACTGTTACCATTGAAATAATCTGGTTAGTCTAGAAAGGAATGAAGGGAAGCCTAGATAATAAAGGCATGCCATTTATACAGTTCTGTCAGAAAGCTGCAATTAACACTTGCCAAGTCTATTCCCAGCTGATCGATGCGGGAAGCAATTGGACAAAGGCAGTCTGGATAAGGCCTGAGTAATGTGGGAAGGCACTTATCTCTCTGTCAATCACACCTGGGAGCAAATCAGTGGTCAGAATGGATATTTAAGCTCCTAGACAAGAGTGCACTCTCTTTACCTTTGGGCCTCTGGCCCTCTTAGGACTTCTGCATGGAGGTGTCATGCTCCCCTGCACCCATCTATCTTGGCCATGGCCATTTGGAACCCTCACGATGGCATAATGGACTTTAATTCAACCTGATGCTGAACTAGCCAGGCTGCAACATTGAATGGAAGCTCTGAACACTGGCTTCTTTCAGGACTGACTTAAGGGAAATGGAACACTGGAAACTGAGGAATGTAACTCCATACAAATAGTCTTCTACCACATCTCATTCTCCCATGGGGGCTTCTGAAAGTGCTAATTTCATGTTACCTCAAGAACCCCGATAGCAATAGAGGAATCCTGTTCGTGTACTCCTCTGATAATATTACCAGAAAATAATTTATTCATTCAACCTAAATTAACCTTCTTACACTCACCAACACAATTGTTTTATTAAGGAAACTAGAGGCTATAGTATTTTGGGCTCCCAACAAAATAATTTTTCCTAGATGATTGTAATAATAAAGGTATTTTATAAAACTATAAAATAAAATCTAGAATACCATTATAAAACCTATTATTATTTTGAAAATATATAAATTGAAAGAATATGGTAGAAAAGCCCAAAGTCAAAATAAATTGCAGCTTAGTTCATAACAGAAAAAAATAAATTCAAAGAAGCAATGCTGAGTGAGTAGCCTGTTATCCTCACCAAGTCGCCCACCCTCCTCTGCTCAGTTTTTCTTTCTTCCCATTGTCCTGATTATTGCATTCCCCCATGATTTTACTGTACTCTGTACAATGAGGGGTTTGCTTGTTATTGCTAACATCACACTGCAAGAAAACTGCCTATATTTGGTGGGAACCTTGAGAGAAGAAAGGTAGAATGCAAGCAGAGTAAATGATGGACACAGCCAACAAAAGAGTGCCAACCATTTCTGTTGTCCCATTTCACTCACACTGGGGAGAAATAAGCAGCCTTGTCTTCCTCAACTATGCAGAGGTTTGAAGGCAAAATAGCTTTTTAGAAGAAGGAGAAAAAAAAAACAATATTAGTGGGAAAAGCCTATCTAATAGAAAATCGTGTTTACTTATAATTATTTGATTATTCCTTGTTATATTATAAACAAGATGTTCAAGAACATGGCAAATAGCCCAGCCACTATGGTTCAGTGGTTGAGCATCGATCTATAATCCAGGAGGTCACAGTTTGATTCCCGGTCAGGGCACATGCTCAGGTTGCAGGTGAGGTATGCAGGAGGCAGCTAATAAATGATTCTCTCTCATCATTGATGTATCTATCCCTCTCTCCCTGTCCCTTTTCTCTGAAATCAGTTAAAAAAATATGTAAAGATTATTACAAAAGAATATCTATATATATATAAAAGCCAAGTGACACCAGAACGTCCAAACTATGGGTTGCTATGTCATGCACAATGGCTGGCCAACTGGTCCAATTGGGGGCGGGGCCTTCCAGCCAACCTCCCAGGGCCCCTGCCCCCAGCCGGCCTTGTCACAATCCCACCCCACATCAGGGCAGGCTGGCCAGACTCCACCCATGCACAAATTCATGCACTGGGTTTCTAGTGGTAAATAAATGTTAGACAAGCGTAATAGGGTGGTTTGTTACAGCATTCAAAATGTTCCTTCAGGAAAATGGTTTTGTGTATATATGTATGCCAGGGAGGTTTTAATGTGTTCCATGGTAAATATTAAGCATAAACTGACAGATTGGCAAATTGTGAGTTTTCATACGTGACTAGTGGAGACCATGCAGTCTAACAAGTCCTGAGCTGTACCTCTCTGGACCTGAAAAATTCCAAAGTTATTCTCCTGTCTAGATCTTTACTCCTACATCTCAGTCGATGACTGGTGTTATGACTCATCTCTTTTCCTCATATCCCACACACCAATCATATTGGAAATCCTGTTGGTTCTACCTTCAATGTAAATTCATTTTCTAAATCCGGCGACCCTGTGTTTTCCCATGGTTTTAGGTGACCCTTCTAGCGGTTCTCAGCCTGTGGGTCATGACCCACAGGCTGAGAACCGCTGCTGTAGGGTCTAAAACTATTGGAAAACAGAGATAATTACATTACAATTCATTAACAGTAGCAAAATTATAGTTATGAAGTAGCAACAAAAATAATTTTATGTTTGAGGGCCACTACAACATCAGGAACTGTATTAAAGGGTCGCGACATTAGAAAGGTTGAGAACCACTGGTCTAAATCCTTCTTACCACACTCAATACTTCCTCCTGGTCAACATTATATCTCCCCCATATTATTATTACATTATATCCTGACACTTTCGCTGCTTCTGTCATTGTTCTACATTTTCCCCCACCCCTTCAACACAACAGAAAAAGCGATCCTTTGAAAATACCAATCAGATAGCATTCTGTTTCAGGGCAGTGAGAAGCTAGGAAAATAGAGAAACTGAGACAAGAAAATTAAACAAGGTCAAACAGATTGCAACTAGTTAGCAAATAACAATCCATTATCTTCCCCAAACCAAGGACACTGGAGAGCAAATGGTTAAAAGCCTCCCAAACTAAAGAATGCAGGAAAAGGGAGGCATGAGGGAGAAGGGCAGATTTATTTCACTCCCTAAACTAAAAAGCCAGCAGTCTCAGGGCTAGCAGTCTCAGGGCTTGGCAAGATAAAATTGCCAGGTGCTTCTGGTGAATTTTGGGAAAGCCATAACAAAGTAAAATGGGAAACTTGAAAGTTAATCTATACCACGATATTGGCAAGAATTTAATACCAATAGACAGAAGGGTATATAACCCCTTGAGCCCTTCTTCCCCCCCCCCTGCCCCCGCCCAGGGCACTCACTAAATTACTTGGGAAGTCTATCTGGGCCATATAGGCTAGATTTTTTTTTTAAAGATGTATTTTGCTAGATTTGTTTGCCTTGTTTTTATTTTTTTCTTTCTTTAATAAATTTACTAACTTCACTTCTTTAAAAATTGGCTTCTTCTACAACACAATCGTTCAGGGTGACTCATTTGAAGTCTTTCCAAGAAGAGGAGGAGGGGACAGCCCTCTCCCTTCAGCTCAGGGGTCTGTCCCATACACCTTCCCTAGTATCTGTGGGATGCCTGACTGTCACAATTCTCCGGCTCAAAACCCTTCCAAGGGTTCCCATCTCAGAGAACAGGCAAATTCGTACACAATGGCCAATCATGTCCTATAGGATTTGTTATCTTTCTGACTTTACTGCCTATTACACTCCCCTTCTGCCCTGTTTCAGCAGCACTTCCATACTGTGGGACTGTGCACATGCTCTCCCCTCTGCCTAAGTGCTTCTCCAAATACTCAAATGCTGGCAACTCACACCTCCTTCAAATTTTGCAGAGCTCACCTTCCCTAAAGGCCCCCCTGACAACTCAACATGAATTCCCAATACCCTGCCCCAGAATTCCAAAGCTGACTGTCTGACATAATATACTAGCTCCGTTTATGTTCTGTATCCACACCTAATATGTAACCTACAGGAGAGCAGAGACTTTTCTTTGTGATTATATACTCTATGCAGTACCACAAATGCTGCCTGGGACAGAAAAGGCATTGAATCAACAATGAGATAATGAATAAAATATCTTATTTAAGCCACTGCTATTTTCTTTTCACTCAAAGTCTAATCCTTGTTAATACTAGTGCCTAGGACAGTGTCTACTATGCAGCAAGGGCTTGATACAATTTGTGGAAAGAGTTCTTTCCTTAAAGGGTCAGAACATACCAAAAACTGTAAATGAGCACTAGTTCTTTCTCCCTTAAAGTATGTAGTTTGACAAACAGCTGCTGACAAATTGCCATCACTTAAAGATGACCTATTCTGAGAGGAATAAAAAATTTTTTTTTACTCCTCTGAAGGTGAGTAAACATCTTTTTAGATGCTTCTATCACATATATCATTTACCTTAAAAGTGTTAGTTCCAATTTCCATATGGCACTCTTTAATAATTCTGGGCTGATAAGTTTGTTTTTAATATTCAAACACTTCCATAAAAAAAATAATAACCTCCAAGTTGTTGAAGAGTTGCTGGATGGCTAATTACTTTTAAAGATTATGTAGTAGTAGAAACCTGTTTTAAAGAAATCTTATATCAAAGCTCAAACTATGAAATAAAAATAAAGAGACAGGCTGCAGCATAAGTGGGAAAAGAGAACTCATTTTCCAAATTCCATTCCCTAATCTAGAATGTGCAATTGGTGAAAATGCCTTGAACTTATGATTTGTGCAATTTCCAATACGTATGCTTTTTTCTAATTTTTAGAAAAGTGCCAAAATTTTCCAGTAACATAAATCTACGAAGTTTTTGGCCTTATATTCTAAAGCTTGCATAGGTCTCAGGTAAGACATAGTTGTAATGTGCTGCAATAACTTCTGAGAATATATTGTAAAATTTTATATTATTCACAGAGTCTCATGATTATTTGCACATTTACTGACAACATATGCAGATCTATGTCAACAGAAAATAATCACTGAAAAATAACAGCAACAACAACTACAACAAATGTAGAAGATAGAGGATATGTATATAGTGCCTACTAGATGCTATTCAAGCTTGAAGAATATTTACATCATAACCTATTTAATCCTTACTACAAATCTCTGACTTAAGCACAATTATTTAATTCCCATAATATAGGTAAAAACAACAAATCAAAAAACAAAGTCCCAGAGAATTTTTCTTATTCTCTGGGACTTAGTTTTTTTGAATAGCTATTTCAAATCTGTAACCCAATCATCTAAGGTTACACCTCTATCAAAGGGTAAATGTGGGGTTTGAAGCCCAATTGTCTAGCTTCAAAATAATAATACATTGCCTCTGAAGCTAACTGGAGCCATGTTTTTATTTTGCCCACTGAAGTCATTTACTGGTGTTATTGTAATTATCACTATCAATAAAAATTCCTTAAACTCGGAGGTATACTATAAATTTTGGTTTTAACTGCTTTGGTATTTGCATATAATATAAGGGTGATCCATAAACTCACCAACAACCATTAAACACCCAAATGTTTCACAACATAACAATAGATGCTTCCCATACCTATTAGTGTCATTTCCCTTAGATGTTTCTTAATACTCAAAGTTGATAATCTACCTTCAGTTATGGAAACAATGACAAAGATGGCTGTTCTGAATTGAATAATGTCCCAAAATCCATGTCTACTTGCAGCTCAGAACATGACTTATTGGAAACAGGATCTATGCAGAAGGAATCTGCTAAGGATCTCGAGATGTCATCCTGGACTTAGGGTGGGCCCTAAAGCAAATGACCAATGTCCCTATGAGGAGAGGTGAGGACACAGAGACACAAAGAAGGCAATATGAAATGGAGGCAGAAAAACACCGAGGAGGGCCAGCAGCCACTCAAAGCTAAAAAAAAAAAAAAAAAAAAAAAAAAAAAAAAAAAAAAAAAAAAAGGCATTGGGTGGTTCCTACCTGAGAGCCTCAAAAGGGAACCACTTCTACCCACACCTTGATTTCAGAATTCTGTATTCCTCAACAGTTAGAGAATACATTTGTTGCTTAAAGTGTGTGGCAATTAGCTATGGTAACCCTACAAATTATTAATATAACTAATCATTCAACATTTTGTAAGCTTTATAAATAGTCTAGTTTCTGAGGAGCAGCTGCAATTCTACCTGCTGCATCTGGTCACTGCCTCTTCACCCATTCGGTCCCAGGTCAATCTGGTCAGCAAAGAGATGCTCCAAACTGCCATAAATGTGTTTGTTCCACCCACTATTCGATTTCTCTATGGTATATGGATTTGCTATGTTAAGCTATCTTTCAGAATGCTCTCGTTCTGAAAATTTCTTTCATCTACTTTGTTTGTAATCTTCCACTTCATGCTTCAAGATAGAGGTGCAGTAAATACTGCTTTATGACAGCAATCTAAGAGATCCAAGACCCCAGCTGTCACTGTTGATCCTGCCCTGCTACCTGATGTTCGCTATGGCTCGTGGATGACACTGACAGAACTGTGTGAGTAGCTATTTTAAATGTGTAGCTGACCAAAATCTGCAAACACTGTAAACTGTTAGTTTCTCGAAAAGATTAATGCTATATTGATGCCACTTTCCGTCTGCTAGCCTCCAAAAAGATATAGAGGTCTTCCTGATGTGGTTTCCTTCTCCATCATCATCCGTCAACTCAAGCGGCAGCCAACTCAGGAAACATTTCTAGCTTAGTATTACAAAAAAACCCAACAACTTTAGGTGCAAGTAGTTCCTCCCTGCTCACCGTTCTTCAATGTCAGGCCACAGAATCACGAATCCTAGGGATTTTGGCCATGTTCTTTCTCTATTCTATTCTGCTGCTTTGCAAAATAGTTTATATTTGCACTATCAAATTATCTCATGAAAGTCTCCAATTTAAACTTCTGATGCCAAGCCTACAAAGATATCCCTTGAAAATAAAATGATAGGATTTTAAAACAAAATGCTGCTCAGCCGACAGTGTGGACCTTGTGGCTTCTTAGTGATTATGTGACACTGTAAATATTTTCCATACGTCCTGTAATTGCCATGTGAATGGCCTGGTTATATTTCATCATATCATTTAGTGCTAATTTACAAATACTGCCCTTTTAGTAAATGTAAGCAAAACTGTGTGGATCACATTTTTATAATAAGTTTACCTTTTTAATATTTTGCTTATAAGAGCATTAACACTATTTTATGATTCCTAGGTCTAGTTATTACGTGATTACTGGTAATTAGGATAGATCATTGAGGCCTAACTACACAGAAGTCATAGACCAGCTTTACAGACATGGCTTGTTAGTCTACTTTTATCTGTGAAACCAGTGCTATGCAATTAAGAGACACCAAATGTTTACACTCTTTCTATAGGATAATGAAAAAAAAAAAATAGGCAAAACCATTTTTCTATTTCTACCCTGTTAGAAAAATGTCAAAAGATGATTCAGTGTAACTAGCCTTTATCAACTACTTGCTTATAATAAAATAAGAACTTTATATTAGCCAAACAAGAATAAGAAGCAAATAAATTAAACATTGGAATATAATGAGTAAAAGAAAAGGAAAAAACTCAGTATATTCCATTATAAATGAATGCATTCTAAAATAAATTAATGAATTATTTACACTTAATATGAAATATATCCTCAGATGAGGATTAAAAAAAGAAAGAAATGTCATATCCTATGTAAGACACATCTTGAAAATGCCTAAAGAAAGTTGTCATTTTTTCATGGTGAAGGGACTGTAGTACATGTTGATAAAAACACGTTGGTGGCTGTGGTGACTGGCAATGGCTGCAGCAGCACGGTGAGGGGGCTGGCACTTTCCCATGATTGACCCGGTCGCCTCCCTCAGAGGGAGACCAGACTATAGCTGAGACCCCATGGGAAGCTGGCCTAAGACGTCAGTAGGACATCTCATGAGGGCTCCCAGTCCGTGAGAGGGGCCAAGCTGGGCTGAGGGACCCCCAGCCCCAGTGCACAAATTTTGTACACCGGGCCCCGTGTGTGTGTGTGTGTGTGTGTGTGTGTATGTGTACTGGGGCTTGCTTTAATTGAAGACACACACACACGCGCACACACACACACACACACACACACACTAATCTGGCCACTAAGTGTATCTGTATTTCAAAAGTATTCCAGACTTTTGCTGAAGATCAATCACCTATTTACCCTGAGCTTTCTATCAGCCAGTGCAAAGGGGAAAACTGATCAGGGGCACAATTTATAGTATCTTTGATATCAAATAAATGAGGTACTCAAGAAAGTGCACTTAGTGGCCAGATTATTATGCATTCAGAGATCATAATAATCTGGCCATTCAGTGTGTGTGTGTGTGTGTGTGTGTGTGTGTGTGTATGTGTGTATGTGTGTATCTTCAACTGAAGCAATATTCTACAAAGCTGTCTCCTCTAATAAAATTGTTGTAATATAAATGTCCTTCACCAGCAATAATGTATCCATCAAATTACTTCATTATATTGGGAGAAATGTATCCTAATGTATATTTTCAAAAACTTTTATATCCTACAATTGATATGAAACATGAATTATTTATCTCACAAAATTATGAAGATCACCTATAACCTTCATGATATAATGGTTCTAACACAATGCTATTTATGTTGTTAATTTGCTGCACAATAAATATTTTAATGCACTGACAATATATGTTTAAAATATAAAATGCAATTGAATTAATAATACTGATATTAAAAATATTTATATCAAATTCACTAACAAATCTTAATTGCCTTTTTTGGAAGTCAATAGCATAGGAGGTTAATGAAAGGCTTTGAAATGCCTTCTATTGTTATAGCAGATGAATTTGAAATTTTCAAATACTATGCAGTTTCCAGGTGGCAGCCACCTGGAAAGTAAGTGTTCTAAGTGTTCACAGTAGGTGCATAAAAGATAAACATTTGGTATTTAGTGAGGCATTTATCATAAAATGTTGGAAAGAAACGAGGAACTGAAAACCAAGAAATGTATTTGAGTAGACAAATATTTGGATAAAAACAAGAAAATTACTACCTAAAAGCAAAAAAATAAAGCCTTAAAAGCAGAGAGTCTATAAAATGAAAAGAAAAAATATATATCAAAGAATACTTCTGAAAGGTAAAAACGTGGAAACAGAAAAAAGTAACAATAAAAGTGGATAATCATTAAATCCACTCTGATAGTACACTGAATATTCTCTTTTCTCTAGAAACTAACTATATTCTCAGCAGTTCCAGGAATGGTTTCTAGTATATAGTAGAAATTCTTAAACAGTGGTCTAAGATTTTCTGGAAAAACTATAAATTTATTTTTAAGGACAAAGTGAAACACATAAAAAGCTAGCTGAGGTCTCCATTAAGAAGAAAGCACAAAAGAGAACATGATATTGACTTTTTGACTTGATGAAGGAGAGAACTAGACAACATTTTGGTCACAGCTACCACTTGCTATAGATTTACCTTAAAATCTACCATAAAGCTCTCAGTTAAGATACTGAAAGGCTATAAAAAGGCATGGCAAATAAGAAAAGGGAATAGAAGGAAAGGGACTGAGAAGGATTTTCTCACATAATTAAATGGGGGGAAGTGGTTAAGGGTACAGGAATGAAGAGCCACATTTTATTGCACATTGTGATTTACACATTGAGATGTGGCTGGAGATGGCAAGTAAGCTTGCAGATATATAAGCGTGGAGTTCAGAGGGGAAGTATCAGATATAAATTTGTGTCATTAATGTTATGATGGTATTTAAGCCTTTGGAAACTAGAGAGATCACCTGAGGAGAAGCCATAGGGGAGAAAATAAAAGAATGCACTATTAGGCTAATAACAGCAATACAATGCATAAAAGAAGAAGGTGAGGCAAAGGATACTGAGAGTAAGAGAGTGGAACCAGTTGGGAAGAAACCAGGTATGAGTGAGGGAGCCTGCATTGCACCAAGATACCGAAACTATGCCACCAAGATACCGAAACTATGCCATGGATCAGTAGCAAGGCAAGAAAAGTTTCTAGCATAGACTCATGACACAACTATGTTTGTTATATGAATGAGTGAATTGTTAATGAGTGAAGTAGCATGGTCTTTCTGGAATTCAGAGTTGACTATCTAGGATAACGGAAATATATGCTAGAGCATTGATAACCCTGAAAAAAATAGAGCTGAACAAGGTGACACTATAAACTTACCTTTGTTTTGTTTTAATACATCCCAAGAAACCCCACAGTTTTATCTTATTTCCTATTCATTAACAAAATACCATTCCAATTTAATAATAAAAGAGGTTATGCGAAATAATCTATAAAACCTTCATAGCTCAAAGTTTATTAATTCTACTTGTTTAGACACGGGAAAATGCATTCAACCCCAAGAAGTCAGAAAAGGAAAGAACTATCACAATGGTGTAGAGAAATACAATAATGAGCCAAACTACTTTCACTGAAATACAACAGATAAGCCATAAGCTATTACTCTGAGGAAAGAAGCCGCCCTAATGAAGTAGATTTTTAAAAATTGTCATACGGGTAAGCTCATTAGTTGCAATGAAAGTTCCCCCTGCTGATCCAGGAGTACCTAATGGCTAAGATTTGTTATATCTCAAAAACAAAGGTACTATTTAATTCATGTGATAGCTCACTGAGGAGATTTCAAATCTGAAAACTTTTAAATAATGATATATAAGAGCATTGAAATTCTCCAAAGCAAACGGACTTATTTCATCCAAAATATCAAAATCATTCCTCTAAAATTCCCTTCATTAATAAGGTAGTATAAGCATACAAAGAACTTATGCTCAACAATCACCTACAGTATAAATTACCTTAGTAATGGCTATTTTATTTCAAATATGAAGTTGGCTGCTCCCTGTGAAACACATTAACGGTTATCTGCTGACCCATCCACATATGTGTTCCTCTGCTAAGCAGATGGAAACTAAACCCCTTCAGGCCCCCACTGCCCCATAGAAACACCAGGAAAGAAAACAAAAAGAAAAGTCTAATTACCAAGTTACAACTCTGCAAGCCCTTATGAAAGTTAAATATTTTTGAAAAGCAAAACATCATAATATTCATGCAGAATGTTAAGTATAATCAAACGAGTCATGATAGATAAATGATATCTCAAAAACTTAATTTACAAGCAAAACTGCTAGAAAATAAATTCCATGATGAGAAATGCATCTGAAAGAGAAGTATGTTCAGATTGCCACTCAACTTCAGAACTAGTAGGGAAGATGGTAAAGTGATCTGAAATAGAAACTGCTATCAGGCAGAAAATGTTTGCACTGCTTTAATTCTTGCTAAATAACCTAATGTTTACATAAGCTGTTAACTATTTAACTACCTTTCACTAGAAAAACACACACAAAATGTCCTCTATATTTCAAGGCATTTTGCACCACTTTTTTCTCTACCACTGTTACTTATCAAGTTTAATGTTCATCAAAAACACCCATTTTCAATTCTTTTTCAAGCCATTAATTCAAAATGCATTCCAAAATATCAGAAATTTCATTTCAGAAATGTCGCCTTCCCTATTAAAAAGTCAATAATTTAAAAACTATTTTAAGTATCACGAAGCTATTTTTAATGTTTTTTTATTCTATGCTCGTTGGCCATCCCTGTCTCACATTATTTCATATAAGGAAATAGTTTGAATTATTTTCATTTTTGAAGTTCTCCCTCTCCCCCCCCCCCCTCTCTCTCTTTCCCCCTCTCTCTCTCTCTCTCTCTCTCTCTCTCTCTCTCTCTCTCTCTCCCTCCCTCCCTCCCTCCCTCCCTCCCTCTCCCTCTCCCTCTCCCTCTCCCTCTCCCTCTCCCTCTTCCTCTCCCCCTCTCTCTCCTAACCAAGGACATTTTAAGGTAAAGTAAAAGCAAAGTAAGTAATTTAACATCATTAGAGCATTGGGAGGCAGGAGTGAAAAATAAACTTAAAAGTTTAATTTTAGTCTTAAAAATCCAGATCAGCCCTAGTAGGTTTGGCTCAGTGGATAAACAGTGAGCCTGCGAACTGAAGGGTCCCAGGTTCGATTCCATTCAAGGGCACACAACCAGGTTGCAGACTCAGTCCCCAGTGTGGGGCATGCCAGAGGCAGCCAATCAATGATTCTCTCTCATCATTGGTGTTTCTAATATCTATCACTCCCTCTCCTTTCTCTCTGACATCAATAAAGATATATATATTTTTTTAAATCCAGACCAATATTTTCAGCACCATGACATTCCCCTAACCCCAAGTTATATGAGATGTACACTTCAAAGAAACATAGATTTCAGGAATAAGTGCCAAAGAATATCTCATCTAATCACATGTTTTTTAGCTATGATACCTATTTTATAGAAGGAAAGCATTAAAAGAAGGTAGGAAATGATAAAAGTGATTTTTTATTTATTTATTTAAGAAGGAGTATTCACAATAAATAATACAAAAAAGATAAAGTATTCTTAAATTGACAGATTTGAATTTTAAGAAGAAAATAGATTACAAAATGCTTTGACATTACTAATGGCCAGTGTTCAACACAAATAATACATATAGTCCACCATTTCATGTGAGTCACTCCCAAAATGTATAGCCATACATTTGTATCCTATCTAATAAAGAGGGAATATGCTAATTGACCCTCACACTGTGGCAAAGATGGCAGCACCCATAGCCAATAAGGAGGGATTATGTTAATTGAACGCCATGCCATCAAAGATGGCAACGCCCACAGCCACAAGATGGTGCATCCAGTCCCCTCATTCCCACAGGTGCCTTGCACTCACCTCCCTCCAGAGTCCCCCAGTCCCCTCAGCCCCCCAGCAACCCAGCCACCCAGAGCCACCTGAGGCTTGTGCTGTCAGCAGAGGCGTGATGTGGGCGTTGCCTTCCCCTGATCACCAGCTTGTCTACCACGCCTGAGGGCTCCCGGACTGTGAGAGGGGGCAGGCCGGGGTGAGGGACCCGCCCATTCAGTGCATGAATTTTCAAACACTGGGTCTCTAGCATATTAATAAAAATGAGTATTCATAAATTGGCTGTTGAAAACTAATTAGTGCTTCCCCCCAATCCCCATAGTATCAATGTAATATATAAATAAAAACTGGATTTTTCAGGTGGTCAAAAAATATTTGATTGTTTATATCTAAGTATTAAAAATGGTCCTTTCCTTTCTATGACCCTTATAACCTGATCTAAACCAGAACAGGGATCAGAAGCAAGTTACCAATGTTAGTTAGCATTAGGAAGGAGTAACCAAATCTCTGGAAGTTCACTGTCTACCAGGACAGAGAAAGCAGGCTCCACCTGCAAGGTGGTGGAGATAGATGTAGGACTTCAGACGCTGATTACTAGCTCTCTGCTCAGACACATCATAGTGTCAAGTGCTCGTGAATGACACTGAGTCATGGAGTGTGACAGTGGCTACCAGTGGAGCAGGCACAGCAGCAGAGGTGAGGCTGCCAAGCATTTAATATAGGGCCTCATTATCTAATCAAATTAAATCATAACAACAGTAATGACCAATCAGAAAATGAATGTTCTGTAACTATTTTTAAAGTGACATATTCATCATGAAAATACTGTGACAAAGTAGCAAGCATGCTTAAATAAAAGGCATTATTTTCTGTCTTTAAGAACTGAAGACTCAGAGCAGTGAAATGTTTTCTATAAAACCACAAACCTTTACTAGCTTTGTCCAAATGTTGCAAATCCTCCACAAAATTTAGGATATCAGGGTACTTTTCTTCACATATTTCCACCAGAAAATGAAGCAGTGTTGTTTTCTGATCTGCTGATTTCGTGTCCTTTAGCTAAATAGGATGAGAGAGAGAGAAAAAGTAGGGTCAAACATGTTTTGAAAATGCGTCTATTAAAATAATGTTAATATAGTGTTCTGGAGATAAGAATGAATGACTTGTAAAATTAGTTAATTCTATTTTTGAAAAGCAAATATTTAAATACTTGAAAAGCTACTCTTAACATATTGTTGTTTCATTAAAGTCAATAACATTATTGAAAAGAAGGAATAAGTATAATCCAATCTAGTATGTGACATTTTATGGGAGAAAATATATGGTAAATTCCTAGGAAAGTCAATACAATACTGGTACCTAAAGCTACCCCCACATTTGAGTATGATCTCATTTGGCGTATGCTGATAGAATGCCTGCTGGATAATGCAGGAGCCAGAAATACAGCAAAGGACAGTAATTTCTCAACAGGCTGATTAGTGAAAACAAAGAAACAGAAAATGCATATTTACCCTGGTTTGACAAATAGTACAGTAAAACTGATCACGAAGTACATTTAGGAGGACATGACATCTAAATTGAGCACTGGTGGAGAGGAAGTTGTGAGGGGTAGGAAAGAGAAGAAAAAATCCAAAGTTCAGTATCATTGCAGAAGGAGCAGCTTTTGCTAAAGGCCACAGATGAGGAAGAAAATGGTGCATGTGAGGAGCCTGAATGACTCCAAAATACAAGTGTGAAATTTTAAGTGTGTGTTAGGGGAGGCAAGAGGGTAGAGTAAAAACTATGAATCTGAAAAGATAGGAAGTAAAAGGGAAGGTAAGTCATGAAATGGAAATAGAATTTTGATCCCTAAGAATTTGGAGTTTTTTAAACAGATGAAAGATGACCAGATGTACATTTTAGAAAGTTCCCTGTAGGGTAGCAAGGATAAAAGATTAGAGGAAAGGGTAATAACAGATGCAAGAAGAGTAATTTAAAGAGCTGTAGCAATAATCCAGACAGGGAAAGACGACAGCCAAAGCTGAGGGAATTCTTTGGAAATAGAGTAATGAGACAGCGTGGACATGGGGACTCAGGCAATGCCATTAATTAGAGAAGACAAAAAGGATAAGAACTGATTTGGGTGGGCTGGGCAGTAAAAAAAAAAAAAAAATCATTTCAGTTATGAACAAGTTGAGTTTGAAGGTTTTAAGTAACATCAAACTCGGAATGTCCAAAAAGGGTAGGTGTAGAACACTGGTCCTCAACCTTTTTTCATTACTACCAGCTAAGGTACTTTTTAAAGCATTTTTTTTCCCTAATCGTTACGAAATTTTAAAACCACAGGTACATTGTACATTTGTTTATGTACTGTATGTACATCTGTACTTTACATATAACAACAGTAAAACATTTTTGCTCAGTGAGAAAACATTTTTATCCCTTTGGAGGTGACAGATTGTCAGGAATCCTTCAGGGAGTTGGAACTTAAGGTGAGTGAATTGGTCTAAGAGCACCAGTTTATGAGCTATTAGCCCCTAAAGCTAAAAAATTTGATAAAATAAACTCAAAGAAGTATACAGAATGAAAGGAAGAACAGAGGTTTGAAGACTGGGATGGACCCATCCTAATCAGATATGGCCAAGGAATGCAATCAGAAAGGAGTTGAGATTAAGTTAAAATCTAACTAATAAGTAGGAAGTTAGGTTGGGTTTTATGTAGTCATTGGGATGAGTACTGGGTGTGCACACAGGACAAATAGGTAATCTGATGGTGTTCCTTACAACTGAGCAATCCTTCAGAGCAGATACACATATGAGAGAGGAAAAACATCCCTCTTTGCATACCAGATTTTAATTTAGAGCTGGAAAGTCTTGGCCTACCTAACTGGGAACAGCCCTATTTACTTGCTCTTTTCCAACAATTTCCCACTTTAAAATATGCATGTGTGAATATCTACACTAATAAAAGAGAGACATGCAAATTGACCATTACTTTGCAACACCCACCAGCCAATCAGGAGTGAGGATGCAAATTATCACAACAAATACGGCAGTGGCCCAGCCCCCTACCAGCACATGACAGCTCACATACAGGCACAGAGTAGCCGGGCTGGGTGGGGCGCCTGCTATGAAGGGGCGGGGGGGCGGGGGGGGGGGTGCAGAGGGAGCTACAGGAGTGGCAATCAGGCGTGAGGGAAGACTGAAGGCAGTGGCCAGAGCGAAGGCCTGGGTCCTGGATGCCGGAGGAAAACCAGTGCAGGCAGTCAGTGGAAGAAAGGCATATTGCACGAATCTTCGTGCAACAGGCCTCTTGTATATATATAAAAATATATATCCCCATATGTGCTATTTTTACAAATTCTACCATCATTAAATACTGCATTACTCTCAGAAGATAATATGCCTATTGTATAAGTTACTACCCAATAAAAGAATGAGAATGATTCTGTAAAACCATAAATATTAACACACAACACAATTTATTAATGGAAAAACTAGCAGACTCCTGAAAACATACAGCTATCCTTCTAGACAGCCTGATTTTCACATTACCCATGTAATATGTATAAATGCTACAATGACCTCTACAATACACAAACTAATGTTGAATCACTATATTGTACACCTAAAAGTAATATAATATTGTATGCCAACAACAGTTACATAAAAAGAAAATAAAGAACAGTTCCAGGCATTTTAAAAATTAATATCAATGTTAATCTGCTATTAATGCCTTTTAAAAGGGAAGAGAGATCCCAACATCCACCTGAGTGTTTTGAAAGAATATACTCCAAAAGTGACTCAAATATTAGGTAGATTAATGGCCAATAACATGTGTGGGTTTGCCTGGTAAAACATGCTCTTAACTAGTTATTTAGCCTTGGGCAAGTTACTGGACCTTAGATTTTACTAAATGGAATAAAAATACAAACTAGACAGAGAAAGAGAACTCCTTTTTCTTCTTCAAAAAAATTAAGTATACATTCTAGTAAACATGTTAGTAGGCATATCAAAATCTAATTTAAAGCAATACTTTAGATAAAAATGAAAAAATCTAATTATAATCTTAGTTCAGAAATTTTTGCATGCTAGAACCAGTTAGAATATTTTATGAGGTTCATTCAGTTTGTACATATGCTGAGAATATTAATCTAATTTATAAAAGTTACATTTCACTATATAATTGTATTCATGCTGTCATTTTAAATGGATAAGGCCAGATTACAAAAAGCAAACTTTCACAAATACAATAGTTTTCTCTTGTACAATAAAGTGTTAGCATAAAAACTGCCTCTTTTTTCTTTTTCTTTTTCTTTTTAAGCAGCCTAGCAGGAAAGCTCCTTATTCCCTGCCGCCACCCACCCATCTCCTTTACAGCAGTGACTAGCTGGGGAATCCTGTCCCTTCTGTGGACACAAGCTGCTGACTGTACTCAGTTTACACCCTTCCTTATCATGCTCCTTTCGCGTGAAACTCGACACAGCCCGTGTGGAACGCTAAGACAAGCACTATCTACTTCTATACTTTGTAAAGTATGGAAAGAGTATTCCAGTACAATTTGTAATATAGCTAACTAGCCAGCAACTACTAGGATTAATATGCCAAGAAATCTCTATGATCCAACAACAACCTTGGTCTTTTTTCATGAGTAATAAGAATTCAGAATTTAGAATTCTGGAAATACTATAGTTTATATAACATCTATAAGATTAAGTGCATAGGTCAAATACATTTAAGAACTAGAGACAACCATAAAGCTAAACCCTAATTTATGGAGAAGGATGATATCTTGGTTGTATTATTGAAAACATCAATTGACTAGCAAGTTGCAATTCGTAACATTTTAATATGAAAAAGTATACTCACACTAAATCTCAATCTATATTTAACAATTGTGACATTAAAAATAAAAATAAAAATCCTGCAAATTTCCAATAAATAAATCTGAAATTAAACCTAATTTAGTAAGAAGTTCAGATAAGAAACATCAATAGAGAGCATTTATAAGCATGGTGTCTCATTTATAAACGATGTGGCTCTAAATTCCAGGCCAGCCATTTTTTATTCAGGTCCAAACATTTTCAGGGGGGAAAAATTGCATAATACTACCAATGTATTCTTCTTGCCACAAATACTGTATTCCTTCCCTCCTTCCCCAAATAATTAAAATAAAAAATAACAGACTCCTTCTAACAGCAGGAAAGCACAACAAAATGTATTTGTCAAAATCTTTATCTACTTACTGCTCAATTTTTTTCACCTTCTTGATAAACATTAACAGTACAGAGGGCACATTCTATTTCTACTAATTTCTCATATCAAACATAATCAGTGATCAAGCTAGAAGGGGGAAGCTTGGGAGATAGTGACAATTTTGCTGAAAAGAAAGAACAACATAAACACATTCTGTAATGCTAACTTTGGAAAGAAACTGAAACTACAATGTGCATTGAAAATTCATTTTTGTTTAAAAATATGCTTCATTTAAATTTAACAGACATTGCTTGACAGGATTCCTTGTGTATTATTGTCAAGTATTGTCAAGAGATTTATCTTCCTGATGAGTAATCATCACTGTTAAGTAGAATTTCTTATTTATATATTGTTTCTTTAAGGTACATTTAATGTGGCACAGATGTCAAATAAACAAAGAGATGGATGGACTTTCTTCAACTGCTCTGTTCATTCCAGACAAAATAATGTTAAAAGCAGATCCTGTAATAAATCATGGCCTAGTTGTCAGTCTGGAGTACAAGTTCTTTGTTGCTACAATGCAAGGTTTGGGAATATTTCTAAGATATTCAGCACAAATTTGGATGACATTTAAAGAATATTCTATTGTGTAGTCATAATAAAAAAAATTCTTAAAATAAACCTTAGTATATTCTTGCTGATTTTCATAATCCAAAGACTGTAACCCTTTTCTCTTTGATAATAAAACATATTTTAAGAATATCGTTAAATTAGCAATTCTCTTCCCATTATGTTTCTTTAATCTAAGTACGTATACAAAAGCACTATTTTAGATGTTGTAGACATTGCGGATCAACCACTAGAAAAGATGACAAAATTGTGAGCATCTGAGATGGCCCCATGCACTTCCAACAAGTCCCTAGCTTATGAATAGTATTAATGCTGAGGATGACAGCAGCAGGTCTTTTATGTGGCACTTACTATGAGATAATATATAAGTATTCTGCAGAAAACACACAACATCCCTGTGAAAAAAGGACTATCATTATACCCTTTATTAAGGAAGGTGCAAAATAAAATTTTTTGTAAGATCATGTAGTGAATCACATCACATAGCTGCTATCTTGCAAAGATTTGCACCTATGTCTGTATGAATTCAAAGTTCTAAACAACTATAACTATAGTTCCTCTAAATAAGTCTTTTTCTAATGGGTATTATTAGAAATCCAAAGAACTAAAATTCTCAAAAACACAGTGGACAAAAATGATAGTAAGACAAAAGAACATTACTGGAATTTAAAATACTAAAGCTCTATAACCTGTAATTCTAGCCTGGAAGCCTCTGACAACGAACACCCTCTACCCTCAGGATATTTCTAATTCTGAGAGCATAATTTTTTCTATTCTTTTATCTATTAAAATAAAATACCACCTGAACCCTATAGTTCAAACAGCAAGTCTTTCCATATTGCTAATGTATTAGTCCTGGCAAAATATATCAATAATAGAGGCATGGTACATGAAATTCATGCAAATGGGGAGGTGGTTTCCTCACTGCCCCTTCTGCCAGCCTGGTCACCACTAACTGTTCCCTGCTGCTGGCCAGGTCGCCCCCAACTGCTCCCTCCCTGCTAGCCTAGTTGCTCCTAACTGTCACTCGCCCCCACCAGCCTGGTCACCCTTTACTGCCACCCTCCCCCGACCCCCTGGTCATCCCCATCTGCCCCCTCTGCCAACCTGGTTGCTCCAACTGCCCACCTCTGCTGGCCTGGTTGCCCCCTGTTGCTCACATCCCCCGTTGTTTTAGTTGCCTCTCACCACCCCCCCAACTCCACACCCCCCCCCCCCCCCCGCCAGCTTAATTACCCCTACTGTCCCCCTGCCAGTCTGGTCACCTCCAACTGCACACCCTCACCAGCCTGGTCACCCCCAAGTGCACACCCTCACCAGCCTGGTCACCTCTAACTGACCCCCCTGCTGGCCTGATCTCCCCCAACTGCCTCCCCTTGCTGACCTGGTTGCCCCAGGCAGCCTGTTTGCTCAGTCATTTGGTTATCCCTCACTAATTCCCTTCCCAGTCTAATCGATCCTAACTGCCCCCACCCCCGTCCAACTGGCCTGGTCACCCCCAACTGCTGGCCTGGTTGCCCCTCATGAACCCCCGCTGGCCTGGTCACCCCAAGCAGCCTGCTGTTCAATCGTTTGGTCGTCTCTCACTAACCTCCCTGCCAGCCTGGTCTGCCCCATGCAGCCTGCTTGTTTAGTCGTTTGGTTGTCCTCATTAACCTCCCTGACAGACTGGTTGTCCTATGGCAGCTTGCTTATTCAGTTGTTTAGTCATTCCTCTCTAACCCTCCTACTGGCCAGGTGATAGGCAGTCATCTTCTGAGGGTATGATGGTCAATTTGCATATTATCTCTTTATTATATAGGATGGTTGGATGAAAACATACCTGTAAAGTATGACCTTCAACAGACTTAACAAGTATGCACAATAACATATTTCATCTTAAATACCTTGTAGAATAAAGTGATTTATAAATGTATAAAATCTTTAAATATAAGTTAAAGATATCCCAACAAAAATGGATGTGTAAATACAAACTTACAAAGAGTATTTGCTCAGCCCTAGCTGGTTTTGCTCAGTGGTAAGAACATTGGCCTGCGGAATAAAGGGTCCGGTGTTTGATTCTGGTAAAGGGCACATGCACAGGCTGTGGGGTTATCCCCAATAGGGAGTGTGTAGGAAGCAGCCAATCAATGAGTCTCTCTCATCATTGATGTTTCTCTCTCTCTCCCTATCCTTTCCTCTCTGAAATCAAAATATATTTTTAAAAATAACTATTTGCTCAGTTCACAAAATCAACTTCCCTAAAGAAATCAACCCACTATTATAGAATTAATAATATTTTCAGATATGTATAATATATTAAAAGTAAATACTGCCTAATTTTTTCAAAAAAAAGAATGTATCTCTTCAAATGAATGGAATTAAAAAATGTTAATATAAACAAACAAAAGATGCTAAGTTGGCATTTCCATAATAATTTTTAATTATTAATGCAACTTTTATAATGATTTCAAAGATGGAGAGATGTCAATCAATTCTAGGTAAAATAGATAATTAGATAATTTTATGGCCTTCATACATAAAAATATTTTATATTTTTACTTAATTTTCACATTAAAATGAGAATGATGGTAGAAACATTAAATAAGCCTCAAAATTATATAAATAATATAGACCTGTATAATTAAATTGGTTTATACCATATCCTACCAGATATGCTTTCTCTAAATTATATTTTTAACATATTTCTTTTGGCTTTTAGTAAGCACAGAAACTATAATATAAAAAGCACTTTTATGTTTTACTAAAATTTTAACTGTATTTTTCAATGTTCTGTTTATTATGTTCCCTTATTCAAAAAGAGATATAAAATAACTCCGTATTAATTAGTTCATATAAATGGGTGAAATTTAAAAGTTTTTGTTTTTTTTTCAAATTCTAATTGTTTTAATTAAGACAGATATTGGGATCCAAGATGGTTATAGAGTAGATGAAAGCTACACTCATCTCCTCCCAGGACCAAGTGCAATTCAACTGAAGTATAGAGCAAGACCCAGAATAACCAAATGAAGACTAGCTGAAAGGAAGTTTTATAACCAAGGATCTACAGAAGCTGCATTTGAGATTGGTAGGAAGGGCAGAGATGCCAAAAGGGCTGGCCCAGCTTCATGGCTCTGGCTGAGGTTCCAGATGGATATCTCAGCTGTGGGGGGCTTCCCCTGAGAAGAGTGATGTCTCAAACCAAAGTCAAGCTCTCTAACCCAGAGCTCCAGAGCCGGGAAGAGGTGCCCACATAACATCTGGATGTGAAAAATTAGGGATTCTGTCTGCCAGAGAAAGACATAAGTCTTTTAGAGATACTGCTGTCCTCTTAAAGGGCCAACAAACAAAATTTCCTTTGCAGCCATTCATCCTAGGCTACATGGGAGAGAGGTGAAGCAAATTATAGTCTCATGAGGAGAGTGTAGAGTTTGTGGCTCTGGGTAGAGAGCTGAAGGGACATCCCCCAGAATCCCTGTGCTGAGTCATTCTTCTATACATCAGAAACAAACTTGCTTGGGTGGAACACTCATGCAAGAAGAAATAAAAGGCATACAAATTGGAAAGGAAGAAGAACTGTCATTATTTGCATATGACATGATACTATATATAGAGTAACTAAAAATTTCATTAAAAAAAACTTACTATAAATTAATAACTGATAAATGAATTCATTAAAGTGTCAGGATACAACATAAATATAGAGGAAACAGTTGCATGCATATATATATATATATATATATATAAAACTCATAGAAAGTGAACCTAAAAAAAACAATCCATTCATAATTACTATTACACATCAAAAACCTAGGAGTAAATTTTACCATGGATGTAAAAGAACTATGTTTGAAAAATTATAAGACAGTGAAGAAAGAAATTGAAGATATTATATGTGGAGGCAAATTTATGGATAGGAATTCCCCCTTGCTATTTTCTCCTTCCCCAATTAATCCAGTGGAACAATATTGGTTATCACCCCCCAACCATGTGGGGTGACTGTAAGGCTGTCTTTCCTGCTTTGTGGGCTAAGCACACATGTTGTCCAGGGTGACTGTGACTGCTGCTTCTCAACTTAATCAGGCTTAGTTTGCTCCCTTATCTTTTCTTAATAACCCACCAACTGCCTACTCTAACAGAATGATGTTGAGTATCTTTTCAGACATTTATTTGCCATTTGTAAATCTTCTTTGGTGAGATATCTACTTAGGTCTTTTACCATTTTTTAATTAGGTTGTTTTTAATTGGGTTTCTTACAGTTCAATTTTAAGGGTTTTTTCATATACCCTTTTCAAATATACCCCTTTATCAGATATTTGTTTTGCAAGTATGTGGTTTACCTTTTACCCTCTTAACAGTGTCTTCCATAAACCAGTTTTTAATTTATAAAATCCAACTTTCTAATTTTTCTTTCATGGCTCATGCTTTTAATATGTAACCTAAAAAGCCCTCACCACACCTGATATCATCTAGATATTCTCTTAGGTTACCTTCTATTAATTGTTTAGTTTTACATTTTACATTTAGGTCTATGATCCATTTTAAGTTAATTTGTGGAACAGTATGAGGTCTGGTCTGATACATATTTTAGCATGTATATATCCACACTCACCAGCATCATTTGTTTAAAAGAAAAGTCTTAATTGAATTGCCTTTGGCCCTTTGTCAAGATTAGTTCACTATATCTGTGTAGGTCTACTTCTGGGCTCTCTATTCTGCTCCATTAATCTATTTGTCTCCCCTCTCCCCACTACTACAATGCTTTGATTATTGGAGCCCTAAAGTAAGTGTTGGATCATGTCAGTCTTCTCATTTTAGTTATCCATATAAACTTTATAATCAGTTTGCCAACATCCATAAAATGACATTCTAGATTTTGGATTGGGATTGCATTGAACCTACTGATCAAGTTGAAAAAACCTGATACCTTAAAAATATTGAATAGTTCTTTCCATGAACATAAAATATATACATATATATTTATACTAAATCTATTTTGATTCTTTTCAGAAAAGTTTTGTAGTTTTTCTCATACAGATCTCGTAACATACTTGGTAATATTAAAACCTACGTATTAATTTTTATGCTAACATAAAAATATTTAATTTCAAATCCGAATTGTTCACTGCTAGTATTAGGAAAGCAACTGACTTTTTATTTCAACTTCATATCCTAAAACTTTACTGTAACTGCTCTTTAGTTCTAGAAAGTAGTTCTCTTGTTGTATGTGGAGGTGTGTGTGTGTAGGGGTGGTGGTGGTGCATAAGCAATTATTTATCCTATGAACAAAGGTAGTTGTATTTATTTCTTCTTAAGTCTATTTATCTTTTATTTTCTAGTCTTATTGAATTAGCTAGTATTTCCAGTAAAATGTTGATCAGGAATGGTGAGAGGAGAGACCCTCTCCTTGTTCCTTATCTGAGGAGGAAAACATTTTTCTTTCCTGTTAAATATGGTAGCTGTAGTTTTTTCAGCTAGAATAGTTTGATTAGGTATTCTTCATCAAACTGAGAAACTTCCCCTCTATGTCCAGTTTGTTGAGAGTTTATATAAACAGGTGTAAAATTTATCAAATGACTTTTCTTCATGTATGATATATTCAAATGATTTTTCCTCTTTAGCCTTTTGATGTGATGATATGAGTATTTCTTAACTAAATGTAAAAATCATTCACAGTATTCAAATGTTGAACTAGCCATTTCATACCTGAAATACTTCCCAGTCATGGGCTATACTTTTTAAATATATTTAGTTTTGTTTTGTAGTATGTTGATAATTTTTGCACCTATGGTAATGAATGCTATTATACTAAAGTTTCCTCTTTTGTAATGCCTTTGTCTGGTTTTGGTATATACCTATTTCATCACCATGCTCTTCCCCACCATCTAAGAATAAATATTCATAAATACCATTGGTAAGTATAGACCATAATGTTACATATTCATAAATACCATTGGTAAGTATAGACCATAATGTTACATATTCATAAATACCATTGGTAAGTATAGACCATAATGTTACATGTGATGCACAAAATCTAGAAATAATGCAGATCCTTGATAAAGGAGACCTAGATATGAAGCTTCCTAGAGTATAAAAAAATGGAAAGTACCATGTAATTTTTGATTTTTCATTTGTAAAACACAAAAATCAGTGTAGAGCTGTTGATAAGTGGGGTGTTAAGGAGAGTTCTATGGCTGTGTGTTTGGGAGAAAGGAAGTGTAACAGATTAGCAATGTTTGTCACAAGAGCCATGAGCCATAACACACAAGTGGCTTTACTGACTGTAAGCAAAGCCACTCTGTCTTTTGTAATTCCATTAAAAAAATAATTCTAATTTACAATGTTTAATAGCAATTGAAAAACCAAACAGAGGCAATGTGAATAAAATTTATCAAAAACACTAGTTAGGCCTGGTGGTGTGGCTAAGTGGTTGAGCATCAATGTAAGAATCAGGAGGTCGTGATTTGATTCAGGTTAAAACACATAGCCAGGTTGCTGGCTCCATCCCCAATGGAGGGCATACAGGAGGAAGCCAATTATTCTCTCTTATCACTGATACTCCCCTCGCTCTCTTTCTCCCTTCCTCTCTGAAATCTTCCTATATAATGAAGAAGTTATATGCAAATTGACTATCACGCCCTCACAAGATGGCTGCCTATGACCAGACTGGCAGGGAGTTAGTGAAAGACGACCAAAGGACTGAAGAAGCAGGCTGCATGGAGCGACCAGGCTGGCAAGGGGGTGGGGGGAGGCAGTGAGGGGTGATCAGGCAGGCAGATTAGGGAAATGAGGAGTGACCAGGCCAGTGAGGGGGCAGTTAGGAGTGACCAGGCCAGCAAAGGAGGGGGCAGTTGGGGGCTACCAGGCCGGTGGGGAGGGGGGGGGTCAATCAAGGCAACCAGGCCAGAAGGGGGGCAGTTAGGGGCGATCAGGCAGGCAGGCAGATAGGTAAGCAGTTAGAAGCCATTGGTCCTGAATTGTGAGAAGGATGTCCGACTGTCAGTTTAAGCCCAATCCCAACCCTCCCCCCCAATGCATAAATTTCACGCACCGGGCCTCTAATATATATATATATATGTGTGTGTGTGTGTGTGTGTGTGTGTGTGTGTGTGTGTGTGTGTATATTAATATATACACACATATATATATATATTTTTTAAACACTAGTTAGTAAAGGCAATTAAATGTTTCTTGGAAAATGCTATACATTAAATGTGTCAATGAATGAGTCAAAAGGTTTAAGAGTTTTAAATAGTTTCACATTGCTTTTCAAGTCAGTATTCCATTGATTCAATTTGCTGAATGTAAAAATAAGAATGGCATTTGTTATCTGCAAGTCTTTGGCCAAAAACTGCTTTACTTTCAAAGGGTGCCAAAATTTACTAGTCTGATTTTGCCAATGTGATCAGAAATAAAAAATTTTCTCAAGTTTTTTAAAACACTGACTGCAGATGGAACAATGGATTTGACAAAGAACTTTCTTAAAACTAATTTCATAGAGTAAAGGAAAAGGTGACATACAAGAATCAATATTTCACCAAAAAAAAACATTCACAGTATTAACTTGTGTGATTGTACAGGTAGGCAAAATACAAACTGCCTGAAACAGATAAATGTATTTGTCTCCTGTATTTGTCCCACAACCCCAGGACTGTGCATCCTTTAATAAAACTGTACCTGTACAAGGCAGAACCCTGCAAAATAACTCAGGACACCGGCCATCAACTTATTCCAGTTCCACCGTGTGCCTAAAATTCATATTCCTTTCACTCCGCCCGCCCTAGGATAGTACTCAGCTTGGCAATAAAGAGAAGCAGCAGTTTTTGGAAATATTTTCACCACTCATCCTAAAGTGAAGAAGTAGAGTTGTTTCTTTTTTGTTTTATTTTTGTGTTCCTTAGGTTTTACTTGTTTATGTTAGTTGGTTGGTTCCGGACAACGAACCAACGATCCTGTATGATGGGAAAAGGAAGTAGGGCAGAAGACACATAAAGTGATTCTTAGTTCAGTCTGTGCATTATAATCTCCTGGAGACCTTTTTCTAAAAAATGCCAGGATGTACACCAATACATGCTAATCTGATATGGGTCTGATATATGAGTATTTCTTAAAGGCCACTCCGGCTTCAGAGTTTGGGTCTGAAAAGAGGAGCTGTTTACAACTTCAAGAAATCACTAGAGTTGGTGAAGGCATTAAAAAAAAAAGGGGGGGAGGGGGGGTTCCCTACCCCAATTTTGCTGAAGTTATTCAATTGTGACTTGTACTTATAAAAGGAATATATAGAAGATCAAGTAAAATCTGTATATACTAGAAAAGTTAAAATTAAACACAAGATAAAAATCAATCTTCCATGCCGCACATCCACACCTGCAGCACCTAACTCCTACCCTACAGCCCAAACTGTGCACCCTTTGGTAAGTTCTCTATGAGATAAACTACCACATGTTCTATTCCCAAAGAGGACATAAATTTATACTATGGATAAATTTATACTATGGATAAATTTATAGCAGAATCAATAGTTACTTGTTTCGGCAATTTTCTCCATAAATAACAACACAAATACTGATGAAAATTAGTTATTACAGTTGATACACACTCTTCCAAAATTTATATCTACTATCCTAATATAAAAAGTTAGTCTAATTACCTAGAACAAAGTGCTACTTTTTATAGCTACATAATTCAGTTGTATTCTCTGAGATGATTTGTTATTCAGAAATCATACCCCTCATTAGACATTAGTAAACATTTCTAAACACGTTATAGTTACTGCATGTGGACTGATAACATCAGTTTTTATATTTACAAGTTAAAATCATCTCATATATTTTAATATGGTGTTCAACTTCGATGGTTGCATCAACTTTCCTTTTGCTAGCTAGATCTACTCGGGTGGAAAAAGACGTGGGCCCTACCTAAAGGTATTTTTGTTTTTGTTTATTAATATATTTTATTGATTTTTTACAGAGAGGAAAAAAGAGGGACAGAGAGTTAGAAACATCGATGAGAGAGAAACATCCATCAGCTACTTCCTGCACACCCGCTACTGGGGATGTGCCTAAAACCAAGGTACATGCTCTTGACCTGAATCGAACCTGTGACCCTTCACTCTTCAGGTCCATGCTCTATCCACTGAGCTAACTGGTTAGGGCCCTATCAACAAGTTTTTTAGGAATAAACTTCAACACAAACCACATATAACTTCTTTCTAGGTAGGCACCTTGATTTCCAAGCAAACACCTACCATTTGTTGATGAAATTTCTAAGAAAATATATTTGCATTTAATCAATAAAGCTCCTTAAAAAAACAAAAAAACAAAAACAGAATATAACCTCATTTTATCTATTATCCAGTTTTTATCTAAGGTCTAGTCATATCTTTAGAGGAATTTCATGAATGACAAGTAGTCCATTCATTGTCCTAAAATACAAGGGTAAGGTGAATCCATTTAAGCATGCCATCAGAAAGCAAGATACTTATTCCATTTTACTTAAACTAAAAGCAGCATTACTGCAATTAAAGACCACATTTGTATCTCATTTACTATGAGGGTTCTCGTGGAGTGTCAAGCCCTAACAGGCCATTAATACAGATGTGTAGAGGATTAGGAAGGGAGAGAGAGATTAGGGAAATAGTTGTAATTGATTTTTTTCACTTATCATATGATTTATAAGAACATAGCTCCACACCACATTTTTTTTCTTCCCTTTTAAACAATACACATGCAAAATTTCTTATCAGGTCCAGCTTTGGCTAATCAGAGAAGCCATTATTTAATTTTTTTTCCATCATGAAACATTTCATCACCATTTTTGCAATTCCTTTTTACTAAAAGAAAGCTTTGAACCCATGCATCTATTTTAATTTTTATTTACATCTTAATAACAGACTCTAGTTTACTGTTTACTATAATTATTCACTTTTATATTTATTTTCCATAGCCATATCTAATCTTTGGGGTGAAGGTAGAAAAACCTTTTCTCTCTCTAAACTCGAGTTATTTTAATTAGCCATCTCAATTACAAGTGCATACAAAGATACAATATAGATTTCAAAATAAAATACAATGTATATGGAATTCAAAATTTATGTAATTATTCTAACCTGTGCAAAGTTAATAATTTAATACAAATTTTGTGCACTTTTCAGACATTAGCTAAATGTACATAGGACATTTATAAGTAAAAATTTGGATAAGTAAGAATTATTATATGTTCCAGGATTACTCAGCATGTTTTAACAGATTAAAATATAATCCTGTCATTTAACTTTGAAGTAAATTTGGAATTCCTTGTGCAGGGGCTTATTATCAAACCAAATGCTTTATACACAGTGTGAAAAATTCAATCATAATTGTCAAACGATCAAGCTGCTACTTCTGATAAAAAAACAAAAACAAAAAAACATGATGCGATATCATCTCGTTTAATATATGCTTTCAATTTGATGTGTAGGCTAATAAAAAGTGTGAAGTTCTAGTATTTGTTTCTTACACGAGAGAAGTCTCCTAAGAGGGATGATTAAAATATCCCATCTCACTGCCTAGAAATACAGTCAACTCTATTATCTGGAGACAGATTAGCCAATTTGTCGAATGACTATAGTAAAATAGTAACAGCGTGCACTGCATTTGTAGATTTTAAAATTACAAGGCATCAATGACTATATCTCAATATGAGAGATGTCTATTTTCAACTACATAATAACTAAGACACAAAACTATGTCTACTGTACTGTCATTCATTTAACCAATATTTAATGAATATTTACTATGTGCCAAGTACTGTATTAGGCTATTCCACCTCATTAATCAGACCTAAACTTTCCTGGACAACTGTCTTTTGAGGAAGCACGAAGGGAGGGTATGTGATCTACTCTGTGAGTTGGCTGTAGTTTTGAGATGCAAAGTCTAAAGAGAAACAGACACAGCACCATGAAACAATCTCTTGTAGTTGTGAACTTCTCCCCAACCTTGCTCTGTATCCTGTTTTTCTTCCTTTGCTTCCCCAGAAACTGGCAGCACAGCTTCCCTCTTTGTCCTTTAGCCTCCAAGTGCATACCCCCCAATCCCTGACAATTCCCTAGATGTTCCTTAAATGTGTACACTCCTCCTCCACCCCCGTTGCCCCATTCTACCTAAAAGCTTTCTGTTACTACTTTAGCTGGGTCTACCATCATCTCAAAGCACAATGACTATTATGTACTGAACTACATAACTGAATAAGGCACATGAATCAGGTGTCCTTTAAGACACTGAGGTAAACAAGGGGAAGGAAATACCAAAAACAACCTCAACTCATTCCTTTTTGAGCAACCACTTCAAACATATCAGGATCTTTGGAACTATCTTTGACCCTCCCCTTTTTCCTTCATCTCACATTGCCCTGCCTCTCTATCTGCTCAGCTACATTTCTCTGAAATGCTCCTAGATCACATGCTGTCAATGACCTAGTCTCTCCCACAGTCACCCTCTAACCAGTGCTGTCCAGCAGAACTTTCCGCCATGGTAGAAATGTGCTGTATTTTTGCTGCCAGGATGTGTGGATACTGATTCACCTGAAGCATGGCAAGTGTGACCAAGAAATTAAATTTTTAATTTTATTTGAATTTTAATTAATTTAACTTTAATGATTTTTGAGAGAGAAGGAAAATGGGTAGAGAAATAGAAACATTGATGAGAGAAGCATGGAATAACTGACTTCTACTGAGGTTCAAGCTGGTAACTCGGGCATGTGTCCTGACTTGAATGGAACCAGCAACCTCTTGGTTTAAGGGTCAACACTCAATTGAGCCACACTAACCAGGCTTAAATTTAAATAGACACATTTGGCAAACAATGATTGTACTGACAGTACTTTTTTCATACTGCTATTGAAATTATCTTCCTACAAGATATCTGATAACATCATTGCCTTACAGAAATAATGTCTTGTGGACAAAAGAGGCCACATACTGACAAGTTCAGGGGAGGCCTGCATGGCTGTCTTGCAAACTCAGAGACCTAAAGTAACCCCGAAGGATGGTCTGAAATTAAACTTAAACTAAACGCAGTTATGGTGGGCAGTTACATCCTAGGCCAGTATCTTCCTTGATAAAGTCAAACTTTACCTTAACTGAGCCCATTTGTCTTTTTGCATCTATGATAACATACCCTTGAAATGTCTGGGTAACTTGTAATTGTCCTTTTTCTGGAGTCCCTGGAGCACAACCAAAAGTGGTGGGCTCCAGGACAGATGCCACAAAATTCCTTCATTATCATGTTAATTGTTCCTGCACTCATCTAAGTATGTGTCCTCTACTTCTTATCCAATCACAGGGGTTTTCCCAGCTTTGCTTAATCTATCACCAATGAATTTCATGTAATTCACCTAAGTCCCCTCTTTGATGGCAATGTATAAATATAAATGTAACCCGCCATTCTCTGAAGCATTATCTCAATTTGTTGAGGTTCTGCTTCTTGGTATATGTCAACAATTTGGCTCAAATAAACTCACAAAAATTCTTTACAGGTCTCAATGGTTTTTTTACATTAACAGTCTCCATAAAAACTTCACCATAAGGTGTGGCATTTCAGGCTTTTCACCATTTAGGAGAATTTACATCTCCCATTTAGGCTCCAAGTGTATAGGATCTCTCTGTGTACTCACACATGCCATGATAGAGCCTTTATACAAACTGCAGATTCTTGCTTAGAATGCTTTTTCCTCTCAGGGAACATCCACTCACTCTTCCAGATCCAGCTCAGATTCCTACTAGTATTCCTCTCCGAATATTTACCTGGTCTCTCTTAGCAGAGCTAGGCTCTCCCAACTCTACTGCCTTAACTTTCTTGTATCGATATATAAGCTCCATTAAAACTGTGAATCACACTTAATGGGTTAAATATGAAAAATATAACTTTCACATATGCTAAGTAAATATTAATCACAAACACTAAATGAGATGATCAGGTCAAGCACTTGGCACTCTAGAAATGTGCAGTCTTCAATACATGTGTTATGCATTACATCATCCATGCTACAGATCTGAACAGAAGACATAAGGCTAAGAAAGCAAGAAGAAGAAACTAAAAAGATGGGAGACAGGAGAGGGAAAGAGCTCACAAGGCGCTGATACTAAAGGGAAGTTTAGGTTGGGGAACTCATGTACGAAAAGTCACAAAAGTACCAAGAGATTAACTATTCAGCAAATCCATAGCTAAAGTCAAACTTATTTTTCACCTTTCCTTCCTAACTGGCAAAAGCAATAATCAAATTCCTTAGTCAGGGAGGGTAGATGTTACCAGGTCAAGAACAAGAGAAAGCTTTTCTTGTGATGTGTAACTGAGAAGAATTTGTTATAAGCAGATCAATAAAGCACTATTACTGTGGCCCATTATTTAGGAAAGAGCTTTGCTACATAAAACATTGAATCCAGCAGAAAAAAACTTACTCAATTTCCATATCCTCTAAAATTATATTTGGATAGAAACATTCCAAAATCTGAGTTGTTTATTCCCCTTTAGATGATAATTTCCCCCTTATATAAAACAATCTCACTTTTCTCTCCCTTTAATCTGTTTGCAAAAAAAAATAAATGCAAAGAAATATTTAAATAGTTAAAGGTGAAAATTTTAATGGAAATCCTAAGCAAGTCTCAACATATATACCATCGTATATAGAGGTAACTGAATTGAATAACTTCTAGGTTTAAATAATATTGTGATGTTCCATTTCATTACTTTGAGAAAGCATAGGTTTACAACATAATTTTGTTATTAAACAAAATCCTTCAGTTGGATTTGCAGATCACAGAAAATTAATATTTGGATTTAGTTCAGAGGTTGAGTAAATTAGCTTAGTTCATTCTGGGTTTGGGTTCATGGTTCAATTCAAGTTCTTGATAATGAGCACACCAAAACAAAAAGATTTAAATAATGTAATCAGGGCTGACATTCTATGATTAAGTGTGCAGGCAAATATGTGCTTAAAAAGAAGGAAAAACAAAACAAAACTCACTTTACAGAGAGAGCTAAGGTTAAATCCGAAGGTTTGAGCATTCCGGGAGCCGGCATTCATGTAGTTTCCCATTAGCAATACAAGTTCCAGCAACTTGCTAAAGCTTTTGCTCTTCTTTATCTCTTCGCAAGCAGTGCTGACAGCCATGATGTCAGGTTTGATGTTATTCACCTGCTCTTCAAACTGAAGCTTAAAGAGAATAGCACTGAGCCGCGGCCGCAGTCTCTTCACATTGCTCATCTGATTGAAAAGAAAATAGCAGATTTCCTTTAAAATGCATGCTATACTTTAGTACTGTAAGAGTGCAAGTAATCTAGGATGATATATTGGTATGACAGTACCGAAGAAGCAATATGTCCCTAAAACTGATAGCATGAAAAGAGAAAAGCCCTGTTTGTTTTTCATAGGAATTCAGAATTGTCCCTCAAAAAAAAAAAAACACAAAAAACGCAACACACATTTAGATGCTCAATGGAAAGAAAGCTTTAATTAAATTATAAAACTTAAGTAAGCAATAACGTACATATCATTTTTACAACTAACTTTTAATAAGAGGAAACAGCCCTAGATGATTTGGCTCAGTGGTTGGAGAGTCGGCCCATGGACTGAAGTGTCTCAGGTTCGATTCCAGTCAAGAGCAAATACCTTGGTTGCAGGCTTGATCCCGGCCCTCATTGGGATGAGTGAAGAAAGCATTACATCAATGTTTCGAGTGCTCTCTCTCTCTCTCCCTCTTCCACTTTCTCTAATGGAGCTCTGACCAGTTTGGCTTGGGGACTGACGGGTCCTAGGTTCAATTCCAGTTAAGGGCATGTACTTTGGTTGCAGGCACATCCCCAGTGGGGGTTGTACAAGAGACAACTGATTGATGTTTCTAACTCTCTATCCCTCTCTCTTCCTCTCTTTAAAAAATCAATAAAATATATTTTAAAAAATAAAAATAATAAAATAAAAAATAAAAGTCAATGGAAAAAATATCCTCAGGTGAGGATTAATAAAAAATAAAATAAGAATACAGAGGCAACAAATTACAAAGAATTCATATAATTAATTTTTTGATCAAAATTGAAACATGCTGGGTCAGGTTTAAAACATATTCAGAAAGGTGTAAAAGATGGTTTGCTTGTGTGTTGTTGTTTTTTCAAATAGCAATTGCTGTCCTCAGAAGCACTACTGACAAACAATTCTTGTTAAAACAGGGAGAGTAAATAGTCCCAATTTGTAATCAAATAGCTTTCTTCAGCAACACAGGAAAGTAGAATGACTCCTGACATATAATAACACAAATGAGCAGTGTTAGGGTTAGGAAACATGGGTGTAACAGGAGACAGAAGCAGTGCAAAGCCACAGGTCTGCCTGGGACTCAGGGCTACTATGTTAGAAACGTAGGGGTTTAAAAGTGTCAAAGAAACAAACAAACAAAAAATGCAAAAAGGGTAAGAGGGTTAGCAAGTTCTTGCCTTAAACTACCATGTTCTAACAACATGTGAAGGGAAGAGTCACTTACCTAAAGGCTGAAGACATTTAATCTATACATGAATTCATTGGCCAAATGTATTAGGAGTTTCAGACTTAGAACAGATTGATGAGGCAGTGATAGTATAACTCTTGCACTTCAACAACTATCATAAACATTAAGAGCAGTTTGAGGCAAGGTCAGGAAAAAAGTAATGACCAAACCTGAAAGAGTTAAAACAGGGACTAGGTTGGCCCTTCACAGATCCAAAGGAAAGGTTAAAAAACAGTGCCTCAGGAGGTGCATAGGACAGGAAGCTACCGTATTTTTCGGACCATAAGACGCTCCGGACCATAAGACGCACCAGTTTTTAGAGAAGGGAAATGAAGAAAAAAAGATTCTGAAACAAATAGTGTCCTAAAATATTTTATGTGCATTAAAACCCAACATCACAGTCATAAACACATGTAATCAACCCTGTAAAGTAAACAGCAGCATTTAGAACCATTTTAGAGCCGGGCAAGCACACAGAGACCACACAGAGCCGGGCAAGTAAAAAAACTTTTTTTTTAAAGTATATGTGTAGGCTATATTTGGTCCATAAGACGCAGGGACTTTTTCCCCCCACTTCTGGGGGGAAAAAAGTGTGTCTTATGGTCTGAAAAATACGGTATCTGCTAATCCTATCAAATAAAAGGGTAATATGCAAATTAACCATCACTTCTCACAAAGATGGCAGCACCCAGAGCCACAAGATGGAGGCACCCAGTCCTCTCAGCCTTGCCTGAGTTCCCCAGCCCTAGGAGGGTGGGGGGCGGGGGGGGGGACACTGAGAGCAGGCAGTGTGAGCAGCCTGGTGGAATCCTTGCCTCTTCGCTATGGTGATGAGGCAGGCATTCCGCACCGGGCTGCATATGGGCCTCTGGGCTGTGGGGAGCCTCTGGGCAGCCGGGGTGGAGCAGCCAGGCCTTGCAGAGAGCTCCTGGTGCACGGATTTGTGAGCAGGGCTACTAGTAATTATAAGTGATTGTTATTTAAAATAAGATATGCCATAAAAGCTTAAACTTATTAGATCCAATAAGATAATATAGACATTGTTTTAATGATGTAACATAATCCAGGACACTCATCTAAAAAAAACCAAAAAAAACCTGAGCAATTAAAGAGGTAGCTCTCAGTAGATAACTCTGCAAATACCGGTATATCTTCAAATGGACCAAATCTTTACAATGAGTGAAAAGTTTTATAGTAAATAATATAAATGTCTAATTTATAATATACTTTTCCCAGGCAATTGCCATGTGAAATATTTGTTTATATGTATATAGGCAATATTCCAAGAATTCAACTAATATAGTTAATAATAAGTCCCTTCTACAAAGCATTTAAAAAGGAATGTCTTAAAATTTCTTGACTTCAAAGAATGTCTTCAAATTCCTGTCTAGAGAAAATAATATTTTTCCTTAGAAGAAAGCAAAAAACAGTAAGCTCAAAAAAAGCATTTTTTAAAGTAAAAAGAAACATTACCAATCACGGTTTTATAGAATAAACTTAAGTCATATAAAATTTTAGAAAGACAATTTTAGAAGTCCTATTAGCATAATGTTTGGATATTGACTGTCTAGCACACAAAGAAGACTTAAGCAATTATTATTTCTCATAAAGTCATTTCATGCTCTCAAATATACTTCCTTGAAATTTTTATTTTTACTTAAAGATTGTAAATAGTAGATATTTATATTATAACAGGGGCCCAGTGCACAAAATTCGTGCACTGGGGAGGGGTGCCTCAACCCAGCCTGACACCTCTTACATACTGGGAACCCTCAGGGGATGTCCTACTGACGGCTTAGGCCTGCTTCTCAGTGGGAGTGGACCTAAGCCACAGTCTGGCCACCCTTTGCGGGAGGCAACCATGCTGATCAGCGGAAGGTGTCAGCTCCATCACCCTGCAGCCATTGCCAGCCACCGCAGCTGCCAAGGCATTTTCATCAACAGGGACTCTAGTCCCGTCACCATGAAAAAATGATAACTTTCTTTAAGCATTTTCAAGATGTGTCTTTCATAGGATATTATATTTCTTTATTTTCCTTTTTATCCTCACCCAAGGATATGTTTCCATTGATTTTATCCCCTTCCCTCAAATTGCAGGCTTGGCCCCTTCCCAAACCTAAAGCCTCAACCCCAGGCTTTAAGCTTGGGAAAGGGATTCTCCCCAGGCACCTCCGATTGCAGGCTCAGGCCCTTCCCAAGCTTACAGCCTCCATGTCAGGCTTTAGGCTTGGGAAGGGGTTCCCCACCCCTGGTCCCTCTGATTGCAGGCTTGGCCCTTTCCCAAGTCTAAAGCCTTCGCCCAATGAGAGGCTTCGAGTGACCTGGGTGCCAAGGAGGTTCCCGGGACCCAAGTATGTTTGCAAATTAACTGCCATCTTTGTTGAGTTAATTTGCCGACTCCTCTGAATGGCTGTGGGCGTAATGGAGGTAAGTCCATTTACACGTTTCTATATTATTAGTTAAGATTGGAGCAATTGTACATAATACTTCACTATATTTAGTATATTCTTTACATAACAAGATGTGCAAAAGAAAACTCATATGAGTACATACAAGTATGGACTTCCAAGGTGGACACTGAGTCCACAGCATCTGCTTTCAGTCTGTGCCCTTACTCATGATCAAAACTTAAGTATTTAGCACATTGCAACAAGCATGAGAAGGAATTCTCCAGTATCTCATGCAAACCTTTGGTATTACAAAATACATTAATATTAACCTATATTAGTGTACTACTTTGTGCACAAAGAGAAAAAAAAGACTGCTTAAATGGCTATATGATACAGCCCAAAATATGTTAAAGCTTTCCTGCTGACAAGCTAACCATATGCAGCCAGGATAAAGTAATTAATTTTCCTAGAAAAAATATAACCTAGATTTTTATGAGTAATGAGTCTACCTGGCACTAGGGACAGGTACCTTGAAAAAATAGAGGAAGTCTATGATGTAATGCAGAACAATGTGCTATGTGTTCATGAAAAACCCTGACAAAATGAAGTCAGGAAAGGTAACCAAACAACAGGTCTTTGACCGAAAGCCTCGTAAATTAGATGACCTTTCAATATTTCTCTTTCTTCCAAATTTAGAAAAGTTAGTGTTTGACTGATATGAAATAAATGTATTTCAAAAAATGAAATTACTGAGCTGGGAAGGAATGTGAGAGGTCACCTGGTGCTCCTGCCTGTCTTTAGTCCACTATTTAGCCTACTGAAACCCATAGGCCAAATGCTTGCCCCTATTGTTTAAAATAAACTCAACAAAAGTTAATGTTCTAAGATCTAAATCTTGAGATCTATGAAAATAATAGCAGGGCCTTTTCTTATTAATCAAAACAGAGTTTGTTTCTTTAGATGAAATTAAAAAAAAAAAATTAAAAATTGGGAAACACTTTTTTAAAAACCCTGCGGAATGTTTCATCATCACTTTCACGTATTCTATGAACACTGGGGGTTTGCATTTTGTTTACTTGCTAAGGAAACAAAAACTGTGTTTTGACTGACAGAAACTAAGCTGAATGCAAAAGTGGAGAGCTATCCTATATAATAAATGGGTAATATGCAAATTGACCACCACTCCACCATACAAGATGTCCACCCCATGTGGTCAAAGACGGCCGGCAGGGGAGGGCAGTTGTGGGCGATCAGGCCAGCAGGGGAGGGCAGTAGGGAGGGTTCAAGCCTGCCAAGGGAAGGTAGTTGGGGGTTATCATGCCTGCAGGGGAGGGCAGTTAGGGGTGACCAGGCTGGAAAGGGAGAGCAGGTAGGGTTGACCAAGCCAGCAGGGGAGGGCAGTTGGGGATCAGGCCTGAAGGAAAGGACAGTTAGGGGTGACCAGGCCGGCAGGGGAGGGCAGATAAAGGCAATTGAACTGGCTGGGGAGCAGTTAGGCATTGATCAGGAGGACAGAGGAATGGTTAGGGGATGATCAGGCTGGTAGGCAAAAGCAGTTAGGGGCAATCAGGTAGGGGCTGGGAGCCAGCAGTCCTGTTTTTTTGAGAGGGATGTCCGACTGCCAGTGGGATCAGGGCCTAAATCAGCAGTCAGACATCCCTCGAGGGATCCCAGATTGGAGAGTATGCAGGATGGGCTGAGAGACAAATACCCCATTGTGCACAAATTTCATGTACTGGGCTTCTAGTAGCATATAAATAATAGTCTCAATGGTAATGGAAGTAAGGAAGAGAGGACAGGGGTGGGGGGAGAGGAGGGAGGAAGAGCCCTAGCTGGTTTGGCTCAGTGGATAGAGTGTCTGCCTGCAGACTGAAGAGTCCTAGGTTCATTCCTGTCAAGGGAACTTGTGGAGGTTGAAGGCTCAATCCCCAGTAGGGGGCTAGCAGGAGGCAGCTGATCAATGATTCTCTAGTATCATTGATGTTTCTATCTATCTCTCCCTCTCCTTCTCTGAAATCAATAAAATATATATATATTTTTTTTAAAAGAAAGGAAAGGTTATGTTAAAGGTATTTATAATGAGATTGTTAGAGGAAATTATAATTTCATTTTTACAGAGGTATCCTTTAAATTTATTGATATAGGACTTAGCAATCTTAAGTCCACAGCACCAAAACCCAACAATAATGACCTACAATCTGAATATCAATCTAAGGGCATAAAACAGGGGGGAAAAAATGTCCTTAGTATTGTTTGAAGGCAGAAAGCAGCCCTCACCTAGCGCCAGAGGGGATGCATTCCAGATGAAAGCACCTTAAAAACAGTGACCACTAAAAATCAAAGAACAAGCAAATTCAGAATCTTAAGGGTAATTTTTATTTCAAAATTTTGTTTGTTGGCAACATGTGTTGGGGGATCAGAACAAAATAAGATGAAAAGACCTTTAAACAATCAATGAACTTACAAGTATTGATTGGGTACCCACTTGGTGCTACAAGTGGCACAGGGGTCATGGTTACTGCCCTTAAAGCACATTTCATCTAATTCTTTCCATCTGTCTTGAAGGGTAAAAAGTAGAAAGTCCTCATGGAGATATAATTTTCAGGATCTCGTGTTTTTTCACATGTAATTTTAATTTTACCCATTATTCTATGATAAAAATCATGTTGGCATTTTTATAACAATGTTTAATGCCATATCTGGTTCTCTTTATGCAGTTTCTTTTATAAAGAACAGATTTTCAGGAAACTATTCAAAACTTTCTGGATTTTTCCATCTTCCTGCCTGCAGAATTATTTAGGCTCACCTCAAAATAAAGTTTAGTATATGTTCTATCTCTTTATTTTTCTTCCCAGAAGTCATTATAAAACTACTTAACCATTCACTTAACTTTCCGCCACTACAAATAATCTACTGATTAAAAAGCTAATCACTTAAGTCTTAATTGACTGACAAAACCTTTGCTTTATATACATTGTGAATATGTAATTATAAGGAATAATGGAGTAGCACTTCAGGAAGGTTAGTGACTCCTTCCAGGTCCAATGCAGCCAATCAACTGTATAGTTCCACTAGAACATCACAATGTAGAAATTAATAACCACAACCTAAAAACCATCTGATGACCTGGCCAGTGTGGCTCAGTCGCTTGACCATTGCTCCATGCACTAAAAGGTTACAGGTTTGATTCCTGGTCAGGAATGAGACCAGATTGAAGGCTCAATCCCCAGTACTGGGAGTGCAAGAAGCAACCAAAAGATGTTTCTCTCTCTCTCCCTCTTCCTAAAGTCTATAAAAACCATGTGATACTCAAACTACCTCTATTGTGTTTTCCTATAAAAATTGACTTTAATTTCCGCACCACAGTTATCGGATAGAACACTTTGGAGATGACCCAGCTGAGCACGCAGCATCCTGTAACTTCATATTTCTTTAATTTCTCCTTAGTATATCCAACTACCTACTGTTCTGGATATTTTTTAAAAATATATTTTTATTGATCTCAGAAAGGAAGGGAGAGGGAGAGAGAGATAGAAACATCTTGATGAAAGAGGATCATTGATTGGCAGCCTCATGCATTCCCCTCACTGGGGGGTTGAACTCACAACCCAGGCATGTGCCCTTGACTAGATTCGAACCCAAGACCCTTCAGTCTGCAGTCCGACACTCTATCCACTGGGCCAAACTGGCTAGAGCTCTGCTGAATTTTTAATATTTTTTTCCAGATACACTTTTGGCATCACTTCCACACTCGACTCTTCACTCATATTTCTATATTAGCTAATTCTTCACTCTCAGTGGGCGAGAGAAGCAGGGTGAGTATAAGAAAAACAAATGCATCTTTGTGAAAGACAGGGCTAGAGAAAATGATAAGGGGTCCATGGGAATGTGACATCTGAGAAATAAACAGGATGTAATAATAGAATTAAGACACTTAGGAAAAAGTTTTGAACTTAATTTTTCTAATTAAAGTAGGTGAAGCATATTTAATTGTTACCATTAGGTAAGCCAATATTTTTATGATTTCAAAAATTCTCAGACAAAAGAAACCCTCATTTTACTTCAAGAGACACATCAAAAACATACCTATTCAAGTGCCTTATGGCTGGGGAGTGCTGAGAATACAAAAAAAAAAAAAAAAAAAGTTTAAAAAATAAATGTGGCTTTATATTAAACTCCTAGGCTGAAATTAATTTTAAAAACTGTACAACAGCCGAAACCGTTTGGCTCAGTGGTAGAACATCGGTCTGCGGACTGAAGGATCCCAGGTTCGATTCCGGTCAGGGGCATGTACAATACATTGGTTGCGGGCACATCCCCGGTGGGGGTGTGCAGGAGGCAGCTGGTCGGTGTTTCTCTCTCAACGACATTTCTAGCTCTCTATCTCTCTCCCTTCCTCTCTGTGAAAAATCAATAAAAATATATTTTAAAAAGAAAAAAAAAAACTGTACAACAGCAAAGGTTTGCATTGGAGTAAGGAAATTCAGGAATTATACAAAAAATAATAATAATAAAAATAACAGGATATAAATGTATATTCCTCCAGCTAGCCAAGGAATAGACAATTGGCAATAGACATTAGCTATGGCTTTGCTTTTGTTTACAAATGCTTATCAATTCTGGAAACATTTCATAGGAGGTCCAAGTGAGTTCTGCAGATACTCAGGATCTGCAAGTGATAAAGCTTGAGAGCATGAGACTAATTTGGCAGTCTTAGCTAGCATTCCTAACACAAAAGTTTCATATCTGATCAATTAAAAAGCTGGCATAAAACTCAGAACCATTATGGTGTTTTAAATTCATTCATGTCTGTTTCTAGATAGTCCCCACCCAACATGGAAAGCCAATGTGTTTTTTTGTTTTGTTTTTTAATTTCTGTCATTGTTAACTTTCATTTTGCTCATTCTTGAAATTTATATTAATGAAACTTACAGTAAATCCTTTTTGTGTCTGGCTTCTTTCACACAACAAAATGACTTTGAGATTCATATACACAGAGAGTGATTCAGTACTTTGTTCCTTTTTCATTTCATAATATTTCATTGCAAGAACACACCAAAATTTCTTTATCCACTTTCCTCTTGATAGATTTTTGGGGTGTTTCTTTTTTACTTTGAGGCTGTGTAGTGGGTTGGGTTGAAAAGGGACTGCAAAAATGCTACGTTAAGCCCTAACCCCAGGTAACTGCTAATGTGAACCTATTTGAAAACTAGAGGCCCAGTGCATGAAATTCACCGTTGGGGGAGGAGGGTGTCCCCTCAGGCCAGCCTACACCTCTCCATGCTGGGACCTCTTGGGGAATATCCGAATGCTGATTTAGGCAGTTGGACATCCCTCTCACAATCTGGTATCACTGGCTCCTAACTGCTCATCTGCCTACCTGCCTGATCACCCCTAACTGACCTTCTGCCAGCCTGTTCACCCCTAACTGCCACCCTGCTGGCCTGGTTTGCCACCAACTGTCCCCCTCTGCCAGCTGGGTTGCCCCTAACTGCTGCTCCCCCAGCCTGGTCACCCCTTATTGCTCCCCTCATCCCCCGCTGGCCTGGTTGCCCCCTAACTTCCCCACCACCACCTCCAGCCTGGTCACCCCCAACTGCCCTCCTCTGCCAGCCTGGTTGCCCATAACTGCCCCTCCCGCCAGCCTGGTTGCTCATTACTGCCCCCCTGCTGGTCTGGTCACCTCCAACTGTCTGCCTGCCAGCTTGGTCGCCATTCACTGCCCTGGTCGCCCCCAACTACTCCCTGCCAGCCTGGTCACCCCCAACTGACCTCCCCCAACCCCCCTGGCGACCTGGTCGCCCCATGCCACCTGCTATTCAGTCATCTGTCTGGTCGTTTAGGTTATAGCAGCCCCTGGCATTTTATAAATTAGGATGGGGTATTTACAGATTAAATGAAGTTAAGGATCTCAGAACAGATCGCTAAATCATAGGGCAACCCCTAAATCCAAGGACAGATGTCTCTTTAATAGAAATGGTAGAGAGAGAAACAAACAGAAGGCAGGGATGTGAAGGAGAAGGTTGAGGCTGAAGTTACAAGCCAAGAAATGCCAAGAACGGTAAGCAGCTACCAAAGATAGGACACAAGCCTGCAACAGATTCTTGCCCAGAGCCTCCAGAAGGAATCAATCCTGCCAAAACATTGATTTAGGACTTTTGGCCTCCAGAAAATGCAGGAGAATACATTCCTGATGTTTTAAACCATCAAGATTGCGGACATATATTATGGTCACGTGTGAAAACCAATACAGGATACTATCAATATTCTTATAGAGTCTTTTCATTTTTATTAAATATGTAAAAAGATATAGTATAAATGCATATATAACTTCATAAGAAATTGTCAAACTGTCTTCTAAAGTTGTTTATGCCACTTTATACCCTCTTTACTAAAGCTATGATTTATTTAGGAAGCTTTATATTTTACCCTTGCATGTTTAAATCTACACTCCATCCTTCATCAGTTATTCTGTAGGGTGTGATGCAGGAGTTGAAATTCATTTTAGCCCACAGGATAATCAAGTTTGGCAGCACCATTTGATACAAAGTTCTTTTTCCCATGAACTAGCATTGATGTCTTTCTTACAAAACATTTGTTGGTATCCTTGTGGGTTTACTTCTAAACTTTCCAGAAAAGGTTTATTTTTATATCTTTAAGCCAAACCTTACTGCAAGATATCAAATCAATAGTCCAAGTCCTCCAAGTTTGTTATTTTTCAAATTGATTTTGTCTACTCTAGGTCTTCCAAATGCCATGTGAATTTTTGTAACTTTTGTCAATTGCTATAATAAAACCCGCTGGGATGTTCATTGGGAATGTGTATTGTATGTCTATTAGGAGTCTATAGATCATTTGTGGGGAAAATAAAATCTTCACAATACTGAGTCTTCCACTCTAAGAGCATGGTAAATACCTCATTTACAACTTTAATTTCTCTCAGAAATATCTTATAGTTTTAAGTGTAAAAAATCAGCATGTTTACTGAAATGTATCCCTAAGTATTTTAAGTTTTTTGATGCTATTGTAAGTGGTACTGTTTTTTATTTTGTTTTCTAATATATGTCATTGCTAATAAGAGAACTCATTCTGATATACTGACTATCCTGTGACCTTGTTAAATTCACTGGTTACTTCAATAAAGTTTACTGTAAACTCCTTATACATTCACATAGACAGTCAAGTCATTAAAAAAAAAAAGGTTTACTTTCTGATTTACAGTGTACAGGCCTTTTGTTTCTTTTTCTTATTATAAAGGTTAGAACATGCATTATAATACTGAAAATAAGTAATAAGACTAGATATCCTGGTCTTCTAATAGGTGAAGACAGAACAAGAAGATAGCTGTCCATAAAACAGGCTTTCACCAGAAACCAGATCAACCAGCATCTTGACCTTGGACTTTTCAGTCCCCAAAACTTTGAGAAATAAATTTCTGCTGTTTAGTTAGTTAGAGAGAAGAAGGAGGGGGGGGGAGGGGGAGAAACAGAAAGAGGGAGAAAGAGAGAGAGATATCATTGACTGGTTTCGAATCTTAAATGACAAAGCATTTATTTTTTCACATTAAGTGTGAGGATGGCTCCTGGTTTCCCATAGATGTCCTTTATTAGGGTAAAGATATTTTTGTCTATTGCTAATGGCTAAAATGTTTTATTTATCATGAATAAAATTCTATCAAATCCTTTTTATTTTGCATTTTTTTAGATATGACTTTTCTCCCTTTTTTCTGATAATATGGTTAACTACATTTTTTAAGGTGAAAAAATCTTGTGCCATTTGGTCATGATATACTCTTCTTTTAATGAGTCGCAATATTTGGTATAAAATTATTTTGTTGACAATTTTTTAACTTACTCTGCTATAATTGAAAACTTTCACCAGGCCTAATGCTGGTAATTCATGAAGTTTAGGAGGTTTGCAGTTTTTCTCTAATGTTTTAATATAGAAATCTCCCATAGTTTGTCAAGTTTTATTCCTGTTAATGGTCCACACAGCTTCTGCTAAATTTAAGCCTAATTTATTTATGTTGCTTTAAATGAGAAGTTTGAAATTTTATTAGTTTCAGTTTTCAGAATACAAAAACTACTCTTTACCCAGATTTAACCAATTGTTTCAATTTTGCCCCATTTGCTTTATCATATTCTCTCTTCTTTTCCACATTGTGTAGATATTATATAATACATGTTATAAATGAAAAAGATATATACATATTACACTTACATATTTGGTTAAGGTGTTAAAAGCAACTCAATGTTTCCTTTATAATAATCTAGAGGCCTGGTGCATGAAATTTTGCTAGCTCCTAACCGCTTGCCTGCCTGCCTGCCTGCCTGCCTGCCTGATTGCTCCTAACGGCTTCTGCCAGTCAACCTGATCACCCTCTGACTATTCTCCTGCCAGCCTGATCACCCACAAGTGCCCTCCCTACCAGTTCGATCACCCACAACTGCCCTACCCTACAGGCCTGATCATCCACAACTGTCCTCCTCTACCACCACCCACCTCCTCAGTTGGGGCCCGATTTCTCTGCATGATGAGGTCGTGGGGAAGCCAGGACCAGCCGCCTCCGCACCATGCAGAGCCATGGGACCCTCAGGTCTCACCATGCAGAGTGGCCAATGGGCCCCACCTCCAGTGTGCATAGCCATATTGTGGGGCCATCTTGGTGGGGCCATCTTATGAAGATGGCGCGTGAGGTTGTGATGCCACCGAGGCTTTTATTGTATAGGATAAGTAATTTATAGGGAGATGCTATGAGACCATGTAAATGGTATGTATATAATCTATTTTCAACAAATATTCACTTATGGGTTCACTAGAAGCCCAGTGCACAAAATTCATGCATGGGTAGGTTCCCTAGGCCTGGCCGGTGATCAAGGCCAATTGGGACCTTCCAGCTGCTGACCAAGACCTTTCTTCCGGCTGCCATCTGGGGCCTCCCTTCCCCGGCTGCTGCTCAGGGCTTTCCTACATTCCATGCTGCCCCATGGTGGTCAGCACACATCATAGCGAGTGATCAAATTCCTGGTCTCTCAGTCAAACTCCCAAGGGGACACTTTGCATATTAGGCTTTTATATATATAGATGGGGACAGCCCATTGAATAGAATTTTACCCATTATAGTATTTTATTCAACTTTATTAAGAATGTTATTTAAAGACATCTTCACAAATAAAGCATAAAATAACCCAGACTATATACAACAATTACACCTTAAGCCAAAAGTGGGATAAAATTGCCTAACGCTATACTAACTTAGTTCAATAAGTCTAGTTTCCCTTTTCCCAACATGTTTCAAAATCAGTCTTAAAAGAGGGCACATAGGCCTGTTTAATGAGATGTGCAGAACACAGAAAATGCTTCCTCTGCACTAGATAAAACTTGGATCTAAAAAGCAACCTTCAAACAATGCTGTTTGCAAGTGATGAATCATAGGAGACCTTTTTGCTTATAACTACAAAATGCTTTAGGCTCTATTTCAAATGAATGATGCATGGCTAGTAATTAGTATGTGACTGTAATGATGTTTTGTTTTGTTTTCACAAATGAAACAAATTAAGCATATTATGCCATAAAATTTCAATACTACATAGACAGTCTGACTAAAAAGCATGTTTTCACTCCAAAACAACAACCCCCCTCTCCTCCAATTTCTATTATGGACTTAAATATCCCACTTTCTAGTTGTTTGTGTAGAAGGTGAAAATCCCAATGAAGAAAAACTAGAAACTGACAAACTGTCCAAAAACTTAATTTCAAGTTGAACATTTCAAGTTCCCTCATACATACATTTACAATATATATAACTCAAAGTTTATTTTTCAATATTAAAATAAATTAGTCTGAAGCATACAGAAACTACTGCTAAAAGCAACTTCGAGTAAAGTAGGTGCCCACAGCCAACAACACCAGAGTGACTGCCACCCTGAGAAGTGACATGAAAGACACAAGTGTCCTAAAGGACACAAAACTGTGATTCACATCTAACTACAGTACTCACTGAGGGAACAGGTCGACTCATCTATGAAATGGTAATATCTATATTTAGAGTTCTATGCAAATCAATATAAATATCCCTTTAAGTATCAAACACTTATTATGTGCCAAACATTGTTCTAGGCCATACAGATTCAAATTAAAATAAAGAGACAAGTGGAGTATACTGTAAGGAAGCAGACAGAGGATGGGAAAGAGACAGAGAAACAACAGAACAGATGAGGGTAAGTGCTATGAGTAAGCAGGGTCATCTAGTTAGAGAGTGATGAGGGGACACCATCATGATGAGCACTTCCATGACAAAGTGGCATATGGGCTGAAGCAAAGGAACTAGCCAGAGTAAAGGCAAATCTGAGGTGGGAACAAAAAAATGAACATGGCTGAACATAGTGGACAAGGAACACAGTGCTAAAATATGAGACTGAAGATAAAGAGACTAGATGATCTCACAGATTATAATTAAATTGAAAACCATTAGAATGTCCTAAGGGATATTCCCCTTCTGGCCATGCAATGGACTGGAATTGTCCCCTCTTCCTGAAATAGGTTTTCAGACTTTGGACCCAAAAATGGGGGATAGTGGTGCCTGAGAAAGGGGGGAAAAGCAGGGTGAGCCCTGCATTTGCCCGTTTACTGTCTGGAATTTCCAAACTGGAGCCCCTGGAGAAGAAAGCCAGGAGGAGCCAGAAAGTCTCCATGAAGTGAGGAGATTGTGGGAGTCTGGAAACGCCAAAGCAGGTAGAGTTCTTAGAACACAATACCAGAAAAGTAAGAGGAAGTTGCACCAACAGGATTCAAACCCCACCATAAGGGTTGGGGGAGCGGAGGAGGTAAGAGATTAACCAAAGGACTTGTGTGCATGCATATAAGCATAACCACTGTGGGGCGAGGAGAGAGGTGAGGGCATGTGCAGGAGGAGGAGTGCTTAGCGGAGGCTGAGGGAAGGTCAATGGGGACAAAAAAGGATAGAAATGTACTACTATTTGTAATACTTTAAACAAAATTAAATTTTTTAAAAATGTAAAAGCTCAAAGGAAGAAAGGAAGGAAGGCCAAAACACTCCAGTTAAGAGGCAGAGATTATTTTATTGGATTAAAAAAAAAAAAAAAAAAAAAAGACTCAGCTAATATGCTGCCTGTAACAAAAGTTAGGAGGAAAAGACAAAAAAAAACAACAAACAACATGCTATCATTAATCAAAATAAAATTGCAGTGGTTTTATTACTATAACATGAAATAAATTTGAAAACTGCTATCGTATTTTAAGTTTGGAATTAAGAGAGAGGGAGAGAGGGAGGGAGGAAAAGAGAGACAGAGACAGAGACAGACATAGATTGGTTGCCTCACACATGCCCTAACCAGGGCTGGGGATCAAACCTGGTACATGTCGGCTAATGCTCTAAACACTGAACCACACTGACCAGGGCTCTTGTTTATTTTGATATGAGGAAGTAACTAGCTGCTATGTGGAAAATGGGAATGCATTCAAAACATGAAGCATGGAGCCTGAAACACAGGTAATCAACACATGGCAAATACAAATGTCTATACAGTTAAGAGAGACTGGCCCAGCACTATTGACCCTAAAATTTTATTTTTTCCCAACAGTCTTGTTCTAAAATGAATACCCACATTTTATTCTACTTTAAAGTTAGCTTTCCATTGCCATTCATAAACAAGTATGAAACAAATGCACTACAGGCACAACAGTCCCTGCCTGACTTCCAGAATTTCATTTAACAAAAGAGGGATTATGAGAAATCATTAGAATACTATAAACATGATATTTACACCCAAGAGCCACTATGACTAAATCATATAAACTTGCAAGTAGTTAATTAATTACATGTTCAAGATTGATCAGTGGACCAGGTAATGATTAGTCAGATACAGAGTAAAAGGGAAAGTCAGAGCAGGAGATGGGATGCAAACAAAAACCAGAACACAGATCCTCGGGTGTGACTCAGCCAGTTGGCCCCTCTGACTTTAGCTGCAGCCGATCTCAGTAGGAGGCTCACCTTGAACCAGGGCCCTGCTGGCGGCTCTGTGGGTTAGACGGAGACAGTCCAGGCGTTGCCCCTCACTGGTAAGCATGGAACATGTGCCCGCACTGAGCACATTTTCGGGTCATGCAGCAGTGGACAACCATTGGAAAAACTTTACTACTGTCAGACTTAAACTCAAAACAGTAGGCTTAGGTGTGGGGTGGCCAGTGCTTCTCTGGAGGAAATGGCCCGAGTTTGCTATGGAGCAGACCAACTATGTACACAGTATTGTGGGTCACTTCTAATCTTTTATAGTTTCTATTAAACTTGAACTGAGAAAAACAAATTGAGGGCTAAACTTTGAGGAGACAGGGTTGAAGTAGTGGAGGTAAGAAAAAGTGACAGAAAATGTTCTCTACATTGTAGATTACTTAAAAGTAGTAAAAAATAAAAAGGTCTTTTCCTTGGTAACTAGCTCATATTTTTAGAAGGTAACTCTCCACAAAATACTCTAATTAACCAATGTCATGTCTTGACCTTAATTCCTCCCCTGACATTTTACAAAATCTTGCTCTTTCTGATGTCAAAATATTAATGGCATAGGTATTTCTGTATTTATTCCAAACATAAACCCATTCAAAATGACACCTCGCTGTGTTCTTTGGTATTGATTGTATTTGCAATTTTTATTCTCTTTCTACATTACAACAAATAAAATTCATTCAAGGATTTCTAAAAATAAATCAATGGCCTTTCAGAAATTCATTCAGTGTTTGAGTTCATGCTTCAGTTCAAGGCATCGATTCAGTGGGTGTGTTTCGGAAGCATTCAAATCAAATCACTGTGCTACATTTTCAAGCAACTCTTCTGTCCTTCAGTAATAAACTATGTCTACTGCTTTGTCCAAGATGCCAGAGGAGCCAGGTCTGTAATCTGTACTTCAGGCTGGATGGGAAACTATGTGGAAAGTCTGAAGGCAGGATTCAGACAAGGGACATAACTAATAAAGGGTTAAGGGCCATGGTTAGGAAAAGATAGGTGGAAACCTGCATTTGGAGGAGGATAGAGATGTGGGAAAAGTACTCTTCAACTTGCAAGAGAGGTCATTACTAGGGCCAGCAGTTAGGAACACAGATAGTTCCAACACAGATAGTTACAATGGGGGTTATGAGAATCCATTAAAAAGTAAGAAACTAAGAACAGAGCAGATGTAGCCCCTCCAAAGACAAACATCTAGAAAAATAAAGAAAAAAATGCATAAAGCTATATAATGAGAAGAGAATACTAGTATAGCAGATAGATTAATTAAGCAGTAAAGGAAAGGACTGTCATGCAGCTAACTGAACTTTTTTTTTTCTTTCTTAAGTTCATTCCAAATATAGAATGCTTCAAAAAAGTCTCAGAACTTAGAAGCTGCTGGATCCTAAATCCCTTCAGAATATACAAGCATTCAATCCATCAGAATGATTTCAGAGCTTTACTGTGGCTAGTGGTTCCAAGGGGACCTACTTATGTAGCAAATGTTGTTAAATAGGATTGAAAGACTCTACTTGCCCGTAGCATGAAACTTCAGTAATGCCACATAGATTACTACAGGAAAAGACACATAATATGACATCAATAAATTAAAAATATCAATAGAATATTGGTCCTATCATAGTTTCAGCCAAAAGCCACAAACTATGAGAACTATTAAACATATTAATATTTATGCTAAATCATGACTATTTAATGTATAAATGTAAGTCAATGCACTATCAATACACATACACATGCAGAAACTGGTTTTCCTAGCAGACAGTTATTTGGACAAATATTTATAATAAGACAAATGAGTTGGTAGTGGTGATGCTGGTGGTACAAAAGTTAACATCAATTTATCACCAAAGGAAGGAAAATCACTTTTAATAATCCCTATCCCAACCTTTAAATAAACATAAAATGTGGACTTGGATACAATATAGGCATCCTTGGAAAAGAAAAGAAAATAGCATTAATAATATATAATAGCTGAGTTCAGGACAGAAAACTTGACCCAATATTAGAGAGAGAGAAATAAAATAGATGCATTTATCCTTTCAAAATATTCAAGTCTGCTTTGGAAGATAACGATGTTTAATGAAAAAAGCAATTCACTACAAAATAAAAATATGAGCAGAGCAAAGAGGGAAAAGAAAAAAATAAATAAATAACATAGACAAATACTATAATGAGACCTGGGACCAAAACACCACCTCGTTCTGTCCCAGGAATCACAACGCAAATTAAGTTAAATAAAACTTTATACAGTTGCTTCAGGATACCACAGAAAGGTTTTCAAGGGCTCTCACCATTAGCATCAGAGTGCCCACCAGACCCCTGTTAATCAGGGGACAGAGAATAAGGGAGAGGCTTCTGGAATGAACTCTGGCTGGGCCAACTTCCAGAAACACCTACCTCGTAGGCTTTGCTAGGAAGGACAGAGCATTTCCCTCCCATTTTGGGCCCTGAGTTTCTGGAGATGATAAAGTTTAGTATTTGTTTTTTGCAAAAAAATCTAGGAACAGGACCGGTTCTGAGCAAAATCACACTGTTGGCTGAAATATCCCGTGAAACCTTTCCTTTGCAACCAGAGACCTTTCCCCACCTCTTACGTACGCCCACATTTTACCAATAAGTCAGGAGTCTAATACTTAGAAACAAAACAACACAAGGAAATGTGGAATCAGAAACTGAGTTTGAATGCTTCTGTTTATAAGGGGTGTGTGTGTGTGTGTGTGTGTGTGTGTGTGTCTGTCTGTCTGTGTGTGTGTCGGGGAGGGTGTGCTTTGGTTAAGTCACCAATTCCATATGAGTTCCAGTATTTGGAAACTCAAGAGGCTGTTGTGAAGGATATGCACAGATAAATGTATACAACATACAGTGGGAAGTGCATATCACTATATCAATTTAAATAATATAACTATCATATAATTAACTTGGCTCCTCTATGGCTGCTCATTTTGTGTAATAATTATGCCATTGACCTAAAACTCCAAAATTAATCTCTCACACTGCTCCTATTATCCAAACCCTCATCTTCAAAGATAACAAGTTTCCAACACAACATTAAAAAAATAATAAGACTACACACACTAATGCCAAGTAAGATTTTAATCTCCTCTAGGTATCCCATTCCATGACATGATTTAAAAGCAGGAAGCTAACCTGTGGTTTCATAATACCTCAGGTAGTTAAAAAAAAAAAAAATATATATATATATATTTTTGTGTGTGTGTGTGTGTGTGTGTGTGTGTGTGTTTTGTTTTGTTTTGTTTTTTTTTAGAGGAGTGGGGTCCTTGAACAAACTTTCTATAATAACTATCAAGCTGTTGCTGTGTAAATCTGGGTAATTTTCATTTTAGGTTGTTCCTAAGGTCAGGCTCAGGCCCTCTGTCAGATATACTTTATCACATACCTAAGGTAGAGAGCTTTGAAACTCAAGTTTCTGACTCCAACATGTGCAGCTTACATTAGAAGAGAAGCTTATTCTAATCAGTTTCTCAATAATGTGTCTTGAACTCTTAGAGTTTATTCCCAGGAACAGAAAATAATTACTCCAGAACCAGGTCTCAACATGAGATCCGAAGTCATGATAACTGACCAAAATTAAAATGTTCATGAGTCAGTACTTATTTTTATGTCTAGTTCTTAATGCATCCCCTTGGCTGCTTTGTGTGACATTAAATTGTGTATATTTATAAGTCAAAGTACAAAAAGTGTAGAAGGTGTTCAAAAGGAGTTACTAATCAAATAGAGGCCCAGTGCATGAAATTCATACATGGCGGTGGGGGATGAAGGGGTCTCTCAACCCTGTCTGCACCCTCTCAAAAGCCGGGACCCCTCAGGGGATGTCCGACTGCTGGTTTAGCAGTCAGACATCCCTCTTGCAATCTGTGATCGCTGGCTTGTAGTCGCTCACCTGCCTGCCTGCTTGATCACCCAAACCACACACCTGCCTGCCTCATCACCCCTAACTGCTAGCCTGCCTGCTTGATCACCCCTAACCACTCTGCCTGCCTGATCACCCCTAACTGCCTCTGCCTTGGCCCCCACTGCCACGGCTTTGTCCAGAAGGATGTCTGGAATGACATCCGGAAGTCCTTTGGCTGTCTGGTCGGGTTAGCAATATTACCCTTTTATTATTATAGATAATTGTGTGAATAAAATCACTAAGAAAAAGGGAAGGGGTGTGTGTGTGCGCGTGTGTGTGTGTGTGTGTGTGTGTGTTTTCCAGAGCCTAGAAAACAGTATTTGAGTGAGACACTTAATAAAGTGTTAAAAGAAATGGGAAGGGAGCCAAGGAAGGGGGTCAGAAAAGAAGCACAAGGAGCCAGAAAATAATAAGAAAGCAAATGATGCTAAAAGGGTGAAATGCTGACCACAAGGCAAGAGCACACAAGACAAGAGATGAAAAGACACATGTTGGATCTGGAATTATGAGGTTGTCCAAACACAGAGAAAGTAACTCTTGACAATGACGAGAGCAAAAGCACACACATGCAAGACAATCATAGAACAGTGAAAAATTCTAAATGTAAAATAATAGCTGCATCATAGGAATAGAAAACATTCAAAATAAAAATATAATAAAAATTACAACAGCTACAAAAACTGGGAACTTATTATTCACTCTTGACTATGCACATGCATAATCTCCTTTAGATATCATCTAATAAGATAATTTTTAAAAATGTAAGTGAAGGATAAGAAACTTGTCCCAATGTTTCATAGTTACTATATGGTAAGTTAGGAATTCAAACCCAAATCTAATTGGACTGAAATGTAATAAAAAATATTTGAAGGAATATGAAATATCAAGAAGTTGTTTTAAACCAGATTCATGTTTTAATACTAATAATATGCTTCATGGCAAGCCTCGGTGAGCCAACAGCTAAATGCGTTAGTTTTGCAGTATTTAAAATAAATTATCAAGACCTTTGGTAAAGTTATTTATTCATTCATCTGATATTTCTTAGATGTCAGGCACTGATCAAGACATTAGAATTCATCAGTGGATACCCAAAAGAATTATTCCTGCCATTATGGACATTCTTATAATAGGTTCATAGATAGGTAAAATGATAGAACGTAATACAGAAATGAGAAAGAAGATGAGGACTTCAGAGAAAAATAAAGCAGGAAAGAGATAAAGAAGTGCTAAGGGTAACTGGATATGCAATTTCAAATAAAACGCTCAGAGAAGACCTCCAGAAGTTCCTCAGGAGGAACATGAGGGAGGAAGCCATGTGTACATCTGAAGGAAGCAAGGCCCAAAGAGAGGCAACACCAAATGTTAAATCCCCAAGAATGTCACTGGCATGGGGAGAGTATAGATAGAGGCCATGTGTTTAAATCTGAACTAGCGAGGAGAGAGTGACAGAAGATGAGGCATGTAATGTAGAGCACTGCAGATCTCTCACAGGTTTAGGCTTTTGTTCTGAGGATAGCAGCCAACAGTGGGTAACAGGTCAGACAGAGCATTATCTTACTTAAGTCTGAGGATGGCAGTCAACAGTGGGTAATGGGTCAGAGCATTATCTTACTTAAGTCACTAGTTACTGTGTTAAGAACCGACTGTTGAAAATAAATGAGATTTCTTTTACCAAGTCTTAGTATTACCAAGTTTTTCACACATTTTACATGTGTTTCTATATAAAATAGGGAAAATTGTGTACCTTTTGCCACAAAGTGAAAAAAAAAAAGTAGAAAAGATAGAGATTAAATCAGTTGGAAATTCAAACTTTTTGAGAAACTTACAAGACTTAGCAATTCAATGAAACAACATATATTCTGATCATGCTGTGTTTTTATTAAATTTTAATAAATTACAGAACTGCAGTAATTTAATATAGCTGACATTCTACTAATTTCAAGGGAGCGAGGGTAACAAAAGCTCAGAAGAGAATTCACTCAGAGTTCAATTCCATTTCTCCTCCCACTCTACAGAGAACACAATTGCTACTATGTTAGTGATTTTTCCCCTTAATGGCAGTATTTGATATTACTATTTTGAGGTAGATTTGAACTAAATGAACTCAATCCCTTTATTTAATAAGTTATTTTACTTATCAAGTAATATGCCTGCACATTTTTGGCATTTTTAACTTCATATTAGTTTATAATATAGGCACTATATACTGATTATTATGATGTATTAGAGATTCTACTTTTTCATGAGAGCGAGGCTTGGATGCAAAAGCAGATTTTTCTTTCTTTCCACAAACATATATTTTCATGACCACTAGCTTCTTTCCAAAGGTCTCTGATGAATTATAGCCTACAAATGCCAAATAGTCCTTTCATCCCAGCTCATGCTTAGTTTTTGAAACAAACTGCAGTAGTGTCATACTATAAAATCACCTTGGACAATTCCCTAGGTCATGGACTGCAATTTTCCTCGGAGAGGTGGTAACTAGCAGCAAAAAAACAACAACAAACAAACAAAACCTTGCTGACGATAAGTGCCCTCTCTAGAGAGAAGACTAAGAAAAACAGTAAGGTTTGCATATTTTGCCTTTTCCTTCACTGCCTACTATGTAACATTTCTAATTCACTCCCTTGGTGATCTCATCCAATCCACAGCTTTAAATGCCACCTGTTTGAGAAAGGTTCCCAATTTATACATCCAGCCTTGAACTCTGAGCTTACTTTGTATGTCCACTTGGATGTCCACAGACATTTTAAGTGATCTTCCTTCCCACAATCTGCTGCAAATCTCTTCCTTCTCTCTGTAAATGGAAACGCAGCTTTCTAATTGCATCCAGCAAGAACTTGGAGTCACCCCTGACTCCTCTCCTACTCCCAATCCAATGGAGCAGAAATCTAGTCTTCCCAATCTTCCAAATTCTTGCAGAATCTGACTACTTCTTATGAGTGACAATGCCATCAAACCTATCAAGGCTTTCACTATTTCTCACCTTTCTCACCTTAATTATTACATCATTATAACAGCATGTTAACTGGCCATTGGCTTTAATTTTTATCCCCACTTCACAATCTGTCCCTTACACAGCTGTCTTCTAAAGCACCAATCTGATCATTTCACTTCTTGGTTTAAAATGCTCCAGTGGCTTCCTTAGAATAAATCCCACAGGCCTCATGTCATGGTGGCAATGCCATCTCTAATGTCATCTCTCCCACACCTCCTCATTCACTCTGGCAGAGCCACTGGCCTCAATGAACTGAACCAAACTTACCTGTCTCTCAAAGCCTTATGCTGTGGCCTCCCCTCTCTATAACATGCTTCCAACCTAACTGAAGGCATTTAGATTTCTGCTCAAATTTTACATCTCCAGAGGCCTTCCCTAGCAACGTTAAACATGTAACACGGCCCTCACCTCATCATTTCCCAAGGAGTATATAACAGTAATAGATTGCCTTTACTTTACATTTGCAATTATGTGTATACTGTTACTGTATTCAACTAAAATACAACACCAATAAGGAGTAAGAGGCATGTTCACTGCAGTAAACTCAGAACCAGAGAAATGCCCAGCACAGTGTCCAATAAATATTTGTCAAATGAGTAAATCATCGCTGAGCCAAGAAAACAATCTATTCAAATAAAATGTATAAGACAGTGGTGTGGTTACCAATATAAAGTCAAGGTCTCAATTCATCCATAAATTATCCGATAATCTAAAAGGCTGAAGCCAACACTAAGGGAAAGCTGCTATGTAGAGTCATTTCCTCTAAATCATCTACTGAGGGCTCAAGTTAACATGAGAACAGTTCTTAACCATATTCAATTTTTAAAAATAAGTAAAAATGAAGTAAGAATATCAAGAAATATACTCAATTTTCAGCAGTGAAACCATGTTAAATTCTAACATAACGAAGCCTCTAATTTTCTGTGGACTTCATTTTATTTAGTTAAGTTGGTAAATCTAATATACACTATTTTATACTACCTATTAAACATGTAAAGAGAAGATGTAAATGGACTTTTAAGAGTTTTGTCAATGTATATATCCATTGTAGCATGTGTAGGAAGAATTAAGAAGAAACCTGTGAAGAATAAGTTCTTCAAAGAAAATAATAGGATGTGCAAGGTAATGTTATCTTTCAACTGACAACTGACTTTAATTTCTTAAACCAACAAACTTGCAATAAGTTTAATTAAAAAATCAAATGGCATTGTGACTATTTTAACATAGACTGAAGGAGATGCATGGCAGAAATCAGATTATAAGAAAAATTATAGAAGTAATAAATGTTGGAAGAATTTCAGGCTACAAATCAATCATAATTGAAATCAAGCTAAATTAATAAGCCCTGCACTAGGTGAAAGGAAAACCATCTGTGCTAGTGAGCCTATATTAAATCCTGGATCCTGGCAGAAGCATGTCAAGAAGGTTGCAAAGCAATGTGACAAGAATAACTGAACAACAGCTGAATGCTTATGATCTTCAGAGAAGCAGATCTCTAAGATTTAAATAGCTAGGGCTATAGTTATAGTATTTTATTATTCTAAACAAATGTCCTTCTGGGTACTGAAGGATTTGCAGATGAGATTGCCAGAGTGCTAAAATATCATGAATGTTGAGGGAATATGGACAAATGGACAGGTACCAAAAAGCAGCAGCAAAAGGCAAATAGAACAATTTTCCAGTAAGAGAGGCTGTCTTTGACAGACAAGATAGAAGATGAATTATTAAAGACAAAAAGAAACAGAAATTACAAGAAGCCAAAACGGGTCTTAAAGAAGAAATTATATCACACTAACTCCATATAATTTGTTGTCAAGTGATAACTCTGTGAAACATGATTGACTTTATATCTGGACATTTGCAATGCACTTGAAATAATCAACAACTAAGGAATAAAAAAAATAATTGAAGATGTTTAGTCTGAGAAAGTAATGGCTCAAGGAAGATAATCTTTGAGGTTCCTTACCTATCTTGGTCAGTATTTTCTGAAGATATTTCAGTAAGCCATCACCAAATTATAATTTAAATTTAAATTAAACCAAATTATAATTTCAACACTTTTTAGAAAATAAAACCACTGAGGCCAAAAGATATTGTATAGGGTGCCTTTAATATTTATGGACTAAGAAAAAATGGCCTTCTGAGTTAAAGGAAGATCATTGGAAAAAGTCCAATGGAGGTGTGGAATCAGAAGAAAAGTAAAATGCTGACAAGTGTATAAGTGGCAATTGTATATGGTGGTTAAGTTGTAATTTTTTTGAAGTATGATTTTAGACTTTTAGGCACAAAAGTGTTGGTTACTTGGCCTACTTTGAATTAATCCATTCTCACACTCAGAAATCATTATTTAGATTAATTTTAACCAAAGTTAAAATGATAACCTCAAAGGTAATCAACATTCTTATTTTAAAATGTGATTTTAAAAAACATTTGTTCTAGGACAATAAAAATACTGATAATATCATGCTGATGCACACACATTATATACTTGTCCAAATTCATACAATGCACATTAAGAGTGAACCCTAATGTAATCTGTGGACTCTGGGCAATCACTATTGTGTCAATGTAGGTCCATCAATTGTAACTAATATACCACTCTAGTGAGATGTGTTGATAATGGGAGAGGCGATGATTGTGTGAGGGAAATCTCTGTATCTTCCCAATTTTGCTGTGAACCTCACACTGCTCTAAAAAAATTAACAAAAAACAAACAAAACAAAAATTCTAACATTTTAAATTTTATTGTTCTTGCTATATATTGTCCTTCCTTTCTATTCATCTCTTCCTTATTTCATATATTCATTTAGCAATATCATGTGGCCACCATGTGCTAGAAGTTGAGCATGATATACTCCAGCTGGTCAAAATGTTTTGAGCATAAATGAAAACTGTAACACTCCAGATTAAGAGCCATTTAGATATATGCACAGGGCATTATAATAAAAAAAAAAATACTAATGTTGTAGGGAAAAAGAGTTTATGAGAACAAGATGACTTACATATATTCTTTACATCAATTTATTTAATACTCAATTAAGACCATGCAGTGGATTTAGGCACTGTTATTGTCTCTGTGTTTGGCAAAACAATTATCCACCAAATATGGCCATGTACTAATCAACAAAACTTTTGAATATGTTATCATACAAGGCAAAAGAGACTTTGCAGATGGAACTAAATTAGGATCTTTGAATGAGGAGATTATCCTAGATTATCCAAGTAGCCTAATATAATCACAGGACCCTTATTAGAAACTAGAGGCCCAATGCACAAAATTAGTACAGGAGTAGGCCTTCCTTCCCCTGGTGGCTGGCACCAGCTTCCCTCTGGCCCCCGCTTCATCCGGCCCTTTTATTATTATAGATTAGGACAGGGTCAAAGAAAGATGTGATGACAAAAGCAGAAGTCAGATTGATGTTGGACCATGAGCCGAGGAATGTGATTCCCCTTGGGAAGCTGGAGAAAGCAAGGAAATAAATTCCCCATTTAGAGTCTTTGGGAGAAATGTAGCACAGATAACCCACTTTGGACCTCTGATTTTCAAACTTATAAGATAATAAACTTGTTTTGTTTAAAAGCAATAAATTGGTGGTACTCTGTTATAGCAGCAAAAGGGAACTGACATGGTCTCATTTCATAAATAAATTGAGGAATAGAAAGATGATTATCTAACCTAAGTCACACAGGTTAAGGTCAATCTAGGATGAAACCCAGAGTCTGTGGTCACTGATCTCTAAAATAAATATATACCATTAAATATAAATACACACACTAAAGGCCCAGTGCACGGATTTGTGCACTGGTGGGGTCCCTTGGCCTGGCCTGCAGGGATGAGGCCAAAACTGACTCTCTACATTCCCCCGAGGTGTCCTAGAGATTGCAAGAGGGTACAGGTTAGGCAAGGAACCAACCAGTGCATAATCAGGTCTGGGGAGGGGCTGCAGGAAGTCTCCAGGGCATGTCTGACTCAACTTGCCCAGTCCTGATTGTCCGGACCACAGTAGCAAGCTAACCTACCAGTCAGAGCATCTACCCTCTGGTGGTCAGTGCATGTCATAGCAACTGGTCAAACTCTCAAACCATTGGACACTTAGCATATTAGGATTTTATTATATAGGCTATACAAAGATGTATGCAGAATTATTTATTTAAAACCTGGAGAAAATTAAGAGAACATTTAAAAGTCTTAATATAGACTCTGAAATACTACATAAGAAATTTAAAACAGCATGTCATGAAAAGAATCCGCAAAATATATTTTATCATAAAAAGGTTTCAGAAAAATATATTTTTTAATGTGCATATGAATATGCCTGCACTTGTAAATACAAAGAAACAGGATTGGAAGTCCAACAAAATGATAATTTGTATGGAATGCAGTGGGGTAGTGAGATATAAGGAACTTCCAAATTGTATTCAATATTTTTATGTTATCTGAATGTTTTACAACAAGAATATTAGGGTGTACTTTAAAATGAGACATCTTTAATGCAAGGAAATATGCATGAACGTCCTACATCATTTTTTTATTTTAAAAAAGAAAAAATGGAGGCCTTTACTGCAAAGTTGAAAAGCCCTGCCCTACAGTGACACCCAATGGTGGCAGATCAAAATACAGCACAAAGGCAAGACATTGGTTCAGCTTAACATTCTTGTAAGAGGTTTGATTCCCTTTGAAGAACAGCTTATCAGAATTAAAAAATATAGAGACAGATTCAAAAAAAAAAAACTAGAATTTTTAATCAAAGTATAGTACACTAAGCTTCAAATGCAAATTTTTAGGTGTTTTTTTTTTTTTTTTTTTTATAAACTTCAGCTAATCTTCTGATCCCACTGAATATTTACATATCTTATTTCTCACACAGTTAAACCACGCCACAGTGTGCACAGTGATTTTAGTTGCTGGTTTAGTGATCAAAGAAAGACTGAAAATATGTTTTAAACTGCAGTCATACAACCAAAACTAGGTTCTACTCAATGGGAACCAATCTTTGGTAAGTAGTCAACATTTTGGAGGGATAAATGAGGAGGTGTAGGGGCTGACAAGAGAGAAGGAACCCAAGAAAAAAGCAGGCGACTAATTAGTCTAATGAGGGAGTTTCTAGGAAGTATATTTTCATTTCTTCATCTTTTTAATAGAAAGTTAAGTTGAATAAAGCATGAGGTTAGATCATGCCAAATAGGAACTGATTTATCAACAAAAGTTTTGTTCTGTACTGTCCAAGGAAAATAATTTTTCAAGTTAAGCATATCAGTCAGTACTCAGTGTCCTCTGCTCAGAACCTAACAAATTCAGCATGTAGACTCTCATTCATTTCAAGTCATACACAAAAATACGGAGATGGAGCACCTCCAGAGCATTCCTCTATTATACCATTTTACCAGAACCTCTAGTCCAGAATTTTGGATAGATTGTTTTTCATATGCCAAAATCTCCTAGAAAATATAGGACATATAATGTAATCAGCTAACAAGTGAATAATATAATTTGTTTTAGGCCCTGAACTCATAGCATTGGATACCAATTCTATAGGCACCAGATATTAAGAACCACCATGTCAATTCTACCATGTATAAACAGGGACAGGCTAGAACTCTGAGTGGTGTGCTGATCAGACTGGCTAATGCTCAAATCATAAGAACTGCAAGTATCAGTTCAGGAAGATACCTAAAAATTCTGAATTATCAGAAAAAGCAGATGAGCAACTAAACCCTTAGTTTCATAAAAGTACCTGTCTGGTACTCATGCATGAAGACTTTCCTTTAGAAATTGAAATAGTATCAGCATTAAAAAATAAATAAATAAATAAATCTAATTTCAAGGGAAAATAAAAGTGTATGTGAACTTCATATTATAGGGATGTGGAGTGAATATAGACATATCAAATGCTTTACTGGTTGAAAGAACACCTCAAGGATATATAATTTAATGAATAGTGACATAATATTTCTGAATAATATATCTATAATAATAAAAACATAATATGCTAATTAGATCAGACAACCAAACGTCCTGAAGGATGTCCAGAAGGTCGTTCCATAAGAAACCAGGGCTGCCAAGGCCAAGGCAAGCTGCCGCGACTGTGAGGGCTGAGGCCCTTGCACAAATTTCATGCATTGGGCCTATAGTATGTATATAAAATTCTATAGAACACAGCCCTGGAAAGTTGTGTGTAAAGTAAACAAAGATAAGAAACCCCTAATTTTAATTTACATGTTATATCTTACATATTCTAATTGGTGTTTAATGGACTCTGGTTTCTAGCGTACTGAATGTGTTACTTTTGCACAATGTCTTTCTATCAAAGACAAAACAATATAAACAAATGCTAAAGTCGTAGTATAGCTTATTTACTTTTTTGCCTAGTTATTGGATAAAATTAAAGCTGATTATATAATGCAAACTACTGTAAGGACTCTATCCATTATTGTATCAAATTTGAGTGTATGTTTGTATACAACACACCTGCAAAATCTATAGTTTACAAGAATCAAATTAATGGATAAAAGAAATAGTAAACTCACCAGCAAGTAATATAACTGCAGAATTTCAATTGATTTTTATTAAAATAAAAACAATGCTAGAAATCACAATATCAATCTATAGAATCTGAAAATGAAACAGAGCTAATCACAAGTCTATGGGGAAACAAATGAAAAGGCAAACTTTGGCCCTATTTGGGGTTGCAAATGCTATGTCCACCTATGACAATTCCTTGTTTATGACTCTGGTTTATCAGGTTGAAATGATTAGCACTTTAAATATAGGTTTAGTCAAGAAGTAAATGTTTTTCTAATATATAAAAGTCACATAGGAATCTGCAGTTTAAATTACCTCAAATTTAATAACCCATCTTCTATAACATAATGCAACATACATTCATTAATTTTACTACTTGAAACAGAAACTTGATATTATGGGAAGCTTTCAGAAATATACATAATTATAATCAATTTCCTATACCCACCAAATTATATTATTTATACAATATTGGTAAATTGAACACATATGCTAATGAATTAGTGACTTAATATTGAGCTTTTAATCTGAAAAGAAGAACAGAAAACTATGGGCATTCTGCATGGCTCTACATCTTTTTGTGTGTGTATGTATTCCCCAAGTATTTTTTGAAACTTTAGCAGGATTTCTTCTCCATTGAGAGATTTGAGAAGTAGGTGAAACTAAATTGAGAATGCCAAAAGGTTAAAATGGAAAGAGGCAAAGTTGAAGAACATTGCTATTTGACTATATATATATATATATATATATATATATATATATATAGCAATGTTCTTCAATATCCTATCTAATAAAGAGGAAACATGCATATTGACCAACACGCCATCACAAAAATGGCAGCGCCTAGTCCCCTCAACCCCGCCAAAGTCCCCCAATCCTTTCAGGCCCACCGGGGATTGGCAGGTGTGCGGTTCAGCTGAACCCACCCTCAGTCCCAAGCTAACCCAGGGCGGGCCCGAGGTGCAGGCAAGGTTTTGATGGTGGCTGGCCCGCCACCCAGGACTTCCCGGGGCTCAGGTAACCAGGGCTGACCGAGGCTTGCACTGCCGGCAGTGGCAGCAGCAGAGGTGTGATGGGGATGTTGCCTTCCTTGATCACCAGATTGACTCCACCCCTGAAGGCTCCTGGACACCCCGCCCCCTCGCCATCCATTACATAAATTTGCATGCACTGGGACTTTAGTATATATATATAGTTTTCACTTTTCCTAAACTTTATTTCCCCTTTCATCACCAAAACAATCATATTTTAAAATGTTAGTACTACACAAACCAGAACTTAAAACAATATGTTCTAGAATAGTCATAGTCAACAGATGATAAAGCACTGTTCATATTGTCCATAACAGATACTTTTCAACAGCATTACTCTTTCCACATTTGCAGTCAGGTATGACTTGTGATGGAATGAATAGATTCAAGATCAAGTTTGAGTTGACATGTCCTAAAAGGAAAGTGGTCCATCACTGCCTTAAAATCAAGACTATAACCTCTAGCACTAGTATCTGAAAATATAATTATTTTAATGATCTGCCCCTATGAGTACACTGCTTGTCAATCACAGCTCTTTGATTTCAACACTAGTTTTTGTTTGTTTGTTTGTTTGTTTGTTTTTAATATATTTTATTGATTTTGTACAGAGAAGAAGGGAAAGAGATAAAAGAGTTAGAAACATCAATGAGAGAGAGTCATCAATCAGCTGCCTCTTGCACACCCCCTACTGGAGATATGCCCACAACCAAGGTACATGCCCTTGACTGGAATCGAACCTGGGACCCTTCAGTCCCCAAGCCGACACTCTATCCATTGAGCCAAACCGGTTTCGGCTCAACACTAGTTTTTAAAGGAGAGCATAACCTCGCTATTTTAAATAAACCTAAAATATTTGCTAGTTTGAGTTCATTCTTCTGTGACAATCACTAGAATATGGGAATAGTTTTAAATATTTTAGTGATATCCAACAGAAGTTATTAGTTAAATAAACATTTTCATACAAACCTATATGTGTTTAAGACTTAAGATATGTGAGAGATATTTGAAAATTATTATTTTACATTTTTTTATTTTCATTTAATAAGTTAAAAAAAAAAGGCCAAAGATCAAAACTCTAAGTAGTCTGTGGTTTAAAATTTAATGCAATGCTCCCTTATTCACTTATTCTCAATGATAAGAACATCATAAACGGATTAGGAGAAAGGGAAAGTGATCAGATTAATAGAAAATAAAGCAAACAAGAAAATACAAGATGGGGGAGGGGAAGAGTAGCCTGAAGAACTGGATAAAAAAATTAAAAAGCATTTTTGCAAATATATTAATAGTAAGCTAGAAAGTTTTATAATTAAAAAAAAACTATTAAAGGAAAATCCCTGCCTTTTTTATTGTGTTTTACAAGTTTTGTGAACTTGGGGAACAAGAGTTAGGAGGAGGTACTAAAGAGAGGGCTAAGTAGAATGGATTTATGAAGAGACACTAAGGAATTTTAGAGCAAATGCCTGCAAAATATGGTATGAAGACATAGTCCTTTAGTCAACCCAAATTTTCAAAATTTTATCAAATGCAAATTCACCATGTCCCTGGAGGTTAGTAATAACATAACTGAAGAAAAGAAAAAAATAAATAACCATATAATAAAAATGAAATACTATTTTAAAGTATCATCATGATAACTGAGTATATAACCAACCTCAAAATAGTGATTTAATGGTAGGAGAAAAGATCTGAAGAAAAAAAAAACTTGATAAAAATCTTAATTTTAAGTTGCAACACAGGTAATGCATAACATTGGCAAGTTATCTCACCTCTTCAGACCCCAACTTCTATAAATAGAAAGCTGGAACAAGATGATTATCAAGGTTTCTGAAGATTTTTTAAATGTATTCATTTTTCAACCTCATTGCTAAAAACCAAACCAAAACAAAACAAAATATATTTGTAATTTCAAATCTAAACTATGAGATGAATTGGAGTGAGTGATTAGAACCAGAAACTGAAGCTACTCTTGCAATATGTTGGAATACATAGCTCTAGAATAAGTCATAATTTTATTTTACATTTTGACATCAAATAGAGAATGTGAAATCATGTGTATACTTTTTAAAGACTCCTTGGATTTTATTAAGGCTAGAATTCCAATACATATTTTAAATCAAGATAATTTCCCATAAATATCCTTAGGTTAAAAATAAATGGGCATTAAAGGTTTGTGAGTAATAATGATAAGAAAAATTTTACATTTTCTTTCCTGTTTTCCACAGTATTAATTATTTTAAAATCCCCTCAAAAGAGAGTTAACACTAAGAGTACTCACCACAACAGCAAACTGTTCAGGTTCACTTAAGTTGTTATAATCACTCTTGAACTGAGACAGTGAATTTAATTGTTCTTGATCAGGAAGATGCTTTAATAAGTTCTAAAAATGAAAACCAAAAGAAAATATCTTCAACAAATGTGCTTCTTGAATTCTAGGAAAATTTATTAATAAACTCTGGGATGAAAATCAGTAAAAAAGTTAATCTTTAGTTGTATTTCTAGGTAACCTCCCTGTTATGCAAAGCCTTAAGCTGTATTCTCTGCATCTTGAAAGCAATTTCCTTCTTCTCTATCCAGCATTATTATAGATTCAAATCAAGCACTACTGAATGTTTATTTGATTAGCTGTATAATTGAGAAAGAAGAACTCAACCTATACCAAAGAAACAGCTTTCTCACCTGGATAAATGTGATCAATTACATTTCAGCTTTAGGGAATTAAATGTCAGAGATTTCAGGCGAAGCCAAACATATTTTAACATTTCACTTACAGGAATAAAAGAAATTATCATATTGTTACTAAATGGCAAGGAAAAGAATCAAAAAGAAATCAAGAAAATTTTAATGACAGTTCTTGCAAGATTTAACCAGTATGAATATGATTTTAATAATAGAAATAAAGATACCTAAAACAAAGACAAAGTAATTCTTCTGATGTGAAAGAACATTTAAAAAAGCACTGAAGACAAAGAATGATATGCCTTGCAGATAAAAGCAAAAACATATACAGATCCTTAAGTGCCTGTGGCTGTAATGCCCTTTGCCTCTGTTATCTGCAGTGTAGAAATCACAGATTCCTGTGGTCATTCTGATTCTTTGTCCAGGCACAGCCTTTCCCAAGCCACACATACAGAAAAAAGAAATGCTCCAATATATATATAAGGAAATATATATAAATATATTTCCTTGTTAAAACTTAAATGATTACATAATCTTTTGGACAAACGCTATATAGATCCTTCTGTGTCCAAATATAATTGGCTATAATAATGTTATAACAAGTTAGTATATTGATAATAAAATTAAGAAAAGGAAGAAAAAAATGTGGTTGGTGATCACAATCCCAAATTATAGTATCAGTATATTCTCTGCAAGCCCAAATTCAAGTACAAATTTAAATTAAGCCTATATCATGCTATACATATTAATGGGGGACTAAATCCCCAAAGGTGTTATTAGTTAAAAATAATGTTAGAAAATATTATATATCAAAGTAGTTAAACCAAAGAACAAGTTTTTGACTCACTGTGTATCTTTGAATTAAAAACTTGGTTGGCTGGCCAAAAACAAATAAAAAGTCACAATTTAAGATCATCCCTAAAAAACAGTCACTATTCAAACTACTAACTGAATAAAAACATACAAGTAGTATATGATCTTTCCACATAAATAGAAATTTCTCCTAGAAGAAATGCCTTAGACCAAAAAGCTAAATGATATTTTCTTTTAATCATTCTAGTTGACAGCTGGATTATTTTAATTATTTATTACATCAGGCTTCTAAATTTCTCCAGCATTCTGTAACCATCCAATCCCCCTGAATATTTTTAGTTAATATATAATTAAATTTTAATATCTTATCAGAAATGTATTAATTTTTCACTTCAGTATTTTTGCTTTCCAACGTAGTAAAACTATGTGATTTGCAAGAGCACACCCCCAACCTAGCTGTGTGTCTCCTAATACACTTCACAAATCCTAAGATCCTATCAAACTAAACTCTCCACAGTTGTCCACACACCGCCAGTATTTCCCTCACAGCTCAGGGTTTTATAACTGCCAGAATACCTGCCCTCACTACTTTACTCACTCAGACCTCTGGCCTTTTCCACATCTACATTGTGTTCAACCTTCAAGTGCCCTTATCTATACACACACCGGGCATTCCCCTCACATACCATGTATCATAAATCAGCTATGTTTGTTTTGTATTTGTATTTTATACTAGTGCCCAGTGCACAAATTTGTGCACATTGAAAGGAAATTAATTGGAAGGTGGCAGCGGGTAGGATGGGTTGAGACAGGCTGGACACGCCCTGGAGCCAACATCCTGTGGTCCCTCCCAGGCTGGCCGCACCTGGGGTTTCACTGCAGCTCAAAGGGCATCTGCTATCATCATAGTTCAGCAGTAAACCAGATTTGGAGCTTTCAGTGCCTCAACAACATAACCTATGGCCAAAGGTGGAATTGAGGGATGTCTAATTCCGAGGTGCATCACCTGAGGACCGCTGCTGTAAAGTCATCACAGCTCAGCAGCTCCTGCTTTTGAGGATCTGCCCTCTTGTGATCAGTGCGCATCATACCTACTGGCCAGAGAGCTGGCCAGACAGTCAGATGGTTGATTATGTAATATATATATAATCATCACCCTTGCCACACTATCAATTCCAAAAATGTTAAGTCTGTTTCTGATTGAGCCTAACATAGTGCCCTGCACATGGTGATGGGCATGCAAACACACACACACACACACACACACACACACACACACACCCCTAAATCTGCAGTAATAAAAGAGAAAGATACAAATTGACCGTACCTTTGTGACACCTACCAGCCAATCAGGAGTAGCAAATTAACCCAATAAAGATGGTGGGTTAATTTGCATATATAGGTACTGAGTGGCCAGGGGCAGGGTGGCATGCTTGCATTGTCGCCATGGTGACGATACAGGCATTTCACACTGCCCAAGTTGCTCTGGGCCTCTGGGCAGCTTGAGAAGGCAGGGCCAGAGAGGAAAGAGGTGGTTCAGGGGCCAGAGCAAAGACGTGGCCTCGGGGCTGGATCAGAAAGGGGGTGCCAGCAGCCAGGGAAAGGAAGGCCCATTCTTGCACAAAGCTTCGTGCATTGGGCTCTAGTAAATTAGTAAAAGACTGATGGGACAAATGTAAATGGGTAAAGAATGAGGTGGGAAAATGACATCAATACTGACATCTTTTTATGTATGAATAAACTAATACAAACACACCAAAGTGAAATCAGGATAGTGAACAAAACCTACCAAATGATGATTATTAAAAAGCAATGCTCTTTCCATGCCCTGTTCAGAATATTTTTAAATAAAAAAATGAGACTTCAAGTACCATGAGATTAATTACTATATAAAGACTTGGCATATGTCCAAACTAAAGTTTTAGATTTTAAATTCATTAAGATTAGTTTTATATTATCAAGTATGGTAGGCAGAATAATGACTCAACCTCCCCCAAAATGTCCTTATGTAATCCCCAGAACCTCTGAAAAATTAGTTTCAGCTGACCTTAAAATAGGGAGATTATCCTGGATCATCTGGATGTACTCAATGCAATCATAAAGGTCTTTACAAGTGGAAGAGGGAGACAGAACCACCAAGTGAGAGGGAGATATAACAATGAAAGAAAGGAACAGAGAGAGGCAACATTGCTGTCTTGGAAGGTGAAGAAAGGTGCTGAGGAGCATGGAAGGAGTCAGCTATGAGGAACTGGAAAAGAAAATAACAAACAAGAAAAACTCTCTCTCTCTCTCTCTCTCTCTCTCTCTCTCTCTCTCTCTCTCTCTCTCTCTCTTTCCCCCTTCCTCCCTCCCTCTCTCTTTCCCTCCCTCTCTTCCTTAAAGCCTATGGGAAGAAATTCAAGCCTGCCAACACCTTGACAGTAAGACCCAGGCCAGACTTCTGGTCTATAGAAAAGTAAGATAGTATGCATTCATGTAATTTTAAGCCACTAAATTTGTTGTAAATTATTATAGTAGTAATATATATATTATATATATTATATATATGTAATAGCAGTGAAATGTAAAGACTGACTGCGTAACAACCAGATCACGGATCAGCAGAAGGGTGGGGCAGTGAGCGACAGGTGAGTGGTGGAGAGCTACGGGAGTGGACAGGGCAGCAAGCTATGAAGGGGGAACACAGGTGGACGGAGCTACAGGAGGGTGGGGCAGTGAGGGGAGAGCTACTGGAGCGGTGGTGAGCTACTGGTACATGGGGGATTCATGAGCAGGACTACTAGTTTATTAATAAATTATATGGAAGTTAAGTTTTTTTAGTACAAATTTCAATGCAAATACTTTTTTTCATCTCTACAAAACAAAAGTCGCATGATCATCCAAACCATTCGTGTAAGCAAGTTAGAAACAACTCCATAAATATTTGACAAATGCATCAAAAAACTATGAACATGATTTAAATTTAAAAAAAAAATTCTTTAAGGACCTTGGAATCAATTAAGAACAAGGCACATATGCAATCAACAATAATAAAAACAGCCAAAACTGGTTTGGCTCAGTAAATAGAGTGTCGATCTGCAGACTGAGGGGTCCCAGGTAAGTCAAGGGCATGTACATTGGTTGTGGGCACATCCCCAGTAGAAGGTGTGCAGGAGGCAGCTGGTTGATGTTTCTCTCTCATTTATGTTTCTAACTCTCTATCTCTCTCTCTCCCTCTCTGTAAGAAATCAATGGAATATATATATTTTTTTTTTAAAGGAAAAAGAAAAAAGACAATGTTCTAGTAAAAAGAAATGGCTAGAGAAAAAGCATTGCTGAATTAAGTAGTTTATGTCTCAGAGACTCATAGCAGAAATCACTAATGGGATTACAAACTCCACATTTAGGAGACAAGAGAAGATAGGCAAGAACAGGTCCTAAGGTTACCATTTCCTGATTAATTAAAGTGTCTAGAATAATCTTAATGATTTGTTGATACTAACAAATAATCCTTGTTTTCTTTTCACTCCTAAAACATCATTACCCTTCCATTATAAAATACAAGATAGTTAACTAAAGGTATCATCCTCTGGCTATATAATTTGTGATTTGATTCTTCAATTTTAAATTCTATCTATATCTGTATTATTGTTGCTTTATGTGGAATTCAGCATGTAACTTTGGTACCCCACCAGCAATAATAGTGTGAATACAAATCGTTTTAAAAATCTTCCAGCCTTCTGAACAAATTCAGAACACTATGCAAACTATCTGTAGTATGCATAAGAGCACAAATGACCCTAGTAGGGATTGTCAATAAGGTTACTCTGAAATAAAAATAAATCTCCCTCGACCTTATCTATAATAATAAAAGTGAAATATGCTAATTTGAACCAGACATCATTCCTTTAGGACAAAGCTGCAGCTGGGGGGCCGGGGGCAAAGCCCTTGCATGAATTTCATGTATCTGGCCTCTAGTCTATACAAATAAAGGGTAATATGAATTTCATGTATCTGGCCTCTAGTCTATACTAATAAAGGGTAATATGAAAATTGGTCAGGATGCCCTCACAGTAATGACTGAAGAGCAGGCTGCATGGGGCGACAAGGTCGGCAGGGGTGTTAGTGAGGAATGACCAAACAACTGAACAGCAGGCTATGTGGGGCAACCAGGCCAGCATGAGAGGACAGTTGGGGGCCACCAGGCTGGCATGGGGCTGTGAGGGGCAACCAGGCCTGTGTGTGTGTGTGTGTGTGTGTGGCGGGGGGGGGGGGGGGGGGGGGGTTAGTTAGTGGCCACCAGGCCAGCAAGGGCGCAGTTGGGGGCAACCAATCCTGCGGGGGTTGGGAGACAGTGAGGGACAATCAGGCTGGCTAGGGGGGACAATTGGGGGCAACCAGGCCAGCAAACGGGGGCAGTTAGGGACAATCAGGCCGGCAGGTGGAGACAGTTGAGGGTGGCCAGGCCAGCAGGGGGTGCAGTTGGGGGTGACCAAAATGGCAGGCAAGTGAGCAGTTAGGAGCCAGTAGTCCTGGGTTGTGAGAGGGTTGTCCAACTGCTGTTTTAGGCCCAATCCCTGGGGTCCCAGACTGGATAGGATGCAGGCTGGACTGAGGGGACCTCCCCATGCACAAATTTATTGCACTAGGCCTCTAGTATTAAATAATAATACAACATTAGAAGACATAAATGCCTAAGAAAAACTCTAAAACACTCCAAACTATTATAGAAATAAATTTAAATTAACATATTACTAGTTTTGACTGTAACAAAAACAAAAATGTAAAATTAAACAATCTGACATTCAGAAAAGTCATTTAAAATAATTGAAATGTAATTATTTTGATAGCATTATATTTAGTTTGCAGTTAAAAGAACATTCAGAGTTTTATCTCCTGGCAATGCAGAAGTTATGGTAAAACTAATTATGTAGCAATGATTTTCCAGTTGAATGATTTGGTTTAAGAATTTTGCTTCACTTACAGTTTTCTGTTTAATGAGAAGCTTGCAATGAAATATTGGAACTTAAGCTCTCTGCTTCTTGTTTACCTGAATCATAGACTCTGCCAACTGAGTTTCATCCACTTCCAATATCATCATTTTGATTTCTTCGTATGGCACCCGGAAAGAGCTCAGGAAGATTGCTAAAAGGAGGGAATTAGTTCATAATAAATAAGGTTAAGAAAAGAGTTTGAGATATAGTTCTATATGTAAATTCAAAAACAATTCATAAAATGAGATATTTAAAAACATTTAATAAAATTACTGTGGGGGAAACTTTCATTAGCACAATTTATACTTTTCCAGTTTAAGACCGGGTGTTTAAATGATAGTACTATATTTTATGCTGATTTCTATGTTGATTTTTAATGATTAGTTATTAGCTTATCATAGGAATGGTGACAATTTTCAAATGATTAAAATGAAATATGTTTGGTTCACTATAAAATATCACATTATAAAGAAAAGAACCATAAAACCCCAAGATGTACGTGTAATATTTGTACTAGAAACATGTATGTTTTTAGCTTGTATATTTTCTAGCCCTACTAAACAGTTCAGAAAAAAGAATTTATAAATTTTTATTGAGTTCAAAGAGTAAAAGAAAGTGAGAGAGATAGAAACATCAATGATGAGAGAGAATCATTGATCGGCTGCCTACTGCAAGCCCCTTAATAGGGCATGTGCTTGCAATCCCAGCACATGCCCTGATCAGGAATGGAACTGTGACTTCCTGGTTCACAGGTCAACACTTAACCACTGACCCATACCAGCTGGGTGGAGAAAAAATATTTTAACGAAACTGCTAAGCAAGGCATTAACACTTTTATAAGTTATAATACTTTACTGTTCAGCCATTATGCCAGAGTACTAGCCATTGCATGTAACTAAAACTTAAATGTCCAATATTAGAAAATAAATTTTCATTGAAAACTATCCAAATAAATTATATGGGATAATGTTATTACCGAAAATTTTAATTATTATTTACTTTATTTTTGATACCTATATATCTACTGTTAAAACACAATGATCTCAAAAGCTACTGATGTATATAAGATATTTTCACAGCATTAGATTTAATGCAATGCTGTTCTCCCCCTATTCTATTATTTTTGTGTTGTTTCTTCTCTCCAGTGATAGGTGTCACTTCTTGAACATACTCAGGAATTGCTAAACACTAGCCAACTAATTTATTTTATATACTGCTTATATCATTTTGTAGTTTTCAATGTTTTATTGATTTTAGAAGGACAAGGAAGGAGGAAAAAGAGGGAGGGAGGAAAGGAAGGAGTGAAGGATTTATTGGTTACCTCCTATATTGAGGACCAAACCCAAATCCTGGACATGTATCCTGACCAGGAATAGAGCCTGGGACCTTTCAGTGTACAGGACAGTGCTCAACCAACTGAGCCACACTGGGTAGGGCAGTAAATATTTTCAAAAAAGGACACTACTTTTCATAAATACTCAGAAAATGTGATCTACATCTTTCTTGGAAGAAGGCTGTATTCCAGATTCCTGAGGTTACCATGTAGCATCTACAGCTAAAAAACAAAGCACCATCTATGTTTTTATCACTAGCTTCATTCACACATTTCAGAAATAGTCATAAGTCTGGTATAATAGTGTTATAAATTATCTATAAAATATGAATATATGCAATCCTTAATATCCCAAGAACAATGTGGAATAAAGGATCTAAATGATATTGTAATAGAGAGAGATTAATGTAATTATTAAAGAATACTCCCATGGTAGACATTAAAAAGTACAAAAATATGACAAATAATAATTACTATTATTCAAGAGGAATTGAATAATTTATGGCAAGGTAATAAAATCTAAATGTGAACATCATGTACAAAACAGGTTGCATATGATTATAAAGTTAAATGTAAATAGTAACAACAGAAAGGATACTAAAAGAAAATTAGCATGACAAATTAGCTTTTTTATGGTGAAAGACCTCTTAATCATAAAAAAACAACGAAAGACATATGCAAAGATTGATATCTGTCAACAGGAAAGAAAAACACTAATGACAAAAGACTTGAAGCAATTAAAAAGCAAGGAAGCTGGGAAGATAATCCTGCTTCAAAATTCACAGAGCACTTATCTTCACTTCGCACACCATGAGGTCTAAAGAGGAAAATGGGTAAAATGTGTATAAACTCAGTTAAAAGAATAAGGAAAAAATGACCAAAATAAAGTAACATGCTAAACCTCAGGAATAAGCAAACTTAGAAAACAGATTGTTAAAACATAATCTAAATTGAAAATTGAGTAAGATTAATAAGAATTCTTAAAATTATTAAATCATTATTTCCATTTGAGAAAATGGAAATTCCACTCAAGAAATCTAGTCTATGGAAACAACAACAAAATATTCCATTAAATAGTAGTAATAAAAAGCACAGAATTCCTCTAAGGCATAATATAGTATTGAGAGAGAAAGAAATTATAGTTTTACATTTCAGGCAATAGGGCGGAGAGATGCTTACAAGAGAGAAGGAGATATAAAAATATATATTTTTAATCTTAAAAGGAAATGCATTTCTGAGCTCTCCTGAAAGTAAGAAAAGCAGAAATCCTAAGAGAAAATAACTAAAGAAATGAAAGAAAAGTTTGAAACACGGGGCAGGAACAAAAGAAATTACTAAAAAGAAACAAAAAGATTTAATGAAACAATATGGAATTTTTAGAAATCATATGTATAAATAAACTAATAAAATTACAAATTGAACATATGAAATATACATAATTAGATAACAAAGAAAATATATTACATAAAAGACTGTAAAAAAGGTGTAAAATAAAAAAGGTGTAAAATTCAAAGTGTAAAATAAAGAGATGGAAAAATACAAGTTTATGAGATATAAAAGATTAGTAATGATACCTAAAAAAAAGGAAATCAGAAAAGAATAGGAAAGGAACATATATGAACAGAAAATATCAGATAATCTTCCAGAATTACAGATACACAGAACATCAGATCAAGAAGGCTCAAAAAAATTCAAAGATAATAAAAACTTAAAAATAATAAAAGCCACACTAGATAGTTCCTTATAAAACATCAAGCATTTGGGAGGTCATATACTGAGAACATTCAAACACTAATGGTGGAAAAGTAAAATAGTACATCACAGAACAGGTATGTATTTAAGTAGGGCCACCATACATCTCTAGAGCAGGGGTGGGGAACTTTTTTTTTCTGCCAAGGGCCATTTGGATATTTATAACATCATTCTCGGGCCACACAAAATTATCAAATTAAAAAGTAGCCTGTTCTATTGTATTTGGTCAAACATTTAATTAACCTGCCCCTAATGCTTTGGCAGGGCCAGACCAAATGATTTTGAGGGCCTTACAGGCCCACTGGACGGATGTACCCCACCCATGCTCGAGCGACAGCACAGTAAATATTTTACCATTTGTGAGCCACACAGTCTCTGTCACAGCTTCTCAACTCTGCTCTTATAGCACAAAGGCAGCCATAACAATGTGTAAATAAATATGCTGATTAAGTTCCAATAAAACCTTGTTCAAAAAAACGGGCAACAGATAAGATTTGGCTGAAAAGCCACAGTATGCCACTGCCTGCCTTAGAAACACCAAAAATGGGGAACCCACATTCAACCAAGCACTGAAAGAATAAAGTATGATATTCAAAGTTTACTCTGCGGATATACAATACTTTATTCCTTTACTTTCTTCTATATTTATAATTCATTCACTACTTCCAGATGTTATTCTATAACTAAAAGAGCATGCATATTAAATGCACTATTTAGAAGAAAATTGAAATAGTTTTTTAATAGTTTATTAATAAATTATTTTGTGGAAAACATTTATTATAACTAAGAGCAAAAAATATACAAAAGGGTTGAAAAATGGCCTAATACAAAACACACTATTCAGAATATAGCACAAATCTTATTTATTATATAATGTTTAAAAGTTGCTGAGAATATGAAACTCAATTAAAGCCTCCAAAAGACTCATTAAAATTAATATTTTTACTAACATGCATCTTATCCTTCAAAATGTGATTATACAGATCCCAATGGGAAGCTTTGAGCCAGTGAAGGAGTGTAAAGTGTGCAGATTTTGGAACCAGTCACATGTTTCCTGCAAGGGACCTTATAAATATTTAAACCTTTATGCTAATTTGTAGTTTCCTTTCTTTACAGCTCTACTACCCCCTCCAAAAAGCCTATAAAGCATAAGAACTTTGCAGGACTCCTGAGCCACCTCGTGATCCTGAAGTGGCTGGAATTTTATCTTTTATGAGAGGCCCAGAGACTTTGCCAAAAACCTTGTAAACAAAAAATACAGGGGACCTAACCCACCTTTAAATAAACAGGTATATATTAATAAATGGGTGATTTTAGATCCTTTTCTCAAAATTCTATGGAATATTTCTGTTAAGAAAAATCTTTAAAAAATTATCTTGGATTTCTAAATGACTAGAATCCTGTAACTATCATAATACTCTCTTCTCAGAATTTAGTATCTCAAAAGACTGATTTCATAGACCAAAAAAAACAAAACAAAAAAACAGCTGTGAATCAAACTATGATGACTGAAAAAACTTTAAGAAATTAAAATCTTGAGAGAGGCACCTAATGCTGCTTAAACTTAAATCATGACATTTGTTGCAATCAGAAAGAGCAAAAATAATACTAGTATGGATTACATCCTAACATAACACAGTCTGAATACTGAACCTTTTGATCTTATACTTTAAAACATGATTAGCAATTAATTATATGAATGGATACATATTTTCTAACTGAAGCAAACAAAATAGTACCCTGCTCTATGACAAAGTAATTTTGTTATCTCTAAATTATATACCTATTGGAAATTTTCAAAATGAGTCATCTTATTCATGTACTACACCAACCAGATTGTCCTACCTACAATGTTAGCACTACTACCTATCTTGTGAGCTGTGGTAAGAACTAAGAGCCTAATACACACTAACACATAAAGGTAATCACTATTAAAATTAAACTTGAAATACTTTTTAACACATTCTATAATCTATATATGTAATCTATATATATAAAAGCCTAGTGACCGAATGGCAGAACGACTGGAAGGACAGTCACTATGACATGCACTGCAGCGGCCATCCAGCCTGATCCAAGCCTCAATCGCTCTCACCCAACCACCCATGGCCCCTACCCACAGCTGGCCCCACTCTCGGTTGCCCCCCCACCCCGAACCTATCTGGGGCACGATGGCCAGCCAACCACTCGAGGCCCCTCCCCCATACTAACCCACCCCTGATCAGCCTCCCCAACCCAAATCGGGGGTGGGCCGGCGGACCCCACCTGTACACAAATTCATGCACCAGGCCTCTAGTATGTAAATAATACTAAAGAACCCTGTTCAACAAGTCACATATTCTCCTTCAAGATTAATATGTAAGCTAATTTACCATGACTGACCCATCTAAAAAGTACTCTATTCAATATTTCTTCAGGACTCATAATGAGGCTATTTATATAATCAAGACCAGGAATTTTTAATAAAGGTCATGGACAGTTTTCAAGAAAATAACCATCTCTTTCATTTCACAGGGCACAAAACTTTTTAACATTATCCAAGTTAATAGTGCTTTAAACTGAGATGATGTTTCTTTAAGGGGAGAAATTCTGTGAAATACCTGTATTATGTAATAATCACAAAACCTATGGTGATCTAAGCACAAAACAAAAACAAAAATTTATTTTTAAATCAGACTACATGTCATCACACACATCTGAAAGAGAGGGCTCTCTAACTTATTAACCTCTTATCAGGATGATGAACTCCATTCTGACTGCTATTATGGATGAAAGACTAGAATTTCTCCCACCAGCCATTCAGTGCTTCCACACAAAAGTCACCTCATCTCCACTAGCACTATCATTGGCACAAGCCACTCACATAGTCTACACCTACCTTGAAAGAGGCTGTCAAGAGCACTCAACTTGTGGCCAAAAACAAAACAAAAACTGTAATTGCAAGCATTAATGTCTGTAGATGAACACAAGGATCTCAGCAGCCTATACTGCAGAAGAGGGATGGCCCTCCATCACAGTGACTATGATGGAGTAAGTTCCAGAACTTTCACAAAAGGAATGTCAACTCTGCCTTATGCATGCATGGCTTTACCTCCCTCTTTAATCAAGAGCATGGATCTTTATACTCTCAACAACAACAAAAAATTATTCATATTTGCTAAAAGCTTACTTAAAGTATATATATAATTGAAAGACAGACTAAAGACATGTCAGTTGTTCATGTCTCTTTTCTTTATATCCGACCTGCACCATCAGAGAATATTATATACAGATATTATCTCAGTTCCAAGCAGAACTATATCTGATGCATATAAAGCATCAGTTAGAAATGAGTTAGAAGCAAAACTATTTGCCCTCTATTTCAACAGTAATTCAGTCAAGAAGACAATTCAATACTAAGCATTGAGCTCCCTGTACCAGTAATTAAATCTAAAATATTTCCAGTTAGTACTTTTGAGGAAAGGCTTTGAACTGTTCAGATGAAATAATGAAAGGCATTTTACTCATGATTCCTTATTTACATTAATATTCCAACCTCCTTTGTGTGTGATCAAGTACTACAAATAACAGAGATTCAGAGGCTTAAAAGAAATAATCCACCACAAATTTTTTTTTTTAAATTTGTCATCACTTACTTCCGTATTTATATACTTAAAAAAAGGAAATTTGCCCTAGCAGATTTGGCTCAGTGGATACAGCCTGTGGATGAAGGGCTCTGGGTTCTATTCTAGTCAAGGGCACATGCGGGGAGTTGTGGGCTCAATCCCCAGGAGGGGGCATATAAGACACAGCTAATCAATGTTTCTCTCTCATCATTAATGTTTCTATTTTTCTCTCCCTCTCACTTCCTCTCTGAAACTAATAAAAATAAATTTTAAAAAAGCCGAAACCGGTTTGGCTCAGCGGTAGAGCGTTGGCCTGCGGACTGAAAGGTCCCAGGTTCGATTCGGTCAAGGGCATATATGTTGGTTGCGGGCACATCCCCAGTGGGGGGTGTGCAAGAGGTAGCTGGTCGATGTTTCTCTCTCATCGACGTTTCTAGCTCTCTATCTCTCTCCCTTCCTCTCTGTGAAAATCAATAAAATATATCTTAAAAAAATAAAAATAAATTTAAAAAAAGAATTTAAAGGTTACATTCCTTTTCAGTTATGGAAGGTATATTTTCATTCTAAACAGTTTTCTTTCATAATATGCATTTATCTTTTGAAGATTTTAAACCATAAGTTGCCTAAAGTTATCTCTGACTTTATTATGCAAGTTATTTTAAAATAACATAAAAAATAAATCAAAAAGTAAATGAAGTAATTTAAAGAAACCAGCTCTAGTACTTTTACTAATTTAATTGTATTAAAATATTCTACTTACAAAGGTTCTGGGCAACTTTAGAATCGAGAAATTTAAGTTCTTTAATTTTTTTTTTAAGAGCTTTCTTCTCTTCAAAATCCTCCTCTTCTCTTCTCTCTGCAAAACCAAGGATAGATCCATGTTAGGGGCAGAAAGGCATTCAATTGCTAAAGGGCAAGATAGGAATTTTCTATTATGAAATAATTTCAAAAAAGATAATACATTTTTAAATCACATAGTTATAACAATAATTAATAGGTATCCCAAGACCTAAACTATTTCAGATAGGCACTAGTAGCTCTTATGATAGAAAAACTATTAAGATTAAATATTTAAAGGTCTAACAGGAGTAACAAAAATAAACCTAATGTACACTGTGGAAACCAATCCCACTGAATGTTAGCTCATTTGAACAGTATACAAGATACAATTATAAAATATATATATAGACTTACACTTAAGATAAGTGAAGAAATTAGCTATAAAAATGCTAAATAAAAACAGGCATACAGCTCTTTTATGTTTGATACACCATGCTTATCTATCCATAATAATAAAGGCATAATATGCTAATGAAACCAGACATCAGAACGTCCTTCTGGATGAAGCTGTGGAAGCTGAGGAAGAGGTGGTTAGAGGCAATCAGGCAGGAAGGCAAGTGGTTAGGGGTGATGAGGCAAGCAGGCAGAGTGGTTAGGGGTGAATAGGCAGGCAGGTGAGCAGTTAGGAGCCAGTGGTCCCGGATTGCAAGAGGGATGTCCCTGAGTTCGAGACAGTGGTCGGTCTGAAGTCCTGCTCCCATGCCCTGTGAATGAATTTTGTACACCAGGCCTCTAGTCTATAAATATAAAAAGCCAGCAACTGGAACGCTGTAACAACCGGTCACTATGATGCCCACTGCGGCCAACGAACCCAGCCAACCTTCCATGGCCCCTCCTCCCAGCCAGTCCTGCCCGATCGACCTTTCCCACCCCAATAAAGGGCAGAGAGGCCGCTACCCATGCTCCCTCAGGGCCCTTCCCCCAGCCAGCCCCATCCCCAATCGGCCCACAGCCCCTCCACCTGTCAGCCCCACTCCCACTTACCCTCCACCCCAATCGGGGACTGGGCCCACTGGCCAATCACCTGTGGCCCCTCCCCCCAGCTGGCCCAGCCCTGACCAGGCTTTACTTATTCTTTCATTCAACAAAAAGAATCCTATATTTAAAAAAGGCTAATATGCAAATAGACCGAACAGTAAACAAACCAAATAACCCATTGCTATGACATGCACTGACCACCAGAGGGCAGGAGCGGAACATGGTGGACATGGGCAGCAGGCAGCAGGCCACAGAAAATGGCAGGCATCGTCTGTGGCAGGATAGTGGAGCAGGTGAGCAGGCGTGCCAGACCAAGGCAGGGCACTGGTCACTGTCACTGGGGTGAGCCTCTGGTGGTTACTGAAAATTCTTTGCTCTCGTGCGTGAAGGTCCCATCCAGAGCTCATATCTGCTGCTGGCGCTGGCCCCCTCACACCTGCTGGCAGCATCCAGTGCCGGCCCCAATCGCTCAGTGCTGTCAGCGGGTGTGAGTGGCAGCTGCTGGACCTGATCACCCCTCAGGACTTCTCCACTCCCCCCTGCTCCTGAGGGGTGTCTGGGGCCAGCAGCTGCCTCTCATACCTGCTGCAGGCACCAGAGTTGCTGCTTGGACCCACTGCCAGCGCTGGCCTCGCACACACCTGCATCTGGCATCGGAGTCACTGTTCACACCCACAGCTGGTGCCCTGCACCAGTCCCAATTGCTTGGCTCCTCAGTGGGTGCCAGCAGCAGCTGCCAGTTGCAATCACCCCTCGGGGCTTCTCCACCTCCCTCTGCTCCTGATGGACAACTGGAACAGTAGCCTCCGCTCTCACCTGCTGACAGCACTGGCCCTGCTTGCACCTGCTGCTGGTGCTAGACCCGATCACTCCGTGCTGTCAGCAGGTGTGAGTGTGGCTGGTGCTGTTAGCACGCAGGAATGGCGACAGTGGGAAGTGGGGCTGCCAGAAGACAAGGGACCCACGGCCGCAGCAGCAGAGGCTGGGCAGGGGCACAGAGGATGGGCCGAGAACCTCCCCTGTGCCACCATAGCCTTGCATCCCAAGTTCCTTTCAAGGTGCATGAATTCATGCACTTTGACCCTTGTTTATTTTTTATAAGCACCAACTAGACGGGTCTGTGCTACGCAATACAGAAATAACACTATTTTATCTAGCACAGAATTTAAGAACCAACAGAGGTGAACACAAAGTAAGTGGCAATTATAATACACAGATACATCTGCTATGTTTTGGTAAGAACCACAGAATAAAGAATAGCCCCTGAACCCATACTTGTCAGGGACAGTCTTCATGGAATAAATTATATCTATTATAATAAAAAGCTTACAAGAAAAAAAGACATAGCTAGGTGAGAAGATGTGGGGATGGAGGGAGAAAGGTCAAGTAGTGGAAGAATAGTGTTTGAATGTAGAAAAGGTGCAAGAACATGAAGGGCACAAAAAGAAGTGAGAATAATGAGCAGAAAATACTGAATGGAAATAAATGACACCAGAAACTAATCAGGCACCAGATCATGCAAGACCTTTTAAACAAGGTTAAGAAGTCTGGATTTTATCCTCCAAGCACTGAGGAGCTATTTAAGGTATAAGTATGTGATAGCAAAATAACTGCATTTAAAGAAAAACTCAGGCTGTTGAGGTGAATTGAAAGAGTGGTAAAAGTAATGGTGGAGGGCAAGACAGAAGGGAGTAATATTAATCCAAATGACTGTAAATGGCACCCTCACCTAGAGCAGCAACAACTGAGATGGAGAGAAGAGCTCCAAAAGTGAAATCCAGCCCACCTCTGTCTCCTGAATTACAGACCTGAATATCCAACTGCCTACTCTCTACATCTCTACCTTGATGTCTTATAGGTACATTCAATTTGATATATCCAAAACCACACGCATACACACATACACATACACACACAAACACACACTTTCACACCTATTCTTTCAACAGTTTCCTCATCAAAGAAAATGATGTTGCAATTTCTCAAGTCAATAAGGTTGAATTCATCCTCCTTTCTTTGAAAACCCTATTCAAATCAATCAGTGAATCCGCCAATTCTAACTACAAAATATTCACTAAAATAAGCATTCTTTATATCTCCCTGTCTATTACTTCTCCCTGCTTGTGGCTACCATTCTTTCTCACTTGGACTAAAACTGCTTCCTAACCTAACTCATCTCCTATATCCAGGCTTGACCAACTCTAGTCTCTTCACTATAGTGCATTGGAAAAATCCTGTTAAACCTTAATGGAAAAGATTCCCTTACTGGTTTGTACAGAACAGCAACCCCAACCACTGTATTTCTATCACCATCATTCTTACCTTTTATTCCCTCCTCCAAAGCACTTAACTCTCACATACTATAAATTGGATATTGTATCTCTTCCCCTATTAGAAAACAAATCCTTTAAAAGTAGAAATTTTGGCCCAGCCTGCATGGCTCAGTGGTTGAACATAGACCTATGAACCAAGAGGTCATGGTACATGCCCAGGTTTCATGCTCGGACCCCAGTGTGGAGTGTGCAGGAGGCAGCCGATCAATGGTTCTCTCTCATCATTGATGTTTGTCTCTGTCTCCCTCTTCCTTCTTTTCTGAAATGAATTAAAAAATATTTTTTAAGTAAATAAATAAAGTAGATATTTTGTTCACTATTCTAAGCACCAAGAATAAGGCCTGGAACATAGCAAGTACTCCATAAATGTCTGGTAGATGTATGTATGCATGTATGTATGTATGTATGTATGTATGTATAGCTGTGTGTACAGTGTTTCCCCGAAAATAAGACATCCTCTGAAAATAAGACCTACTTACAGGTTTCCTTCTGAGTGAAATATAAGGCATCCTCCAAAAATAAGCCCCCCCCCCCCCCTAGGCTAAAGATGAGAGATTTGGTCCACTGATTCTGAAAGAAATGGAGTCACAAGAAATTCACCAGGAAATTCAGGATTGGATTGTTATGATGATATTCCAGAAGATGATGACATGACTGTCATAGAATAAATGAGTAAATTCATGATACTGTAGGATTCACAGTTTGTCTGGTTTGTGTTGACAACTACCTTACTACCGTACCATATACAGGTAATAAATTTCCTTTATTTTCATTTAACAATAAATGTGTACAGTATTCTTCTTCATGGAAAAATAAGACATCCCCTGAAAATAAAACTTAGCGCATCTTTGGGAGCAAAAATTAATATAAGACACTGTCTTATTTTCGGGGAAACAGAGTAGATATATATGAACCTATTATGTATGTATGTATAGCTGTTTGTGTGTAGATATATATGAACCTATTATGCATGTATGTATGTATAGCTGTTTGTGTGTAGATATACATGAACCTGCAAAATAAAGAAGATAGACGGGCGCACTCAGGTTGCTTAAGCAACCAGGCAGATGCTGCTGTTGTTTAATTCAGAAACAAATGAGCAACATGTTTGAACAAGTCCAATTTTAACCACAATCAGTTGTACAAGAGGTAGCTGGATGTAAAGACTGGAGAAGAGAAACCAGGATGGAGATACATGTTATCAGTTCTGTTACTAATCCCAGTCACAGTCAGAGGTTTCCTACCTACCAGCAAATAATGACACATTTGTCTCATTATTGCGAGTACTTTTACCTTTTCCTTGACTTGTCATATTGGTTGAAAGTTTCAGATGAAGACTAATAAAACTTATGTTAGTGGACTTTGTTTCCTTTGCCTGATCAAATGGCCATACTCTACTTTTGAGGGGAAAAAAATATTTTATCTTTATCACATAGAGAAGAGCTGATTCTAACTTTTTTCATCACTTTATTTCTCAATTCCAGTATTCTTTCACTTTCTGAAACATGTTTTAGTCCACTTAAAGAGTCAAAGAAACTAGTAAGCTTTAATTTTAACCAGCACTTACTGAACATCTACGAGGCACTGAACTGAATACTTTCTATTGCGCTTTCTTGAATAATTATCAAAATAAGCATATTCCCATTACTATCATCATCGTACTAACGATGCAAAAAATAATGCTTAGGTTAAAGTAAATTTAAGCAACAGGTCCAATAAAAGAATAAAGATTACTAGAATTTGACTCTAATATTCTTTCTGCTAATTATGAAATACTGTATATTAGGTGACACATTAAAAAAAAAAAAAGTATACCACTAGCAGTCTTGACCACTTCAAATCCAAATTAAAGACAGAAACAATTTTAATCAATTCTGCCTTTTTACAAAATGACAAATTAGACTCTTGCCAAGTTTAATGTGTAGTATAACACTAATGCAATTAAATTATGCGGGTATTTTTACCTCTTTCTTCTCTGCTACTATATATAGTAAAAGAATGGCTGGGAAAAGATAGAATGGGGACAAAGGAATAAGCAGCAGTTTTCTAAAACAGAAAACAACAGGAAAAAAAAAAACAGAAGAAAAAAAAAAACAAGGTAGAAATATGCTTTTATTGATATGAAACTAGGTAATCAGACTATTATTCAAGTAAAATTATTTGGACAAAATCTTTTATATGGAGAAATAATGAAAAATATTGTTGAAAAAACTATAGTCAGATAATGGACTGCCTCAAATCAATGGAAAACCAGTGAAAATGTTTACACAAAGGTCACTGATAAAGCAGGCTCTAAATGTTGCATTAAAGCAGAGTAAGAATAAAGGAGGAGATTTAGTGGGAGAAAAGTTTTTCACAAAATCCTATTTCAGCTACCCATGCTGACAGTATCTCTGTGAAATACTAGCCAGGAGAGAATGCAGGGCCCCACAGGGAACTCAGGTTTAGAATCTGACACCAAAGTCCTGCATCCCCCTGTCCTGTCATATCCCAACCACTGAATCTCACTGGGGTTTACATCCTTCATCTATTCATCTATGACCTAGGGACACTGGTCCTTTAAGAGGAGTTGGGCTGGGGGAGGGGGGAAATGACCTGATAATTACCTGCCTATGACCTTCCCTCACTTCCAGCCTTGACAGAAAAATGGGGACAAGAATCAAAGTGCCTAACCACAACTCAGGAACCTACAAAGACAGCACATTTTAAGATTCATCCCACCCTCTGGTGGAGCTCCTCTTCTAAAATCAGTACAAAATACACTAAAAAAAAAAAAAAAAAAAAAAAAAAAGATTTTTGCAGAGATAAGATAAAACTCTAAATCATGAAGTCAGATTATTAGAGCCATCTATAATTGTGATCTAGCTTTTTTGCCATTAGAGGTTTAATCTTACTTCCTAGAGGTATTGTGCTGCATTTTTCCGAGGGAAGATTAATACTGTTCAAAGTTGGTTCTGATCACTGACACAGCATAAGCCACATGTTTATAAGGGTTTTATGTCAGAATGAAGTCAAAGATGACAAAGCTTTCCATGTTGTTGAGAGCCATGAACTAACAAGCCTTTTTAAATTGCATTTTCTCTTTATTCTTTTCCTATTTTCAAACTTTCAAAAATAGCCCCAAAATTATATTTTAAAAATCTCCTTTTGAAATATTTTGTTTATTAATTTTTTTATTAAAATCATAATTCCCACTGGTACATCTAATTTCAGTTCATTTTCCATTATGCTATAATCGCATTGATTTAATCATATGTGACCTTTTTTTCAGGAATAATATTTCCATGTAAGTTTTATCATATAGTATTTCACTATTGCAAAGTTCTAGAATATGCAGTAATAAATTTGCAAGTTATCTAGCAGAGGCACAAAAAGCAATACTTGAGTTTTCTCCTTTCGAAATTGAGTACAGCAGTCCCCCCTTATCCCTGGTTTCACTTTCCACGGTTTCAGCTAACTGTAGTCAATGGCAGCCCAAAACAGTAAATGGAAAATGTAAGAAAATAATTCCTACGTTTTAATTATGTGCAGTTTTGAGTACTTCACATCATCTCATTATGTAGGCACCGTGTCATGTTACATCACCAGATATTTTAAGAGAAAGATACACTACATTCATGTAACTTATTACAGTATATTGTTAAATAATTACCGTTTTTAATTAATTTTATTGTGCCATATTTTTACATTAAACTTTATCTTGGTATGTATGTATGTATGGGAAAAACATAGCACATATAGGGTATGGTATCGCCGGTTTCAGGTATCCACTGGGAGGTCTTGAAACGTATCCCCTGCAGATAGGGGAGGACTACTGTATCAGTAAATATTACCAATAGTTGCTTATTTAATTTTTGTGGATGCTTCCTGATTACATGTATTTGATTTCAATGATTTAAAGTATTAAGCATTTCAACTGTTTTCTTGTGTTCTTTTAGCACAATTGCTATTAAATTTTACATGGCACATGTTTACAATAAATTACTTTTTGCTCATTAGATTGTTTTTACACTAGCCTTGAGAAGACAAAAATATTCCTGATTAAATAAACATTTTCTATAACACTGATAGAAGCCAATCAAGTCAACTCAATTATAGAAATAAAGCAGCATAAGTCACATATTTAGGGAATGAAAACTGAAGCCCTTTACAATCTTCAAATGGGGTAAGAGGTTTTAAACTAGATAATGTTTACATAAATTGTGTTTGTTTATTTTTTAAATATATTTTATTGATTTTTTTTTTTTTTTTTTACATAGAGGAAGGGAGAGGAATAGAGAGTTAGAAACATCAATGAGACAAAAATATCGATCAGCTGCCTCCTGCATACTCCCTACTGGGGATGTGCCGGCAACCAAGGTACATGCCCTTGACTAGAATCAAATCTGTGACCCTTAAGTCTGCAAGCCAATGCTCTATCCACTAAGCCAAATCGGTTAAGGCTAATTGTGTTTATTTTTCTTCTTGCTTTCTAACTATTGAGGTTCTAAGGGACTAATAAAGACTGTCAAAATTTTATAGGGTTCAAATTTTAGAAGAAAAACAGCCCTGGAATATGGAGTTTAATCATCTCATTTTAGTGAGGAGGAAATCTAAGCATAGAGGACTTAGGGCAGCTCCCAGAAAAGAGCCCTGACCAAGGTACCACAGCCCCAGAGCAGCCTCAGGGCAGGGAATGCACATGAGAAAAGCGCTCTGTAACCAAGCACATAGAAAAGAAATAGCACCTCAGGCTCTGCATTTACCCTGATGAAATTTTCCCTCGCTGTACATGGTCTGTGGCCGAGTAAGTGGTAAGGTGAATGGACCTGAAGGAGGAAAGAAAAATGCTTGTTCTCCTGAACATAATGAGCAGGATTTAAAGCTATGGAAAAACAGTAACAAGACACTGCAGTTGCACCCAATTCTACTCCGAAATGGTGGCTCACTTTGCAGGCGGGTGAGTTATTCAGTCACACAGTGTGAATGCAATATTCTTGGGAATTCAAAGGGTCCAAATTTGAGAAGAGCCAAATGGTCGAGAAAGAAAAATAGAATTTTAAGAGTTACTACTACTGGTGCTTGTGATAGAAAATGGTTTCAAAAAAAGTTTAGGCAGCTTAAAAGCAGAAAATATGTATGACATAGAAAGAAGTGAAAACTTAAATTATTTTTTAAATAGGCAATACCCTCTTAGCAAAATGTCAAAGAAAATGATTTGGTATGGAAAATCATAAATGTGTAAATAGCTGTAGTTATAACTGGTCTGTCAAACCCAGTTTTAATATTTCTAGTCACATAAATAAATGATTATGTACCTAACTACACAGAAGGGAGACACTGGATATTTCTCTATGCAAATATTAATATATGACTGCCATTACTAATCAGAGTATTTTCCTAGCAAAACGATGTCTGTTTGGCAATTCCAGGCTACGAATGATATTATATATAAGAGTGGCTGAAACACTAAATAAAATTTTGTGGAATAGATTATTTCAATTATATCAATCATCAAAAGTATAGCAAATAAATGCATATTTTTCTTTATTTGGCATTCTATTTTAGTGGACAATATTACAAACCAATGACTTTTGAAGGACTTTTCTCCTCAACTGGCTTAACAATGGATAGGAAAAAGGATTTCACTATTTAACAAACCCGTAATTAGGGCTGTGTCTAGATTTTGTCTTGAACCATTACTACAAGTACAAAGAAATCCCCAAGTATTTGGAATACATTCCATAAACAAATTCTAAAAATATACTTCAAAATGATAACAATTTCTATATAGTTGACCTAAAATATCTGTTTCCCCATCACTTTATTCCTATTATGAAATAACAAATTGGTTTAGATGTTATAAAACTGAACTTTCATGACCTCTGAAGTCATAATAATTAACACTTTTGTTCATCTCAAAAGTATCACCACTAAAAGATCCACTTTCTTGTCGGCCCCTAGTATGTAAACACCCCTTCATAATTAAATATTTAGATATCAGAAAAACAGGAATTCAAACCAAAGAAAATACCAAGACCCTTCAAATTCATACATTCAACAACTGTTTTAACTCAGTAAGATATGCATTGGGAATAAAAATAACCCTGAGATAGTTGATCATGTTATAATTAGTTATAAACTTATAAGAGATTTGATTAAATGGACCAAAGATATGAGGAGGGGCAAAGCAGAGAAATCATAAAAGAGTTAAAAACCCAACCAAAAGAACACTGAAGCCTATTCTCACATGATCTCTTTTGGCTCATCACAACTACGCATAACGATATCCCTACAATTTTTATTATGTAGCCTCAAGATCTCTCCACTTTAAATACCTGCCTCTTATGAATTCTTCCTGAATGACGCTATCTCCCCGTCATAATAACAAATGTATTTATAAAAATAAGTTTTCTACTATTATTTTTGCCAGCGCAACCTACTTCCTGTATATCCTATGCTGATACTAGCAAAATGTATCTTTGCCAAAAAAAAAAAAAAAAAAAGAAAGTCTCTAAAAGTTAATAAATGGCATACTAATACACACACAGAAAATGTATTGAAGGAGAGGGAAGCCTATTATAGCAAGAATGAGAACACAGTGTTCATTCCGAATTTAGGAGGATTATATCCAAATGAAGACCAGCAATTCAGCATGCTGCAGAATGGAAAGACTCAATAAGCCCACTTAATAGTATTTGCACACACAGTGCTGAGCAACCTGGGAACAGAATAAGTGACAATAAATTATATTAACAGATAAAAAGAAATGCCATATCAATAGTGAGCTGCACACCTCTGATATGTTATCATGTTGAAATATATTTTAAAAATTTGTTTATGGAATGTATTCCAAATACTTGGGGAAAACATAAAAGAGTTTCATCAAAATGGCCAGAGTGATTATCCAAAAACTGGTAGAAGAAATGTAATAAGACATAAAAAATAACCATTATTTCAAAATACTGAGAAAAAAGTTCAAGTTTAAGAAGCAGAATTTTTCACTGAAAGCTTGCTTGTAATAGTATTCTTCAGACCCTTATATTTTTGCAAAAAAAAAAAAAAATTAATCAGAATGTGGTATGTCAATGCAAGTTTGTTTAGATATGAGAAAAATTAAGCTATGAGACCCCACCCCTATCATAAGAACCACTCACTTGTCCAGACTTTGAGTTTAGCATTGACCTAGGAAGAGTATAAATGTACCATAACCTCCGATAAAAAAAAAAATTTAAAATGCTTTATTTTGTGTATGTCTGTGACTGAAAGAGAAGATGAAGTCAATACCTAGGTATTTGTTCAATTCCATTCAACCTTTATTACGCAGACTCTCTGATAAGTAGTTACCCTGACCCCTCAGATTTTTATGGGCTTATCTCTGATAGTTCAGTTGAAAATTCAAGTCATTTTCTTCATTTCTGTTATTGAATCTCTATTCCTCTGTGTTCTAGAATGTAACCAGCTATAGTTGGGAACCATCCTAGTCTCCAATTGGCCTACCTAATTGGAGCTTCATTCTGTGCCTTTTCTGTTTCTAAGAATCAAATGTTCTGCTAATTTCTTTCCCAGAAGCACTGAAGCACCTAAATTTGGAACATTCAAAAAATAATAATTGCTTTTGATACTTATATATCTATGTCATCATCCTTTTAAGCCAAATCACATGCTATGCAGACCTACATAACCCTATAAAACTCCTGGCTCATCTACACATCTCTCCTCCATTGCCCAGCCTTCCCCGTGTGCAAACCCACTGCAGCGCACATGCCTTCCACCTGCAGGGAGAGATGACGGGACCGGCAGGGTTCATGCTATGCTTTGCCTGAGGAATGCCTTTAAAAATGACCTTTAAATAGGAGAGAAGGGAATGGGGAGTTAGTTCTTAAAGAGTACAGAGTATCAGGGGGGAAGATAAGTTCTGAGGGTGGGGTGGTGGTGATGCTTGCACACCAATGTGAGCACACTTAATGCCATAGACTGTACACATAAAAATGACTTTAACTGTAAAAATGTGCTGTATAAAATAACCACAATTTAAAAATAGGAAAAAAAATCTTTATAAGACTGAGTTTCAAACACTCTCTTTTTTAATAATGTTAATTTGACCACTTCTTGATTTGAAAAGTATATGTAGAAATGAATTTTTTGTTGTTGTTGTTAATCCTCAACTGAGGATATTTTTTCCATTAGATTTTTTAGACAGAATGGAAGGGAGGGGGAGAGAGAGAAACATTGATGCAAGAGAGACACATCAACTGGTTGCCTACTGAATGTGCCCAGGGATCCAGCCAGCAATGAAGGTATGTGCCCTTGACCATGGAAATGAATCCAAAACCCTTCAGTCAGCAGGAATAGGCTCTAACCACTAAACCAAACCAAACCAGCTAAGGTGAAAAGTTTTTGTTGTTGCTTTACAATGAAAAGATAGAAACTTAGGAAACACAAAAATTCTTCAACCAGACCAAAATGGGATGATTTTAAAATGCATTGGTGTTTCCTCAGAGCCAAAGGCAGAGATAGTGCTTATACACTGCACATATGCACGGGTTTGACTGCCAATCTGATGGCACAGGTAGTGCTGCCAAAGAAACCTTTGTCTGCTGCCCCTCACCCTGGATTCTCTCTCCCAACTGTATAAAACTTTAATTCTCAGCAGTTCAATGTTTCCAGAACCTAGTCACATTTCCATTTTCTTGAATGTCACGGTGTAGCCCTCAGATATCTAAGGACATAGTAGCTCATGCCAAGCAGTCTGTAACTAGAGCTGTGTAGTGAGAAAGCCAGGTGTACTTTTATATGAAAGGAAAATCTTAGCCCTTTTCCAACCACTTTTGACCACTCCACTTTAAAGGTTAAGCATGGAGTGTAAACCTCTCACCTTTCATTTTTTCCTTCCTAAAGAGCTGGTGTAGGTAAGAGAGCCTGACATTTTCCAGGACTGAATCTGCCCCTCTCATCTCCTTGGTTGTCGCCCTATATAGGTAGCAGGCATATGGGGAAAGTACAGAATTGGGTCCTGGACAAAAGGTCAGCAACCTTAGGCCTCAGCCTCACACCACTTACCCTACACCAGAGAATTCTATTTGGTGTATTCAGACAAAAGCCACATTAACAATAAAGGATGTTTTACCTTTCTTTGCTGTGGATTCCTGTGTACACATCTTATCAAGGAAAACGGAGAGCTAAACCAAGACAGGATTCTAAAACCCCTGGTGCTTTATTGTACCTAGTGCCCCAACAGAAACTTCTAAGAACATAAGTAACATTTCTACCTCCTTCCCAATGTCCAAATTTAAAGTTACAGGCTTGCCGAAACCGGTTTGGCTCAATGGATAGAGCATCGGCTTGGGGACTGAAGGGTCCCGGGTTCGATTCCAGTCAAGGGCATGTACCTTGGTTGCAGGCATAGCCCCAGTAGGGGGTGTGCAAGAGGCAGCTGATCGATGACTCTCTCTCATCGATGTATCTAACTCTCTCTCTCCCTTCCTCTCTGTAAAAATCAATAAAATATATTTAAAGTTACAGGCTTTTTATAAAATCATGATTTCCCAAAGTCATACAGCCTGCCTTCCAAAAAAACATATTACTTTTAGCATATTAACCTAATGTGTTATTTAAAAAGAAAAAAAAAAGGCAGTATTTAACAGAACCATTCTATGAAAGGGAAAGGGAGAAGTCTTTCATAAATGGGAATGTGGTAGCTTAAATCTTATTAGAGAATCTTACTTTAAATCTAATTGCTTCACAATGATGTTGGGCCACTGACACTTGAACAAGGAAGCATTAACATCTTAGTAGAGAAGCATCTTTACAGGAACTGAAATATCCCTTACTGTAAAGTATCCAAGTTTATTAATTAAAAAAGCTTTAGTTTAAATGCTTCCTGAAAATGTCAGACATTAAAATTTACTGCTCAAAAGATGTATATTAAAAAGGTGACTATCTACAACCCAAAGGCAGAGCCCTCGCTAGATTCCAACCCTGCTAGCACCTTGATCTTGGACTTCCAGTCTTCAGGACTGTAGGAAAATAAATTTGCTTTTTATTTAAATAAAAATTAAAAAACAAAACATATATCAACAAGCCAAAGCAGAACAGAAAATGAAACACTAAACAGAACAACACTTTTGACATCTAAAATACCTACTAACTGAGATTCTCTGGTGAATGTCAAAATTCTTAATCTTTACAATTTTTAATGAATCATATTCCTATTCTTTAGACTATTTTACTTGATGCCAGAAACATCAAGTTTATACATTAAGTAATTATCTGAATTTCTGAAAGTGTCAAATCCCTTATCCTGAATTAAAATAACAGAAAATCATCTAATAAAAATCTCATTTTACAATAAGCAAATTAAAGTGGAAAGAGACTAAGAGTCTAACAAGCAGGCATCAAGATTCTGGACTCCTGCTCTGCTATTCCACTCTGGACATTTTACCATCCTGGCTATTAAGAGCCTACCTAGCTCATCAGTAGAAACTGCAAATATGAGAACTGAATGGAATTAAAGGCAGGGTGACTAAGACTAAGATTCATGCAACCTAGCAGAGAAAGTAAACCAGGAAATAATTGGAGATGGTATCTGCAGATTCTTTCCTTTCCTGAGATTTTCCCCATAGTCTTGCCATTTCGGGATCAATGACATTTTATTTCCTCTGGGGAACAAATAACACTTAGAATAAGAGGTCATTCCTCAACACTGAGAGAGAGAGAGTGTGTAGGTGTGTGTTTGTGTGTGTGTGTATGTAATAGAGAAATATGCTAATTAAATGGGTCGACTGGACAGGAGGAGGTTGTGAGCGCAGTGTCAGGGGTGGCAGCAGGGGCCTCTGTGTGCCTGTGCTGGGGCAGGGCCTATCAGCAGCAGCCAAGGCTGCTTCAAGGGCCAGAGAGGGAGGCAGGGCCTGACTGGCAGCAGCCACAGCTGCTGTGGAGCCTGGAGCAAGGCAAGGCCAGACCGGAGATTCAAGGGTGGGCAGCACCACACGATTTCAAATCACAGGCTGGGCTCCTAGTAAAATTATATTTCTGTTAATATCTATAGTGAGAAAAGCCTTGAAAACTATGTGGTCCAAATATAAGAGCAGGGTTCTACCAAAAGGAAAAAAAATAATGCATTCACCAAAGTTTCCTTTAACTAAAGACAACAGAAATGGATCCTATCCTCAGCAGTGAAAAGATGCAAAATATAAGGTAAGAACAAAACCGTAGGCACAGAAAGAGGAAGAAGCTTTTCTTGGGTCAAGGGAACATTTGTAGAGTATCAGAGGAGACAAGACCAGATTTTAAATGCAACTAAATCCCACAGAGAACAATGGGCTGGAGGAGAAGGGCCTAGGGAGTGAAAGGAGCAGAGGGTTTGCAGCAGAGGGTACTCCCATCAGCTTCCTCTCTTGATCACTGAAAGACCGGCACGCTGGGGTCCTGTACCAACAGTGGGAACTAGGGAAAGGACTGGTGTATGGCATGTTTAGATGCCAAATAACCTACAAGAGTATCTTGCTCTGTTACTGGTAAATGGAGGATGTGCATGTGGTAAAAGGGGCAGTGGACATATTGGACATATTTTTAGAAATATGTGGTATATTATTACATTAGACTTTTCAAATGATTGGAAAATTCACATTGTCTATAAATCCCTTGAAATTCTAGTAGAAAAATATCAATATGATCAGCAAGTATTAGACTCCAAATTTTAAAGACTCAGTCAATGAGAAGGGCTGCAAATATACATATAATATATAATTTTATATGAACATACAAATGCCCAAAGTAATGTAACACATAAAACATGCATTTCTGTTGACTCATATAATACTTGACCTCAAATTATCAAATTTAAAATCTTATCCACATATTTAGCCTCTCTCTTTTCTTAATTCCGTAGGTACTCACAGTGCATCCCCAGCTTTTCCCAAGCTGTTGCTTCTAAGCCTGAGGAAGATCTATGCAACTTTTCACTTCATCAATTACCTCTCTCCTCACACTTGAACAAACATTCTCCCGGATAACCATTACACAGATCCCCTTCATTACAAATGGGTGTCCCTTTTAATCATTGGCACCATTTGGAATAATTAACTATCAAATGTATTGCTTTCTGAATGCAGTTTACTGGATTAATGGGACCCTGTGTATGTAATATACTTGACAAAAATGTCTTTCACTGTGGAAAGCTAAGGTCATTTCTAAGCCGTGACTGTTTTAAAATAAAACAAATGACTCACATATCTTGCTACAATTTTCAAGATACATTTATGTTGACAAGGCAAAGTCACCTTTTTACTTTCCTGTTAAACAATACACATATAAATATATATAAAGATTTTTTAAAAAGAGTAAACATACTATTCCAGCTAATTGTTCTTTTATTCTATAATTATCCTAATTGAAACGGAAATTAATTTTTAAACTTTATTGTCAAATAATTCAAACAACATAGAAGTACACTACAAAGTAAAGGTTCCTTTAACATGTCACAACTAACATTCCCCTAAGAAAACGACTGGTAAGAATAGTTACTGGTGCCCTGGTCAGTGTTTCTAGTGATTGGAGTGTTGGCCTGCACAATGAAGGGTCCCAGGTTCGATTCCCATTCAAGGGCACATACCTGGATTGCAGGTTCACTCCCTGCCCTGGTCAGGGTGCCTGTGGGAGGCAACCAATCGATACGTCTCTTTCACATTGATGTCTCTTTCTCTCTCTCCCTGCCTCCCTTCCCTTCCTTACCTTGTCTCCTCCCTACTTCCCCCACTACCCCCTCTCTCTCTCTTCTGAAAAGCAATGGGAAAAATATCCTCGGGTGAGAACTAACTAAAAATAAAGAAGATAAAAGTCTACTAAAGCAAATGCTTTATTAAAACAAAATTTTAAAAAACAAAACTTAAAAAAAAAATTATAAAAATTAAAATGAACTCATATTTAGTAGATATGTAACTGAGACTAAAAAACTGAACTCCGCAAGACCTTGCATATCACTACCTATTGGTAGTTTCAAGACTGTAAACTGGCTTCTGGATTCTAGGCCATTCTCACCATTTTCAGGCAAAGAACACTCCAGGGCATGGTAAGAAATGGATCTGCAATAGTTATCAGTATGGAGCTCCCACCAAGAGCTCCTTTGCTACTATAGGCAATCTTAAATTGTTTCACTCATTCACTTATTCATTCATTCACTCAATCAGAAGCCACTGATGATATTAACGGAAGACCACTAAAAAGTAAAACATTATCCCTATCATTAAAAAATTTCAATTGATGCTAAAACCGGTTTGGCTCAGTGGTAGAGCGTCGGTCTGCGGACTGAAAGGTCCCAGGTTCGATTCCGGTCAGGGGCATGTACGGTGGTTGCAGGCACATCCCCCGTAGGGGGTGTGCAAGAGGCAGCTATTCGATGTTTCTCTCTCATTGACGTTTCTAGCTCTCTCTCTCTCTCCCTTTCTCTCTGTAAAAAATCAATAAAATATATCTATTTTTTTAAATTTCAATTGAAATTGGAATAAGATGTACAGAAATAAAATTATACTATCTATATAAAGTAAAAAGTTTTAGAGAATTCAAGTATCTCTTGATATCTAATCAAAAGCCCAGCAAGAGTTCACTGAAAAATTAGTAAATTTTTGAATGACTAAAAGAAATGAGGCCAGAAAAATGCCACAAAAAAAGGACAACTGAATATATAGGATTTAGCTTATGAATTCCTTTTATCTCATGATTTAATCAAGAATAGGGCTATTTATGTAGAATCTGTGTAAAAACAAATATTTACAAAAGTTAGAATCCCGGTTTTGCCTCTAATATTATACCTGTGTACTGCTGTAAACACCAGTCAATTCGCCCATGCTCAGTTTACCCTTTCTGTAAAAACAAAGAGTAAAAGCTACTCTATAGGCTATCATGAGAATAAAGTAAGAAAATGTAGTACACTGTAGGAGTTAATTACATTTAAATAAATAATCATTCCCTTCAAAGTGTTTTCTTTGTCCTTAATATTTGAGGAATGTTTTCTAAGGTCCTGGAGCCATCCTCTCATGCATTTAGTCTTCTATCAGACCCTTTTTTTTTCACCCAAGTTTCAGGCCTTTTTTCGGTTAAAGCCATCTGTTTGAGCCTCACTGAGATTGGAGACCAGCAGGTTTCGGGGGGCAATATTATGTACTCAATAATTAGGAAAGGTCCTGCATTGTTGGACATCTTCTGGTGCTGTCTGTAAAATTCTGAGCTACATATTTCAATGTACTCAATGTTTCTGTAGGAAAGAGAGCTGAGCATGCTCTAGTGAAAGCACTTACCACTCCAGGTGCCAAGTACACTTTGTGTAGCTCAAACTGTGAGGCACATGTGTTGTTTAAAAAATAAACTTGGGTCCTCACCAGTGTGCTTAGTTGATTAGAAAGTTGTCCCATATACCAAAAAGTAGCAGGTTCAATTCCCAGTCAGGGTACATACCTAGATTGTTGGTTTTATCTCTGGTGGGGGGTATTGACAGAAGGCAACCTATATTTCTCTCTTACACCTCCCTCCCTCTCTCCCTCCCTCCCTTCCTCCCTTTATCCTTCACCACCCCTCCCCCCTTCACTTCCTTCTCCTCCTCTTTTCTCTCTAAACATCAATAACATGTATACTGTAGTGAGGATATTTTTTAAAGTTAAAAAATAATAGTAAACTTGCATGTGATATTTTAACTTGCTACTAAAAAACATAAATTAGACTCAGATTCTAATGGAAGGATGAAGAAGAGTACTTTAACAGAAGTTTGGGTCATGGCAGCATTTTTTCCATATCAACCCCAAATGTCTTTGGTATTAAATAAGCAAAAGGAGGTTAAGAAAGAATTACTGTATTCTTAGACAGTAGGATACTTCTTTTCACTGTTTAGTTTCTAACTTCTGAAAGATTCTAGTGCATTGATGCAATTACAAAACAATCCTTACATCTCATTTGACCTCTTTGCTGCTATAAGTATGCAATGGATGTCTTCGGGGACAGACTTGACATATCCAGTACCTATCTCAAAGGGAAAGAATTTATTGAAAAACTTGAGGCCCAGTACACAAAATTCGTGCACTCAGGGGAGTACCTCAGCCCAGCCTTGCCCTCTCTCAGTACAGGAGCCCCCAGGAGCAGTGGGACATCCTTAGAGCTGCTGCGGAGGCAGGAGAGTGTCTGCCAATGCAGCTGCAGTTGCCAGCCAGGAGCCTGGCTTCTGGCTGAGCAGCACTCCCCCTGGGGGAGCACACTGACCACCAGAGGGCAGCTCCTGTGCTGAGAGTCTGCCCTCTGGTAGTCATTTCACATCATAGCAAGCAGTTGAGCACTCTTAGCATATCATTAGCATATTACATTTTGGTTGAATGGCCAACAGGTCAACCAGACACTTAGTATATTAGGCATTTATTATATAGGATGATCTGTACTTTCTTGTGAATTTTCCTAATCTCATGATTCATTTCAGAACGTAGATATTTATTTAAGTAGAACCTTGGAAATCAAGACTGATAAAGTGACTTCTCCCTTTTCCTTTAACAATTTTGTGAATCAAATATTTACATAAGTATCTAGATAACTTTGCCATTTTAAACATTATGCTTCAAACATGCTAGTTTACTAGAATTTTTATACCAGACACAACTTATTCAACATTTATTATGTGTCATGCATTCCTGTAATTGGTTTAATTGTAGGTTATGTGACTTCATTATAAGCTTTGGAAGAAATATTGCTGTCTCAGTTTTAAGGAAGGAGAATCTGAGTCTAAACATCCTGACAGTAAGCAATGTGCCTAAGGTCATTAGCTGGTTTTTAGGAGAGTTAGAATTCAAATAAAGATCTTCCTCATGACATAAACTTTCCATGTTTGCTTTTCCTATTTTGGTTTTGGAGCACTCAATACAGTGCTAAGCATTTAGATGCTACTCAGTTGAGTTTCATTTTCTTTGAAAACTTAATTTTAATATTGTATGAGACTTGCTTCTATTATTACATTCTTTCTTTCACACAACACATAACAATATTCTTTCTCCTTTTAAGTCTTAATGTCTTTCTCCATTCTTCATTTCTACCCCTCTATCACATGACTATTAAATTGGATGATGTATTTTAAAAATTAAACAAAATGATGCTTGTTAGAATGAGGCTCAACATAAAAATTATGATCAATAAAAGCAAGAAACCTTCTTCTCCCCTGCCCACCTCTGCTGAGTACAAGACCTCCTTCTTTAACCCTGCTTAGAGTAATTCCAGTCTCCCTTCACATTTCGTTCCACTATCGGTCTTGTTTCTACTATCTGCACAGGAAGAGTAAGTGAAAACTGAAAGATTGAAGACCAATGCAGAAATTTCCAAATAATGCCAAACACACTTGCTGGTTAATTCATTGGCAAAAATAACTTCTTTTTTTTTAACTATATTTACATTTGGTGGTAACTTCTGGCCCCACCAAAAATAGATATAAATATATAATTAATATACACATATATACATAAAGCAATAATTACTTGAATACATTTTCTGTAGGATATAAGGGAAAAGTTGAGTAAAAAAAAAAAACACACATAAATCCAAAGGGCATGAGCTTCAGTCATTTCCAGTCTTATTCTGCACAAGGCAGTTGAAGAACAAGAGGGTTTAGTTCAAGAATTGTCACCACACATTAACTCCTAGTGCATCTCCAAGACTCCAAGATTCACAACAAACCAATCCTCACAGGGAAGCAGATTCTTAACAATGGAATTTGCAGAGCAGACTTAAGAGATTTATTTGGCTTCTACTGGCAATCATGCTTTGAATGGAATGTAACTTTTTAGTAGTTTATTTAAGTATGTCTATTTATTTATTAATGATGAATTGAATCAAAAACAACTGTTTAACACACACACACATATATAAATAAATACATACATAAATACATAAATAAATAAATAAATAAATAAATAAATAAATAAATAAAATAAATGCCTAAGTGACCGTTACTACAAACAACCAAATGACTGGTCGACCAGTCGCTATGATGCACAATGACCACCAGGGGGAAGATGCTCAACATAGGAGCTGTCCCCTGGTAGTTAGTGCACTCCCACAGCCAACCTTCCTTGGTGGGCCAACCTACTGAGGTCCCTCCCCCAGGCCAATCAGTGGGCCCCGATTGTCCCAATAGGGACTGGGTGAGATGGTCTCAATCAGCCCAGATCACTGGCCAGGCCGAGGGACCCCACCTGTGCACGAAGCTGGCCAGTCTCCAGCCTTGTAACACTGCTGCCACCACCACCACCACTCCTCAAATCTGATGGGCAGCAATGCAGCAACATCATCTGCATCCCCATGTCCTAACCAAGCAGGCATTTCAATAGCGTGCCAATTTTCCCTCTGCCCCTCTCATTATTTCTGCAGGATTAACGTTCTTCCTCCTCCCTACTATCAAAAAGCATATCCATCCTTCAAAAAAAAAAACTCTGTTTATGTGAAGCATTTGCAAATAGTCCAGACCTCAAATCTCATCTCCTGCCATTCTTCCTCTCACATAATATGCTCAAGCCATCCTGAACTTCTTATGGGCCTCATATTGAACATTTTTTCCAGACTGGGGAATTTCCTACATGTGGAAATCTAATTCCTCGATTCCTTGCCTGGCAAAGTCCTACTTCTCCTTTGAGTCTCCACTTAAATGCCATGGCCTCCAAAATGGCCCACGCCCACCCTCTCCAATCCAGGTCCTATCATCAGACCTTGATCATGTCACTAATGTCATGGCATACTAAAAACTACTTAGTTTTCTCTGACTATACAAATGTGTTTACTACCTTCTCCATTTAAAAATATACTACACAAAGGCAGGAATTATATCTGTCTTGCTCAGCACTGTATGCCAGGAGCGAGGACAGTGCCTTTCATCAGAGAGACATCCAATATTAATTGTTCCCAGGCTACTGGTGCTCAGCTGGCTGGTCAACATTGGCTGCATAACTTGCCATGAGTGACAATAACTAAAACCGGAGCCTTTGCTTACTGATGGCAGATAACTGCAGCCCTCGGCATAGTATTAAGAAGTAGCTAGCCTTGAGGTTGTGTGATTTCTATATCCAATATTACTCACTGACAGAAAAAAGCCACAAGATCACTAAGACTTAAGCACTGAATACAATGGGGATTACAGAACTCTAAGATGTACGGTAGTCCTTAAGCACAGAGCTGCTGGACTGGGAGACAAGGAAAACCAACTCTGCAGAGGAACATTGATCTTACAGAAAACATGTGAAAACCAGTGCCAAGAGGTCAGTGAATATTCCTGTTCTGTTTCCTTCAGAACTAAGGGTTAATGTATGAGTATTGTTTAGAATTATGAAATAATTTTATTGGAAAAAATTAAAAACCTATAAATTAAAATTTTAAAAACAAGCTCTCAACATTAAAAATATGTTTATATTAAAAATGAAAAATAATACTCTGGCTTATTATTTAACAAGTTTATATTAAGTATGCAAGTATTATAGAAATCTGTCTCCATAAGGCACATGAAAAAGTAAGAAAAGATTTACCAATGATTAATAAGTATCTCAATTATGTCAAGTGATAGTTCTACTGGCAATGATTTTTAAGTCTACTGTGCTCAGCCTTAAAATTTGTCATCTATTAAATGACAAATGATGGCTATAGTTCCTTCCTACTAACGTTATAATTCTATGCTTATTTAACATTTTTTTCTATTTTTTTACTTCTGTTACAAAATGCAAAGCATGTGATCCTTGTGTTATCCTTTCAGCTAAAATAGGTTAAAAACAAGTATTTATATAACATTTTACACTTTACAAAGCACAGCTTCCAATTGGGAAATCACATTATGAATTATTAATAAAAGAGAAAATTATGAGGAAAAAGGCCTCATTAACACTTAATATTGTTCCTTACTCTGTCATTTCTTTTTTTTTAAAAAGAGGATTTGATATCCATGCTCAATTTATAGCATGTGAAATAACATATCTACAACAATCAATTCAAAAAGCCCGTAATGAATATATATAGTTTATTTTAATTAGCATATAAAAAACAAATGATGGAAAAGCATCTAGGTCATCATTTAAAAGCACTTACAGATAGACATAAAGAGAAAAAACATACTGCTGATGAGTACTAGCCCATGCTTATTTTAACAGCTATTGTATAAAATATTTTAATTTGGATATCCTTGAAATTGCTGTTATCTAAAAAAACTTAAGTACATGATGGACATGTTTAAAAACAAACAAAAAACAAAACAAAAAAAAACAAAAAACACCTATACCAATTACACCAGACACAACTTTTAAATAATGTGTAATATAAAATAAGGTAATTCAGAAATCGGGTACAATAGGAAAAAAAAATTAGAAATTGCGAAATGAAACTGATGATGAAGTGTGGAGTTGCACCAGGGGTCAACAATACTGTGTCTATTATTCAGCTGAAACACAGAATTTGCCTTTACAAACCATTTTAATGTTAAATCAAGGACTGTCAATCAGCACCATTTGTTTGTAATCCCTCATCAGAACCCATTGCCTCAGTCTGAACATTCACTGGAAAGAATGCAGAGAGCATATCTGCAACCACTTAACCTTCATCAACCAACATTCATGCATGCTCATTAACTTTTTTTTTCTTCCCACTTTTGAGCATGACACAGCTCAAACCGGAATAATAACTCACTGCTAATTGTTCAAGACAACAGCTGGACAGGCAGAGTGCAAAGGTGAAAACTCTCATAGATTATGGGATGCAGTAATGCATTACAATTAGTATAAAAAGCAATATGCTCATGTTCAATAGTTTAAAAAAAAAAAGTTAAGGAATTATTCTTAGAAAAAACAGCAACCTCCTCTAACTTAGCTCTGCATAGCCCACTGCTGGATTCTCTTAACACTTTATTATTTTCAAATAAACCGTAACAACCATTGATCCCAGTGACTGTCCCATTTCATGGGTGGAAGCAATAATTTTGATGTAGTATGGTCATACATAATCTAAATTTATTATCTAATTTAAAACTACCAAGTGGGAGTGGAAAGTTCCACATCTTTCTAATAATAACTGATTTCTATTAAATCTTATAAGATTATTGATTATTCAAAAAGCAGTATTGAATGCTATGCTTTCAGTGACATAAATTAATATCATTAAAGAAACCTGAAATACCTACAAAAAAGAAATACTGAATATGGAAAGGAACTTTGAGAACATCCAGTCCACTCATAACATATCTGACAGCTAACTCTACTTCTTTGCCATAATGCAATACAAATAAAATGAAATTAACATGATAATAATAATAGTTGCCATTTATGATGCAATTTGAATTGGATGTCATACTAGGCTTTCATTCAAAAGACATTGTCTCTCAATAGTTTTGTTAAGTAGCTATTAACCCTCTTTTATAGAATAGAAAATTGAAGTTAACCTGAAAAAGATCGAAAATTAATCCAAAGTAAAAAAAAAAAACATAGACAGAATTCCCACCAGGCAGTCTAATTCCAATACTAAAGCTTTACATTATTAATTTCTGCATCAGAATCTTGCTTCCATTTACATTATTTAACTCCAACATTTTGGTTGCACAATTATTTGACTCGATATAATTAGTCATGAAAGGTGTTTACGCCAAGATAAAGCACTTAAAAGTACACATTATTCTTCATGTCCAAGAAGCCTATTCATAATACTCATAAAATCTCTAGTCCCTGTACTACAGAGTCCCTTTGACACCTTCCCCCACACACCTTTTTTTTTAAATATATTTTATTGATTTTTTACAGAGAGGAAGGGAGAGGGATAAAGAGCTAGAAACATCGATGAGAGAGAAACATCAACCAGCTGCCTCTTGCACAACCCCCACAAGGGAGGTGCCCACAACCAATGTACATGCCCTTGTCCGGAATCTGGGACCTTTCAGTTCACAGACTGACGCTCTATCAACTGAGCCGAACCGGTTTTGGCCCCCACACACCTTTATTTCTCCCACTATCCAGCTTAGATTTCCTGATTTAACTTCTAAGGGGGGGTCCCTACTACACCCTTTCTCTGTCTCGCTTATTTGGCCTTTAGTCACAAATTTCTTGGAGGTGGATCACCAAACCTGAGTAAATCCAATGGTCCATTTTGCCAGTCCTACTTTAGATTAGTGATCATTGTTGTAGGAAATCACATAGCCCTCTTAGGGATCCACTATGATTTAATAATATAATCTGAAATAAAATCTCCTTAATATAACCCAGGAGTCAGCAAACTATAACCTAATGGGCTATTTCTGGTCTGCCCAGGATTTTGTAAACAAAGTATTATTGGAACACTAGCATGTAATAGAGTCTGTGGCTCTTTTGCATATAACAGCACAGCTCAGCTAAGTAGCTATGACAGAAGCTATATGGCCCAAAACATTAAAATATTTACTATTTGGGCCTTTACAGAAAAGCTATGCCAGTCTATGATATATGTAACTTATTATAGGGATTCATAACAATATCACAAATCAACTGGATAAAAATAAAATGCATTTATCTTTAGCCTAAAATCTAGACACAAGCCTAATTCACGATATAAACCTCAACCATCTTGTGCTCTGCAATTCTTTCTAAAGTCCACCAGCTAAATCTGTTTGCTTATACTTTTTACTTTTCTAGTTTAAATCAACAGATTTTAAAATATGTCTAATAGTTGCAATATAATGACTACATGTAATAATATATGCTCGTCAAGATATTATAAAAGCTATTTAACAGCATGTCAAACATGTATGAAAATAATAAGAAACTACACTGAATATGTAGGGTTACTAACACAGTTAGTAAAACATGAATGTTGAAAAGATAAAAGAAAATATAGCCATATCCTGTAATGAATTCAAGTAAGATACAAGTGTTATTTTTTCTTTCATCCATTTTCTAAACTTTAACATAATTATTTTAGAATAAGTAATTTATGGTAGTTTAAATAATTAAGTGAACGATCTTTACATAATTTTAATAAGTAATAGTTTAAACATAAGTAATAGTTTATGTTTACTTCATTCATTACCCACACATATACACAGTTGAACAATGCGGGGATTAAACATGCTGACCACCAACCCCTACCACGCAGTTGAAAAAAATCTGCATTTAACTTTTGACTCCCCAAAAAGTTAACTACATTCAATCCTCGGTATCCCCAGAAAATTGGTTCCAGGACCTCCCCCGTAAAGATATAAAAATCTGTGATTGCCTACAGCTCTCGTATTAAATAGCATAGAGCACAAGGTAAATAGCCATCCAACTATAACCATAGATTTCCATCTGTGGGTAGAAAATACTGTTTCCCATACGAGGTTACTTGAATCCTTGGATGAGAAATCCAATGATACAAAGAGCCAACTGTAACTTTATCGGAAAAAAATCTATGTGTACATGGACCCATGCAGATTAATCCCAGGTTGTTCAGGAGTCAGCTGTAATTCTTTATGGTTATAGTAAGAATAACCCAAATACATTAATCTTTCATGTAAAATTGCAAGCTTCCCAATCATAATTGCAAGCTTTGAACTCTATATCACCATTCATTCAATAAATTTGTTATATGATCTGTATCCTGAGGTTTCTCTAATTGATTATAGCCTTTATTAGTCACTATAAGAAGAGGAATAACCTACTTAATTTTCATTGCTTTATTTAATCAAATCTTTATGAAAGGATAGTTTTTAATAAACTTTAAACTTTTTAGAGCATAGCCTGGGCCGGCATGGCTCAGTGGTTGTGCATTAACCTATGTTCCAGGAGGCCATAGTTTGATTCCTGTTAAGGGCTCATGCCTGGGTTGCAGGCTCAATTCCCTGTACAGGAGGCAGCCAAACCGATCAATGATTCTCCCTCATCATTAATGATTCTATTTCTAGCTCCCTCTCTGAAATCAGTAACTATATATATATATATATATATATAGTTACTGATTGTGTGTACATATATATATATTACTGATTTCGTTTGTTTTGCATATATATATTTAATTTCATTTGTTTTGCATATATATATATATATATATATATATATATATATATATATGCAAAACAAAAGAATTAAATGATGGCATGGATATAAAATAATTGGAACACTGTACATTGCTGCTGAGAATGTAAAGTAATCCAGCTGTTGTGGAAAACAGTTTGGCAGTTCCTCAAAAAGCTAACCATAGAAATACCATTATCACACAGGAATTGCACTCCTATGCCCAAAAGAATTGAAAAGAGGTATTCAAATCAATGCATATTCACACATGCTCATAGCCACACTTCCCAATCACCAAAAGTAAGAAACAGCCCAAATGTTTATGAAAAGAAGAATGGGTAAACAAATTATGGTGTATATTATTTCCTATATGCAAGGGAATAGTACTCATCCATTAAAAATAATGCAGTATTGATACATGTTACAATGTAGATGATGCTCAAAAATACTGTGCTGCCCTAGCCTTGGCTCAGAGGATAGAGTGTCCACATGCAGATTGAAGGGTCCCATGTTTGAATCTGGTCAAGGGTACATGCCTGGACTGTGGGCTCAATCCCCAATTGGGGGTGTGCAGTAGGCAGCCAATCAATGATTCTCTCTCATCATTGATGTTTCAAGCTCTCCCTCTCCCTTCCTCTCTAAAATCAATAAAAATATATTTTAAAAATATATATTGCTAGTGAAAGGGGGCAGATACAAAAGTTCATACATTGCATGAATATACTTATATTGAACATCCAGAATAAATTCATAGTTACAGAAAACAGATTAGTGGTTGCCAATTGGGGGGAAGGGATATTGAGGAGAAACTGATAATGGGCACCAGGTTGTGTTCTTTTTAGTTTGGACTAGTGAAAATGTTTTGGAATAAGATAGAGGTGGTGGTTGCACAATACTGTAAATATACTAAATGCCAATGGGTTATAAACTTTTAAATGGTTAATTTTATATAATATGAATTTCAGCTCCATTCTTACACACACACACACACACACACACACACACACACACACACATACACAATCAATACCAAAAAAATGAGCAATTTTCAAGGGAAAAAAATTATAAAATGTGTTATAAATTAAATCCTAAGTTGTTCCTGCTTCGCAGATGTAAATTAAAGATCCATCCCACAATAACAGAGAATTTACCTAAACTCTTTCCTCTTTACATTAATTTCATTAAAACAGAATACAATGTTAGTGCAAAAAATTAAAAGCTATCATGACTACATTATAAATTTTTCAAAAGCCTCCTAATATTTAAATAAAAAAAGGGGGATAGTAGAAAAATATCATGTAAGGAAAAATATCCTATAAGTAAATTATATCTAGAAAATTTGTACTTTACAAAATTAACTTTCAATTGTAATGCTAATAACAAGACACCCATGTAAAACATACATGGTATCAAAAAAAGCCAAAGGAAAATGGGTTGGGCAAGAAAAATAAAAAGGGTTGCCAACGCAAATTTATAGAAAAGATTACTTTATTAACTTTTGGTCGAAAATATGTTCATATTTTTTCAGAAAAAAAACTCTGAGACAATGTGAATTCATGCAACAGAGAGGAATTGATAGGATTGCTCCAACCAAGAAGAAAGAAGAGAAACAGTACAAAGATGGAAGCCGCTGACGACGCCTTGCCATACTAGCAGTCAGCAGCTGTGCAACACTGCAGGTTGCCCAGGACCGAACCAGAAAGGGTCAGACATGCATTACCAGCATTTGTCCACTATCCAGAACTGAAATATCATTGCTGACATGTACAAATAAGGAACTGCCTGACATTGAAATTGGGACTCAAAAGAACTGTTGGCCCAGAAAGATACTCACTATAGACTGATTCATTTGCCTCTCAGCATAACCATTACTGCTTGTCTCATTTTGGGTTCTTATAAGTGTATTTCTAGTATCAAATGATCTCACTCATCTAGAGGAAGTGATGAACAACATAGACTTATCAAGAACAGACCCAGAAACAAGGAAGCATCGATCTGACTGTCGGGCCTCAGAGGGAAGGTAGGGGAAAGTGGGGATAAGGGAGAAAATCAACCAAAGGACTTCTGTATATCCATATGAGCCGAACCAGTGGTCATGGACAACAGGGAGGTGGGGGCATGTGTAGGGAGGGGTTTGGAATGTGAATGGGGGAATGAGGACAAATATGTGACACTGTAATCAATAAATTAAAAATTAAAAAACAGAATACAATGAATTATTTTATAATCTACACTGTGAACTTACACATTCTCTATCCCCTTCATTATTCTCTGATTTTTTTTTTTTTAACCTAATTTACAAAAGTGCCTGTTACTCAGAGTTCAAGTCATCAGTGGCCAAGTTAATTGGACTGTAAATCATTTAAATATTCTCTCTTTCCAAAATTTCTATTTATTGTAAATGAAGAAAAAGACAGTTTGCAGGAGGAGGCTGAAATTATTACATTTTCGCTTTAAAGGAATGAAAATGCATTCATTTACTTAGCAAACACTAATTTGGTGCCCCCTATGTGGCAGGCATTCTTCTAGGTCAGTAGTCGGCAAACTCATTAGTCGGCAGAGCCAAATATCAATGATTGAAATTATTTTGAGAGCCAAATTTTTAAACAAACTTCTTCTAATGCCACTTCTTCAAAATAGACTTGCCCAGGCCATGGTATTTTGTGGAAGAGCCATACTCAAGGGGCCAAAGAGCCGCATATGGCTCGTGAGACACAGTCTGCCGACCATGGTTCTAGGATCTTGGGATACCACAGGAAATGAAACAAAGATCTCTCTCCTAAGAGTTTAAATTCTAAAGGGGGCAAAGAGAGAAAAAGAAACATCAGCTTCTTACCAATAAACTTAATGCATTTTGAAAACCAGGAAGAAAAAAAAAACATTATCTAGTAAATAAGTGATAAACAAAATTTTAGGTGATAAGTATGAAAGAAAAAACAACAACAAGGTAGGGAGGACTGGGACTGGGATGTGGGTGGGAAGCATGGAAAATGTGTCAGTATTAAATTGGGAGGGTAAGTTTAGTGGCCTCACTGAGAAGGCAACATGTGAGTCAGGACTTGTGGTGGTGAGTGCCTTTAACAAGCAGATATCTAAAATATGAATATGCCAGAATCAAGACAGGAAGAGACCTGGCATATTGAAGGTATATTGGAGGTATATCATGGAAGCTCTCCAGTGTGGCTGAAGTGAAAGAACTGGGGGAAGGTAGGAAGAGACGAAGTTAAGAGAGCAGAGAAGCAGGAACCAGAGGGGTTTCCTAAGGCTTTGGCATTCCCCCAGGAGAAAGAGAGAAAGGGCTCAACCATGTGAAAGCAGAAGAGACAACTGTAGAGATCCAACACAGAACCCAGGCAAGCTCCCGGATGCCTCACCAACTGAAAGACATATTGTCAATAAGGTGGCAGCAGCCTGGCCAGTGTGGGTCAGTGGTTAAGCATAGTCTTACGAACCATGAGGTCAGGGTTCCATTCCCTATCAGGGTTCTATTCCCTAATTGCAGGCTTGATCCCCAGTGTGGGGTATGCAAGAGGCAGCCAATCAATGATTTTCTCTCTCATCATGGATGTTGCTATATCTTTCTCCCTCCCTTCCTCTCTGAAATCAATAAACACATATTTTAATAAATAAAGGAATGAATGAATAAATGTATCAATCTTAAAGCCTGGTATTCAAGCTTAAAAAATATAAAATAGTAAGGTGGCAGCTTACATAAGGAATTTTCCTAGGAGAAAAAGAATGGGTAGGAACAAATGAAAACATTCAGAGTAAGTGAAGACACAGAGAGAGGCAAGAAATGCACAGGCAAATTTAGTGAAAAGGTCACTAAAATGTCATCTGTAGAACAGAAAAATAATAACAATTCAGGTAGAAATGCAAGTTGGATCTGGCTGCAGAGGCTATAGAAGAGGGTCCTTTTTCTCTGTATTCCTTTAGAATGTGCATACATATGGGATATGCTAAATGTGAAATTTGTAGAGATGATAAATCTTTAGACAGATAACATTACTATCATAAAAAAGAGAGAATAGGGGGAAATATAGAGGGTATTTAAAAAGAAACAATTTGGAGAATGTGTAATGAAATAGCTGATAGCTTTTAAAGTTTAAATCAAAATAGATATCATTGCATTACACAGGTAGTCAGGGTAGCTGATAAGGTGTTTTCCATACCAATGCACATGGACTTCCACTAAGGCACCCTCCCTCTCATCCCCATCCCTCCCCCTTTTCTCTAGTGTCCCCACTGGAGACTGGAAGCAAAACAAGGTATGAGGAAAGAAGCGAGCTCTGTCTGACTGTTAATGATGCAGCCTTGAAAGCCAGATTTGCAACTACTCTGAGCCTTAGCCTCATCCCATTAAAATGGGACAAGGCAGGCACTCATTTTCCCCTTTCCTGTGTACTATAATAGTAAGTCTGCTACTTTCTCCCATTTCTTTTTTTTCTTTTTTTTTTTTTCTTCCTCCCTAGCAGCTCCTCTGGCCTTATTACAACCCTTATATAATCAAGAATAATGAGAAATTTTGATTTATTGAGGTTGTAGGCTATGCATGTTCATCAAGAACACATTCACAAAAATAGCTTTTTGATGAAGTACATCTCAGAGATACAAAAATAGGCATGGGTGATCATGTTTTCTTCTCCGCACTCAACAACCCTGCCAAGTTAGAGAGATGCTAAGAAAAATGAAATAGCAAACCAATGATCAGTCAATTTTAGATTAGCTGGTTTATGCAATAATATTCTTTCATATTATACACGTGTATATATAGTTACATATATAGGTACATATAAACTCCATTACAAAAGTCTTTTACCACCCAGAAGCTGACACAAACTGCTCTTTTGCTTGCTACTGATATTGAAAACTGCTAAATCTCATAAAGCAGGTACAAGTAATGAAAATACAAATGATTGGTCGATTTAAACAATTCATATTCACTTTTATACAGATAGATAACATTTTTAATGAAGTAAATAAAGGGGGTAATTTTAAAGCAGAACAACTTAAAAGCTCTAAAGACTAATATCCCTCATTTAAAAATAAATACAATTAGTTATTTTTCAACTCTTTTGGGTTAAATCTTATGCTATGGGAGCAGAGAGCCAAACTGCCCCACTGTGAACTGTGAAACCCAGAAAAATAATTGGTTCTCTAATTGAAAAAGAAAAGAAAATTAAAGAAGGGAGAAGAGCCCTGCTTCAGGAAGGACTAGTCTAAGGCAATATGATAACAAAAGAGCAGACTGTCAAATAACAAAGAGCCAACAATTTAATTAAAATAAATTGCTTATTTTGTGTGAAATGAAGTTGTATTTGATCTTTTGATAAATGTGATTTCCCTCAGTGATGAAGTTTTTCCAATTAAAATAAACTTTTTCTATATATTTTAAATTATCCAGTAAAATATGCAATTATAATTTTTCCAGGTTATAATGAAATTATACAATATATTCATATCCATTTGTAGATGCATATTAAGTTTTGAGTAATAGTTGAACCAGAAAAAGGCCTCTCTTCCTAAAGCTGCTATCAATAAAAATATTTTTCAGATGAAAATATGTTTTTTAAAACATCATAAAACAAGAGTAACAATCTGTATTTTAAAATAAAAATATAAAATTTTAAGGTAAGGAAATTGTTACGTTTTTTTCAATAGGTAATGTAGAAACAGTTATCTCCCAAAAGTTAATAACATATAAAATATAATAATACATTTTGCATGCATATAAGCGTATCCAATAGACACAGACACTAGTGGTGGGGAGGGTTTCAGGGAAGAGTGGCAGAGGAGGCCGGGGGGAGGCCAATAGGGAAAAAGGAGATATATGTATTATAATTTGTAATACTTTAAACAATAAATAAAATAATAAAATAAAAATATAATACATTTGTTTTCCTAAATTAGAACCAGTCTCTCTTTTTTTTCTTAAAATAGGCAGTTACAAGTAAAAGTCAAGAACCAAATTTTTTTTAAATGCTAATGGTTCTTTACCCTAGGTTTTTGCAAGTTATTTCTGGTTTGGAAAAAACAAAAAAGACTATATAAGGTTGAAAATATGTAGAGAAGCCCAGACCAATGTGGCTCAGTTTGTTGGAGCATTGTCCTGTACATTAAAAGGTTAAGGGTTCAATTAGCCAGTCAGGGCACACACCTTGGTTTCGGTTTGGTCCAGGTTGTGGCATGTACAAGAGGCAGCTAATCTGTCTGTCTCTGTCTCTCTCTCCTTTCCTTTCTCTAAACCAATGAACAAATAATGAATTATTAACAAGAACAGTAAGGTTCTATAAAGGACTGAATAAACTCTTGAAGATCCCTCTCAAATCATTAGCCCAATGCTCAAAAACTGAATCACACCACACACAAAAAGCAAAATTAAACTGTTCAGTTTTAAATTTTATAAAGTTACAAAATGGTCGGGAAGCAGCTCTATTAATAATTCATAAACTGGAAAGGAAAAAAATTATGAGAAAAAAAAAACTTTTTAAAGGAAGAAATAAACCCAAACAGGTTGTTACATTTATTACTGATTCAATAGCTCTCTCTACGGGAACTTAATAAATCATTTCACAGTTAAGATATACACAAATATAAAAGAGAAAAGATATACAGAATAATATTATATTATTATTTTCTAAAGTGACTGGTACAGACCAGTGTTACATCATAAGTGACTATTAACAGGTCAGTTAACACCACAGTTTCATGGTTTAAAAGGCTTCATTTGTAACCAAGCTAGAGGAAGGTCATTGAACTTGTAATGACTGGGGAAGATTTAGAGATGACACACCAAACTTTACAAGTGGAAATAAGCCTGCATTTTCAAATTTTAAGTTCAGCTAAAATTTCCTGAGCAACTACAATGAACTGGGCACTGCAAAAGAGGTTTTAAAATATTCATTCTATAATTCTCACACTAAACTTGTGAGGTGGGTGTTATCTCCCTGTTTTACGAAGGAAAAATGTACAGCTGTAAAATCCAGGGTCAAGTACTTGTAGGGTGGACTCCGCAGTCCCTCCCTTCTCTCATACACTCCACAGCATGGTGTCAGGATTTACAGCTCAAATACTTACCGAAGTGAATAGAAGAACCAAATGATAAAAGATGGTCTTAATAAAATGAGGCAAGTTTTTAAAGCCTTTAACATAAATTGTGTGATGAGAGTGAACTGCTATAGGGTAGTGGTAAGGTGGCAGGAGATGAGAGGAAAATTATTTTAAATCAAAGAAGAGCACTTTAAATTAAACATAATAGGATTTCTTTTAATCAGGGAAGCAGTGTAGCATAGCAGAAGGAACTATATAGCTTTAGACTCACATCTGTATTCCATTCAGAATGGTGGCTCTTTTTAGCCAAACTTCTCTTGAAAAGTATAACTTGTTCTTACATATAAAATGGATTTAGTATTTTCCTTGGTTCTTTCACAGAGTTGGTTTGGGGAACAAATAAAAGTATATAAGTGAAGGAATCGTTACTGCTTAACAAAAGACAATTATTAGTAGTACTATTGTTTTATTATTGTCTAATTTAAAAGTTTCACACTTGTCCAAATTCTATATATACTTTGATTAACAAATGCATTATAGTAGCTATTACAGTGGATTTTAAAAAAATGGATGTCCTGATATTGAAGCCACCATATAATTTCTTCTAAGTTGAATGAAATATCTCATTACAAATAATATATTGACCCCTGAAGTTATAATTAAACACATACACACACACACACACAAACGAGGTTAGCAAAAGTAGGTTTACAATTGTGAGTATGCAAAAACAGTTAATAAAGCTATTGTAATAATTATAATCTGCAGTTATTTTCCCTACGAACAACTCTAAACCCACCTTTGCCCATCCTGTATGTGAACAGGCGGCAGTTGAGGCCAGGCCCAGGCCCCTGACCTCCCTCACTCCTACCGCTACATGAATCAGAAAGGCCACAGCAGGGTTCATTGCCATGGACCCTATTGGTAGTCGGAGAAGTGGATCCCTTCTCAGGATAATTTTAAAATGCAAACTACATAGGATTTCAAAGGAAGCAAATGATACTCAAGTACAGCTATCAAAATGCACTGAACACTAGTTATGAACATGTAACATGCATGAATGGCAACCAAGAAGATGAACTGCTGAAGTCTCCCTTCAGGAATGAGCATGGAGTGCCCTTATCTGACAAACTCCAAGCTATTAGCACCCTCTGGGCTTTGGAGCCCAGGCCCATTCTTCTTAGCAGCCTCCTGCCAGGGATTGAGCATGGTTCAGAGAGGCTAGCCTGGGGCTCCTCTAGGAATTATCTGCTCCAGAGCTCCCTCCAAGCTGGGGTGGCTGAGAACGTGTCAGGTGTTCATCATGGCCTAAGGTTCCTCCTGCCCAGTCCCACTTCCCCCATTCTACTTTTCACATGCAGCCCTCCCCCACCCCTAAAAGCCTTTTGCACTCTGACAGATCAGCATCCTAGAGGACCCAACTAAGAAAATATGCTTCTTTACCAATGTATTAAATATCAAAATCTAACTGCAGGTCTAATAAGTACTCTAATTTGGATATACATATGTATCTGAAATGATTCTAATAGGATATAAATGATACATATGAACTTTACAGGTAAAAATGGCATAGGCACTGCTGTGCTTGTTGCTTATATTTATACTAGAGACCTGATGCATGAAATTCATGCAAGAGGCTTGGCCCTCACAGCCCTGGCTTCGTCCAGAAGGTTGTCCGGAATGATATCTGGAAGGTCATTCAGCTGTCTGTCTAATTAGCATATTATGCTTTTATTACTATAGATTTATAATTGAAGAAAATGTTAAGTTTCAATTAGAGGTGAGTGAAAGTGATGATGTTATATTTGTTTTTTTCCTCCCTAAGGTGTCTGGCTTCAAAATAGCCATTCTTTCCACACACACAGATGTGCTTAGACAAACCAGAGCTGTGATAACCAAAGGTCTCCTACATGTTGTTCTTCTCAGACGCCATGAAATATATGTGAAATCTTACGCTAAATGAACAGAACATCTCACAAGGTATAAGATTATATGCCTAACTGATTTCATCTTGAGGGACAAAGAATAGCCAGTGTACCCAAACACATGAATATATAATCATCTCAAAATCTAATTTAGAAAATTCAAGGTTTATAAAATATATGATAACATTCTTTTCGTAAAGTTTTTTTTCTGTTACAAAAAAATTTCTTCTATCATTTAATATCAAATTCCTACAGCATATCATCCAGCAAGAAGCCCTCCTATATTTCCTAATTTATCTCCCAGCAGGACCCCACTCCCTATATCACTGACTTCATTTCTTCTAAGCCTAGAAAGTGATGTGTGGGGAGGTGGCTGTAGGGGCAGAGAGGAGTGGAGAAGAGGGAGACACGGGGAAAAGTAAAGAGCCTGATTTACAGATGTCATTTGAAGATTAAAATAGTGCATTTAGAAGGATAAGCCTCATTCATATTTTCAGGTGAATAGTACTGTGTATTAATTATGAGTGGGAGTCTTGAATGATAGAACATAGTACAGACAAGGCCAAAAATAACTGCCTGAAATATGCAAGTGACTTTGAGCAACCATAGAGCAACAAGGAAAGGGCTAAAAGATACAGAAAATAGGAAAAAGGGATAAGACTAAAGATACAGGAAATAGAAAGGAAATCCTGAGCGAAAAGAGTATGCAATAACAATGGAATGGAATGAACTTACAATTTTGTTAAGGGACAACAGGTATAGGTGGCCACTAAAACTGTTAACAGAATTAAAATACCAAAGTGAACTTGTAATATGGACTATTTCTCACTAGCCAAGTGACTCAAGTTGACTCTAGTGCCCTAATAAGCATTCCTCCCTCCAGTGGAAGAAGGAAAAAAGAGAGAGAATAGGAAAGGAAGCTATGTTTATGGGTGCACACAACCCCCAATACATACAAGGTCAATCCTCCTCCCTTTCTGCTTATACCACCTATAGAACACACAAGAAATATACCTATTTACAGGAACTTTCAAAATACCAAAGATACATGGTGTAATCAAGAATGTAACTGAAACATTTTGTGAACTTGAAAGTTGCCTGTGGCTGCAGGCTAAATAAACTCACTTTCTACAGCGTTTCTCTGGGTTCTATTCCAGAATAAAATGCTATTCCTGCAGGAACCCAACACAGAATACAATGTAATTGGTAACAATGAGATACTTTCTAATGATGAGACAAGACATTCCCGACCTGCCTCATAATTTCCTTAAGTCTTTAATTCTTTTGAAATTCAGACATGAACCAAATGATAAATCCCTAGAGAAATTTATAATTCTCCACTGACTTCCTCCCCAATCTTTCAAATTAGTGTTTGTCAAATATCTTTTCAGAAATCTTTAAGATGTTTAAGATAAGTTACATTCGTTTTGGCATTATCTCTTTATTAACATGCATTCCCAAGAAACATAGCTCTCTGTTCAAAATTATCTTGTCCATCTAAATGTAGGCTTGTGAGGTAGTTTAGTTTTTTTATACACTTTTATTCATAAAGAGGAATAAATTGTGTTTCTAATACAAAGCACAATCCTGAATTCAGCCAAGACCCTAGGATAATCTATAGTTTATTCACTCTGTGCCCCAATTCTCTGTCCATTGGACTATGATGTCAGAAATCTCAGCTTGACTTGTTTTTAAGTGTGTTATCCATTAACTGTTTCCATATGCCACAACTGTTCAGCTGAGAAATATTTATAAACCAGTTTATTAGCCCTAACTGGCAAATATGATGCACCTGTTACAAAATGAGATTACTTCAGGAAGCTAACAAACATGCAATCATATTTTCATAATAAATCAGTCTAGCTAAATTAGACTATTCATATACTTTAAACCCTATTAAGATAATAGTTTGTGAATAATGAAAATAATTAATATTAATTTTAGTTGATAAATCCAACACCAATAACCTGTTAGTATACTTTAATCCATTTTCTAATAGCCTGTAAAAATTAACCAACAGATGCTTCCAATCTGGTAAAAAATACACAGGTCATTAGCATCATTTTGATGAAACCAAATGTTCAATACATGAATATTGTGATTAAAAATATCAAAATGATATTATAATGTTCTTTTTATAATCATGTTAATTCTTAACAGAAGCCAAAGACCATAAAATGTGTCATTCTTTCATAAATTCAAAACCAGTCTTTATTGGTGCACTCCTCATTCCTATATTTCAACTAAGACTTTGACTGAGTCACATTGAGACTGTACTAGCAACATGAGAATAGAGCACATGCCTGCCTTTCGCATTACAGTGTCCCAGTGTGCAACACAAGGCCTGACATAAATGGCCACCCAAGAAATATTTGTGGACTTGAATAGTGATGGCAAAATATAGAAAAAAGAAAGGGTGAGATGGATAACTGAAAGGAAAATGAGAAAAAGAAACAGATGATCAGAAAAAATGGCTGCAGGTTATTTTCATAAGAATTTAAAATATGAAAAGCTAAGATGTATCTCAAAACTTTAGAACTGAGAGTTACAAAGAAACCAAAGTGAGATACTTAAATAGCAAAATAAGGCATATATATAGGCCTTGTTTTGCTAATCGAATCTTTCAATATATATATATATTAAGTTAAACTATTTTCACATATATTAAATTTAATTTAATATAAATATAATAAAATCTTTACATATATATTAAAAGATTCAATTGAATCAGGAGCAAATGTTGATTTCACAGAAAAAAGCCTGAGAGAGAGGTTCCTGTACTTTTTAGGGTATGGCACAAGGCACTTTCCCATTAAAGGAATGTTATATATGTCACAGGGAGAATCATCCAAAACACAAAATAAGTAAAATCAAACTGAAAAAAAACAAAGAGGTATAATTAAGAGCAACATGAGTTAAGAGGAAATGTCCAAGCTCTCACCAAGAATATCTTGCAGTATCTATGAGTGGGTGGAGCAGGATGGTATTCTGGGGAGTCAGGCCAGTTTGCAGGAGAAAAACCTCAGCAGAACAAGTTAAGGTGAAGATGGCCCAGTTTAGGGACTGGAACACCACAGGTAAGCAATAGGTGTTATTAGTCCTTCCTTTTCCAACTCTCAGGGCACAAGAACTCTTAAACCCAACCACATTGATCTAAAAGTCCCAGAAACCTAAAGCAGTGATTCCTGTAAGAAAAAAAAACAAGAAAAAAAGAAGAAAAAAAAAGAAAAGAAAAAAAAAACACTATACTTCATAACAAAAAATAAATAATATGTGAGAGAAAATGTCAAGGTTCTCTTTAAATGACTGAAGTCAGTTCCTTTTTCTTCCCCCCTACCTATTTGAAATGTTTAGGAATCACAAGAGACTGGCATCTACCATTTTAAATACCTTGGAAGGAATATCCACCTTTGTAATCAGAAAAATAGCCCTGGTTCTTCTTTTTCTTTTTCCTCATCACCCGAGGATTTGTTTTTATTGGTTTTTAAAGAGAGAGAAAGAGAGAGAAAAACATCAATCAGTTGCCTCCCATATGCACCCTGACCAGGGATCAAACCTGCAACCCAGGTATGTGCCCTTTCCAGGAATCGAACCCACCACCTTTTGGTCCACAGGACAACACTCCACTCAAGTGAGGCAAGGGTTCATCTTTTTTAAATAAATTTATAGATTCTTCATCTGTTTCTCAAACCCGACCAACCCTCCACCCTTCAATCTCTATCCATGAGATTCGTTTGTATTTTTTTAGATTCCACATGAGAGAGATCATTTAGCATATGCCCTAGCAGTCCATCCATATTGTCACACACACACACATACACCAACTGTTCTAAAACCCACTAATCATCAATAACTTGAATCCTTTGTCTTTCCCTGCCAAGTTGTGAAGCAAATCAATGATGAAAATCAACCGGAAGCCAATGCCTCTGCTTTCCCTGCAGGCCATCGAGTGAAAAGCAACTGTATTTCTACCTTGCACTGAACAATAAATGACGAGTGTTAATTTTGAATTCTGCAGAAATTACAAAATTGATTCAAACAAAGTAGCATTTGGAGGCCAGGAGGACTGACAGATGTCAACACTTGGATCTAATGCCTCAGCACTCAGGCCATGAACAGAGGCCACCTGTCCACTCCACCAGCCCTTGCTTTCCAAACACCTTTCTCCAGCCTTCCTTTCTGATCTCTGCTAGAAAATATTGGTCTTTTACAATAAAAGAACCACTAGCCATACCTAAATAAAGCACTCTCAATTGAGGCTCTTCAAATAATGCTTACTAGGAACTATTCTTTCAAATCCAGGCCAAAAACTAGTCACGTTCACAGCTCATCTCCTGTTGGCATTGTGAAATGTTAGCATTGCCCAGGGTTACAACCCTGGGCTTTCCCATCTTTTCTGTTCACTATGGAAATAGCATCCACAGTCACAGGGAAGAGAAGATAGCATTTAAGGTAAAAAATAGGAGTTTAGGCCTCTGCCAGCCTCTAATCAAATGCAAGAGAGACTTAGGGGAGAGGAGACAGCTCGTGCAAAGACAGAGAGAGATGCATGCACCTAATGTTCAGAAAATGCTTGTCACTTCCTCACCTTAACCTTTACAACTAGTGTTAGATTGAGCAAATACATTGGGTTTTTTTTTTTCCAACCTTGAATCTCAAGGCTAAAGTTAGATGACTTAAGAATTTTTTAAAGGTCTAATTATTTCATTTGGGGCTAACACTACAGCTAAATTAAAGACATGCTAACAAGTTTCCCTTTTGAGCCTCATTAATTAAGAAAGTAATCAGAGTAAAGATGAAAAAAGAGAGAGTAGGTGGAAGGCAGTACTATTTAAATAAGCTTTTAGGTACCTCCATTTGCACCTACTAGGAAAGCAAAGGGAAAACTAATCAATTCCAGATTATGAAATCTGAAATTCTGAAGTGTTTTACATGTAAATACACATTTTAACTGCCATATATTTTCCTTGATTGCCTAAAGAGTACACTTATGTTATTCAAGGAAAATTTTGATTCTCCATAATCAAAAGGTAAATTAAGATCAGCTTACTTTACAAGATTTGCTAGGATAAGCTTGCTGAGCAAATTCAAAATATATCATTTTTATTATTTTGGTCAAGACTAATGGTGCTCTAAATACCTGCCAAAGACTTTGGATTTACCATACATTCTAGAAAGCTACCATAATTTATAATTTTTAGTGTATCTAAGACAATTACTCTTAAGAGACTTTCTAATCCACGTTTATATTTTAAAAAGCATTTCAAAGAATTTTTTTTTTTTTTTGTAATCAGCAAACATCCCTTGGTTACTGAGATGATCAGGGTAAAACAGATATAGTAAGCACCTAGCATGGTGCCTACTACACAAAAGGCATTTTATCGATAAGAAACCAAGCCTCCCCATCTCCTTTCAGCACAATAGCTTACCTCCAGCCCTCTCTGTGCATATGTCTATGGACTCCTTTTTGAAAACGAAAGGTAATTTCTGACCTCACATGGAAATGTTATATAATACTTAAAAATGAACTTAACAGTTTCACTGGGTATCAGCCCGGAGACAAATTCTATTGGGTCCATGAAACTGGATGAAATAAATTCAATTTTCAGACAAGAGTAATACCTAAATATAATTTTTTAAAGGCACACTGAATAAGTAAAAGCTATCACAAAACAATTTGAAAAATAAATTATATTACTTTTAATGAGTTCTTATAACCTACTCATTTACTTCTGTTTCACACTTTAAAAGCATTCATTAAAATTGATATTTCTATCTCATGTGACTAATAATAATTGAACTATGTGACAGTCACTGTAACATTAAATATTAAAATCTGACTAGAGGAAAGCTAAGATTTTGTTTTTGTTTTTACTATTCCTGATTGACAAAAATAAATTCTCATGCTAAAAGAACCTCTGAAAATATCCTTCTTCATGAAAATCAAATTTAGAACATCTTCAAAACAGATATTATATAGAAAATTTAAGTTCTATATTAATAATCTGCATTTTAAATTACTCCTTTGATATTCTAATAAAATTTTATTTTTAATCATTTCATTCATTAATCATTTATTTCCCCATTAATAAGGTAACAGTATATATATACATATATGTATATGTACATATATATTAAGATATATATATGTACATATACATATATATATATTAAAATAATGCTTTCTAGTTAATATATAAAAAGTGGCAGAGTTACTAGTAAAATATTAAAATCCTACATAATAAAGAGGTAACATGGAAATTGATTGTCACGCCCTTGCACAAGATGGCCACCATAAGACAGCCAGCAGAGGAGGGCAGTTGGGGGTGACCAGGCTGGTAGGAGAGGGCAGTTTGGGGGGACCAGGTCTGCAGAGGAGATCAGTTAGGGGGGACCAGGCCTATAGGGGAGGGCAGTTGGTGGCAACTGGCAATCAGGCCAGCAGGGGAGCAGTTAGGTGTTAATTAGGCTGGCAGGGGAGTGGTTAGAGGGTGATCAGGCTGACTGGCAGAAGCAGTTAGGGGCAATCAGGAAGGAAGGCAGGCAGACAAGCAGTTGGGAGCCACCAGTCCTGGATTGTGAGAGGGATGTCCAACTACCCATTTAGGTCCAATCCCACAAGGTTCGGGCTTAAACCAGCAGTAGGATATTCCCCAAGGTGTCCCAGATTGGAGAGGGTGCAGGCTGGGCTGAGGGACACCCAACCCTGCAAGTACACAAATTTCGTGCACCGGGTCTTCAGTAACATATAATCATAATGTAAAACTTACCTTTTTGTTGGCAACAAAATGTATTCTCAAGTTTACAAAGCAAATCCACATTTTCATACTTATTTTCATTTGCCTTTATCCAGAAACAGTTTTCAGTCATTTCATGAGGTCTGATCTGCAATCAGAGAAGACTGATTCATAAATAATTGGGTGTTTCATCTGTCCCAGCCCAATCATTACATTCAGACCCACAGTCCCATTGCTGCCAGCCAATGTTGAGGAATGTAATCCTGTGTAATTTTTCTCCAAACTGTGTTCAATGAAATATGAGTTCTGATGGAAGATAAGCCTTTGTGAGAGGAAAAAATTGGGGGATTGAAGAAGAATGAAACAAAGTTTGTTTCTTCTCAATTACTCTTGTTGAGACTTTAATTATGCTCATGTGCACTATGACTCAAGTGCAGGACACGGTACCCAGCATGTCCTCGGGCTATGTGACCAACTAACATCAATTCCCACCAAAATTTTAAACCAGAAAGCCTTTGTCAAGAGCAAAGAAATTTGTTTCAACACCTAAAAAAAAAAAAAATCTTGTTTATTTAAAATCACTTTTAATGGAGTTCCTACTGGAAATTATATAGAAGTAAAAACAAAAGTAATTTTAATCTAGGTAAGAGTATATTTTCTTCCATATATTTATTTATTTACTTACTTACCTTTAACCAATTCAATCTTCTCATGCTGATTTCAGGTTTAAATTCTTTCTTTGGTTTTAACCCAAATGGCAGGGTTGGTGGAAGAGAGTTTCCTCCACTGAGAAATCCCAGGGGAGGTGGTGGAGGCACAGGACCACCAAATGGCAGGGGTGCTCCTGGGAGTGGAGGAGGCGGCGGAGGAGGTGGTGGAGGAGGTGGTGCCACGGGAGGAGGAAGTGCTGGGGGCCCAGTTCCCTTTTCTTGTGATAGGAGCAAAGAAGCCTTTGTATCAGCTGGCAAGGCACCAAACTAGACAGAAAAATAAAAATGAAATAAATAAGTAACATGACTAAGCTCTCTATAGAACACGTAAAAGTACACTTCCCTTAAAAATAATGTATTATTGCAAGTCTCAGTTGATAGGACATCATCCTGTGTAAAGAAGGGTTGCTGGTTTAATTCCCAATCAGGGCACATACCTGGATTTCGGGTTCAATCCTCAGTTGGAGCACATACAGAAGGCAACTGATCAATGTTTCTGTTTCACTGCAATGTTCCTTTCTCTCTCTCTCTCTCTCTCTCTCTCTCTCTCTCTCAAGTATATCCTCAAGTGCTCAAATGAGGATTCAAAATAATAACAATGACAATAATAATAATAATGTATTATTTTAAGCCAAAAATATGTAAATATCTTAAATTTCATATCACAAATTTCATATAACTTAACCTAATAATTCTAGTGAAGTTTTTTCCAGTTTAAGAATATAAATTATAGCCGGGACCGGTTTGGCTCAATGGATAGAGCGTCGGCTTGGGGACTGAAGGGCCCCAGGTTCGATTCCGGTGAAGGGCAAGTACCTTGGTTGCGGGCATATCCCCAGTGGGGGGTGTGCAAGAGGCAGCTGATCAATGACTCTCTCTCATTGATGTTTCTAACTCTCTAGCCCTCTCCCTTCCTCTCTGTACAAAAATCAATAAAATATATTTTTTTTAAAAAGAATATAAATTATAGCTTTTGTTTTCATAAAAGTGTAATTAAAAGAAATAGTATTCCCCTTTTTGAGGTAGTTTGACCATCAGATGGAAATACCCAGGTGGGAAATGGGTACATGGGTCTGAAGATTTGAAATCAGCAGTTTCAAGGTGCTGGGTGAGGCCATGAAGTAGAAAAGTTTAACTAGAGTTGCACAGAGTATGTAGCATGAATAAAGTTCTGTGCATAGAATTCTATACAACACTAGCATTTAAATAAGAAAAAGACCCAGAAAAAAGTTAACTAGTATTGTCATATCTTGCCTTTGCCCTTGGGGAAATCTGAAATTCTCAATAAGACCTCCAAAGACATGCCATCATCTGAAACACGTCAAGTGACTTTCATTTACATTCTGCGTATATGCAAACCTCATTGCAATTTCAGGGCCTGGGCACACATTGTTCCTTCCACCTGGAACATCCTCTTTACCTGCCCATATCCTACCTTTAATTTTAGCAACACATTTCTTCCTCAAAAAAGCCTTATCTGACCACTCATTTCACACTGATAGCATGCTGTACTTCTCCTTGACAGCTCTTTCTGAAGTGTTTCCTAACTTCTAAGGAATCATTAGCATGTATTGCTTTGGTAGATTATTACTCTATGAAGAAAGTGACTTTCCCCAGCACCTAATGTTGTGACTGACAGAGCAGCAAGGAAAAATGAAGAGTGAAATAAAGACAAATGTGTCCACTAGTCACTTTTGTCCTAATGTTTCTATGGAATGGGAAGAATTTAATAGATGCACTATATTTTGATTGGAATAAAGATATGGGTTCATAAATTATTTTTTGTGATATGATTATTCTCGTAAAATTACTAACTTCACTCCTGAGCCACACACACACACACACACACACACACACACACACACATATATATATATATATATATATATATATATATATATATATATATATATAATTACACTGCAAATGGTAAACATTTAATAAATGTTAATAAATCATTTAAAAAGTTTTATGGCATAGTTATGAAAAAGAGTTGTATAAAAGTCTGAAATTGACACCTGAGATCAGAGAAAAAGTGTCATAAAAATTAAAAACAAAAAACAAAGAACATGTCTTACTGAAAGGTGAGCCATAAAGAAGAATTACTTTAGTGGGATCTTGGATAGTATTTACTGTCCTTTGAATGTTAAGAATGTAAGTATATTATACTCACACTTATGTTAATAGCTAACTAAAATATTCATTTTGTAGTTAGCTATTAATATCTTAAAACAAAGATATGGTTGAATTTCTGCTCTAGAATTGAATATACTGTTCATGAGGCAGGACACTATGACTATCCTGCTCACTATTATATCCCAAACATCTAAAATTGCTTGGTTATTAAGTGACTAAATGATTGAAATAAAAAATAATAGGACATTCATAACCTTAAAATCAGCACAGATTTTATCAAAGAGAAGCATGTGAAGACAAATGCATAAATTTCATGAGAAATACACACTAATCCAAAGGAAGAATTTGTCATTTGTTTTTCAAAAATGAATATGGTAGCCAATATTATATCTTTAATTCCAGGTATTTTTCATGATAGCCGTAAAAACAGGTCATCATTGTCCATAATTTTATATAATACAGGACTTAATCTCAATTTCAAAATGTAAATTTATTTCCATTTTATATAAAAGCACATGCAGTGATAACATATCTAAACATGATGAATATATTTTATACAAACTGGATTCTAAATTTAGAGTATATTTATCAGTAACTCTTCAACTGGGAGAAATTAAAAAGCAGAGGAAGTCTTTAAATGTATTATTAGCTAGAGCGGGAAAAACTAGTCATAAATATTTCAGCCATTGTCTATAACTGTATATGAAATAAAATATACAACCAAATATTTCTTTTAATATGATAAACAGGGAGCCATCTGAGAAGTATGAGAAAGTTCAATAAACTGTTGTCCTTTTTTATGCACTAAAGAAAAAAAATAATTGAGAATAACTTATTTGTAGATAGAAGTTTTTAATTTTTACTTCTCACCGAGAATACTGACTTGAGGGATAGGAAGAGGGGGAAGGGGAGGGAGGGAGAGGGAGAGTTACAGGAGCAGAAAGAAACCACCATTGAATGCCTCCCATAACTGCCCCAGCCCAGGACAGAACCTGCAACCCTTTGGTGTACAAAATGACACTCCAACCAACTCCAGCCAGGGTTGGAGCTTTAAGGTTTTTTTTAATTGAACATTAAAAAATAGCTCTTCCTTAGGGTATCTTCGGACAGCTTCTGTAACAAACTATCCACTAAGTATTCAAAAGAAAAAAAATTGCCAATAACATAGGAAGTAGAATACCAATATACAAAATAGTATATCTGAGACTATTTTAGTATAACCATAAATGAGGATAAAATGATATTAATTGTTCATCATCCTATATATAAATCTCCACGACGAAATTTACCCATGAATATTCTATCTCCCCATCTTCATCCATTTAAGATAAGTAGAGGATGATTTTCTTGCTATCTAAAAGGTTTTATGTGTAGAGTGTGTGTATGAGTTATCTGCTTCACAATCCAGATTTGCTATCCTTTTTTTTTTCTTTTTTTTTTGTCATGTTTTAAATCTGTTTACTTTTGGAAATTGAAAAATTATCAGAAAATGTTCTCATTCAGCTAGAGGTTATCTTTCACTGCAAGATACCCGTAAGCTTAAGGTTTTGAAAAATACGTAACTTGAGCAATAATTTCCTGTAGTAGGATAAAGATCAGTGATGAATGACAAATCTAAGATGAAAAGACTTTCTTACCCTTAGTGTTTAATTACTTAGGAAATGTGACATTACGAAAACCAAATGAAACATAAGGAAGCAGACTGGTTAGTGACAGTTTAGACATCCTTAAAAAAGCAAATTGAAAAGAGTAGAAAAATAAATTTTCTAAATATACATACATACATATAAAAATACTATGAAAACATACAAGTGAAATTAAAGATTTTAATGCTGTGAAGATATGGCATGACCTTTGCGCCCCTGGTGAGCTTTTAATGCTGAATTCCTCTGGATAGATGGTATTTTACCTGAGACTTGAAAGCTTGTAACTCTGCTTGAAGCTCATTAATCTCTGCCTCTTTTTTCTGCAATTGAGCCTGAGTTTCTTGGTGGTCGGTAAACTCTTTTTCAAACTGAAAAAAAAAAAAAAAAAAAAATGAGAGATGAAAATAAAAAGCACTTTTTTTTTTTAACAGAAATATAACTCTAAACATGTCAGAACAACATAAATTTTTATGAAAGTAATGGTAGATTTTTCCTTGTCATCCACAGCCTTTCTTGAAGTTCTACCAAAATCATTTGCAAGGCAGCAGACAAAGCCAGGTATAGAGTCTGTGACCTTCTCTCAGCAGAGGAAACTGGCCCATAGTTATTTGCAACCCTGTCTTTTTTCTTCAAAGTCCCTAAATTTCACTGTGATTTTGTGCAAAAATATAGAGAGCAAACCATTGTACTGAGTTTCCTGACCCTACCTGCAAAAATGTATACTTAAAATTTACCTAAAGTTTATCAAAAAGTCTTTAAAAATTCCCATTTTAATATTTTTGTTTATGAATAAATAACTCTTATTATATAAATGCATCAATTACTTAGTTTTTTCTTACAGCATCAAGAGATTTAAGGATCCTGATGAAGGCTCTAAACTTCCACCATTTAAGAAAACAAAGTCTGTTTTACAATATTTATCATTAATCTGTTGGAGATTAATCTTTGGGAGATTAAGGATGAATTAATCTTTCAAAGTCCCTAGTGGGAGAAAGATAAATGGTAAAATTTGGCAAATCCAATGAGTTTTTAAGTTTATATAGCCACTCATCGTAAGTTCATCTTGCATTCAAATATCTTACTATCATTATGACTAAAACACCTCTCCTAATAGAGGTAAATTTAAATATGGTATTGTCTCATAATCAGAAACAAGTATTTGACACTTCTTTTTAAAAAATGGGGAGGGGGGCCGAGACCGATTTGGCTCAATGGATAGAACATCGGCTTGGGGACTGAAGGGTCCCGGGTTCGATTCCGGTCAAGGGCATGTACCTTGGTTGCGGGCATATCCCCAGTAGGGGGTGTGCAAGAGGCAGCTGATCGATGACTCTCTCTCATCGATGTTTCTAACTCTCTATTTCTCTCCCTTCCTCTCTGTACAAAATCAATAAAATATTTTTTTTTAAATGGGGAGGGGGATGCCAATCAGTTAAAAATAATGCTACTGTTTCACAAATGTAGCCTGAAACTTTAAAATATAGTCGTACCTCAATAAGGAAAATGACAATACAGAACTCCACAGTTAACAAAGAGCTGCATGAATTCTGAGCTTAACAGAGCCATTTACTAGTCCCTCGTCAGACAGACAGGAAGTAAAAGATGTGAGATTAAAGCCAGATTGTCGCTTTAAAGTTTGAGTTATTTAGATGAAACCACACTGCTTTCCTACAATTGATGTTCAGATAATGCTTTACAGCTTTTTAATAGACTTTATTTTTAGAGCAGTTTTAGGTTCAGCACAAAACAGGCAAGTTTCTGAGATTTCCCACAGGTACCCCTGCCCCGACACATTTTGCCTCCCCCATGTTCTACAGAATTGAAAGTACAAAAATAAGCACTTTTGTATTTTATCACAAAAATAAATATGAAATAAATATTACAATTCTCATTATAGGTTAGAAGAGTAAATCTCAGACACATGATCCTCTCATTCTAAATCTTGTGTTATTTTATAAAGATAACAAAAACTACTAGAAAAAAAGACACGATATAAATATCCTTTACCTCTCCCAAATATTATCAGCATTATCACTCCTACTACTACTGCAGCTACTCTAAACCCCTCCTATCATTAATAATTTTTAAAAGATACTAATCTTGCCCAGGCCAGTGTGTCTCAGTTGATTAGTGTTATCCTTATGTGTGCAATGAAGGGTCTCAGGTTCTATTCCCAGACAGGGCTCAAACCCACGTTGCGGGTTTAATCAATTAATCTCTCCCTCCCTCTCTCCTCCCCCTCCCCACCTCCTTCTTTCCCTAAGCCTTGAGGATTAAAAAAAAAAAAAAAAGATACTAACTTAAACCTAATAAAATAACTAATGTACAAGCCATAGCATGCTTAGATCTCGGAGAATAAGTAACCGAAAGACCTCCTGTCACCCAGGGATTCCACAGGAATGGCTAAGTCAATTGTGCTCAGGGTTCTGTTGCACTGTGAACTTCTCTGTCCTTTGACTGACCCCATGTCACCTAAATCATTTATTTTTTGCCTCAAAGGCAACTTCATTAAACAGTATTCCTACTCCATACTCACATTACTGATCTGTTGACCTTCATTAACTTCATTATCCACTACAACTAAGCTGTCATTCTTTCACTCTAAAAACTATACACCTGCACTTCTCCCAGCTCATCTTGCTTGACTCCTCTATAGCTGTGCTATTTAATAGGGTAGCTGCTAGCCACAGGTGTAAATGTAAATCTAATTCAAATCAAATAAAGTTAAATTTTTAGTTCCTCATTCACACTAGCCATTTTATAAGGGCACAATGAGAACATTTGATTGATAGCTACTGTGTGGAACAATCCTATTTAATAAAGAGGAAACATGCTAATTGACCGTCCCACCCTCACAAAGATGGTGGCACTCACAGCCAATAAGGAGGGAATATGTTAATTGACTGCCACACTGTCAAAGATGGCTGTGCTCTAGTCACAAGATAGTGGTGCCCAGTCTCCTCAGCCCCTCTGGGGCAGCAGACACATGGCATGGCCGAGCCCGCTCCCAGGTGAGTCTTGCTGCTCTGCCTGCCTGCCTCTAGAGGCACCCAGTTCCTTCAGGTCCCTAGCTGCCCAGGCCGGCCTGAGGCACAGCCGGCCTCAGATGGCAGCTGCCCAGCCAATGCCCAAGGCCCAGGCAAGCCTCGGATGGTGGCGACCCAGCTACTCAGAGCTGCCTGAGGCTCAGGTTACCAGAGCCGAGTGAGATTTGTGCTGCCAGCAGAGGCAGCAGCAGAGGTGTGATGGGGGCATCACCTTCCTCTGACTGCCGGGTCATCTTCTGCCCCTGAAGGTTCCCCACACTGTGAGAGGGGGCAGGCCTAGCTGAGGAACAACCCCTCCAGTGCATGAATATTCATGCACCGAGCCTCTAGGACCGATTATAAAACATTATCATCATTCCTATCTAACACATAAATACTTACAAACTTGTCCCTATGTTCCATCTCCCTTCCCCTGTATGTTCCATTGTAACACACTCGTCTGGTCCTCCTAATTCATTGACTGCTCCTACCAGTTCTATATGACTCCCTACTCTTCAATCCAACCCTTTAATGCTGCCATTGTACTGGACTCCTCCCTCACCCTCTGCTGGACTCACATCACTTTTTTCATTGGATGCTATCTTTCACACCCATATGCTTCCATCACCATTCTTATATTGATGGTTTCCAAATTCTGCTACATAGCTCAGTTTCTCCCCTGAATTCCAGCCTACTTATCAGTCCTTAAATGTATTTTCAACTTCTTGATGAACATTTTTCAAGATAAACAAAAAATACAGTATTTTCAAGGCCAATATTATCTTCTCCCTACATATTTTGTTTTGTTTTGAAAACCGATATTCTTTCTAAAAAACAGCTCAAATGACATGTACACATTGCTCTTAAACCTTCTTCACTTGCTTCATTATAAAGGACATATTCATTAACTTAATATCTAAGAACCCTCCAGCATATGGCCCCAGACTACCTATTTTCCATTATGCAAAAAAATATCCAATAGCTTGCCTATGATGTGTCCCTCAGAGGGGAAGGGGCTAGAAATATAAAATTGAACAGAATATGGTCATTGCTTTTAGTGAGTATAGTGTCTGGTGACAAAGTAAAAGTAAACAAGCCAAAAACCTATACAAATTACCAGCAATAAAGACAGATAGATAGACAGTGAATAATTCCTGGAGAAAGGATGTTGGACACAGGTTTGAGAACTTGAATAGTTAGCTGAGAAGTGCAGCTAACATTTCAAATAGAGGAACTAGGGTTGGATGACAAGCAATCTCTTATAAGGGCCCAAAAAGTTGTGAGAACAAACTGCAGGAGGTGAAGCTAGCAATGTACACAGAAATGGAATTGTTGAAAGCAGTTTTACAGTAAGTCAAAAAGTGTTTTCTTTTTCCTAAAACAACATGAAGAGCTAGTAAAGTATCTATAATAATAAGAGCACAGTATGCTAATAAGACTGGTTGTCCTTCTGGGACTGTGAGGGAAGCCCACGTCTGGGTGTCAGAGGGAAGCCGGTGCCAGCAGCCAGGGAGGGAAGACCTGCTCTTGCATGTATTTCATGCATTGGGCCTCTAGTTTACAATAAGAAAATAATAATCAAATTTGCATTTTATAAAACCCAACCAGCAGGAAGTTTGGAAGATGGACTGAAAGAGAAACAGTAGAGGCAAGAAAATGAGTTGAGGGGCTACAACAGTTATCCAAGTCAACTAAAGGCCTGTGTGAATAAAGGTAGAAGATAGGATAATGAAAATGACATGAAGCAAAATATTTTTACAGAATTTAAAAAAGTGTCTGACTGAATGAAGAAAATGCATGAGGGAACATGTAGATGATGACCATGGTGTTGTGCTGCATGACAAGCTGCAAAGTGTTATAATTTGATGGGAAAGATGAGGATTTAAAATGCAGGGTGAAGAGGCATTTTTAGGCACAAGAAAGATTAATTTGGTTTTGAGAATGTTCAGCTTGAGTTACCTATAATAAAGTCAAGCCTTACCTGATTTTGCTCAGTGGTTAGAACATCACCCTCAGACTGAAAGGTTGTGAGTTTGATTCTGGTCAAGGACACATACCTCGGCTGGTCAGGTCAAGTGTGGGATGCAACCAATCCATGTGTTTCTCTCACATGAATGTTTTTCTCTCTGTGTCTCTCCTACTCCCTTCTACTCACTCTAAAATCAATGGGGGAAAATGCCTTCATGTGAGGACTAACAACAAAAAGAAATACAAATTTTATGCATGTCTCCTTGTTATCCCACCTTGTTGCTTCATATGTATCCGTTAGGACTAACATTTCCTTGGGTAAGTCTTCCCTCCCCACCCAAGATTAGGTGAGGAATGCTTCCTATAGGCTTACACACCATATAGGGTTTTCTATCCTAATAATTAAAATGATATACACATATCAAAATGTAGTATCACATACCTCAACAACATTCACTAATCTAGAAGTTCATTAGTAGTGAAAAATCTTTATTTTACTCATCACCTTTCCAAGGCTGTAATTCATAATTAAACTCAATATATCTTTGTTGAATGCACTAAGGAGCTGATTCCTGTCCAATCTTCCTTTACATGTTAAATAAATAAGTTACTATCTGTCAAATAATAAAGCCCCTGCAATTTCCCAGCACCAAAAACTTTGAGAACTCATTTTCTCTATTCTCCTTTTGATAACTGCTCAGTTGATGTTTACTGTTACATAAAAAGAAATAGAAAAATTAAATTCTTATGAAAGTAAGAATGAAAAAGTCTTTTTCACAATATAAATTTGTACACTTTCATATTTCATAGGCCTTAGAATATTCAAAAAATAAAGAATTGTGCAGGGGAACACAGATAAAACTAACAAAACAATTAGTCACATTTAGTACACATTAACAGAATTTAATAAATTAACTTGGCCATATTGAAAGTATCCTTATCATTACCAAAGAGGAAGATATCTAGATGCTCCCTTACAAGAGGACCAGACAAAATGTAAACTTTGATTTAACATTTTTATAATATCTATAGTCAAATCACAGTAGCCTAAGGGATAAAAAGAGTCTACATTAAAGACGTTCTTTATAAAAACTGATACGATAGCCATCCAAAAAGTTACCAGAGCAATATTATGCTTACAATATTACACGCAAAAAAATGTCAAGAAACACAGTTAAGGTTGAGGCTCTGCTTAATTTCATCCCCTAGGGTAAATGTATTAGTGCATCTGTACAAGAAGGTTGATAATTCAATATTCTCTGTGTACTTTCTGACATTTCTGGTCTTCATTTTTCAAATTTATGCACCAAATAAAGAATGTGTCTAGCAACTAGGATAGCTTCCTGCCTAAAGCTAAGTATTTACATGTGTCCTTATAAAGCTATCAGAAAGAAGTTCTTGCTGATATATACAAAATGTTATGGCAGTAGAAATCTTTTATGGAGCAAACAATATTTTCTGAATATACCTAAAACACATAACTTTGACTAAAACGAGACAACTAACCTTGAACAAGGTCTTTCTTCTACTTACATTTAAAGCTTACAATTTTAAAACAATGTATTGAGGAAGTTATCATATTTAACACCACTCATATAGGCTATATAACTAAAAATTATTATAAAAGCAAATTTATGCTATCTGGGATACATCCCAATTAAGTACCTGAAAGTGTCCTATTTTTCCAATGAAAAGTAAAAATTCTAACTGAACTTTGAATATAAAGTTGATGGGGTGATGGGGTCATTTGGTAACACAGACATCTGTCAACTATAATAGTTCATTTAAATGATCCATATTTAAATGACCCCCATTGTGAATATCTTATTCACAGCTGTAGTCCTAGCCTATAACCAAAAGTCTGAGATATAACACCCTCTCAGTAAATGTTTGGTGAGCCTTAGAACAGTTTAGAAAATTTACAAAGTTTTTCATAAGTTACTGTTAACCTATGAAAAAGTGCCTATCATTTGCAGTTAACTTTTATCGTACAAGTTTATAAAACTGTGCAGTTTTTTTCAAGATTTATTTAGGACCAAATACAACAAAAACGTAGATTGTGTGGCATGGGGCCTAACACATAGTAAATGTTCATGTTCATCAAGGTGGTTGTAGTATAATTATTATTATTTCTTTGATGTAAGAAACTAGTCCTATGAATTCAAATCAGAGTAAATACCTAAAATGTTAAGACAACAAACCCCACCCCACCCCCCGCCCAAAAAAAAGAGAGAAAGTGTAATGGGTAATTGCTAAGAAAAACACCATCTTAAGAAAGAAAAGTGAAAATGGATGGCAAGATAATTAGTGATACTATTAGGCTGAAATAAATGAAATTGACAATATTTGATATATTTAACCTATGAAAATGATAATTTTATATGGCTCAACCTGATCTAAAATGAAATAGCTTTAATCAGAACAGCAAGTAGACCTAGCTGGTTTTGCTCAGTGGATCGAGTCGCAGCCTATGGTCTGAAGGGTCCCAGGTTCCATTTCAGTCAAGGGCATATGCCCAGGTTGCAGGCTCAGTGCTCAATAGGAGGTGTACAAGAGGCAGCCAATCAATGTTTCTCTCTCTCCCTTCCTCTCCTTTACTCCTTAAAATTAATAAAAATGTATATTTAAAAAAAATACATTAGTCAACACTCAAATTTTATTTTTTAAAAAGTAAAATTAAACTTTCTTTTAAATTTTTCAGATATAATTTCAATCCTAAATGCTGAAAATATATGATTTCTTAAAAAATACATCAATCTTAAAATTCTGACTACATACACTTTATTCAAGCATTCATTCATTCAAAAATATATTTTTTTAGTTCTTAAGCCAGGAATCATTCTTGGTGCTGAATAGTGAATAAAGCAAACAAAAAAAAATCCCTCTTCAAATTTACTCTTGAGAGATTAAGAGACAATACATTCATATACATACATATAAATACATAATAAACTATGTACCCTGTAAACTAATAAATACAACAAAAGAGAAACAATAAAAGCAGGATTGGGAGAGTCAGGATTGGGTGGGGGATAAATATAATCCTGTAGAAATGCTCTTTGGAGGATGGCATTTGTGCAAATATCTAAAGGATGTAAAGAAGAAAGTGGTAGCCTAGCCAGAGTGGCTCAATGGTTGTGTGTCAACTTATGAACCAGGAGGTCACAGTTCAATTCCCAGTCAGGGCACATGCCTGGGTTGTGGGCTTGGTCCCCAGTAGAGGGTATGCAGGAGGCAGCCATTTAATGATTCTCTCTTATCATTGATGTTTCTCTCTCCATCTCCCTTCCTCTCTTAAAAAAAAAAAAAAAATATATATATATATATATATATATATATATATATATATATATATATATATTTTGTATTTTTTTTTTAAGAAAAAGAAGTTGCAACAACAAGCAAAGACTCTAAGGCAGAGCATACCTGCAGCAGTTCCCCAAATAATAAAACAAATAATAAAAGTCACTCACTTTCTTGTAAAATTCTGATGCTTTCTCTTCAGACTCTTCTACTTTCATTTGATCTATGCAAATATCTAAAATTCCAAAGATAAGAAATTTTAAATTGCAGTCCTTCTCAAATTCATTATGACTTTAAAGTTTAGAAAGACATAAAAAAGCATCAGAAAGATTTAGAACAGTGCCAGTAATGAAATAAGCAAAGTAGAAAAACATATTATAATGTTGGAATAAAGAAGAATTTTCTAAGCATAATAACAAGGCCATAAAACATAAAGGGAAAGACAAACCCTACCACAATTTTAAACTATTAGGCAAGAAGATGAGGAAGTTCAACTATAACATACAATACTGAAAGGTTTCTATCATCAGTCCATAAATATTTTGAAGAAGAGATGATATCCAACAGAAGATAGGAAAATGGGCCATAGAAATGAACAGAAAGTTAAGAATAATAAAACCAAAAATTGCCGAAACTGGTTTGGCTCAATGGATAGAGCATTGGCTTGGAGACTGAAGGGTAGCAGGTTCGATTCTGGTCAAGGGCATGTACCTTCATTGCGGGCATATCCCCAGTAGGGGGTGTGCAAGAGGCAGCTGATCGATGACTCTCTCTCATCGATGTTTCTAACTCTCTATCTCTCTCCCTTCCTCTCTGTACAAAATCAATAAAATATATATATATTTTTTAATTGCTAAAACAAATGAATAAATATTTTATTTTCCCTAACGATATAAAAATATAAAATTTTTAATAAGAAACAGCAAAGATTAAATAATCCATAATGCCAAACTTGGAGGTGGCACAGAGAAACCAAATTGCCAACATAATAAAAGTATAAGTAAGAAACTTCACAGTATAAGCAATTCTATTTCTAGAATTTTGTCTTTAAGAAGGAATAGTGATTAAAATAATTAACATTAGGCTCTCACTGCTGTGGCTCAGTTGAATGAAGCATCCTCCCATGCACACACAGGTTATTGGTTCAATTTCTGCTAAGGGAACATGCCCAGATTGTGGGTTCAATCCCTAGTGGCGGCACATACAGGAGGCAACTGATGGATCAATAGATCTTTCTCTCATATCTTGCTTTCTCTATCTTTGTAAGATTACCCAAACATCCTCATGTTTTCCAAAATATATGTATATATAGGGTGTCCCAAAAAATTGTATGCATACTTTAACAGCTGAAAGCTAAGATTGCCTTTATAATTATTCAAAGTGTGTGCATGGATTTCCCAAAATGTATTTCATCCCTTTTATTTTTTAATGAAAATAATATATGAACATCACTTTCAAAACATTACAGAGGGGCTTCTAATGAAAAGTAATAGTGAACCAATTCAACTGCAATGAAAAGTGAACCCCACTCCCTAAATGGTATCTCTTTTAGCCCTTTCTGTTTTAGATTATTCTGGTGATTAGTTTCTAACTCTAAACAAAACATTTACACTATTATTTCTTAACATATCTATTTAAGACATTATAGATAACTTCCTGCTATAAAAGAAGGAAACTATTATCCCTATCTAATCCCAATATTGGTAATTTTACTTTCTAAATTGCTTGGCTCCATAGTACTAAATAAAAATTTAAACTTCTGATTCCTGTTACACTGTGTCTCTTAATTTTCACTATAATTCATGAAGTTATCAGTGCCCTTTACTTTCCAATCAATATCTGTCTCCTAAACTGTCCAACCTTGTATCTTCTCTCATCTGTTCATATCCACACAGTCTGTATTTGTGTCGTTCAGTGCCTATAAACTTATTCTAAACATTTAATATCAATAAATAAAATAATTTCATTATAACTATATAAATGTTTCACTTATATAGCCAAACTATGTTCAAATATATATTTCCTTTCTATGTCCTATATTCAGTAAGTGCTAAATGTCTAAAACACTCATTAACTCAAGAATGTCCAGGAATAAATTTTCTTTTCAGATACTATCTGAAAATCATTCCACATTTTGAAATTTTACTTGAATGCTTGAATTTTATCATTGGTAACAAATGTTATCACTCATTTTCCTTATAGTATAGACACACTTCATTTCATTTTTAAGAAAGTGGGTGCTGCTCTAGCCCATTTGACTCAGTGGATTGAGCGGCAACCCACAGACTGAAAGGTCCCAAGTTCAATTACAGACAACCCAGTGAAAAAAGACAAATAATGTCTTAATATTATGAAAATAGATTTAACTATTAGAACCCGTAGAAAAGATATCAAGGCCCTCAGTAGTCTACAGGCCCCACTATGAGAACAAATACTCTAGAGCTAATCTAGGAGGTTAAGAGACAATAGGATATTTCCATTTAAATAATAGAGGGATACTCACCAACAAATTGACTTAAATCTAAATCTAGTCTTTTTCGGTATGTGAAGTCTGGATCCATTCCATCTCTATGTAATACAATCTGAGATACACACTCATCAATTAATTTGAAGTACTGTTGCCTAAATCAAGAAAAAGAGTGTATATTGAATTCATTAGTGTAATTTTACATTGAAAATATTTGGTAAGTTTGATTTCAAGTTTAATCATTTACTTTGTATAGTTTCAATAGATAACATAACAGATTTAACATGGGAGTATCAGTAAATACAATTACCCTATCACTTTCCTCCTAATGATTTTGAGACACTGTATTTTTATTATGTTTTTGCAAATATAGTGTGCTTTAAAGATGGTTTTCTTTTTTTAAAATATATTTTATTGATTTTTTACAGAGAGGAAGGGAGAGGGATAGAGAATTAGAAACATCGATGAGAGAGAGACATCTATCAGCTGCCTCCTGCACACCCCCTACTGGGGATGTGCCCACAACCAAGGTACATGCCCTTGACCAGAATCGAACCTGGGACCTTTCAGTCCACAGGCCGATGCTCTATCCACTGAGCCAAATCGGTTTCAGCGAGATGATAAACCTGAGATATGTGCTCAAAAGAAGTCCTCAATAAAGATCATCAACCAACCACTCTACCATACTGAAATAGCTACCATTGGTTTCTTTAACTAACATGAATAAAAACAAATTTCTAAAATTTTCTCTTGAAAGTTCTTCAAACCATACATTTTAGAATGTATATGGAACCAAATTAAAAAATGATACTATGAATTATATACAATATCAAATAAATAATTCTTAGTCAAAAAAAGCTAGAAAATTTTAGTATAGCAATTTTGTCCAAAAAATTAACTAAAATGCCCAAAAAGGTTCATGTTTGATTACAGTTCAGTCCAATGTGTATAATAAGCTAAAGAACATCCTTTCAAACTCAAGCCAACACATGTGAAAGAAACATATAGAATACTTTACATCACATGTGTCAAACACAAGGCCCGAGGGCCAAATCCGTCCCGCCAGGCCTTGCAATGTGGCACGCACCGCGCTGTCATCACTGCACTCCGCTGTGTTTCCATCACAATGACAGTTTATGACTGTTCAGTAAACCATTCGGCCCGCGATTTAGGCTGGATTTTAGATTTTGGCCCCTTCTCTGATTGAGTTCGACACCCCTACTTTACATAAACAAAACAAACTAAAGTGATAGACAGGGTGGGTAATATTCTAATAAGGTACAGTCAGTCCTCCATCCCCAGCTACTCTCCACCCCAATAACTAATTTCTTCCCTCGTTGACTTTTTGCATACATTTCCTCTCCAAACTTCCTTTACCATCTATATGATGGCCTCTCTAGCAACTTGGGCTTTCCTTCTCTGTAAACTGCCCTTAACCAACTAAACCATCCATTAGATGATATAATTTTTTTTTTAATTAAGTACTTGAGTTATGGCTAGGAAATAATTCAGAGCCAAGACTCTAACTACAAGGGAACATTTATTTGGTAAAATCACAGGTAAAGGAAGGGCCCTTAGAGCTTGGGAGGTAGGAAGGTAATGGTAACAGGCCTGGCGGTGGGAGAAGGCCCAGGTGTGCTCTGTGAGGGATTGTACCAACAATAAGATTTACTACAGCTTAACATTAGCAAAAAGACTATTGCTCATTAATTGTCAAAATAAAAATGTTCAAGTCACTATTTCTGGATACAAACAAAACAAGAAGGTATTATCAACTGCTTTCAAAAAATAATTTCTCACTCTCTAATATTTTAGCCATAATCACATTTACACTTAAGGTACATAAATTGCACACATATTTGTATCTATGGAAAATTTAGATGATCCACTTCCATTTTTTTGTTTTACTCATTCAATGCTATTCTAATGCTGTTTCAATAATAATATTTTAATTGACACAACGAGTTACTTATGACATTGAAAGAAAAATCAGTTCAGTTATTATTTTCCCTCCTCCACACACCCAACCATGAGCTTGTTTATGATATAGCTGAAATTTTGGGCAAAAACTCTTTCAGCAAGGCAAAACTAGCAGAGAATAATATACATCTGATTTCCAGAAAAGTAATTAAGAAAATAATCTCTATAAGTGATATCAATAAGTTAGTGTATGTCAGAGGAATATGGGAAAACCTTAATTAAGAGACTAACACAACTGTCATTATATACTGATAAAAAGCCCTATTAGAAGATATTTTAAAATCATATTCACTTTCTCTGTAATATTTTTACAGAATATCAGAAATTACCTCCTATGCACACTCAAATAGCATAGTATTCTACACATGGAAAGCCACTAATTTTTGTTGCAGTACTGAATTTGAGCTCCTCCTCCACCTTCCAATTATCATACTGAATTTATTTTTCTTGGTTGGCAAGGGCTTCCTTGGTATACCACCTCCAATAAAGATCCCTTACAATAAAATTTCCTTATGTTTTAAATGTAAAAGTGAAGAAATATTCTAATTTTCTTATCTACTAACTAGTGTTCCAGTGCACAGATTTGTACACAGTGAAAAAAAATTAATTAGAAATATTTTAATATCACAATTCGCCCTTTCTCTATAATAAAAGTGTCAACCGAATTCATGATTGACAATGGCAGATCAAAACAAACACATGTGATTGGCGCCAGCAAGAGCTTTATATGTATCGAAAATGTGCGAGCCAACGTCGCTATATACACTTGCTTAACTAGACCTGCTTTCTGATTTAGCTAAACTTTTTCCAGCCCAGTGAAGCACCCCAACTTCTCTCTCAGGTAATTGTCAGCAACACAGTAGTAAATATTAACACAAAACAGATTATTATTGTAAAATATATAGGGAGAACAAAGGATAAAATATTTAACTGTAGCATTGTTTGACTATATTCTGCACAGTGAGAAAAGCTGAAGTTATTTTCAAGGTTCACCATTTCTTACTTCTTTTCAGTTGGGTCAAATTTCTAAACTTTCTAAATATCCATTCTCTGGCTAATGAAAATAAAATAGGATTCCACAGATTCTCCAATCTACCTACTCTAGGACTTCTGTGAGGATCAAATGAGATAAGGCACATTCAAATGCTTCACAGACATTTGGTTAAACTGTAAAATGTTTGCACCTGGCTATAAAGCAAGTCAGATTCCTGGGTTGAAGAAACTCCAAGAAGGCTAGTTGCTAGGTAGAGGAAATCAGCATTGCTAAGTTATGTCATTACCTGGTGCCCACAGTGACCTTTTCTGGGCTGGGCTGGGCTAGGCTGTGGGTCTCATTTTGCACCATGGGACTTGGCAGCATTGGCTGCAGTTTGGTAGGGTCTTGGTCTGGGGTGGTGGCAGGGCCTGTGTCCCACTTGGGGGAAGCCGAGTGTTGGTTTGTCAGCGCCAAGTCCATGGTGCTGTTTATTTTTAAATTACCAATGTGTGCCATGGCAGCTCCTGAGTTGAGTGCCTGCCCACTGGCAGTCAGTGTGCATCATAGCTACCAGTCGGATGGACACCTAGCCTTTTATATATAGATTCTTTTAAATGAGATTACTTTGCATTCTGAAATCCATTTATTCAGCACCTAATCTATTTATTAAAACTAAATGATTTCAATTAAACTATTTCATAAAAATAGTTTCTAATGTTCAATAAACAAAATATGTTCAGATATTGGAAGACTTCTGAAATGTAAAATCTAGGTCCATCTGAGATAGTAATACCAAAAAGAAGGTAAGACCACAAGATTCATAGAATTGTACACCAAACAGAGTTAATTTTCCTGTATGTAAATAAGAAAATGAATGTATGACAAAAATGCTATGTGAATGGACATAATTCTAACTTAATCTAGTTGTAAATGCATAACCTCTTTATAAGAACAAAAATAATACACCCAGAGGACAGGGCCTAAATGAGAAATTTCTAGCAAATCCTTCAAGACTCACGGTATTTGAGAATGCAATTTCAGCAAAGCTATAATTGGTGGCAAAATAAATGGTTTTATATTCAAAGATCTCAACTTCCCTCATAAAATAGTAATAAAAGCAAAAAAGGAATATTGAGAACGTTTATTGAGCACACAGCAGGTGCCAGGTATTTGGCTAGGAGTTTTACCCATGTTACTGTATTTCATTTTCATAGCAAGCCAGACAAATCAGGTGCTAATGTCCACATATAGTTACATATAGGTAAGGTATAAACTGGATAAACAATGTGTTAATAAGGTCAAGATGGTTAAGACAAATGATTAAAAGTCATTTGTCTTGCTTTTCTAATACATGAGCAATGTTAAGCAAACCAACAGTATTAAGGCACTGTCTACCTACTTAATAAAAGCAAAATTTAAGTGCTCTTCATGTAACTTATAAAAAGAAACTCATCAACATTTCTGCCACCTAAACACTAACCAGAAAATATTATCCATCACATGATAAATTAGTAATTTGTTGCTAGTTTGCATTTTTATTCAGATGAAAAGGTATAAACATGACCGCAATGGAACTTAAAAAAATAATAGTAATATCATTTTACTATTATCTATCTTAATATATGCCCAGATGAAACATCACATTCTATGAATGAGTATTATGATAAAAAAAAAAAACTTTAAAATTATTTGCTTGCCCAAACCAAACATCAGGTTAATTTCACAATTAATAGAATTTTATCAGTAAAATAAAACATTAGAACATAACTTCCTCTTACCTTATAAAACAATCATTTCGAATGAGTAAAAGATGCTGAAGAATAGAAATAAAATATTTCTCTGCTCTAGTTTCCTTAACTGTGCTCCACACCATGTTGTAAACATCATATGCTTCAGTAAAATAATTAAGGAATATGTGGATTTATTTATCTTTCACACTGAACTGAAATAATATGACAGAGTCTGCTCTGTAAGACTTCTAAAGATTATTGTGTATCTCACCCTAAAATAGGCATCATGCATACCAACCTATAATCAAACAAGGTTAGTTAGAACTGAGAGTAGAGAGAATTGTGTGTAAATGACAACCCAACACTTCTTGGCTTCTCCTCTACAATTTAACCAATCTCCCTCTCTAGAGCCAAGATGCTGCTGGAAGACAGTACAATGGGCAGCTGGCTGTGATTACAGTATTGGGTCTGGGAGAAGCCTCCGTGAAGGACAGGAATCTGGCAAATGTCTGGGACAACAAAACATGTTCAGACCCACAGAGTTCACAAGGGCCCATATGAGTATGTACCCAGGATGTAGGGCAAGAGCTAACCAACAGGCTATGATCCCCTAATTCCTATTGCTGGAAGCATCAAAGGAGGGGAGGTACCAAACATAAAAAAGAAGAACCAACAGATTACACACAAAAACATAAGACACTAATCTAACTGAAGTCAATTGTATATCGTAGCATCCAATTACTTATGTGTGTACTCATAAAAAAAATCACATATTAATTACATAATAAAAATTTATATAATTATCCTCATTCACAAAGGCTTGAATTTATATTGTTTAGTTAGAAGTTTACTATTTTATGGAATAAGGTTTGTTTGTTAGGATTTAGCAGTAATTTTACATATCTGGGTAGATTTTAGAACAAAAGGATATTCAAATTCAACTTTAATATCTTGCAGACGATGGGAGAGTTCAATCAAATCTTCTTCCTTATGCTCATCAAAAACTTTAAGTTGGATATCCAGGCCATCATTCTTAATGCATTTTAAATTCTAGAGATATCAAATAGAAACTATGATAAACTTTTTATCCATAATGCAAAAATTAAATAAAAACATAAACAATAAACAAACCACTCAATTTGATTTTTATAACATTCAAACATTTAAAGTGTTACTCAAAAATCTTATCTAGCTTTTAAAAATAAATTTTAATATTCAAGCCTTTTTCCCCCTCAGATAAATTATTCTTGAAGGTAATTTACCTACATTTCCCCCTACTCAAGTACTCCTCTAATTTAAATATTAATAAGGAGACTGCAGAGCACTTACTGGCAATATCTCTTTCAATCCACAACGCATAAATTCATTTCTGATGTGAAGCCTAAAGTCCAGATCATCAGGAGATGTAATTAGGGCATTGATGAGCTGCATACATGCTACCTGCAATATATTATTACACAGCCATAGTTAGACTTGTATTCCAACATTTAAAAAGAGTAACAGAACCAAAACATCAAGGTTTTGTTCCAAATATTATCAAATATGTTCTTTCATAGGAGAATCTATCAAATGATGCTTATGTAAAATACTGTAGTAAATTCATTAATGGTGGAACAACCAGTCTCTATGACGTGCATTGACCACCAAGGGGCTGGGTGCACAGCTCAACGCAGGAGCCGGTTGCACAGCTGGCGAGTGCATTGGCAGTGTTGGGAGCCTCTCCTGCCTGTGAAGCAGCACTAAGGATGTCAGCACTAAGGATGTCCCGGGGAAGCAGGCCTAAGCCATCAATCAGACATCCCCTAAGGGCTCCCAGACTGCAAGAGGGCACAGGATAGAATTGTACACCAAGGAGTATGAATTTTGTGCACCAAGCCTCTAGTAAATTATATAAGAATTATAGTTTCAGTGGAATTTCTTGTTTTTCAGGTAGTAAGAGGTCCTTGTGGGAGAGCAGAGGTGGGGAAACATTAGGCATTGGCACTATTAGATAGAAAATTTACTCTAATCAAAGTTAATGTCTTGTTCAAAATGTCACTTCTAACACATATAACACAAACTGAACACATCCTAGTTGAAAAACTATAAATCTCAAATAAAGGCTAACACATAAAATAGGATAAGATAATTTTCCATCATCAAGAGAGATCCTAAGCCCCAAAGATTTCAAAGTCAATAAGTATCCTGAATCTGGTTGATGGGGTTATTACAATCAAAAATATATTAGGAACACCACACAATTAATTACTAAAAGTTAATTTACCAGACAATGGTTCTTACACTTTGGCAAAAATTCAAAATTACTGTTACAACAAAACCATAAAGAAATAATATAACTAAAATTATTTATTCTTCAGTATATACTTAAATGATAAAAATAAATAAAATTTCACTTGATGTTTAACACTCCAACTTTCAACCTCTCCATTTTTTAAAAACCTGGCCTGAAATATATGGTTCATCATCTAAAATCCATATAATGGAAGCAAGAGAGATTGTCTCTACAGAAGCAAAAGTATGCTTTGCAGTTATTTTTTCTTAGTCTACATTCTACCAAAGTCTAGCAAGAATGACAGGCCTACTGATCAATGTTTAACCTCATGCTGTTCCCTAAATTGTCCTTTCTCTATCCCTTAAGGCAAGGTTTGTATGAATTTAAAATGCCATTTTTGGATTAAGACACCAATGGGAAGTCTCAGTCCCTGCTGGTTGAAATATATAGTAATTGTAGTATTTTATATCTAACTGTTAAAATCTGACCAGTATCCTTCTACTGTCAAAACTTAAGACTGTTTAACATAGAGGTAGAAAATGTGCCACAAGAGAGTAAAAAAGGGGGAAAAGAATTTTTTTTTTAAATAAAAAACTTTAAAAAGAATCAATCTTTCCGTAGATGGTCACTGAAGTGTAACCAGTTGATGTGAAAAGGTCAACTTTAAAATGCTTTCCACTTCCTTGATAGTCATTACCTAGTACCCACAATGTTTTTCTTGGCAATACTGTACAAATTTAAAAGATCACAAAGAGGATTTAAATAATATTTCTGTACATTCAAAGAAATTATATCAGTGTTAGTCAACAAGTTTCTGGAAAAGATGAAAATTAATGGCCACTCAAACAAAGCCACAAAAATTAGCAGCAAATATGACCTAAATAGAATTTTAATACCATGTTTCCCTGAAAATAAAACATCCTCCGAAAATAAGACCTATTTACAGGTTTCCTTCTGAGTGAAATATAAGGCATCCCCCCCAAAAATAAGGTCCCCCCTAGGCTCTGTCTCAGAATGCTATTGCTAAACATTGAGAGATTTGGTCCACTGATTTTGAAAGAAATGGAGTCACAAGAAATTCACCAGGACATTCAGGAATTGGATTACGATGATGTTCAAGAAGATGTTGACATGATTGTCATTGAATAAAAGAGTAAATTCTTGATACTGTAGGATTCACAGTTTGTCTGGTTTGTGTTGACAATTACCGTACTACCGTACCATATATAGGTAATAAATTTCCTTTATTTTCATTTAACAATAAATGTGTACCGTATTCTTCTTCATGGAAAAATAAGACATCCCCTGAAAATAAGACCTAGCGCATCTTTGGGAGCAAAAATTAATATAAGACACTGTCTTATTTTCGAGGAAACAGGGTATGTGTAGAGAAATAATAGCATGGAATTTAGGAGAAAGAAAAGAATAATAGAAAATACTTCTAGGAAACATTCTAAAAGGTAATTCAACATAAAAGGAAAAATAGGAAATTCATTTAAGTTGAAATGAATTCAGTTCTATAAAATTTCCTTTTCCCAATTCAAAAAATTTGCCATCATGACCTACAACCACTTTGATTATTTTATAAGAATTATGCAACATGTCTATAAATATATAAACAAAAGATACTATTTCCTTACAGATGTAAGAAATTCTATAATCAAACTAAAGTCTAAGTAATTCCTTCTTTATTTTTTCTTTTTCTTTTTTCTTTACTGATTAAGGTATTACATATGTGTCCTTATACCTAGATCGCCCCCCTGTTGTCTATGTCTATAGGTTATGCTTATATGCATGCATATAAGTCCTTTGGCTGATCTCTCCCCCTTAACTCCACCCTCCCCTACCTTCCCTCTGGTGTTTGACAGTCTGATCAATACTTCTCTATCTCTGGATCTTGTCTTTGTTCATCGGTTTATGTTGTTCATTATAGTCCACAAATGAGTGAAATCATGTGATATTTATCTTTTTCTGATTGGCTTATTTCACTTAGCACAATGCTCTCCAGGTCCATCCATACTGTTGCAAATGGTAGGAGTTCCTTCCATTATATAGCAGCGTATTAATCCATTGTGTAGATGTACCACTGTTTTTTAATCCACTTATCTACTGATGGGCACTTAGACTGTTTCCAAATCTTAGCTATGGTAAATTGTGCAACTATGAACATAGGGGTGTATATATCCTTTCTGATTGGTGTTTCTAGTTTCTTGGGTTATATTCCTAGAAATGGTATTACTGGGTCAAATGGAAGTTCCATTTTTAGTTTTTGAGGAAACTCCATACTGTTCTCCACAGTGGCTGCATCAGTCTGCATTCCCACCAGCAATACAATGAAGTTTCCTTTTTCTCTGCCTCCTCACCAGCACTTGTCCTTTGTTGACTTGTTGATGATAGCCATTCTGACAGGTGTGAGATGGTACCACGTTGTCCTTCTGATTTGCATCTCGCAGATGATTAGTGACTTTGGGCATGTTTTCATGTTTCTTGGCCTTTCTTATATCCTCTTTCGAAAAGTATCACTTAGGTACAAGAGTTTCTTCTTTTAACATATATACTGTTGTATCACATCATTTCACACTGATACAGCACTACCAGTAGCACTAGTTGCCAAATCAATTCCAAGAGACACGGAAGAAGTTTCATGAACTACAAAAGTAAACAAGACATGTTTCCTGCCCAAATGTAAGTAAATAGGTACTGTGATTTAAAATATGCTACATACTATGAGAAATATGTTCTTTATATAATGGGAATACATAAAATATGTGAAAACAAGGATACTTTAGTAATGGCACAGACTCCTAAGGTTTAACAGGAAGACAGACTGATGAAGAGGAGGATTAAGATGTTGCCAGAAGAGGAATTAACATGTTCAAGGACATGGGCTCTTTTGTTGAATTACAAGAAATTCAGATTTCCTAAGCAGTTTGTAGGGTGTCAAAGAGGTGAGTGGAGGTGGGGTTGGGGTTGGGGGTGGGGGGGGTGGGGGGGAGCCATGGAGATAAGGCTAGACACAGAGATAGGTCAGATGAGGCACCACCTTGTGTGCCAAGTCAGAAAATTCAGATGCAATGAAAAATAGCAGAAATCATAAAGGATTTTATGCAAAGAGTCAATAAAATATGTGATAGATACAAGTTAAGAAGCTATTGCAGAAGTAACTTTGATAGGCAGCTAAGGGAGGGCTTGAACATTTGAAATATAAAGAGAAAAACATATTTGATGTGATGGCTGGATTGATAAGGGGTTGAGGCAGAGGAAATGAATTTACAAGAGGCCTGCAACCTTTGTTGTTCAAGTGGATAGGAAGTGGTATTTACAGAGATATAAATGCAAGGAGAGTAACAAGTTTTAGACAAGAATAGAATAAATCCCACTTTTAAAATTCTGCAACTGAAATTAACAAAAATTAGTTATTGAGTATCTACCCTATGTCACCTGGGGATATTAACAGACGTGAAAGGAAATAATAAGTGAGATGTTCGTGATAAAGAATTAATCACCATATTCTGCCTGATGTTCCAAAAACATAGCATATGATCTCCATTAATTTGCATTATGCCCTACTAATTGCTTCAGTAGCAGTTCTGGAACTGAGCAGAGTAAGAAAACAGAGTTTCTGTCCTCCTTAAGATTAACTAAAGATTCTATCTTTGGACATCAAATTACAGTTCAGTTTCTATTTTATTAGCTCATGCATTTCATTCCTTCAAAGCCTATTTATGGTGTCTACTATGTATCAAACACTGTTCTTTATGCTAGGGATACAACTATTAAAAATAACACAACAACACATAGAAATCTCTGTAAGAGACAGAGAGGAGTCAAGATCTGACTCCAAGTTTTTGTGCCTAAGCAATTCAAAGACTGTAACTGTCATTTACCAAGAAGGGAAAGACCATGGGAGAAATAGGCTTGGGAAGATAGATCAGTTTATTTCTGGAAATATTAAATGGGAAATATCTATTTGTGATTTTTCTCAAAAGAGTTGCAAAGAAAATTGGTCACAGGAAACTCTAGTTCAAGAAAGAGATCATCATCAGCAAAAGTATATAAACACCAAGATTTTAGATGGATCATCTAGGTCAGCGGTCACCAATCTTTTGGACCTCACCTGACCACCAGTGGTCCGCAGACCACCAGTTGGCGACTGCTGCTCCAAAAGTTTCCTTAAACCAGAGGTTGCCAACCTATTGGACCTCATGGACTACCAGTTGGCAACCAGTGATCTAGGGGGTAGCAGAGAAATAGAAAAAAATTACATACAGGAACTGAAAGGGGCATTTCAGTTGTAGGTTTCAATTTGTAGGTTAAGGAAATAAAGTGAAAAGCCACTAGTGAAGTAGAAGAAAAAGAGATTTTCGACATAAATGGCATTCTGAAATTATGGGAGGAAATTATCTCAACAGGGAGAGTGACCAACTGAGTCAAATGCTCTAACAGGTCAAACAAGATGACTAATCAATTACCACTGCATTTGCCAAAAAAGTGATTAGAAAAGAACAGTTCTACAAAGGAGATAGTAACTGACCCAAATGCAAAACACTTGTCTTCTCATGTGTACCTCATGCAACCAGTAAACAAAAGTACACAGTTAAAACTGGCTCAGAATATTCTCCATGTTCCAAATGCATCTGTCTACTTCAGAAATACTGTTCCTTAAACTTTGGTTTAAGCAAATCTACATAAGATACATCTCTTTAGGTGTTAAATCACAGACTCAATTTTAATCATTTGAAAAACAAATACTTTAAAACTCATTTTGTTACTCTTGTCCCTATTATCAAAAAGAAAACTTACATGAGACTAGTTATTTTTAAAGTAACTTCTAGCTGGATTTAGGATAGTTGAAGATTTCCTCAAGGTCAGCAGCAGACTGATGATGCACTAGGACTGAGACCGAGAAAGTCTACAGAGCCAAAGTTCAGTAAAATGAGCAGCCAAAACGGTAATTACAAAGAGTGGAATAAATGTCAGCAATGCCATAACTCGAAGGCAAAGACACATACCAGGAGACAATAAAGTAGATGAACAGAAATCTCAGATATTCAATATGAAGAATAGAGCTGTTCAAAGGCAACCTTAAGAACACAGCAAATGATCAAAGGAAAATCATTACAAGTAGAAAAAGGTTAACAGCAAAACAGCCAGAATCTATTGATATATCGTTTAAACAGTGAAGCTTTCTGCCCTTGAAAATAAGTCTTCTTTGTATGTGAATACATAGAGTCCAAATTCCTCCAATACACAATTAATTGCTATCACCATGCTCAACACAAATATGAGAAGAACAAAACACTTTATACATTTTTAACATTTGTGTTCTGGCCCTTTTGGAGAAACAAGTTTATTTCAAGATACACCAACAGGTGTGATGCTTGAGCACCAGCCACAATTCCTGCCCAATTTTTTCACAGGCTGCCAGGGCAGATGCTTTCTCCAGGACTGTGCTAAAGGAACAGAGATTATACCTAACAAACAGCAAACCAAGTACTCTTTAGAAAACTTACTCTTTGGTCAACTTGTTCATCCAACATCTAAATAGATGATTTTATAAGTAAAATGATGGCTCTACTAAATTAAAAACTGGTGCAGAAGCCAATTCCAAACTGGAAACAAGTACCAGTAAATTCTATCAGAATCTGTGAATAATATTTATTATCTAAGCATGAAAGATACCGCTTAGACTGCTATTCATCTTTCCTACCCCATAGCAAAAATCATCCGTCTTTCTCCATGCAATCAAAATTCACATTTATCAAGTTAAAATGGATAAATGATGCTTACAGAGAAATATTTTACCTCCAGTGCAAATAAAGGAAATCTAAAAAATTTAAATTCACATACATTAATTCAGAATAAAAACTAAACAGAATACATAATGTAGACAAACACAAAAATAGTAAAGTACATCAGCATGTAACAGAGAATAAATTTTAAACTACACTGACCATGAAATGGATTTAAAATAAAGTGTACTATCCACCTGATAAAAAGAACTCACATACTGACAGTTTCCATACAAACATATTGCAGGCATCAGGAGCTCCTGTTCCTGCTTCTACAAGCAATGGCCCTGACCATAGCTTCCATTGAAGCAGATCACCCAACTGCAGTTTCAGTATGTGGACATTAAGATCCATATCAGAACAAGCAAGAGCACTGCTCGCACACTACAGCCCCACTCTCTGGTTTCATTGTTCTGTTTTCCCTATCCCTTCTTATAAAAACTACTGCTTGGCCTGTGTGGCTCAATGGTTGAGCATTGACATATGAACCAGGAGATCAAGGTTCTATTCCTGGCCGGGTCACATACCCCTATTGCAGGCTCAATCCCCAGTAGGAGGCGTGCAGGATGCAGCCAATCAATTATTCTCTCTCATCACTGATGTTTCTAATTTTCCTCTCCCTTCCTCTCTGAAATCAGTAAAATATATCCTAAAAAAAAACAAAAATAAAAAAAACCTTTGCCTACACTGAGATGCTAAGATGGTTTTGAAGGCATAAACCTGCCAATCTTCTCAGGTTGTCAACACCTGAATAAACCTCCTTTCCTATTCAACCAGACCTGTCTCACAAGTTTGGCTTTCTTGACAGCAGGCAGCTGGACCTGGTGGTCATTTTATAGGTTTCAAGGAGATACAATAGTAAAATTTTATATATACTTCCAATTAAATGTGTTGTAATGATATAGTAAGAGAGCAAGTCAGAGCTTGTGGTAACCGCATACAGTAGGTCAGTAGGTTGTCAGTTATGTCAGAGATCCGTTCCTACGGCACGACTTAACGAGATTTCACTGTAAGTGGGAACCCACCTACATAAGCACCTACGTCACTCACGTGGAGCACATACACAGCAGTAATGAAGTGAAACAATAAATAAATAAATAAATAAATAAATAAATAAATAAATAGAAAATTAAAGCAAAGATAACAATTCCTGACCTTTACTTGTAGAAAATAAATAATAAAAAAGCATAAAGCACATATGTACATAAGTCAAAATGACTGAAGTTTTTGTTTTTATTTTTGTTTTATAAATAAATGGGAGATAGCGACATAACCATGAAACGACATACATCGAGTTCGACTTAACCGGAGGACTGCCTGTATCCGTTAGTTTCAGAAAACAAAACCTGCAGGATTCAAGAGGCTATATCTTACATGAGAGGAATACTGAAAAACAAACTTGAATTTTTAAATAGTTTTTTCAGATACTCCTCCTGAGACATCATTAATTTCCTTCCTTCAATTTTGTTGAAACTGCCAATTTGTATAGGAAACATTACCTGGCTTTAAATTGCTGAGTATAAGCTTCTTAAGGGAAGGAATAGATTTCATTCAACCTCATTGTTCTAATATCTAGTATAACCCAGTGTATAACAGTCAGTGTATAATTAACTGAATAATTGCTTAATTATGAAACTTAGAACTTACTTTTATGGTGTAAGTTGAATTTATCTTTCTTATGAACTACTGTAGTCTGAGTGAAAAAATGTATTATGCAGACTCAAATTTGGCATGAAATTCTAGACAAATGTTAACCATTAGTTAATACTTAGGTGTGCTTCACATGACAATGAGCTCATATTGGAATATTATTTACTATGCACAAAATTCACACACTGAGGAGGAGAGAGGAGGCCGTTCCTTAGCCCTACCTGTGCCTCTCACAGTCTGGGAGGCCTGCGATAGATTGCCCCACAGAGGGAGGCCCTGCCCACCTGCAGCAGCACCACTGGCCAGGTAGCCTGGGCCTCCCTCTTTGGAGCGATCATGGGCTAATGGCAGGACCCTCGACCAAACACACCTCACCTGACTTGGCTAGCCTGGCACCAGCGGGTGCCATAGCGTAGTCGTCCTGATGGTTGTTCCACTGTTAGGCCATTCAGTCGACTTGCATATTATACTTTTATTATTATAGATTTCTTTAATGTCTATTAGGTTAATGGCATATTATTTTCCAGTTTAATATGTTTGGTGTTTAAGTCATACTGATATATTAATCCTACTAACTAATCCAAATGAATTTGACTATTAATAGAAGTAGTAATCAAATCAGAGAAAAATTAAATTGGTCTCTTGATCCTTCTGGAGCACCCCAACAATGGCACTAAAAATAAAGCCTCTACCATACTCCATACTCTCCATTTCATCTGTCATTAAATGTGAAAACAATTTATTTGAAATTGAAAATAACTTAAGCTAGCAATGACTTTTTGGTAAGGGGATGGGAGATACTTAAAAAAAAAAACATAAAAACTAGTAAATCAGCCAAAACTGGTTTGGCTCAATGGATAGAGCATCGGCTTGGGGACTGAAAGGTCCCAGGTTCGATTCCGGTCAAGGGCATGTACCTTGGTTGCAGGCATATCCCCAGTAGGGGGTGTGCAAGAGGCAGCTGATCGATGACTCTCTCTCATCAATGTTTCTAATTATCTCTCTCCCTTCCTCTCTGTAAAAAATCAATAAAATATATTTTTTTAAAAAAACAAAAACAAAAAACTAGTAAATCAAAATATGACAATCTACACTAATAAACGAGAAACATGCAAATTGATTGTAATTTCACATTGGCCACCAACCAATCAGGAGTGAGTATGCAAATTAACCCAACAAAGATGGCTGGTTAATTTGCATAAGCAGTGCCCAGCAGCCAGGGGCTGGGGTGGGACCTTGCATCATTGCCATGGTGACAAAGCAGGCAGTCTGCATCACCCCAGCAGCTCCAGGCCTCTGGGCACGGGGGGAAGGCAGAAAGGCAGCTCCAGGCTGGAGTGAAGGTGGTGCCAGCAGCCAGGGGAAGGAAGGAAGGCCCATTCTTGCAAGAATCTTCGTGTATCAGGCCTCTAGTTCATTGTAAAAATGGCTTTATTTGATCTCAGAGGCAAAAATAAACTTGGGTTCGTTTTGAGCATTTAAAGTCCAAGACAAACAACAAACAGGAGCAAATAATCCGCAAGGCATTTTAACCTATGACTGACATCAAAAGAATTATGCAATGTCATATTTGTTTTATTATTGCCCAGTGATAAATTTCAATGTACACTGGTTTTTAACTCAAGTAAGGGTGATTTTAATCCTCTGTTTTAATATTTAATTATTTAAATTAAAAAGTACAGATTTTTCCTAACTTTCTGATATGTGAAAAACAGTACAATGCAATACACTGATATTGAAGAGGCTTTTTTTTTTCTTCAATTAAGAAAGTTTTTTCATTGTCTTTGTGACAGCCATGACAACACAATTCTCAATCTTTGACCAGAGGGAACATAAATAAAGTAAATGAATTAAGAAAAACAAGCAAACAAAAAGAAACAAAACCTCATAGATACAGACAACAGTTTGGTGATTATCATAGGGAGTGGAAGCATGGTGGAGAGTTAGAAAAGAAGAGACAGATGGTGATGGAAAACGACTTGACTTGGTGAACACAATACAATATATAGATGATGTATTATAGAATTGTATACCTAAATTTTTTATTCACAATGTCATCACCATAAATTCAATAAAAATAAATAGTCAACCAACAGCCCAGCTGTTGCCCTCTGAAATCCATCACAACATTTGAGCTGAAGCCGAACTTCTGAGAGACTGTTCCTACCAATGTCTGAGCACAGCCAAGAATACTAAACAGGTGTGATCCTGGGATATGCTGGACTTTGGCTCCAGGATTCTCCAACCACCTTGCCCAGTTCTTCTAGAATTGCATGTCAACCAAGTTTTACTTCCTTCCTTCATGCTCCCTTCACCAAGGGTTAGATCTGCACTGGATCAAACATCTCCCATCCCCTCCCCCACCATCTCCCTCTCCAGGTTCTCTCATAGGCACTTCCCCTATTCCCTTGGACATCACATCTCATTCTCTCATAGTACCCAGATTAACACAGCCTTGTTCCACAAAGCAAGCTTCAGCAAAAGTATCATTTTCAAATTATCCTGTATAATGAAAGCCTAATATGCTAAATGTCTGACTGTTCATTGAACCATTCGACCAGTTGCTCTGATGAGCACTGACCATCAAGGGGCAGATGCTCCGACCAGTAGGTTAGCTTGCTGCTGGGGTCTGACTGATCGGGACTGGGTAAGACGGACCAGCTATGCTCTGGAGCCCTCTCGCAGTCCCTACCCGGCCCCAATTGTGCACCGGTAGGGTCCCTCGCCTGGACTACAACCTCTCACAATCCGGGAACACTCGGGGGAAGTCAGAGAGCCAATTTTGACCCAATTCCCACAGGCGAGGCTGATAGACCCCCTTTCCCCCCCGCCCAGGCCTCTAGTCTGATTTATAAGTATTATGAATAAAACTTCGTATTTAACAGAACACTTGGACATTTTCTTATTTTTCTCTAAATGTAAGCACCCTCTCTACACATGAAATACTTGTCAAGACCATGTGTATGTCAGATACCTGAATGTGTTTGGAACACAATTTTCCTCTAGGAAGATTTCCAGAGACACCAAATGCTTGGGTTATAATTTCTTTGGAAAATATAGAGTGAGAAAATGTAGTTTACAATTGTGAGTACACAAAATACTTTTATTCTTGTATTTGTTAATTATTATATTACTTATTTGTATTATAACTGTAAACCTACCTTTGTCTACCTGAATATTGTAAGGTACAGAAATACCTACCACAGGAATCTAAAAGGACATACCAACTACTCCTCTCCACTGAATTCTAGAAGGATATAACTGCCCACTGTTTCAACATTAGGATCTTAAGATGCCTAATGATATACTGGTTGCACAAAGATATAACTATAGTTAATTCCACTGAACCATACCCTTAAAAACAATTAAAATGGCAAATTTTACATAAGTTATATTTTACAACATTTTTTAAAAAGAACAATAGCTATGTATTTTAACAGTGGATTAAAAAAAATATATGAGACGAGTTATTTTTACTAGGTAAAATAGTAAAAATAAGTGATCCACAGAACAACAACATATATCCATCTATTGTAGTTATCAGTATCTAAAAGTAATACAATAAATCAATTTTGGAAAACCTGGGGCCAATTCAATAAAAGAATTTAAGTATAATTTAAGTGAACAAGCTCAGAAATTAAAGTTGGTACAGGTTCACAAAGCATCAAGACAAGTTTGCCCTCTAAAACAAATTATCCATCTCTTTCCTTATTTGAGTTTGTTCTCTGATATAACTAATTCATCTCACCTCTGATTAAGAAGCTTTACAGAACATATTTTCCCATTAGTCATTAATTAATATAGGGAAAATACTACATAGCATTACATCAACCAAATTAATGAAGTTTCATTTCATTCCACCAATAAACTCAAGGTACAATGAGTACATTGAAGTAACAGTTTGAAAGAGAAGTCAAGAAGATGACAAGAAGAGGTTTAGTGGTCCACTCCTGCTCTAAGATAATTCTCCAGGGGTCTCTTACACTTCTGCTTGTATTCTAAGTGGAGGCATTGATAATCTTTCTTCTGGATGATCTTTTCAAGGATGTCTGTATAGCCAGTAACCTTGGAACATAGAGGTGTGTCTTCTCCCCAGAGGTCTAGTATAATAAATACGATGGCTCCTTGGAGCAAAGGGCAGGCATACTTACCCCATTGTAAAAGATGTGGGTTCTCAAAACTCAAAAATCCTCTCCTAGGCCCAGCTGGTATGGCTCAGTGACTGAGCATTAACCCTATAAACCAGAAGGTCACAGTTGGAGTCCCAGCCAGGTCATATACGCGGGTTGCAGACTCAATCCCCAGTAGTGGGCATGCAGGAGGCATCCAATCATCCAATCAATGATTCTCTTGCATCATTGATGTTTCTATTTCTCTATTTATCTCCTTTCCTCTCTATGAAATTAATAATTATATATATATATATATATATTTTTTTTTTTTTTTAATCCTCTCCTATAGTCCATTTCTGCCATCTTCAGACAGACCCTTCAAAGCTAAAAACTGGACTCAGTTATTTCTAAATCTGAGAATCCTAAACTTTATCAGCCAGCTGGTAGGCCATATTGAAATATCAGTCACCCATAGCTCCCCAACTTATAAAGGTTCCAATATGGGGGACCCCCAACAACTATAGACAACATTTTCCTTCCAGAAACACTATGTATACCATACAAGGAATATAATTTGCCTCTTTTTCCAAAAACACTGTGACTTGCACTAAGAGATGCTCAAGTGTTTAAGGAAACATACAAGTATACCAGGTAGCCCTCTGACAACTATAAAGACCTCTCCTAACTGAGGCTATCCTTGACTACTCTCGGAAGCCTCCTGGAGAGAAAACTGATCACTATTTTTATGTGCACCCTGCAGGCACCCAATTCATGAGTCACCCAATTAGAAAAGGTGGCAAGAAATGTGTCCTTGACCCTAGTTGGTTTGCTCAGTGGGTAGACTTAGGTATGGGTTCGATCCCGGCCTCTGTTAGGGCCCACAGAAGGTAACCATTCGCTGTGTCTCTCTCATGTCAATGTTTCTCTCTCTCCCCCACCTCAACATCCTCATCCTTTCCTCCCACTATGTCTGAAAATCAAGGGGAAAAATATCCTTGGGTGAGAATTTAAAAAAAAAAAAAAAAAAGTCCCTGATCTTAGCTGAGATGATCAATGACACCACAGCAGCCCTGGAAGGCACTCAGATCAGCATTAACTCACTGGCCAGATTGTTATAGATAAAATAACTGCCTTAGACTTCCTCTTGATTGAACAAGGGGAAGTCCATGCAATCAGTGATACATCATTCTGTACCTGAATTAATATCTCAGGCCAAATGGAAAGATCAATAGGAAAAATTAAGAAGAAAGCCTCCTGGTGTTCTAAAGCAGAGCTGGATGGTCTACAGAATTTGTTCAGCTGACAGGATCTGGGACCTGGAAGGCTTGCTGATGTCAATATTGCATGTCAGCTTCAATGTGCTGCTTGGAGTCCTGCTGACCAGCACTTTAATTAATACTTTAGGAGACAAACTAAACAGATTTCATTGCAGCCTCTATAAATTAGAGTGACTGCTGCCCATGACATTAGAATTGTATTCCTTAAGCTCATGGCTTTTCTCAGAAATGGGCTGATGTAAAGCTCGTACTCAAGTTAATGCTACTGCTACGATAATAAAGTCCTTTTTTGTGTGTGTCTTCCGAAAACATCTATAAAACCGTGATAGACTAACTTGTTAGATTACAAGTGGTATACTAGTAAAATTGCAGACCATTCATGTTCTTGACACTGCCCAGCTACGTGGTCAGGGGGACTAAATCAGGAAGAAAAGAAAGGGAAGGTGCAGCAGACTGTCTATGTGGCCTGATGACATAGACACAGAAGGAAAGCCTAACACCCACTTAAAAAACTCTAGAATTCCCACACTAGGCTTATTTCTTGACAAAAATCTACTGCAATTCAATCAGCCTTGAGACAACAGCAAAGGTTCCAATAAACTTTAAAACCTAGATAATGCCTCTGATACCCTAGCGAAGTATGGCTCTATAAAGAGAAGAGACAAGAGAAATGAAAATAACAGATGAAAGTATAGCAGAAACTAAAGATTGGTTTACCTACACTTATTCCAACCTTTTTCTATTAAAAAAGACCTGGCCAACATGAGAGGGAAATGACATGTATGGAGACAGGACCCTGTGAAGGTAGGCTTGCGCTCCACTGTCTGTCCTAGTGTCTCGGGTGCTAACCAGAGAAGAAATGTTGCGAGTGATGTCTCCATTAGAACATCCCTAAGTGTAGTCTGGCATTACTCTGATTTTATACTACCCACACATGGTTCCCATAGCCTGCCAGAAATTTGGTAAAGTACCCATTACCACTTCCTGCTTGCATCACCTATATTATGTTGCTTGAAGCTAAAAACCTCATTTAACACACTTGAAAAAAGAATAATGTACATTTATTTTAACTCTAATTTTTGCATTTGTACGCCTTTCCTGATAGTAAGACACACTAAAGCCTGAAAATTATTTTAAATTACTTCTGTTACTCAGTTTTTCACTTTTTGTATTAACTACTGGGGAAGGAGGAACCACTGCAGGGCAGTAGAAGTATGTTCATTCTATCAGAATCATAACAGTCAAATTATCTTCATTATTATCAGACTGAAGAAAATCTAATAGTCTTATTTAAAAAGTACTTTGTTATAAATATACTTTACAGAAAAGAATTTTTTTTCTTTTACTACCACCCATTTCCCGCAAATTTAAAAGCAAACAATTGAGTTCTATTTCATTCAGTGACAATTTTTCTTTTTTTTCTTTTTTTTAAAATATATATATTTAAATCAATAATATATATATATATATATATATATATATATATATATATATATATTATTGATTTTGTACAGAGAGGAAGGGAGAGAGATAGAGAGTTAGAAACATCGATGAGAGAGTCATCGATCAGCTGCCTCTTGCACACCCCCTACTGGGGATGTGTCTGCAACCAATGTACATGCTCTAGACCTGAAGTGAACCTGGGACCCTTCAGTCCACAGACCGACGCTCTATCCACTGAGCCAAACCGGTTTCGCCCAATTTTTCATTTTAATTTGGTGATCTACTAATATCATTCAAACTAGTATATTTTATTAAATGCAAATTATAGACCTAATAACGTAAATGGGTATTTAGAAAAATAACTTTATGGAAAAATTGATAACCAAGCTAATTTTAAAATATACTTTATATTGTAGAAAATTTAGAAGTACTAAAAAGGAAATTATTTTTAGATATTACTAAAGGACCGCTTCATCATTTTAAACATAATAGATTGCACAATCAGCAATCCTAGAAAACAGAATCTACTCAATCCTCACCCCCACCCCCCCAAATTAGCTATCTAGAAAATAACTTAAGCTTGCCACCTCCTAGCTACTCCACACATTAGGCTTCATAATAATGAGAAACCTCAATGAGAGAGTAAATTACCACAACAAAATGGTAAAGAAATAACTATTGCCCTGAACAGTTTGGCTCAGTGGATAGAGCATCAGCCTGGGGACTCAAGGGTCCCAGGTTCGATTCCGGTAAAGGGCATGTACCTTGGTTGCGGGCACATACCCAGTAGGGAATGTGCCAGAGGCATCTGATCAATGTTTTTTTCTCATTGATGTTTCTAACTATCCCACTCCCTTCATCTCTGTAAAAATTCAATAAAATATATTTTTTAAAAGAAATAACTAGTGTTTTCCACTGTATATATTACATGCAAATTTAACCTGAACTTATCCAAAATTTGAGAAAGAAATGAATTTAAGTGATGCCAGCTGCTGGCCACAGCCTTTTTTTCATTCTGCCTTTCATTTCTCAATGAAAATTAAACTTTAAGAATATCAAGAAATTGATTTTGATGTTTACAGGGCATCAAAACAATAAGAACTAACCATAAAAGAAAATATAATTACAACTAGTCCTACTCCCCTCACCCTTATCCCCTTACAGTAAATATGGCAAATAAGCAGTCATTAAAAAGAAATTTTCTCCACACATATCCACAGTTGCATTTTCATAATAGCTAAAAAGTATAAACAATCCAAATGTCCACCAAGTGCCAAATGAAAAACAAAATGCAGTACACACCACATAATAGAACGTTATTTGCAATAAAACAATGAAATTCTGATACATATTATGAACATGAAGCGAGTAACAAAGGACCAGAAATTATATGATTTCATTTATACCACATGTCCAGAATATGAAAATCTATAGAGATAATAGATTAATGGTTGGGAGAACAGGGGTAATGCAAGATGATGGGTAAGAGATGACGAGTTTCTTTTGGGGGTGATGAAAATGGCCTAAAATTGTGATGAAGATTGAACAACTCTGCAAATAAACATAAAAACACTAAACTGTATAATTCAAAGTAGGTAAATTATATAATGTGAATTTCATCTGAATAAGGCTATTTAAAAAAAGAAATCACTTAAAAACCATATCAAGTCTTTAGACATATTTATTTTGAATTTCTTCAAATCCTGGTAACATCTTGTATTATAATACAACTAGAGGCCCGGTACACAAAATTCGTGCATAGGATGGGTGTGTGTGTGTGTGTGTGTGTGTGTGTGTGTGTGACCTCATCCCAGCCTGCACCTTCTCCAATCTGGGACCCCTTGAGGAATGTCTGACTGCCCTACTGCGATCAGGCCTAAACAAGCACTCGCACATCCCTCTCAAAATCAAGAACTACTGGCTCCCAATTACTTGGCTGCCTGCCTTCCTGATTGCCCCTAACCATTTCTGCCTGCCAGACTGATCACCGCCTAACCACTCCACTGCCAGCCTGATTGATGCAGGCCAGGAGGGGGGCATTTCGGGGTCAGGCTGGCAGAGAAGGCAGTTGAGGGCAAGTAGGCCAGCAGGGGAGGAGGGGGGGTTGGCAGTTGGGGCAAGCAGGCCAGCAGGCAGTGTGGTTAGGGGCAGGCAGGCAGGCAGGCAGGCAGGCGAGTGGTTAGGAGCCAGTGATCTCGGATTGCAAGAGGAATCGTGCCTGAACCAGCAGTCAGACATCCCCCAAGGGGTCCCAGATTGGAGAGGGTGCAGACCAGGCTGAGGGACCACCCCCCCCCCAATTTGTGCACAAATTTCATGCACCACACCACAAGTCTCTATATATAAAAGCCCAATATTCAAAATGTCCCCTTGGGAGTTCGACCAACCAGGATTTCAATCGCTCACTTTGATGTATGCTAATCAGCAGGGGGTGGTGCAGAATGAAAAAAGGCTGTGGCCAGCAGCTGGCAGCCAGGAAAGAGAGGTCCTGGCTGGCAGCTGCTAGGAATCCTACCTGTGCACAAATTTTGTGCATTGGGCCTCTAGTGTGTGATATAAAAGAAATCACACACGTGTAAACTTTTAGAATTGGCATTATTCAATCAGGATAATTCTTTGGAGATCATGCAAATTGGATATATCAATGGTTCACTCCTTTTTGTTTCTATGGAATGGCTGCACCACTGTTTAACCAATCACCTGTTCAAGGACATCTGGGTTGTTTCCAGTTTGGGGCTATGACAAATACAGGTGCCACAAAAATTTGTGTGTGGCTTTTTGTGAAAACATAAATTTTCATAAATGTGGGATAGATATTCAAGAGTGTAATTCTGGGTTGTATAGTTAAATACCAATTTTAATATCAAACTGGTAATGTTCCTGGAAAAAAAAATGAAGATCACTTTCAATCTCCACTCTCCACTGACTTTGTTTAATTTAACAAAATTACTCTCTAAAGCTGACTTGTAACTCAACAATTCTGCTAAAGGACCAAGTACTGCACTAAGCATTTTAAATACATTATCCTATGTAATCCTTGCATCAACAATGAACTAGGTATTAATATTATCTCCATCTTACAACTGAGAAAGCTGAGCTATAAAAGAGGCTTAGGAAGTGAACCAGAGTCACACAGCTAGGATATAAAGAGCTGAGGCTGAAATTCAAGCCTGCATGACTCAGAAGTCTATTCCTTTCATCTCAATATACTACCCCTCTCATTTCTATACTGTGCGTGTGACTAGATGCAAAAGTATATAAAGTTTACACATGAGAATTACAGTTCACAAATGAGATTTTTAAATTAGACATGATCTCTAATGTAGTACATAAATAACCAACATTAATCTAATATTCTATCGATATTTGCACAAATTTGTATATGGAAAAATTAATAAGTACTGGAGGGAAGTTCACATAAATTAATCCTTTAGTTTTTCCTTATTAAGTTTCTTTTCATTTATTCATTAGCCTTGCAGTGATTAGGAAACCTGGAGACAGGAAAAAAAAAAAAAAAAAAAAGAAGAAGAAAGAAGGAAGAAGGAAGAAGGAAGAAGGAAGAAGGAAGAAGGAAGAAGGAAGAAGGAAGAAGGAAGAGAAGAGGAAGAGGAAGAGGAAGAAGAAGAAGAAGAAGAAGAAGAAGAAGAAGAAGAAAAAGAAGAAGAAGAAGAAGAAGAGGAGGAAGAAGAAAAACAACAAGGGAAAGGAGAGTAATGATGTATGAATTAAAAGTCCCTCACACACCAAGCAAGTGAAAGAGCAGGGCCTGTGTCCAAGGTGGATGACACATCCCAGATCCTCACTTATAGGCCCTCCTATTAGCCCAGGTTAGTATGAGGAGCTCTTTCCCAGAGGTCCCGTTAACTGGACCTCTGCAGCAGGGACCACAGCACATCTCCATGCCTACCTGATGCCCAAAGAAACAAATCACAACAGGTGTTATTGGAACAAACACTATCATCAAAAATGTCATAACAAACTTTTTACTTTTACAGTTCCTAAGATTTTCTGATTTTTTTGCCATAAATATTTTTTTTACCAATATTGCCTTAAATATACTCACACTTGATTAGCAATGATTATAACAATAATTACAGTTATAAAAACTCATCAATTTCCTTTGCTTACGGAGAAATTAAATGAATATTAGTATGTAACTTGGATACTATAATGTTTAATTCTAAATTGGCTTTTGAGGAGCACTTAACTAATTTTGAAAATCTAAATAAGTATACCTTGCACCAAAGTATTACTCATGTTAACTCCCAACTTTTTCAGATATAAAAACTAATACAATGAGGAGCCACAATGAGAAATTGCAAAAATCTCTTCAAAATTATAATAATCAACTTATGAAACTAACATAGAACAGAATAAACAATTTGTGGGACTATAATTATATAGTTTACAAAGAACCCTAGTAAGTCAATTTCTAGGAAAGTACCCTACAGAAATAACTGCAAATGTATACCAAGTTGCACCTATAAGAAAAATTATGATATAGAATAAATTGAAATTCTATATACTACTTAAAAATGCTCTAAAATAGCATACAGCATGAAAGATTTCATACTATAGTGTTCAATATAAAAGTCAGAAAACAGTTATAAAACAGTGTGTATGATACACATGAAACCTACTTGCAGTTGAACTGAATTATGCCGAAGACCTTCCACAATAGAAGAAAACCTGTCAATTCTTCTTTCTTCTCCAGCTGATGTTAAAGCTTCTAAAACATCTTCAAGGCTATTGGAAATTTTGGATTTACTAATTAAATCGCAAGCAACAAATAACCCAAATGCCATAGTTTAATTGCTTGATTTAACAAACTCTAAAGTCACTACTTCCAGGCAGTAAATAACATTTTTTAAATGGCTTACACAATATGTATCAGCAGTTTACATAGCATGTATCAAGCTCTAAGCATGTTATTTTTATCTATTTATTCCTCATAATAATCCTATGATGATGTTTATTCACCAAGCATTTATATTGTGCTTATTATACATCAGACATTTTTTGAACCAATTTACAAATAGTAACTAATTTTAATGTATATCCCTTATTACAGATAAAGAAACTGAAGCAGAAAAGGTTAAGCTATTTGTCTCACATCTACTAAATGTTTATAAAAATCTAAAACATTATAGTCTGTGTGGTAAGCACATATAAATGCTTTTAACCACCACACTCTACTTCCTCTCAAATACAGTAAGTGAAGGTCTGGTAGCCAAAAAATATATAGTGGTAAGAAATAATAGTCAAATATAAAAAATAAGAGCTGCAAGAATTATACTTGCTCCTCCTTTAAAAATAGCTATGTTAATAGGACCTTGCATACTGTAGAAGGTGAGAATTTCATAGTTTGTGAATCTAGACTTGTAGTCCTAAGTTATTTACATCATTTTGAGTCCTATTCTGAAATTAAAAAAGAAACAGTAATAAAAATAATATGGAGCTAGAAAAACAGGAAGGAGAATAGGAGAGAAAACAAAGGATAAGGAAAGATAAAGGAGCTCTAGTAGGCCTGCAGACTGAAGGGTCACTGGTTTGATCCTAGTCAAGGGCATATGCCTGGGTTGCGGGCTTGATCCCCAGAGGATGATGTGCAAGGGTCAGGTGATCAATGATTCTCTGTCATCACTGATGTTTCGTGCTCTCTCTCTCCCTCTCCCTTCCTCTCTAAATCAATAAATCAATAATATATATATATATATATATATATATATATATATATATATTTTTTTTTTTTTTTTTTTTTTTTTTTTTTTTTTAAAGAAAGAGCCTTAACCGGTTTGGTTCAGTGGATAGAGCCTGCAGACTGAAGGGTTCCAGGTTCGATTCCGGTCAAGGGCATGTACCTTGGTTGAGGGCACATACCCAGAAGGGGTGTGCAGGAGGCAGCTGATTGATATTTCTCTTTCATCAAAGTTTCTAACTCTCTACCACTCTCCCTTCCTCTCTGTAAAAATCAATAAAATATTTTTTTAGCCGGGTCCGGTTTGGCTCAATGGATAGAGCGTCGGCTTGGGGACTGAAAGGTCCAGGGTTCGATTCCGGTCAAGGGCATGTACCTTGGTTGCGGGCATATCCCCAGTGGGGGCTGTGCAAGAGGCAGCTGATCGATGACTCTCTCTCATCGATGTTTCTGGCTCTCTATCTCTCTCCCTTCCTCTTTGTACAAAATCAATAAAATATATTTTAAAAATATTTTTTTTTTAAAGAAAGATAAAGGAGAGGGAAAGAGGAGAAAATGAAAAAAGTAAGAAATAAGGGAAAAAAGAAAGAAAAGAAAGAGTGTGAAAGAAGAACAGAGAAAGGAGGGAAGCATAGGAAGGAGGAAGATGCAGGAAAAGTAGAAGGGAGAGAAAGAGAGAGAAGGAGCACAGGAAGTACCTTAAGTGTCAACATTAAATTCAGCCTGGAAGGAAACTTGAATTGGGGTGGTGAACACACAATACAATGTAGGGATGATGCATTATAGAATTGTAGCCCTGAAACTTACATAATTTTATTAACAAATGTCACCACATTAAAAAAAAAAAAACTAAAAAAATTAAGTCTGCTCTTAGGTTCCTACACCAAAATGAATATGGCCTTTTAAAATGGGAAATGGAAAGTGTTGAGGCTGTACACCTGGCTTTGCATGCAGGGACTGCAGCAGACAGTCTCATCCACTGACACTCTCTATAGTTGTATATGGGGCAGAGGGGCAGGGCTCAATGCTGTCTGTGGACTCTCCAACTAGGTCCAAATTCAGTGGTTCAATAGTCACCAGTCACAGCAGGATCACAAGTACAATTTTCAAATGTGTGCAGGAGATTCCGCTTACAGGGCTCTGCCTACCCAAATATGAGAGGGCTATTTGCTTGTCCTTTTGGTGGTTTGGTTTTTATAGCTTTACTCTTTTAAAAAAATATTTTTTTCAAAAATTTTTAAATGCTTCCCTGTATTAAGAACTGTCAATCTTCTTTATAAAAATAGTTCATCTTTAATAATTATCTTTTAATATATGTAATGATCTTTTAGTTACAGCCCTAACATGTGAATAATGTAGTTTTTTAAATTTATCTTTATTGTTGAAAGTATTATAGCTGTCTCCCTTCTTCCCCCACTGACCCCTCCTCCCTGCTCCCGTCCCTCCTGTGAATAATGTATTTAAAAGCTTTAGCATATATTTTTATGATTAAAAGTTAGTAAAATACAATACCCTTAACCAGTAAAATACAATTCTTTATGTCACTTTCTAAATCTGCCTTACATACAGATTTTCAAATACTATATTAGCTTTTACAAGGGATTATACATGTCCTACATTTTGAATTATTTCTATCTGGAAAAATATCATATACAAAGCAGAACTCATTCGTATATTTTTCAAAAAGTCTTCCTTTAGAATTTTTATTTAGGGTTTGAGTTCAGACCAGTTTGAAATAAGTAAGATGAAGAGGTCAGTTTCTCAGTCTATATGAATCTAAACCAGCTGCTTAAGTATACTTCATTTCCTTAAATTCTAGACTAAAACACAATGGATAATGAAAACATTAAATAACTCCCGTTGCATTAAGTCATTACAGGAGAAGAGAAATGAGGTGAGAAGACTCACATGCTCTCCTCCCCCACGATGCACACTGCAGAGAGAAGCTTCACCAGGTCTGTCATCACACTGGGCTGCTGGGGATCGATGGCCCTGGCCAGTAAGGACAGACTCCGCTCTTCACTCATAATCCTTTCTAAACCATACTAGAACATTTTGGAAATAAGAGGCTAAATGTTAACAGTCAGTTTCATAAAATAGTGTTCTGAAAAAAAATGGAGTTATTAAAAAATGTCTATATTTTTATACTTAGTAAAGAATGTATAAAATAAATAACAAATAACATCCTAAAACAATTCATAGAAATATACACGTTACATCAAGAACTATGAGAATCAACCAAATTTAGAAAACCACTCAAATGTGATTTTGTAACAACAATGACTGATAATTATTAACATAGATAAGTTACCACTGGAAAAAGAGAGAAGCATACTAAAATGCTAAGATTTCCCAACAGAGACATATAATGAAGAGTGAGATACTAAAGTAGATACTAAGGCCATAAGATCCTTCATGAGAAGGAAGATCGATAAGCTATATATGACAAATATATGCACAATGTCCCAGAGAAATATACTGTGAACTACATGTGCAATGTAAAATTTATAAGCAAAAAATAAAACTAGTTTTAAAAGAACTATTTTAATATATCCAAAATGTTATCATTTCAACATATAATAGAATCAAAATAAAACATTCACCGATGAAACATTTTACTTTTTTCTCCCTGATTAATCAAAGTCTAGTATGTATTTTACACTTATAGTACATCTCATCTCAGACTAGCCACATTTCAAATGCTCAACAGCCACATACATATAGCAACCACATTATACAGTGTAGGCCTGGAGAGTAGCCCTAGTTCAGAAACAGGCAAAAGCTGAAGGATGATGTGGGCATATAGAAACTGCCATAAGGAACATATGTATTCTGATAGAAATAATACTGTATTATCAGAAAACTACTGTAGTTGTAAACACATTATAAAAATGGGATGATTTGGGATGAGGATAAAGTTTGATTGCTACTGCCAAGTTGTCACATCCAATTAGAAGTAATTATGTTAATGACTTAATGTTTTGATTTTATGATGTATACATCTCTGGAGGTCCTTTTATAATCTATGAAAGACAAATATCAAACAATAAAGAATAGAATCAATAAAACAATGCTATTTATCTACCATGCATCCCAGAGAATCCTCAAAAGAGTAAGAAATTGGTTGATTACAGTTACTCCTAAGAATTATAAGGGGCCTTATACCAATTATAAACCTATGAACACTCAAAATTAGTACTAGATATAAGTAGCAAGTTGAATCTATAACAAAGTTGAATCTAGAACAAATGTTTCGAGTTTTATGAAACTTTAATTATAACTTTCCTACTATAAATATCATTTACATAAAGAAAGTTTCACCCTATGCTAAAATATTGCATTTGCCTTACACTATTATCTAGGGAATACAGGTACAGTGGAGGAAGGACAAACAAAAGGATCAGTCTTGCCCGGCCATTGTGGCTCAGTGGTTAAGAGTCAACCCATGAACCAAGAGGTCGCTTGTTCAATTGCTGGTCAGGGCATATGTCTGTGTTTTGGGATCAATCCTTGGTAAGGGGTGTGCAGGAGGCAGCCAATCAATGTTTATCTCTCATTGATGTTTCTATCTCTCTATCCCTTATCCTTCTTCTCTTTCTAAAATAAAAAAATATTTTTTTTTTAAAAAGACTTCTCTGCCTTGATGATAGAGAGAAGTTTACAGAGATAACTAGAATGGCCAGGAAATGCTTACTTTTGTGATGTCATGGGCTGTTTCATACCTGTAAGCAAAGAATAAAAAAGCAGGCATAGGGCCAGAGACTACATATTATGCCTTGATAATCATTCCAGAAAATTGTCAGAGGCTTATAAAGTACCACTTAGATCCAATTCAAAATGTCAGTTAGTCAAGAATTACCAAGAACCATGGGACTGGCTCTGTCCTAAGAAGCCTAAGGATTGAGAAAAGCTTGCCGCCAGCATTTCCCCCTCATTTCCCTCCCACTTGGTTATCCTTAGCCAGTGCCTGTCCTTCTGCAAAGATAATCCTATGGCTCCTCCAACCGCAGAATTTTCATACTGATTTCTTCCAAGTTATACTACCTACCTTCACTATCAAGCCCTAAACCATCACTTACAAAGGGTAGAAATAGAAGTGTTCTCTGATCTCATAGCTGTGATAACCATTCTGTGACTCCCAAAGCTCCATCATAGGCAATATTCTCTGAATTTTGCTAATGTAAAAATGTGTAGTTATCATTTTAAGTCTAGAATGAGGCCAGATTGTAATTATTCAGTATCTAAAACTGAAGATAGAATTGCTGCCCACTTGTATAAAATTACTCTCATTCAATTATTTAAAACACAAAGCAAAAGAAAACAAAAAATGTTGACTCCAGTCTGTGGGAGAAATAGTCAACTTACCAGTGCTGGCATGGAAAGTGCATTAAATGAAGATTATTATAAAGTTAGAGAGATGGTGACAAATTGTGGAAGATTTAAGGATGTCTCTCCACTGAATGTCAAAGACCTACTCTGGATTATATGAAAACCCGTGTGTTCTAAACAGGTTCCATTTGCATTCTACAGGAGGCCTATTATTACCTAATAAATGGAATCTCTGGCCAACAAAGAAGTGTTAGGTAGGGGAAGGTCAATACCTCTTGTACAGGGTGTTCAACACTACATGTAAACTGGCGCAGAACAACTCCCCACCCTTCCCCACCCACACATCAATGAGTTGATTCTAGTGGCACAGACATTGTGGGAAGTGAGGCTGACCTCAGGAGTAAAGCACCCTTGCTAGAGGCATACAACTCAAAGCCACACGCAAAAATTTAACTGACCAGAAGGAAGCCCCTCTTCTTATTACCTTTTAATTTAAATAAATTAACTTTCCATAATCTTTTTCATTTAAAAATATTAGTTATTCCATACCCTGGCTGGTTTTGCTCAGTAAATAGAGCATCGGACTGCAGACTGAAGGATCCTGGATTGAATTCTGGTCATGGGCACATGCCCAGGTTGCAGGCTCGAACCCCAGTAGAGGGCATGCAAGAAGCAGCCAATCAATGGTTCTCTCTCATCATTGATTTTTATATCTCTCCCTCTCCCCTCCTCTATGAAATCAATAAAAATATTAAATATGTATATATAGTCCAATTTAGTGTTATAAGAAATTCACTTTCACATGATATTATCAAATTTGCTTATTAATTACATACACAATTACTAGTACAGTACAAATAAGGTACCACATTTTCATATCCTAAAGCCTATAATGATCATCATTCCGGGACCTCTTAAAAGACTGCTCAGTGAGGTACAGGGAAAATCACCAACAGGTCTTGGGAAAAAATAAAAACCTTTATCAAAAACTTTAGACAGATATATTACTAATTCTAAGTATCAGTAACTTTTCATTTTTATTAGCACAAGTGATATCAATAAATACAAATAGCAATATATTTCAGCTACACATATACAAACTCTAAGTAACACAATGTTATTATAAGAAGTTACATTGTAGTCATTAGAATATAAATTCAAACTTTAATTCTTCTATAATTCAGTCTCATATCAAGTAGAAATACTGTCTTCAATATGCCATCTCACTTTAACCATAATACTCTTCTCAAATTCAAATTATGATGTACCTACCCTCTGGTTTAAAAAAAAAATTTTCTGGGTTTTCTCTACTCTGACACTTTCCAGTACTAGTGAAATATTCAATTTCTATATTTTCACTTTAAAAGGAGCCCCATAAAGCACTACTATGTACTCACAATGGGAAAAGACCTCTCCCTGCTGTTTCTGATTCTTTTATTCATTTATTCTTACATTTTACAAAATATCTAAAACCTACTTTAATATATTTACATTATATTTAACAAAATATCTAAAACCTACTTCTCATAGGACAGAAAAAAGACTTGTAATTACTATATCAGATATTTCCCTTAAAAATCTTATTAGAAGGGCCAAAACTGGTTTGGCTCAGTGGATAGAGCATCAGCCTACGGACTGAAGGGTCCCAGGTTTGATTCCAGTCAAGGGCATGTACATGGGTTGCAGGCACATCCCCAGTAGGGGGTGTGCAGAAGGCAGCTGGTCGATGTTTCTCTCCCATCGATGTTTCTAGCTCTCTATCCCTTTCTCTTCCTCTCTGTAAAAAATCAATTTATATTTAAATCCGTAAACTAAAAAGTTAAGTCTTTCCAACTTGATTTTTTTGGTAATAAATATTACTGCAAAACACATTTAATAATCATATATAATTTCAAAGCTGATTAATGCTACAGTTTTGAAAATTAAGAAAGAGAGAGAGAGAGAGAGAGAGAGAGAGAGAGAGAGAGAGAGAGAGAGAGAAAGTAGAGAGAGTAGAGGGAATGGGTGAGAAGAAAAGAAGATAAAAAGGGAAGGAGGGAGGGAGGAAAGGAAGGAGAGAAAATTAATCTACACATGAGAAGTTAAGTGCCAGAAGAAGGTCCATTCATACCCAAATTTCTCTTCTGGGTGACTTTCAAACAATTGAAAGCTGATTTTCAAACAATTCAGTACTTTTCCCATTGTGTACTAAATAGCACATTAAATCAACACCATCACTTAAATGTAAATTCTTTATCATACAACTCTAATTCTTAAGACTTCTAGAAGAACTGGGGGGAAATGAATACATTATGATTAACCATGTCAATACCTGTGTATTCATCAAAGCCTTTAAACACTGTATGACTCTGTGCTGATTCTTCTTAACAATGGTTTCTTGTCTGTATTGGCATAAAAGACATCACTGTTAGAATTATAAATGGACATGCAAATGTAGCTTAAGTGAAAATAAGTAGCAACACTTACGTTTTGCTTCTAATCAGTTTTTCCAAAATGTCCAGTAATAACCCAAGCCCCTCACGTCCAAAGCTCTCCACCCAACTAAAAAAATAGAGGATAAAGGTAGTTAGTTATGCATTTAAGTCAGTATTCAAAGTTTGTTATATCACAATAATATGATCACAAATATTTTACAACTGTTATATTTAACTCATAAACACAATGTAAGAATAACACCTTGTACAAAAAATCATTCATAATTCATATTCAGCTGTGACAGAAAGAGCAAAAATGGGATAAGTCAATGGTATGCATTCTTATAAATGTTAAGAATTTTCTAAGTTTCAAAGTTCAATTGTTTTATTTTTAAAGTCTAGTTATTTTTAAATGCGAATTTTCATCCTGACCAAACCACTTCTATTGTATATTCCATAAATCCATAGGTACAGTACTGTATGTAATTAGGACATTACTACTAATAGACAACTCACCTTAGTAATAGAAAAACTACCTTCATAGAAAAAAATACAATTTTTCAGTCGTGATTTAGAAAGCCTAAGTCAATAAATAAAATGGTAACTATCTGTCTTTAAAAAAAGTGGAGAAGAAAAAAAATATGTGTGTATATTTCTTTGTATACATGTGTTTATTTGTATGCATTATTTGTGTGTCTCTGTATGTGGCCTTAGAAAAATGGAATGTTAAAAACAAAATTTCGCCGAAGCAGGTTTGGCTCAGTGGTAGAGCTTCGGTCTGCGGACTGAAAGGTCCCAGGTTCGATTCCGGTCAAGGGAATGTACCTTGGTTGCGGGCACATCCCCGGTGGGGTGTGTGCAAGAGGCAGCTGGTCAATGTTTCTCTCTCATCGACATTTCTAGCTCTCTATCTCTCTCCCTCTCTGTGTTAAAAATCAATATAATATTTTTTTTAATAAATTTCATTTAATAATCAAAAGCAGCACATTATAAACAATAAAAACAAGTTAAAATAATACAAACAATAAAAATGTTATACCAGGACATAACATTTTCTTACTTTACAATATAGTATATCCCATGAAAATAAGGGTAAAAACCAAATGCAATATTGCATATAAAAAATAAAAATATTTAAAAATTCACCTTCATTTTGCACCTGTCTATGAACACAGCTTAATCCCCTATTAATACTCAAAAATTCTGATTTTAGCTCTCCGTCTCAAAAAAAAAAGGAATTTGTGCTTTAGATTGGCAGACTCTTATCAGATTATTTTTACTCATTTCTTTTCTATGAAAACCAAGGAATAACTATTCAATAATGCAGTTAAACGGTAAAGGTACTCCCCTGTAAAAGAAAACATGGAAGATCATTATCATAGTTAAGGGGGGAAAGTTAAATAGAAGTTGATGTTTTCAAACCTGAATGCCTCTTCAACAGTGAAGTTTACTCTGCACTACCAGCAACAGATGTTACCTGTAGGCATTTCAATTCCTGCTTTTATGTTTCATGAAAACCCTAGAGCATCCCATTAACTGTTGGCCTTGATGACCTCTATTCTGGATTTATTCTTATTTCACATGTGGCAGGGAAGCTTGAAATCAAACACATCAGAAGGAATTTGAGAGTTTTCTTGGGCTAGCACTGGGATGTGGACTTCAGTCCCTCCTGTGTTAGTACTTCACAGTGGGACTTCAGTGTTTTGTTTTAAGTAAATTGTCAACAATCTCATATTCAAAAGTATATCTATAAAGATATTCTGAAACTAATATAAATGGTTTAGGATGATTCATACTACTATCACCTTCAATCATTGTGGACAATAAAGTTACTATTCCTAAAACTGCCTTATACCAAAATACATAAATTTAACATTATACTAATATAACAAAAAGACTTTGTTACATTTAATGTTTATCTGGGAGTCTACTATAAAATTTAGAAAGCATATTACTCCAGAGAATTCAAGATGTCTTCTTGTCTGAGTTTTTAATAATAGAACATAGCTATTTAAAGAATTTATCACCACTAATATAACAACTATGACTAGAATATTGGAGCTCACAGAAGTTCTCAAATCAACTATTTCTGAACCCACTATATATCTCTCTTCTATATTGTAAAATATGAATCATTAAAGTAAAACTTACAGCACTAGCTGAATTGGCTCAGTAAATAGATTGTCAACCTGTGGACTAACGGGTCCCGGGTTCCATGCCAGTCAAAAAGACATGCCCAGGTTATGGGCTTGATCTCCAGTAGGGGGCGTGCAGGAGGCAGCCAATCAATGATTCTCATCATTGATTTTTTCTATCTCTCTCCCTTTCCCTCCTCTCTGAAATCAATAATATTTTTTAAAGTAAAACTTATATCCATTCATGTCTATTACATATAAACTAATTCTCTATAAAACAAAGTTGAATATAAAGAGGCATCATACCTAATAACTTTATACTATACTCTTTTAAATCGTGGTGGGAAATAATTTATCAACAACCATAAAATCAGAGGTTGGCAACAGTCTTATCAAAGGCAACTTACATTTTACATTTCATAAAACATAAAAACAAGAAAAGTGGAACAGGGTGTGAAGAGAGGAAACTACCCTGTTTCCCCGAAAATAAGACAGTGTCTTATATTAATTTTTTCTCCCAAAGTTGCGCTACGTCTTATTTTCAGGGGATGTCTTATCTTTCCATGCGCTAAGTCTTATTTTCGGAGGATGTCTTATTTTTGGGGAAACACGGTAGGATGCCTGATAACAAAAGAAACACTAATTTTTTTTAAACACAAAATGGAAGCTGATGAAAAGTATTCATTGAATAATCAAACACAAATTAAATAGGCATAAAAAGTCTCCTGTTTTCCAAAAAAATGTTAATATGTTGTATTAATAAGTTGTCACCCACAAACCCCTTCTCTCAAACCTTTTCCCCCACCCCTATTTTTTTAGCAATATTATTTTTAAGAATGGGGCAAATATCAGTTCCTATCTCTTCTGGAAAAGATGTTCAAGGTAAAAAGTGATATTGAGTAGGTAGGTATGCAGTCCTGACAGAGGTTTATTGAAATCCATAGCTTTCTACAAAAGTAAAAAATTTCTCATCATCAGTGTAAGAAGCAACCTGGAAAAAAATTATCACCTGATTTATAAATGATCAATCTTCAAGAAACAAAATCTGTACTATTTATTCTGTGCCTGTCAGCACTGTAGCGCCAGGCATTATGTGGCTTAACTATAAACTGCATTCATGGATGAATAAGCAGTGTGCAAATGTTTTTTCTTCATGAACAGAAATGGCATAGAGATTATTATGGCATTTGTATTGGGGGAAATTGCTTTAAAAAAGCAAAAAGTAATGTGCTAAGTAATAATTTAACACAAAATCTACCTCTTAAAATTCTTTAACAGGAAATATCAAACCCTTTTCTTGTAATTGCTTCAAGAGAAACTGCTAAATATATTACCATTTAGCACTTCCTAGTAAGAGTCTCAATGTAAGAGAAAAGAAAAAAGTGAAGAGGTAACAGAAGGGGGGGGGGGGGGGGCGGGGAGAGAACAGGTTTCTAGGATTAAATGTTGAAACCACCTTTAAATGTTCAAAGCAGTTTAGGCTTTCAAATGCAGTAATTACTTCTGGAGACACAGGATGAAAGCAAAAGTGTGCAAAGTGGTTTCCAAAGTATTATTGGCTTCATGAAGCAAATACAGTCACCTCATTGAGCAGAAGAGGCAAAAGTCAGGTGTCAGCTTTACTATCTAGCCAAAGGAATAAAGCACTATGAGTGTATGTTTCCCACAGACTAAAGTTCAAGTTATTAGCATCTTCCTAAATGTGCCCTAAGGGAGAGAGAGACAAATGCATCACAATTGTCAGAGCTGGAATAAAAGCTATCCAGATCTTAAAAGCAATCTTACCTGGCCCATACACCTAGAGAATAGGTACCATTTCTTATTTGTCTTTAAATCACCAGCACCTAGGACAGACTACACTGAATAAATGGTTTTAGAGTGAAACTGAATCTCCTTCCATTTTTATATAGAAGGAACAGAGAAAGAGAGAGAGGATAAGGTCACTTAGAAAGAACATCTAGGTCTGTGATGCTCAGGCGTATGCCCTTACTTTACATACACAGAAAAAGGCAAAAAGAGATAATGTGTTCATGGAGCAACACTGAGCCTGCCTCAAACTTCATGCCAGGAACATCAATTCTGATTTTGAAAATGGTACTTATCCATACTGACCCACGGATAATGAATTTTAAGACTGTCCTGCATCACACTTTTGGACTTGACTGTGGCTGGAAGGGTGAAGTTTCATCACTACTAATATTCATGTGCTCATTAACAAAGTCAGCCAGCCTTTAATAAGGGCTCACTGTGTGCGAGATACTATACTACATATAAGAAATACAAAAATGAATAAAACATGTTTTCTGCCCTTGAAAGGACCACAGACTAGTGGTTGAAACAAATGTTGAGCAAGATTATTTCTCTAATGCAATAACAAGTGTTATAATCATGGTGCTAAAGGAACAAGAGGTATAGCATCTAGCTCTTTGGAACAAAGCATCTGGTGTCTGTCCTGAGTCTTAAAGGGTGTCATGCAAAGGAAGAGAGGTTTCTAGACAGAAGGAAATATATACTAAGACATTAAATATAAAAGATGGGCCCGTACTGAGAACCACAGTGGCTATATCAGAGATAAAACCAAGCAAGTAGGAAGGAGTTTGATTTTGTAAAAACTATATACAATGCCATGTCAAGAAAGTCATTAAAGGATCAAATTCATTAGGCAAAGTAATCCCACCTCTGCCTCCCCACAAAAAGATGGCCTAACACCAAAACCTATGAATATATAAGCTTGCATTGCAAAGAGAGATGAAAAAGGGAATTGAGGTTGCAGAAGGAATTACAATTGCTAATCAGATGATTTTAAGATAGAGAAATTATCCTAGATTATCCAGATAGGTCCAATCTAATTACATGGTTCTTGAAAGCTGAGACCCTTTGCAAACTGGGTAACATGAGATGAAGAGAGATGCAAAATATGAGAGGGATTCAACCTGCCTTTCCAGACTTTCAAGATGGAGGAAGAGAAACATGAGGTAAGGAATAGATGTGGACTCAAAAAGCTGAAATAGCCCAGCCGGTGTCGCTCAGTGGCTGAGCATCAACCAATGAATCAGGAGGTCACCAAGATTCCTGATCAGGGCACATGCCCTGGTTGCAGGCTCAGCCTCCCAATCAGGGGACCTGCAGGAGGCAGCCAATCAATGATTCTCTCTCACTACGTTTATCTACATCTCTCTCTCCCTCTCCCTTCATCTCTCTGAAATCAATAAAAATTTAATTAAATAAAAAGTTTTTTTTAAAAGCTGAAATAACCCTAAATTGATAGTAGCGAGGGAATAGAGATGTCAGTTCTACTACTGCAATGAATTGAATACTTCCAACAACTTGAATAACCAAGCAAATGGAGTTGAATCTGCTCATTCATGAACATGGGTTGCTCTCCATTTATTTGGAAGTTCTTGATTTCCTTCATCATTATTTTGTAGTTTTAAACATAAAAGTCATATACATGATTTTAGATTTGCATCAGAGTATTTGTTTTTGAACAGTAGTAAAGGGTGTTGTTTTACAAAAGTTTACTGCTAATATATGGAAGTACAATTGATTTGTTTTTCAGGTTAAAAAAAAAAAAAAGACCACACAACATAAATTTACCCTCTTAATACTTAATTGTACATATAGTACAGTAATGTTAACTATATACATCTTATTGTATAACATATCTCTAGAACTTTTCAACTTGCGAAATATAATTGCTATTTTCTTAAATCCTGCAATCTTGCTGAACTCACTAATTAATTCTAGGAGTTTTTGTAGAATCTTCTCATTTTTCTATGTAAACAATCATGTCTTTTGTGAATAGGAACACTTATTTCTCCTGTTCTGATTCATATTCTTTTTATTTCATTTGCTTGTCTCTGTTTTAGCTATAATTTCTTGTACTTATTTAAAGAACAGTGGTTAGAACAAATATCCTTGGCCTTGTTCCCAACCTGAGGGGAAAGCATTTCACCATGAAATATAATATTAGCTGTAGGATTTTTGTAGATTTCCACTATTAAGCTGAGAAAGTACACCTCTGTATTAGTTTCTGAGAACTTCTCTAACAAAGTGATTTAACGTGGGATTCTGGAGGCTAGAAACCCAAATCCAAATTGTCAGCAGGGCCAGCCTTGATCAGAAACTCTGGGTAAGAATTCTCCCGTGGCTCTTCTTGGTGGTAGTTGTTTATACAGGATTCTCGTACTTCTATCATTGAATGAATTCCTGTGTGTCTTTTTTTCTTCTTATAGGAACATAAATTATATTGGAAAATAAGAGCCCAACTACTCCCTTAGAACCTCATCCTAATTAATTACATCTGCAAAGACCCTCTTTTCAAGTAAGTTCACATTCCTAGGTGCTAGAGATTAGGACTTAAATTTTTCATTCTGAGGAACACAATTCAATCCATATCTATTCCTGTTTTCCCAGGTTTGTTTTCTAGGGGGTTTTTGTTTTGTTTTTGTTTTTTGTTTTCATATATAGGTGTTTCTCTCTGTCTCTCCCCCTCCTTTCCACTCTCTAAAATTCAGTAGGGAAAATATCCTCATCAGGTAAGGATTAATGAAAAATAAAATAAAATAAAATAAAATAAAATAAAATAAAATAAAATAAAATAAAATAAAATAAAATAAAATAAAATAAAATAATAAAATAAAATAAAATAAAGTAAAATGAAATAAAAATGAATAAGTGTACTAAACACTGACAAAAGTACACAAAGGAGGTAGCTACCAACTAACCTAGCCTGGAGCTAGGAAAAAAATATCGAATTAAAGAAAACTATGCCTATAATTTTGACATGGAAAGATGCTCATACATCCTAAGATTAAAAAGTAGTAGTAGTTCCCTATAAATTTTGGAGATTAAACCCTTATCAGAGATAACAGTGGCAAATACTTCTCCCAAGGTATGAGCATTATCATTGTCTGGTTGATGGTTTCTTTTGCTGTGCAGAAGCTCTTTATTTTGAAGTACTCCCATTTTATTTTCTCCTTAGTTTCTATTGCCCTAGGAGCTGTATTGGTAAAGATATTGCTATGACAAATGTCTGCTATTTTGCTGCCGATGGCTTCTTCTAAGATTTTTATGATTTCCTGTCTTGTTTAAGTTCTTTATCCATTTTGAGTTTATTTTTGTGCATGGTGTAAGTTGGTGGTCTAGTTTCATTTTTATTTTTATTTTTGCATGTATCCATCCAATTTTCCCAGTACCATTTATTTAAGAGACTGTCTTGACTCCATTGTATTCTCTTGACTCCTTTATCAAATATTAATTGAGCATAGTAGCTTTAGTAGATTTTTGGGTTCTCTGTTCTGTTCCATTGGTTTATATGTATGTTTTTGAGCCAGTACCATGCAGTTTTGAGAACAGTGGCTTTATAGTAGAGCTTGATATTTGGAATTGCGATCCCTCCAACTTCGTTCTCCTTTTTCAAGATTGCTGCAGCTATTCAGGGTCTTTTTTTTTTTTTTTTCCAGATACATTTTTGGAGAGTTTGTTACAGATCTCTGAAGTGTGCCACTGGTATTTTGACAGGGAGTGCATTGAATCTATAGACTGCTTTTTGGGTATTATGGACATTTTAATGATGTTGATTCTACCAATCCATGAACACGAAATATTCTCCCATTTGCTTATGTCTTCCTCTATCTCTTTTTTCAGTATTCTATAATTTTCTGAGTACAGATCCTTTACGTCTTGGTTAAATTTATTCCTAAGTACCTTAATTTTTGTGTTGTAATGGTAAGTGGGATTGTTTTTTGTTTTGTTTTGTTTCTTTCTCTTTCTGTGAGTTCATTATTGATGTATAAAAAAAAGACATAGATTTCTGGGTGTTAATTTTATTTCCTGCTACATTGCCATATTACTATATTATTAAATATTACTATATTATTAAATATAGTAATTTTATGATGGAACCAAAAGGAAGATAAACAATCCAATCAAAAAATGGAAAAAATACCTAAATAGACCTTTTGAAAGAGGACATATGGAAGGCCAAGAGACATATGAAAACATGCTCAAAGTCACTAATCATCCAAGAGATACAAATCAAACAATGAGGTACCATCTCACACCTGTCAGAATGGCTTTCACCAACAAATCAACAAAGGACAAGTGCTGGAGAGGATGTGGAGAAAAAGGAACCCTCGTGCACTGCTGCTGGGAATCCAAACTGGTACAGCCACTGTGGAAAACAGTATGGCATTTCCTCAAAAAATTAAATATGGAACTGCCATTTAACCCAGTAATCTCACTTCTAAGAATATATCCCAAGAAAACAGAAACACCAATCAGAAAGGATATATGCACCCCTATGTTCATAGCAGCACAATTTACTATAGCTAAGATTTGGAAACAGCCTAAATGCCCATCAGTGGATGAGTGGATTAGAAAACTGTGGTACTTCTACAATATATAATGGAATACTATGCTACTGTAAAAAAGAAGGAATTCTTACCATTTGCAACAGCATTGGAACTGGAGGGCATTATGCTAAATAAACCAGTCAGAGAAAGATAAATATCACATGATCTCACTCATTTGTGGAATATAATGAAAACATAAACTGATGAACAAAACAGAACCAGAGTCATAGAAGCATCGAATAGACTGTCCAACTTATGAGGGAAGGCAGGGAGTGATGAGGTAAGAAATTAACCAAAGGATTTGTATACATGCATATGAGCATAGCCAATGGCCACAGAATTGGGAGTGGGGGGAATGTGCTGGGGGTTGGGAGTGGCTGGGAACAGGTCAATGGGAGAAAAAGGAGACTTATGTAATACAATAAACAATAAAGAACTTAATTTTTTTTAAGTAGTAATGTATATTTTTCATTTTTGTTCTAAATATGTTTTTATGCATATCAAAAATGTGTGCATGTACACATTGCTATACAAACACATTCTTAGTCGTTTTCTACTTAATCAACTCATTCAATTACCTGCTGATTTTCATTCCATGTGTGAAACACTAATATCGATGGCATAATAAACACTCAAGGCTAATATTCCACTCTCTCATACATTCACTTGCTTCTGCTCCCACCAAGAATTAGTTGGGATCATTTCCAAACCAATGCAAGGATCATAATGCATATGGGTTTGTTTTATACAATCAGCCTGAACCTACTCCAAGAAAAGATCTAGGCTCCACAGCAAATGTTCAGAAAAAATAAAAATGAATATTTATATCCTATATAATAAAGAAGTAATATGCAAATTGACTCCAACACACAAGATGGCCGCCCCATATGGTCAAAGATGGACACAAGATGGCCAGCAGAGGAGGGCAGTTAGGGGTGACCAGGCTGGCAGTGAAGGGCAGTTAGGGGCAACCAGGCCTGCAGGGGAGGGCAGTTGGGAGTGACTGTGCCTGAAGGGGAGGACAGTTTCGGGGGGATGGAAGGGGGAGACCCAAGCCTGCAGAGGAGGGCAGTTGGGAGAAATCAGGCCTGCAGGGAGGGTACTTGGGGGGACCTGCCCTGCAGGGGAGTGCAGTTGAGGGTAACCATGCTTATAGGGGAGAGCAGTTGGGGAAGAACCAGGCTTGCAGGGGAGGGCAGTTGGGGGACCAGGCCTGCAGGAGAGGCCAGTTGAAGGGAACCAGGCCTGCAGGGGAGGGCATTTGGGGAGGGCCAGGCATACAAAGGAGGGCAGTTGGGGGCAATTAGGCTGGCATGAGAGGGTAGTTAGGGTGACCAGGCCAGCAGGGGAGGACAATAAGGAGCAATCAAGCCAGCCGTGGAGCAGTTAGGTATTGATCAGGCTGACAGGGGAATTGTTAGAGGATGATCAGGCTGGCAGGCAGAAGTGGTTAGGGGCAATCAGGTAGGCAGGCAGGCAAGAGTTTAGGAGCCAGCAGTCCTGGACTGTGAGAGGGATAGGATCGGGACTAATCGGGCAGTCACACAACTCTCAAGGGGTCCCAGATTGGAGAGGGTGAAGGCTGGGCTGAGGGACACACACAAACCTCTCCCCTTCACCCGTGCATAAATTTCATGCACAGGGCCTCTAGTTTTAAACAAATAAGAATACTTAAGGCATATCTGAGTTACTTATTTTATAATTCCCTACCTTAACTAACATTACTAACAAACAACTCTGACCAGGGGGTCAGTCACTTAGAGCAGCATCTTACACCAAAGGGTTTCAAGTTCAATTTCCAGTCAGGACACATACCTAGGTTGTGAGTTCAATCCCCACTTGGGCACATACGGGAAGCAATCTTATCAATGTTTCTCTCTCACATCTCTCTCTCTAAAATCAATAAAAGTGTATTCTACTCAGGTTAAGATAAAAAATAAATAAACAGCTAACAACATTAAACAAGAGGACTTCCTCAATAGACACACACTTCCACCCAAGAAATTATAGTGCCTTTCTAAGTAGGTGATAATATACTTTTTTTTTTTATTTTACTTTTGTGTACGATCTTATTTTCTTGTAGTGAACCTACAATTTTTGTAATAAGAAAAGTATTTTTAACTACCCAAAATAATCTTACATAAATGCCTAGAGAAGCACAAAAGTATTTTGCTAAAATTCAATATAAGAAGCTTCTTGAAAGAGAAAAAAATATATCACTGGTCACATGTGACAAAGTAACAAATTTCATACCTTAAACTTAGAAGGTCAGCTTTAATACTCTGTATATTATCCAGATCCAATTTACATTCCTCTGTCAGAGCAATATATCACCAATGGTGAATATAATTATAGCTTATTTTAAACTGTGATTTTCACCTACTCTTAGCAAGGTGACTAAATACATAGAATGAACAGTGGGATACGAAGAGGACGGGAGACAGAGTGTGTACACAGCAATTAATATGTCCAGTAGGGCAAAACAAACATACACAAACATCCCAATGAATGGCTTACCCACAAAAGTCACACTAAATTATTCAGCCAGACAAGGAATTCCAGAATTAAATATTGTTCTGATTGTGAAATCTGTCAGACTTCAAAATACAACCATTAATATGTATACTTTCTAGAAATTTACTTTTGAAGAAATTATGTATTTAAAATTACTGGTGGCCGAGACCGGTTTGGCTCAATGGATAGAGCATCGGCTTGGGGACTGAAGGGTCCCGGGTTCGATTCCGGTCAAGGGCATGTACCTTGGTTGCGGGCATATCCCTAGTAGGGGGTGTGCAAGAGGCAGCTGATCGATGACTCTCTCTCATCGATGTTTCTAACTCTCTATCTCTCTCCCTTCCTCTCTGTACAAAATCAATAAAATATATTTAAAAATAAATAAATAAATAAAAATAAAATAAAATAAAATAAAATTACTGGTGTATTCTCACTTCTAATATTAGATGAGATAGTAGAATATCAATCTGAGTAGTTCATTCTCCTTGTTACTTTTTGGCCATAACATATTCAAAGGTATAAAATGTCTAGAAAAAAAAGTATCCCAAATAAAATAAAAAGAAAACCAGATTAACTGCAAAGTACAGCATAAGAAATATAGTCAATAATCTATACTAATAAAAGAGAAATATGCAAATTGACTGTCGATTCATGACACCCACTAGCCAATCAGGAGTGAGTATACAAATTAACCCAACAAAGATATAGGTAGCCCCCAGTTGCTCCAGGCCTCTGGGCAGCACTCATGCAGGTGTGGTGAGGCTGGACGGAGGGGGGGGGAGGGGGAGAGAGACTTGCTAGGAGGGGGAAGGTGGGGCAGAGGGAGTTACAGGAGCAGTGCTCCAGCTGGAGCAAAGACTGAAGTCTCCAGCCGGAGGGCAGATGGAAATTGGTGATCAGAGCGAAGGCCTGGGTCCCCAGTACCAGAGGAAAACCTGTGCCAGCAGCCAGAGGAAAGAAGGCCTATTGCACGAATCTTAGTGCAACAGGCCTCTAGTATTATAATAACTACATAAGGTGCCTGATGGGTATAAGATTTATAAAGGTGATCACTTTGTAAGTTATATAAATTTCTAATAACTACGTTGTACCCTAAAACTAATACAATATTATAAATCAACAGCAAAAGAAAATTTTAATATTACTTTTATAAATATAAAAAATAGGATGAGGAGGAAGGAGAGGATGAGGAGAAGCAGCAGCAGCAGACCCCCAGCTCCCTGCCCAGGCAATCGATCACAGGGGGTCCACTCCTGCGCAGGTAAAAAGCAGACCACCAGTTTCCTGCCCAGGCGATTGATCACAAGGGGTCCACTCTGGCACCAGGCCGAAGCAACCCCCAGCTCCCTGCAGTCGATGGCAGGGGGTCCACTCCTGCCCAGGCCTTACCTCACAGTGACCTGGGTGCCAGGATGTTCCTGGGACACAGGCCCTGGGCACCTATGTATGCAAATTAACTGCTGTTTTGGGTTAATTTGCATAGTCACTCTGATTGGCTATAGGCATAGAAAAGCTACGATCAATTTACATGGTTGTCCATTATTAGGTAGGATCCTTTATCCACCAATGTAATAGAACTATGTGTTTCTCCATTTGGCTTTCTTCCCAGTCCTAGAGATTTCCCTACTTTTCTTGCTTACAACCCTTTAATCAACCATCAATGAATTTCATGTACTTCCTTTCTGTCTTCTCTTTTGATGCTAATGTATAAAATAAGCTGCAAAACTGTCATTCTCCTGAGTATTTTCTCAATCTCTTGAGATTGTGCTTCTGGACATGTCTCAAAATTTTGGCTCAAGTAAACTCTTTTTTTTTTTCTTTTTTTTTTAATATATTTTGATTTTTTACAGAGAGATATAGAGAGCTAGAAACATCAATGAGAGAGAAACATTGACCAGCTGCCTCCTGCACACTCCCCTACTGGGGATGTGCCCGCAACCAATGTGCATTCCCCTGACAGGAATCAAACCTGGGACCTTTCAGTCCACAGACCAACACTCTATCCACTGAGCCCAACTGGTTTTGGCTCAAGGAAACTCTTATAAGACTTTTCTATAAGCTGGATATTCTTTTGTCAACAAGCCAATAATTTTAATTTAATGTGGTAATAGGTCATTAGTGTCCCTATGCTCCAAGTAGCAGAAACACATTAATTAAATCTAACAGGATGTATTTTCAAAATAAATCTCAAAGAAAATGTTCTAAGGAACAGGAGGTCACACTCTAAAATTACCAAATACACAAAGAAACAAACTATGACAAAAGGTGAAAAGAAAAAATAGAAAAACACCAGGATTAGAACTTGGAAACCTTCATTTACTAGAATTATAGACAAAGGATAAAAAATAAAACTATTTAATATGTTTAAACAAATAAAGGGTACTAAAAATAAGCAAGAAGGACAAAATTATTAAAAATGACAAAGAGTTTTAAAACAGAGCAAAAGAGATACTATAGTGATAAAATTAAAAAATAGAACTTAAAGACAATGTATAAGTTAAACAGATTAGATACTGGAGAATAATCAATTAGGAAACTAGAAGATCTTTAAAAAATAAATCCAGACTGGAGTAGAGAGAGACAAATAGATGGTTCGGAAATAATGGTATATGGGGTAGGAAGGCCTAACATATACAAAGGTATAGAAAAATAGAGGCAATATTCAAACAGATAATAGCTGAAATTTTCTTTGAGTTTATGAAAGACTAAAAGCATATTTAGGAAGCCCCCTAAAATTAGCATGATAAATAAGGAAAATTACATCTAGACACATAAAACTATATACCAAAGAAAACAACATCATAAAAGCCTGCTACTGTGGCTCAGTTGGTTGAGCATCATACCATGTACTAAGAGGACACTGGTTTGATTGCCAGTCAGAACATATGCCGAGGTTGTAGGCATCCCAGTAGGGGGCAAGCAAGAGGAAGCCAATCAATGTTTCTCTCGATGATGTTTCTATCTCCTTCCCTTCCTCTCTAGGAAATTAAAAATAAATAAATAAATAAATAAATAAATCTATACAAAAAGAGTATAAGGACAAAGGGAAAAGAAGGAAGAATGCAGAAAGAAAAGAAGGAGCAGAAGGAAGCAGGAGAGGAGGAGGAAGAATAGGGGAGAAGTAAACTGAAAATTCAAAATGAAGTATCACATATAAATTCCAATATATTCCTATAATCAAAATAAAAGACAAAACTACAAGATAAAGAAAAAAAATTATCAGAAATGATTTTTTTAAAAATATTTATATACTATCTAGAGAAAACCCACTGCATGGCAGAATATATTTGCCAATGTTATCTCTGATAAGAGTTTAATCTCCAAAATTTACAGAGAACTCATACAACTTAACAAAAGGAAGAAAAACAATTCAATCAAAAAATGGGAAAAGGACCTAAATAGACACTTTTTGAAAGAGGACATACAAAAGGCCCAGAGACTGATGAAAACATGCTCAAAGTAACTAATCATCCAAGAGAGGCAAATCAAAATGACAATATGGAACCATTTCACACCTGTCAGAATGGCTATCATCAACAAACAAGTGCTGGCCAGCATGCTGAGAAAAAGCAACCCTCCTGCACTGCTGCTGGAAATACAGACTGCTGCAGCCAGTGGAAAACAACATGGCATTTCCTCAAAAAATGACAAATGGAACTGCCATTTGACCCAGTAATACCACTTCTAGGAACATATCCTAAGAAATAAGAAACGCTATTAGAAAGGATGTATGCACCCCTATGTTCATAGCAACACAATTTACAATAGCTAAGATTTGGAAACAGCCTAAATGCCCATCAGCAGATGAGTGGATTAGAAAACTGTGGTACCTCTACACAATGGAATACTACACTGCTGTAAAAAAAGAATTCTTACCATTTGCAACAGCATGGATGGAAATGGAGAGCATTATGCTAAGTAAAATAAACCATTCGGAGAAAGATAAGTAAGATAAATACCACATGATCTCACTCATTTGTAGAATATAAAGAACATTATAAACTATTTGTTCAAAAATAGATACAGGCAAAAAAGCGTCAAACAGACTTTCAAACTATAGTGGGAAGGCAGGGGTAGGTTGGAGGAGGGTAGGTAAGAAATCAACTGAAGGATCTATATGCATACATATAAACACAACCAACAGAAGCAAGACACTAGTGGGCAGGGGGGAGTGAGGGCAAGTGCCGGAGTAAGGGAGGCCGGAGGGAGGTCAATGGGGAGAAAACAGAGAGACAGATGTACTACTATTTGTAATTTCTTAAAAAATAAAGCCGAAATCAGTTTGGCTCAGCGGTAGAGCGTCGGTCTGCGGACTGAAAGATCCCAGGTTAGATTCCGGTCAAGGGCATGTACCTCGGTTGCGGGCACATCACCAGTGGGGGGTGTGCAAGAGGCAGCTGGTCGATCTTTCTCTCTCATCGATGTTTCTAGCTCTCTATCTCTCTCCCTTTCTCTCTGTAAGAAAATCAATAAAATATATTTTAAAAAAATAAAAATAAAATAAAATAAAAAATAATAAAATAAAATAAATATATAAAATAATAAATAAAAATAAAAATAATTACTTAAGCTATTTACAATACAGAACCTACTTCCAAATCACTCAAATCACTTTACATTTAAAATATTATAAAGTCTCCAAGTCTTTACCTTTCTGAAATCTCTAACCAATTTGTCAAACATAGAAAGTACATATGTGATGGCTCCCAGTTTACTCCAGGTCAAAAAGACAGAAAGAAGAAAGTGTGAGCCCCTCAAGGACAGTGGCTTTTTTACTGGAATAAAGCAAATAAAATAAAAAAAATAAAAATAAAGTATCCTATAAAATAAAGAGGCGATATGAAAATTGACCCTCAAGCCCTTGCACAAGAAGGCCACCCACATGTGGTCAAAGATGGCCACCATAAGATGGCCAGCAGGGGAGGGTAGTTGTGTGCGATCAGGCCAGCAGAGGAGGGCAGTTGGGGGTGACTGGGCCTGCAGAGGAGGGAAAAAAGTTGGGAGGGACTAGGCCTGCAGGAAAGGGCAGTTAGGGGTGACCGGACCTGCATGGAAGAACAATTATGGGTGACCAGGCTTTCAGGGGATGCTGCTGCTGGGGGCACCCAGGCCTACAGGGGAGGGCAGTTATAGGTGACCAGGCCAGCAGGGGAGGGCAGTTATAGGTGACCAGGCCAGCAGGGGAGGGCAGTTATAGGTGACCAGGCCAGCAGGGGAGGGCAGTTATAGGTGACCAGGCCAGCAGGGGAGGGCAGTTATAGGTGACCAGGCCAGCAGGGGAGGGCAGTTGGGGGTGACCAGGCCTGTAAGAAAGAACATTTGGGGGCAACCAGGCCTGCAGGGGAGGGCAGTTAGGGCAACAAGGCCTGCAGGGGAGGGAAGTTGGGGGCGACCAGGCCAGCAGGGCAGAGCAGTTAGAGGCAACTTGGCCAGCAAGGGAGGACAGTTGGAGGCGATTGGGCCAGCCGGGGAGGGCAGTTGGGGGCAATCAGGCCAGCATGGAGCAGTTAGGGAGCGATCAAGCAGGCAGGTTGGCAGGCAGGCAAGTGGTTGGGAGCCAGCAGTCCAGGATTGTGAGAAGGATGTCCCAGATTAGAGAGGGTGCAGGCTGGGCTGAGTTATATCCCTCCCTCCCCAGTGCATGAATTTCATGCACCAGGCCTCTAATAAGAAAAAATAAAGGTAAAAAATGATTAATTGTGATACATTATGATTAGCTGCACATACCAACACACATAAGTCTATAAAAAATAATAGAGAGAAAAGCTTAAGTCTGAGAAGAATGCAGGGAAAATAATGCTATTTACAGAGTAGAAGAGGATATGAAACCAATATATTAAGAATACATATATTATGAAACTATAATAAAAAAAAAAAAAGTGGTAAGTCCAAAATTCAAGGTACTGGTCACCACAGTATAATGGGAGATGGCTATATAAGATTAAGAAGGGATTCATGTAAGCTTCAAAGGTATAGGAAATATCCTATATCTTAGCCTCATTAATAGGCAAGTGGGCGTTTGTTTTACTGTTATGGCAAACAGTCTTTTTTTTATATGGTGTCAAAAGAAAAAATGTGAACACATTTTTAAAGCTGATAGCTCAATTATGAAAATGAAATGTAGTTTAATAAAGTCTGCCTTTATAATTATTCATTATTCAAAGTGTGTGTGTACATTTTTTGGGACACCCTATATGTTTAACATTTTATAAAATAATTTTTAAATAGGTCAAAGTACTAGTAACATCAAAATGTTTGGTCTTAATTTTTCCATCAATTTATATGATGCCAATGAGTACACTGACTACATTGCTTGCCACAAATTTTTCTATCACAAGTATGGCACATGGCACAAAATAAATATCAACACCAAAGTTAAGCTCCTCTACCAGCAAAGGAGAAAAAGTAGATTTCAAACATGACACTGGTTAAATAGAACACTGAAATAATAAGGCTGCTCACTGGCTTTGCAGTAAACAAATATAACTACAAATTTTTCTAAACTGACTTTCTGGAAGTTATTAGTTATTAATTTAATCAAACCTAGTTCCAACATCTCCACTGAAATCTTTTAACAAAAGGTAAACTTCATAATGTACAAATACTTCTTGTAAACTTGAAAATATTCACCATGATTAAAGGAAAATGATGCCCAAAATCATAAAACATAAAGACCTGATAAGATTGAATTTTCTAAGAGAAAAATCTTATACTTGATAGCTGCATCAAATTGAGAAAATGAAGATGCATTCTATAATTATTTTGCTGTATGCATAGAAGGGTATGTACTAAAATGCTTGATATCCATCATAATGATGTTAGTGTCTACCTTTTTATGTTTCCACCTCAACGTGTTTGATACCCTAAATGTAATTGCTGACTATGTCAAGATGCACTAAAAGCAATACTTGATAATTTGAGAAGTTACTCTCTTCTCTAGTGTTGCAAAAATAAAGCAATTTTATCTTTTAGTGCAGAAGTGTCACCAAGAATATTGAATAATCAATAAAACTTCAGGTATAAAAACTTCATAATCTTAAAATCAACTCTTCTTAAAGCTAGGTAAATAATCTGATATATAAAGCAATGGGTTTTATGTAATACCCTATCCAAATAATAAAAGGTTGATGTGACACATAACAGGAAGTTGATGAATGGCTCTAGAAATATTGCTTATCGTGGGGGGGGGGGGGGGGGGGGGGGGGCGGGGCGCGGAATCAGGGAAAGGACAGTGCCTCCTACCTTTTTCCTTGATTGTTTGATTTAAATAAATCTTGATGCAGCATTGGAGAGTCACCATTAATCAGTTCACTTGTTTCTTTTTCAACTTCTATCCACAGATATTAAAGAATTTCAACTCTAATTTTCTCAGTAATACCATAGGTTAAACAGTGATCTCAAAAGCTTATAAAAATTAGAACACCTTGTCTCTTGGAATTTACTCACATATTGTAGATAAAAAAGAGAAAATAAGAAAAACTGACTTTGCCCTAGCCTGTTCTTCTCAGTGGTTAGAGCTTTAGCTCGGGAACTAAAGGGTTCCAAGTTCGATCCTGGTCAAAGACATGTACCTTGGTTGCAGACTTGATCAGTACACTGACTGGCGTGTGCAGAAGGCAACCGATGGATGTGTTTCTCTCACATCGATGTATCTGTCTCTCCTCCCTTCCACTCTGTCTAAATATCAATAGAGGATTAACAAAAAACAAACAAACAAACAAAAAACTATCAACAGATACATAATAATTGATAGCAAAGTCCAAAGATTTGACCATAGGCATAATTGCAGTTATACATGTCCAGCTAAGTCACTCCTCTAATCAGAACACTAGATACAGAAATGTTCTCAAGTATCTTCTCAATTTTCTGTCACCATAAAGTGCTATGATTTCAGAAAAAAAAAAAATTATCCAATAAGATTTTCTATTCCTTTCTATTAAAAAGACTTATGGAAATATCCACATCTCTTGTAGATCTTAATAATACTACTGTCCCAGTGCATAAAATTTGAGCACTGGGCAGGGGGCGGGGAGTCCCTCAACCCGGCCTGCACCCTCTCACAGTCTGGGAGCCCTAGGAGATGTCCAACTGAAGGCTTAGGCCCATTACCCACAGGGAGCAGGCCTAAGCCTTCAGTCAGACATCACTAGTGCTGCCACGATGGCTGGAGAGGCTCCCGCTCCCCCGCCACTGTGTTCACCAGCTGTAAGCCCAGCTTCTGGCATACTGACCCCCAGGGGGCAGCTCCTGCACTGAGCATCTGCCTCCTGGTGGTCAGTGCACATGACTGACTGGTTGTTCCACCGTTCAGTCAATTTGCATATTACCCTTTTATTCTGGCCATTCTTGGGGAAATCCTATCTAATAAAGAGGAAATATGCTAACTGACCCTCACGTTGTCACAAAGATGGCAGCACCTATAGCCAATAAGGAGGGAATAATGCTAATTGACTGTCCTGCCCTCAAAGATGGTAGTGCCCACAGTCACAAGATGGCATTGCCCAGTCCCCTCAGCCCCACCAGGGCAGCAGGCATGCAGCAAGGCTGGGCCCACCTGCCTCCAGAGTCCCCCAGTCCCTCAGCCCCCCAACCTCCCAGGGCTTGTCCGAGCTGCAGGCAAGCCTCCAATGGTGGATGCCCAGCCACCCAGTGTTGCTGGAGGCTAAGGAAACCAGGACCAGCCGAGGCTTGTGCTGCCACCAGTGGCAGCAGCAGAGATGTGATGGGGGCGTCACCTTCCACTGATCACTGGGTCGCCTCTTGCCCCTGAGGACTCCCAGACTCTGAGAGGGGGCAGGCCGGTATGAGGGCCTCCCACTCCATGCATGAATTTTCATGCACCGGGCCTCTAGTATTTCTATAAGTGTTTGATGGTGAGGAGGGGAGTTCAAATGAAAGAGACATGTAGCATTATTTCCCAGTGTTTGTAGGTAAAAATCACAAAAATAATTGTATCTATTGTAATGTGGATGAATTTATACATTAAACCTTTTCAGTTGTTCTTTTGCTCTCATATTCACCTATTTAAAAGATGAAGATGAACAAGAAAAGGTGAAGTCTACTTTTAATTATATTGAAAAGCCATGAATATCTCCAGTGCCCAGTAGCTGCCAGATAAACTGAGAAATGAGTATATCTCCCCAATCAACGCCAAAATATCTCTTCCTAATTTATACTCCATAGGAACAGAGCCTGGATCAACTTTGCTATTTTCTCAAGTTCCACACTTAATATAGTACTAGAAAAGTAGCTAGTGCTTAATAATTATTTGTTAAATGAATACATTTAACAGGTACAGAAAACATTAGAAGCTATGGCTCTTCATGTATGACTATGTCTGTAAATAAATGCCTAATTCAACTTAGTTTCTATCATTAGGCAAGGTAAGGCATAAGAAGGCTAAAATCAAACCTCATTGTTTCAATCCACAAATCTTTACTGAGCACCTTTCATATGCTGAGCACGGTCTAATAAACACAGGTAAATAAAATATGTAAAGTCTGTGGTCTCTTGCCCGCTATTAGTATACAGTCTGGAAAACAGATTGGAAGTGGTAAAATATGAAAAAATAAAATTGAAATATAGTAAAGATTCTTTGTTCACTTTTCACACTCCTCACTCACTTTCATGACTTGGCAATTAGGGCCCCTCTATTTTAAATACTTGTACTGTACTAAAATAAATATTTGTATTAATAGTATGAAAAGTCAAGGACTTTTTTTTTAATATATATTTTATTAATTTTTTACAGAGAGGAAGGAGAGGGATAGAGAGCTAGAAACATCGATGAGAGAGAAACATTGACCAGCTGCCTCCTGCACAACCCCCATGGGGGATGTGCCCGCAACCAATGTACATGCCCTTGACCGGAATCAAACCTGGGACCTTTCAGTCCGCAGGCCGACGCTCTATCCACTGAGCCAAACCGGTTTTGGCATCAAGGACTTTTTTATACTGTAGTCTAACTACAGAAATGTCTTCAAAATAGAATATCACAGAGATTCTTTACATATTAACAACCAATCATAGTTGGTCATTCTAGCCCTTGGAATACATATGTACATATATACACACACACACCTTCATCATGTACACACATGCAGGTACATTTTTATGAAGAAATAAGCAATTACATACAAAACCGATCTACTACTCAGATATTTTATAACAACTTCTGCTTGAAAATGTTTAAGAATATGCTCAACTAAAAAGTCTAAAAATTTATTTAGAGACACCCCTATAGTAATGTTGCCAGATACAGTTAAATTTGTACTTCAGAAAATCAATTGTTTAAGTATAAGCATATCTAACATTCAGATTTTACTGGGAAATATTTGCTAAATCTGACACTAACCTAACACGGCCATTTCCAAAAATGGAAAGAAAAAAAAAAAAAAAAAAATTCGTGGTACTTCTTGCTATATCAAACAAGAAGAGCCAATTCATATGCAATACCAAAATTCAGAATGAATCTCAATCACATTAGATTAGTAGTTTCTAATCATCACTGTTCTCTTTTTTAAAAATAGCCTAGGTTTTTAAAAATTCTAAGGGGGAAAAAGTTAGTTTCTTAAAAGTCAATGGGCTATGTATTACTCAGTAATAAATACAAAAGTACAATTAAGACTAAATTTCTTCATGCATAGAAATACTATGTATTCAATTTTTACCTTAGGTAGTTATTGAGCTATACTGGCTACTAATTATAGAAGTATTAAGTAAAAGTGACATATTTATAACAACTGATTAACTTAGTATCATGCCCGATGATGATCAGATGTAGAAATTACCTCACAGGATTACTAGTCAAAGAAACGCGAAGTGACTCCAGGCAAGTTACAAGTCTCTCGTCAGCAGGCCCCATTTTCAATTCATGAATGAATTCCTGAGGTGAGATCTGCCGATTCCTCTTAAGACTTCCCTGTAAAATAATTTTTAAAAAAATTTAATTCATATTGTGTAAAGATTAGCTATTAAAATAACAATTTCATTAGCCCCACCTTTCTTATTAATGGCTGTACACAACTATTGGAACAATTATTACTTCCCGTGGATGATTTCTTTACCTGCGCCCATTAAATCCATAAATTCATAATCCATGGTAACCATAAAAGATAGTAACATAATATCAAAAGATTTGCAAATTAATATGACTACTTTTTAAATTAAAAAAAAAAACATGAAAAACAATAAAGTGCACATCATAGAAAATATTTTAAAATATAGTAATATATTTTAGGCACATGCAAATAACAAAACTAGTATTAAAAATGACCCTATTAAAATATATATCCCAAATAGCACAAAAAGCTTGAGATTTTATCCTACATACAAGCTAAGTTGGCCTGCCTGCTCCTGTTTCATGGATGCTGGCAGAATACACAAGAATCCTAAGGCAGAGTCAAAAACTTTACTATGTATATATTCATTCCCAACCCACCCATTCCCACAGGAATGATGCAGATCCACAGGTGATGGATGCCTTCACATGCCATGGATTGCTTCACAGGGATTCACCATTTTTTTTAGCAAGCAATAACAAGCCTGCTCATTTTCTACAGACAAATATAACTTCACTTCTAAGGCTACCCACTGCAAATGCAACCTTGAGAAATGGCCTTGGTAAAAAGCATTCAAGCCTTCAGTTCCTGGCATAACCAGAAAAAACAGACAGTGATACTCAGGGCCCATGACTGCCTACCTCTCCCAATGATAAATATTTCTCATAAAGGATTTGTATTCAAAATATTTAACAAGCCCCTATAAATCAATAGTAATAACACAAATATTTAGTCCAATAACAAAAGAAGATATATGAATGGCCAATAATCACATGAAATGATGTTCACGAACATTTATCAGAAGGGAAATGCAGACTAGAACAAGTAAAATAACGCTATACACTCCCTAGACTGGTGAGGATGTGAAGCACCTGTAGCCTCCTAGATGCCTGGTGGAGATATAACACAGTATTGCCGCTCTGCAAAAAAGTTTTAAGTTTCTTTTAAAACTAAACATACACTGACTATAAGACTCAGCAATTGCACAAGTAGGTGTTAAGTAGGAGGGATAAATAAATATACCCATACAATGTTCATAACAGTTTTATTCATAATAGTCAAAGACTGGAAACAACCCAAGTATTCATTAACAAGTTTGGTTATATCCATACAATGAAATACTACACAACAAAATTTCACTACTGATAATGCAACAAAATAAATGAATCCAAAAAAATATGTTGAATTAAGTCAAACAAAAAAAATGTATAGTATGGGTCCACCATTTATATAAAAGACCAAAACTAACCCATCAATTTTTTCTGTAGGACCATTTTACATTCTAAATTCAAAACATAGAAGCAGAGATTTTAATTGTTGTTGTGTTTGATTGGAGGATGGGGTTAAAGGTGGATATTTTAAGTGGGCAGCAAGTAAATTTTTCCAATAAACATTGAGAAAAACAGATTAAACTCATAGGCTAAAAATACTTCTTTATTTCAGTTATATAAAGTTTTTTTCTAGCTAAATTGCCTAAAGGCCTCTGCATTGTCACCTGAGGTTCCTGCCTCTTTCCAAGACCTTACCATAACAGCCCCATCCTTACGCAGGCCTACTCCTAGGCAGCAGTTAGATCTGAGTTGAGACTAACTTCTCAGGACAGGCTGTTTATGAGCCACATAAATTAAACTCCCGTCCCCATCCCCACAATTGATTCCTTTTTTCAAAAGGCAAGCCACTCTGTATTAAAATAACTTTTACATTTATTACTTAAAGGATATGTTGAATGCCTACCTTGTGTCAAACGTTGTTTACATGATGTAGATACAGGGGTTAAAAAAAAGTCAAAGATGCCGAAACCGGTTTGGCTCAGTGGATAGAGCGTCAGCCTGCAGACTCAAAGGTCCCAGGTTCGATTTCGGTCAAGAGCATGTACATTGGTTGCGGGCACATCCCCAATAGGGAGTGTGCAAGAGGCAGCTGATTGATGATTCTCTCTCGTCGATGTTTCTCACTCTCTATCCCTATCTCTTCCTCTCTGTGAAAAATCAATAAAATATATATATTTTTTTAAAAAGTCAAGATGACTTCTAGGTTTTTAGTCTAAGTCAAAATATGGTGGCATCTACTTGAATGGAAAGATGAAAGAAGGGGAGTGATAGGGAATGTAGCTATTTAAGTTATGAGTTTGAGCCCTGGCTAGTATGATAAGTGGTTAGAGCGTCAGCCAACACAATGAAGGGTCATGGCTTCAATTACCAGTCAAGGGGATGTACTTGGGTTGCGGGTTCACTCTCAAGCCCAGAGCACTAGTGTGAGGCAACCAGTCCATGTGTCTCTCTCACTTCAATGTTTTTTCTCTTCTTTCTCCTACTCCTCTTCCTTCTCCTCCTTCTCCTTCCTCCCTTCCTTCTACTCTCTCTGAGAAAAGCAATGGGGAAAAAAATCCTTGTTTGAGGATTGAAATTAATTAATTAAAGTTAACAGTTTGAGCTAATGACATTTTTGTAAGAAAATAACATTTGAGCAGAGACCCAAGTATGGAGGAGGGGACATTGGAAATCTGGGAGATGGATATTCCAAGCAAACAAAAAGCCCTAAGGCAGGAATGGAATATTCAAAGGAGAGCAAGAAGACACATTTGAATACATGAGCATAACAGAATTACAGATGACAAAGAGATAAAACAGGAGACAGGATGGAAAAATTCCAGTTTGAGTGCCAAGTGTTTTTGCATGACTCTTGAGCTAAGGACACTTTTTACTTTTTAAGAAGCTTGTAAGGACACAACAGGAAGCACAGGAGAAAAGGGAGGAGAAGACAAAGCAGCAGCAACTGAGGGTCTATGGCTATACAAAGCCTAAAATGTTTATGATCTTGACCATTTAAGAAAAAGTTTGTAAGCCACTGATATGGTCTTACAAACTACAGTGGGTACTTTAGGCTTTATTCTGAGTGAAAAATTACTGGAGGGTAAGATCTAATAAAGCTTGTTTATTTTAAATTATTCTAAGTCCTGTATGGCAACAGACATAAATGTCAAAATATAAAGCAAGGAGGCCAACAAGAAGACTTGCATATTGTTTGGTCACGAGTTGACAGTAGCTGGGTATAAGATGCCAGTGATGGTAGATAGAGGAGTTTGATCAAACATGAAGTTTGATCAGACATTTGCTGATAGTTTGGATGTGAGGTGTGAAAGAAAAAGAATTTTAAAATGATGCCAAAGCTTTTGGCCTCAACAATAAGTGAATGGTGTCACCATCTACTAATCACTGTGACCTTGTCAATACCAGTTTGGCAGGTGGATTGGAGATAAGCCTGATCAGAACTTTAAAGGGGAAAGCAAGAAAAAGAATGTACCACTCTTTGAAGAAATTTTCTGTAAAAAAGGAGCAAAAACTGGGGCAATAACGGTGGAGTGACTCAGGGAGGGGACTATACTATGTTTGTATGCTGATAGGAATGAATGACCAAGCAAAAGGGAAGAAACTGATTATATAAAAGGTAGTTTTAGATGCAGAAAAGCAAACAAGTAAACAAACAAACAAAACCAAAAAAACACTGAATAGATGACATAAAAAATGACCTACTATATAAGAGAAAAGATTGATCTTGCACAGTTGCAGGAAAAACATATCATTATATTGTAGGAAAAGCAGCAACAGAATCAAAGGGAACAGACTCAGGTCAAGAGTGTTAGATCTGGTAATTAGGAAGTGAGGTATGACAGGTCTACTTCCTCAATTGTTCAGTGACAAAAGCAGTAATAAAATCAGCTAACAGTAAAAATTCAGAACTGGAGGTATGAGAAGATATGAAGTCCTTTTCAGAAAATGACAAGGTCTGATATCTGTTAAGGTATGTATTAAGTGCATGTTGGTCAGTTGTGGTCATTTGGGAACCATCATTCAGTGTGACTGCATGCTGCTTCCTAAATGCATCCTGTGCTGAGGTGCAAATGGAAAGGAGATGGGAAGTTTAACCAAGAGCAGAGTTTATATAAAGAGACAAGTAAACTGAAGTTTTTTACAAGAGAACAAAGGACTGTGTGCCTAAGGTCCATAAGGAGAAAAGTAAAGGCATGGTGAGGGTGAGGAGAACTAAATATTTTTTTTAAATGGTAGTCATGTGTTTCTGAAGAATTAAACTCCCTGGTCACTGGCGGGAATGAGGTGGACGTTCTTGGGGTGCAGCTGAAAGAAGCATTTTCAGAAGCTCCTATGGGAAGATGATATGTGGAAGATTTTATTTGTGTAAAGTTACATTCTTCAGTGTCCAATGTCCCCCATTTCTCCAAGTCAGTCCTGAAAGAGGCAGCTGGGAGTTCAGCAGAGCCAGAAACAAGTCCAGTGTCCAGAACTTCAGTCTCATGTTGTAGCTGGGTACAGTTCAGCATTCAGGCCAGTTTAAAGTCTATTCGTCCGTGTGTGGAGTCCAACAGGCCTCGCACCATGTGGCGCAGGGGAGCGTGCCCCTGCAATAGGAGTCACAGGTGCACAGTGCTCTGGAGCCAAGAGACAGCAATCTTCCTTTGTTTGGAAGTTTATATATTCAGCTTTATATATTCGAGTTCGCAGTGGCCATGCCCAATTACCTGTTTCCAGGTGTGATTGCCAGGCAAGCATTTTCCCATGTCACGCAGACCTTACTGGACGTGCATCTAAACTGCCTTATTCCATCCCTTTCCCTATCAATCATGGGAGAACAAACCTGGGAATGTTAAATGCAGCTTTTTTGCACAGCTGTGTAAATGGCCTACCTATATTATTTGTAACAACCAGGTTATTACACCAGCATCAAATGAATTAGCAGTTCTAAAAGTGTTATAGAACTCTTAAAGTGGGAATATTAAGTAAGAAGGAAAGGACATTTGTATTTTACTATCCAAGATAGGGGTGGCTGACATTGGGTGGAAAAACAAAAATCACTGGGAGTGATAAAGTGAAGGAAATAAGCTCATAGCAGTGGCAGTGGCAGGAAGAAAAGCAATGAGCTGGGGAGCTACGTCTCCTCTGAGTAAGAAGCCTGTCAGCAGACACCAACACCTCTGTATGTGAGGCCTTCCTCTCCACTGGAATGCACCTCCTAGGGCATGTCTGCCTCTGCCTAACAAATCATTGTAAAATGCCTGGCTTTCAATGAATGAATGAGGTTATAATAAAATAGAAAGTATACAAAGACTGAGTATTAAAACAAGAAACAAAATTTAAAAAAACAATTCAGAAAAAAACAAATGCTTAATCAGAAGAAAATATTTCAAATTAAAGACATAGAAACAGACCAAATAATTGGGAAATTTGTTCTCAGCACAATTCCTCCACATACACACACACCACCACCACCTTTTATTATATTACTATCAAAATACAGGTATAAAAGAAAGGGAATTGAGGAAGAAAATATTATATTACATGAAATATTCCTTTTAAGCACAGCTCTTATGTTTCTTTCATTTTACATTACTTCAAAGTAAGTGGGAAGTAGGAGGAGAGAAGGGAAGGAAGCTCATATCTACAAGTCCATTAGCCATGAACATGAAAATGTTTAGAAAGGTTTATCACCTGTGATATCACACATATTACTGAGATAAGGATGTCTGCCTGGCATCATGAAAATTAGAAGGTATTTATCCAACATAATTTTTAAATCTTTTTTAATCCCTTAGTAAACTGTATTCTAAAACACTGAATACAGAACAGAAAGTGCACACATTATTCTTGTCAGAATCTTCATTAAATATATTCTAAGGTATAAAACACTCACTTATTACTTATTTCCCTTACATTTCTATTTCTCTAAAACCAAACATTACTTGAGAGAAGGTAATAGTTACCATTTCCTTTGACCCTTCTTGGAACAAATTCTTCGGCCCCTGCCTCAATGCCTTGGATGTCATCTCAGTTCAGGTGTAAGAATTATTCGGTGTGTGTATCTTCACTGTTTTATCTTACTCAATTGTTTACAGAGTAATACCAATCCATTTTATGACAAATTAGTAATATACCATACCTCAAGTTACAAGTGGAAAATACTGAAGAACTGACTTTCTTTTTCTTTCTTTTAATAATTGAATTTCTATACAACCATGGAGAATCCACAATTAAATGATTACATAATTTTTAAAATAATGTAAGCAGAAATCTAAAAAGTCTGCATTCTCTGCAGATACTGACGCAGCATAATGTCAGTGTGGGTCAAAACAGGGATCTTTCTATCCCTAATAAAGTATCAAATACATGGCAGCTGCTTTAGGCAAAAGTATGCCCAGATTATTGACACAGCACAGAAATCAGAAATTATATTCTTAAGCATTAATCAAATCACTATAAAGTATTATTCCATACATTAAGTCATATCTTGTTTCTCCTGAAAAGTCTATACCACAATTTACCATCAACGTTCTCAAATGCAGGGAAAAGTGTAGTTGGTGTTTTTTTTTAAATATATTTGATTGATTTTTTACAGAGAGGAAGGGAGAGGAATAGAGAGTTAGAAACATCGATGAGAGAGAAACATCGATCAGCTGCCTCCTGCACACCCCTCCCTGGGGATGTGCCCGCAACCAAGGCACATGCCCTTGACCGGAAGTGAACCCGAGACCCTCAGTCCACTGACACTCTATCCACTGAGCCAAAGCGGTTTCAGCCAAAAGTGTAGTCTTTTAATCACACTTTAAAACTGCTGATTTTCCATCAATATGACAATTAAATAATAAAAAAGTGCTGATTTTCTTTATAAATTTAACATAAAAACCCAAACTATATAGCTTCTAGAGATGTAAAGTTTTAAATATTGGGGGATTGGAAGAACAGGTTGAAACTACAAGTAATTTTTGTATGAAGTTAATTATTAGACTCAAATCCTTCTCCATAACATTCACTTTGTAATTTTTAGCTCATCAATTGTAAAAAAAAAAAAAAAGATTCCATCAACATAAAGTCAAAATAGTCAAGAAGCCTAAGTTCTCAGATTTATGAGAGTGTGTGTACTCCTCCATGGGTGTATGTCTCTCTCTCTCTCTCTCTCTCTCTCTCTCTCTCTCTCTGTCTATAAGTTTTAATTTATGTCAGTAACAATAAATGAACGGTCTTAGTTACTTTATAGTATTATAATCCCTAAATTCTTGGTACCTATTATTTAGTGATGAAACTTGTTAAGATAAATAAGATGATACAAAATGTAGAGACTATTTAAAGATATAGTTTGACTGATAATGACAATATTTTAAGAAAACAGCAGAGTCAGCACTGTACAAAAAGAGTAAGCACAGTGGATGCCAAGGAAGTAATTATAATCTAAATTACTATCATGTATATTGCTATTAAAATGCATTGCAACAATTTCCTTATATTTTTCAAATGATTTCTAGCATCTCTAGTATCACTGATCAACAGAAACACTAAGCTGTCATTGCAATATGAATTATTTCTTTTCAGAACTTTTACAACCTTAACAGATCTCTACTGCTAATAAAATTTGTTATTCAGAGATGATATTATGCAAACTCATACTAGGAGCTATGAGTGATGTGAAGTGCTATAGAAACAAAGTTTAGCAAAGAGTTCCCTTAAAGAGTTACTCATAATTTTTTTTTTCATAAACATTTAATGAGCACCATTATGTAGCAAGAACTCTGGCTATAATTTTGGAGGCTGCTTTTAAAGTACATTAAAACTAACATACATTAATTTTTAGAATTACCAAGTGCATTATTATAAAGAAATATGATATAAAAAATATGCTGTTCGTCTTTCACTTCCTAAAATATCTAAAGAAATTAAAAAAAAAAAAAGACTGACAGAACACTAGCATAGACACTTAGAAATTAACTTAAAATAACAAAAGAAATTTCTACATTTAGGCTTTTTCACAACATTCACAACATACTATCAAACTCACATTAACTTCCTTTCTGGTCACAGGGAAGGTCCTTTCTTGCTTTGGCTCACTGCCTTCAAGAAGACACCTGAGGAGGATCCAAGATGGCTGCACCCAGGTGAACACCTAGCCGCAGCCACACACAACAATTTCAATAAAATACAACTAAAATATAAAACAGACATTGCCCAGAACTACAGGAAGGTTGACTGACTGGAAATTCTACAGTGAGAAGCAAGGAGAAAACCAGAAGGAGGCGCAGAGGAGCTGGAAAAGCCCAAGGTACGGAGACGCGGCGCGCGGAGAGGATGGAGCCAGAGAGGAGGGGGAGACGGAGTGCCTAGCAGAAAGGAGATAAAACTCCGACTGTGCTGGGCCCCGGACTACTCTGAACCCCAGTTCTAGGCCAGCCCCCGGGGACTCAGGCTCAGCCATAGGGAGCCGGGCTGTAAGGTGGAACCCCGGGGAGCGGCGAAAGGAGGTCCCAGCGGCAGTGCGCACACTGCGCACAGAGAAGGGACAGTCGGCTGTGCCGCGGGATTGCCCTGACAGGAAGGAGACTGGGGCTCCAGACTGCTGTGAACGCCACCTCCAACTCCACTTCCAACTGAACTGAACCCCAATACCGGGCTCATTATGGGAGAGCATAGACTGTTTGGCAGCAGGCGAAAATCGAGGGCACCTTTCTCTCAGAGGCGCTGGCAGCGAGCACTGAAGGACCCGCATAGGGCGGGGCTGACAGAAGCCAAAGCTGCAGGTTCCACCCTGAAACCCTGTCCCATCTGTAACTGCGAAATGCGACAACAAAATAGATCACAAACGAAAGAAATGGAGGACAAAAAGCGTCTGGATATAGAGTTCAAATCTACGCTTATAAGGTTTTTCAAGAATTTCCTAGAAAAGATGGATAAGGCCTACGAGGATATGAAAAGAGATCAACTAGAATTAATAAGGAGTCATCAAGAAATGATAAGGGATCAACAAGAAATAAAGAATACATTGTCTGAAATAAAAAATATTTTACAGAGTCCTAAAAACAAAAGGGAAGATCGCAAGAATCAAGTCAAATAGTTGGAACATAAAGAGCCAGAAGACACTCCTCCACAGAATCTAGAAGGCAAGAGAATCCAGAAAATTAAAGATAATGTAAGAAACCTCTGGGACAACTTCAAGCGAACCAACATCAGAATTATGGGGGTCCCAGAACATGAGAGAGAGCAAGATATCGAAAACATACTGAAAGAAATAGTGACAGAAAACTTCCCCCACCTGGTGAAAGAATTAGACTTACAAGTCCAGGAAGTGCACAGAACTCCAAACAAAAGGAATCCAAAAAAGACCACACCAAGACACATCATACTTAAAATTCCAAGAGCAAAAGACAAAGAGAGAATATTAAAAGAAGCAAGAGCAAAGAAGGTATTGTAGTTACCTATAAAGGAGCACTTATACGATTGTCAGCTGACTTCTCAACAGAAACCATGCAGGCCAGAAGGGAATGGCAAGAAATATTCAAGGTGATGAATAGTAAGAACCTACAGCCAAAGATAATCTATCCAGCAAAGCTATCACTCAGAATCAAAGGTCAGATAAAGAGCTTCACTAATAAAAAAAAGCTAAAGGAGTTCATCACCACCAAACAAATATGTAACTATCAACAAGTGAGTCTAAAAACCAAGGAAATTAAAAAAAAACTCTGATGAACAATAGTAACTGTTGAATATAATAGAATCAGAGGTATGGAAGGGGAGTGAACTAACGATTCTTGGGGAAAAGGGGAGAGGGGGGCGTTGGAAGAGACTGAACATAAACTGTGCACCTATGGATGAGGACAATGGGGAGTGGGGAAAGGGCAGAGGGTGGTTTGGAAACCTGGTGGAGGAGAGCAATGGTGGGGGGGGGGGGGGGGGGGGAAGGAACATTTGTAATAATATGAACAATAAAAACTTATTTAAAAAAAAAAAAAAAAAGAAGACGACACCTGAATATTTACACTATTTTATGTATTTAAGAAGGGTTGCTTCAACTGCTGAATGCAATATCCTGGTGTTATAAAACTTCGACCTGCTTATCATAACCAGAACTGAGGTGTTATTTTAGCTTTAGGTCTTAAAAGTGAGGTACCATAATAGTTAACAGTCAACTGCTTCTACCCAAAGTCAGAGACTAGCAGCTGAATAAACAATGGTGAGCCACACACATGAGCACATTGCATCAACTGTAGCATGCAGTTATAAGAATGAGTATCTCTGAACTAATAATATAGTATGGTTTTTATATATTTTGAAGTGAAAATATCATCAAAGAATACATATAGTATATTACTTTGCATTTATGAAAGAAAAATTAGAAAACACAATTTTTTATTTGTACAAAATGATGGAGAAAGAAATATGATGATAAAAAATGTGAAACTAATGAGACTGCATAACTTTCAAGGGCTGGGTGGGAACATGGTGAAGACAAGAGAATAGAACAAGAAATTAGGATAAGTGACAACTCTCTGAATATAGCCTTTGTGAAGGTTTTGGTGGTGTTTTAATTTGTAGGTTTCTTTTTTATAAGGAGAGGGAGGCAGGAAAGAAGGGAGGCAGGGAGGGAGGGAGGCAGGGAAGGAGGGAAGGAAATCCCCTGCATCAGGTACATGCCCTGACTAGGAATTGAACTCACGAACCTTCAGTACACGAGACAACACTCAAACAACTGAAATACATGAACCAGGGCTTTTTGTGTAGTTTTGACTTTTGGAACTAGATATTTTATAAAATCAAAAAGAAAAATATAAAATCAAGAAGGATTGGGGGGAGGGGGGAGATCCTAAAATGAAACAAATCCAAGTCAAATAAACCTAACTGAATTTCAAATGTGTAACAATGTCAGAAATAAACCAGAATATGAAAATTAAAGATATCAGGAAAAACTTCTGGCTTGGAGAGAAAAAAAGGAGGATGGGTATTCTGAGAGATAGAAGATATGGATAGATATCTAAAGACAGAAAAAAAGCCCTGGCCAGGTGACTCAATTGGTTAGAGCAGTGGTCAGCAAATTCTAGTCAACAGACCCAAATATCAACAGTACAACGATTGAAATTTATTTTGAGAGCAAAATTTTTTAAACTTAAACTTCTTCTAACGCCACTTCTTCAAAACAGACTCGCCCAGGCTGTGGTATTTTGTGGAAGAGCCACACTCAAGGGGCCAAAGAGCAGCATGTGGCTCTTGAGCCGCAATTTGCCAACCACTGGGTTAAAGTATCCTCCCCATACACCAAGACTGCAGATTCAATCCCCAGTCAGGGCACAAATAAGAATAAACCAATTAATGAATAAATAAGTGTTACAACAAACTGATATTTGTTTCTTTTTCTTTATCTCTCCCTAAAAAAATAAAAATAAAAAAAGAAATAAATAAAAAAAATTAAAGAAAAATAAATACATACTTTTTAAAAAATAAAATGTGTTTCTTAGCATCAAATGGAATGTCTCTAAAAAACATTGAAATAAAAAATAAAGACAAAAACACTAGATATAAGATGGGTGAGTATATAGACATAGTTTCTATATATTAAAATACACGTTTTATATATGCATGTATATGTCCACATATATACAATATTCAAATGTAACACATGCCGAAACCGGTTTGGCTCAGTGGTAGAGCGTTGGTCTGCGGACTGAAAGGTCCCAGATTCGATTCCGGTCAGGGGCATGTATGTTGGTTGTGGGCACATCCCCGGTAGGGGGTGTGCAAGAGGCAGCTGGTCAATGTTTCTCTCTCATCGACGTTTCTAGCTCTCTATCTCTCTCCCCTCCTCTCTGTAAAAAGTCAATAAAATATTTTTTTAATGTAACACATGTTTATATGTACGATATATACACACACATAATTATACTAATAAAAGGCCTATAGCCATGACGCCATAATGACCAAAGACTGGTCACCAGGAGGCTGTATGAGTGGTGGGGCACGCAGGTAGGCAGGGACCTGACTCTGGGTCCCATGTCCCACCAGACTGTGGAGTCAGTCTGGGTCCCACCAGAGCATCAGGTGTGTGTGTGGGGGGGGGGGGGGGGGGGGGGGGGGAAAGGAGGGAGGGAGGGAGGGAGGGAGGGAGGGAGGGAGGAGAGTGGAAGGGAAGGGAAGGGAGGGAGAGAATACACATACATTTATATCCTAAATTCCCATAATCTAGCAACCAAATATCGGTTTCTAAAAAGCAGTCCCACTTAAAAGGACTTTCCTTGGAGAAAGGGCTGATTTCATGGCTAGGGTTAGGAAAGCACACAATAATCCTGGGAAATGCTATACAGCATAGTAAGGAGGTGCTCAAAGCATAATAGGATATGTAATATGCCCAAGAACAAAGGAACCAGTTTGAGGGTTTTCTATTGGCCAAATTTACCAGGGTTCAGGAAGGTGGGATAGAGTGAGATTAAAAGACAGCTTTTCCTTTATTGGTAGTGAAAATGTTCTGAAATTAGATGTTGGAAAGATAAATGCCAATGAAATGTACACTCCAAAATAGTTAATATGATGGATTTTATATTATGTAAATTTTACCATAATAAAAATGTTTTAAAACCCTTTATAAGACAGAAAATAATTAATTTGTAGTGCTAGAAGTCAGGATAAGAGTTATATTGGGGAGGAGAAACTTTCATGATGGGGACATTCAAGCTTACTGGCACGGCCCCATTTCTTCAGCTGGGTACCGGTTACATGGGTATGTTCAATCCATAATACCCTGTTTCCCCGAAAATAAGACAGTGTCTTATATTAATTTTTGCTCCCAAAGATGCGCTAGGTCTTATTTTCAGGGGATGTCTTATTTTTCCATGAAGAAGAATACGGTACACATTTATTGTTAAATGAAAATAAAGGAAATGTATTACCTGTATACGGTATGGTAGTACAGTAGTTGTCAACACAAACCAGACAAACTGTGAATCCTACAGTATCAAGAATTTACTCATTTATTCAATGACAATCATGTCATCATCTTCTGAAACATCATTATAACAATCCAATTCCTGAATTTCCTGGTGAATTTCTTGTGACTCCATTTCTTTCAGAATCAGTAGACCAAATCTTTCATGTTTACCCTGGGGGGGCCTTATTTTCGGGGGGATGCCTTATATTTCACTCAGAAGGAAACCTGTAAGTAGGTCTTATTTTCAGAGGATGTCTTATTTTCGGGGAAACACGGTAGCTTGAGTGCTATATTAAAGATTTTTCAACTTTATAAATTAAGTTAAAATATTTAAGAACTGTGAAATGTACTAATGTTTTATGCTTTATACTATTTCTGAGGTTAGACAAGTACATTCAAGTTTAATTCCTTTTAAATCTTTAAGTTGGGTTTTAAAACATGCCATTTAGAATATTTTATACAGGATAACATTATATATTTCCTTGCTAAAAAAATAAAATCAAAAGGAGAAAATTACACTGTGTCAAATAATGCCTTTTTTTTTTTTATTTAGCATCTTCAGTATAACTTTTAAAATATTAGTTCCAGCCCTAGACAGTTTGCTCAGTGAGTAGAGGGACAGCCTGCAGACCAAAGGGTCCCAGGTCCCAGTAAAGGGCATGCCCCTGGGTTTCAGGTTTCTTCCACCCCAGTTGGGGCACATGCAGAAAGCAGCCAACTGATGTCTCTCTCTCACATTTGATGTCCTCTCTCTTCCTCCTTCCCTACCTTCCATCCTCTCTAAAAAGCAATGGAATAGTGAGAGGAGATATAGACAAATAAAACTGATCATAAACTGATAATTTGTTGAAGCTCAGAGATGGATACATGGCCTATTTCTTTATTTGATGAACATTTTTCTTTAAATGTTTTTTTAAACACTAAGTTTCCTACACCTCTATCTATGCCTGCTAGATTTTGCTTTCCCAGTTTGTTTTTGTGTGTTTTTAATATAAGCATAATTTCATGGACCCAGACAATAGTGTGGTGAAGACCTGGCCGAGGCAGGTGCAGGGTGGAGGAGGGTCAAAGTGAATAAAACAAAGGAGAGATCTTAAAAATATAAAAAGTTGCCGAAGCCGGTTTGGCTCAATGGATAGAGCATCGGCTTGGGGACTGATGGGTCCCGGGTTCGATTCCGGTCAAGGGCATGTACCTTGGTTGCGGGCATATCCCCAGTGGGGGGGTGTGCAGGAGGCAGCTGATCGATGACTCTCTCTCTCTCATCGATGTTTTTAACTCTCTATCTCTCTCCCTTCCTCTCTGTACAAAATCAATAAAATATATTTTTAAAAATATATATATAAAAAGCAATGGGGAAAAAAATATCTTTAGGTAAAGATTTAAAATGTTTAGTTCCATTTAAACAACAAAAAACAGTTTAAAAATTAAATTAAATTAAATTAAATTAAATTAAATTAAATTAAATTAAAAAACCATCCCAAAGAGTTTGGTGTGGGGAGGGACTGATTAAGCATGTATCTTCTAATTTGTCAGCCTCTCTTTGATGATTCAATGAAAAATGAAGATTTATTTGGCAGATCTGAACATGTGGTGGGGGGAAATGTACTGATGCTTTTAGTCACTGTTTTACTATCTTCTTTATTGTGTTGATTATGTTTATGTAAAAAGAAAAACCACAATAAAATTTCATTGGAAATTCAGCAAAAATGGAGAAAAGAGGAGAAAAAAAGTGAGCTGGGGTCTGAGGAGTGGGGGTCGGTAAGAAAACACCAGATGTTCCTACCCTCATGCACTGCTGGTGGAAATGCAGAAGGGTGTAGCCACTGTAGAGAACAGTATGGCATTTTCTTAAAAAATGACAAATGGAATTCCCATTTGATCCAGTAATCCCACTTCTAGGAATAATCCCAAGAAACCAGAAACACCAATCAGAAAGGACATTTGCACCCCTATGCTCATAGCAGCACAGTTTACAATAGCTAAGATTTGGAAACAGCCTAATTATCCATCAACAAATGAGTGGATTAAAAAACAATGGTACATCTACACAATGGAATACTATGCCACTATAAAAAAGAAAGAACTCTTATCATTCACATCAGCATGGATGGACCTACAGAGCATTATGCTAAGAGAAATAGGCCAGTCAGAGAAAGGTAAATATTACATGATCTCACTCATTTGTGGAATATAATAAACCACATAAACTGATGAACAAAAATAGATCCAAAGAACTTGTATGCATACATATAAGTAAAATCAATGGACACAGACAGTCAGGAGATGATGGCTGGGGGGTGGGGGTGTCCAGGTTGAGGTCAATGGCGGGGAAAGGAGACAAATGTAATACTTTAAACAGTAAAGAATTTAATTTTTTTTTTTAAAAAAAAAGACTATTAAGTATATCTGGGGGGAAAATAAAAAGGCAATCAGTCAATGTTTCTTCAAATCATGTTTCTCTCTCTAAAAATAAAATAAATAAAATCAACAAACATATTCTCAGATGAGGATTTAAACAAACATACACACACACACACACACACACACACACACACACACATACACGAGAGAAAATTCTGCCCAGGAAGTACTCACCATCAGGTGGGAAAGACCATATACAAGATGGAGGATCCTAGATATAAATTCATTCTTAGTGAGCAGATTGAGGCTTTCCCATCTGTCGCCAAGATAATCAGGGAAAGCTTCCTTGATTCAAGGAGCAGGTCTTACAGGATGGGGAGTGGGAAATAAATAACAGAGAGGTGAAAGAGCTAGTATATTTTAGGAACTACGTGACTACATACAGGTGGTGCAGTCAATGTGGAGAAGAGAAAACATAAAATACACGGAAACAGAACGTGGAAGGCTCCTGCCTCATACCAAGGGAAGTAAAGTTTAACCCTCAGATAACAGCAAGTCACTTCAGAATTGGAAATAAAGTACAAGAAGTAAGAAGACAGAAACATGAGCCTCTGAGGCAGCTTGTAAGGTTAGAGACAAGGCCAGTCCAGGTGGACTTGTAAGAAAGAATTCATCTTCTCAGTTCTATTATAACTTTTAAAAAAGAAAAAGAAGAGAGAAGAAACAGCTGGAAGAGTTTTTAGCGTTGCTGAAGGAAGCCCCTGATATGTCCTATCTACAATGCACTTAACAGACTAAATACGGGAGAATCATTTCTCCTGTTAACAGACACAAAGGAACCTCAGTCTTAGCATCCCATACTTCTCATAATACTCAATATTCAATTTTTCCCCCCAAACCTACCTTTTCAACCTCATATCCCACTGTTCTCTTTCATGGCAACTTCACAACAGAAAAATGAACAATTTCCCAACCACTCACACACATCATGATTTTCCCACCTACATACATCTTTGCTGGTATGATTCCTACAGTCTTCTATTGATCCACATCCCTACTTCAAAATGTTTAAATTCTAGTCTTACTCAATGCCACCTCCCCATTGAAACCTTTTCTAATCACTTCAGCAGGAGGTAATTCTGACCTCCAAATTATCACTTCAAGTTTATTTCTCTATAGTACTTCAAATATTTCTACCTGGCTTCATTAAAATATTTCTACCTTTTATGACTCCTACCATAGTAAAAACTGCTTGGCAATAGAATATTTGGCTTATCGTTATATGCATTCCAAAAAACAGAAACTCAAACCATTTAAGAAATCTAACAAATCCTATCTTAATCAAAACCACATTAGGGCAGTTGGTTAAAAGAATCTATCTAGTTACATTCATTCTTTCAAAAATATATGAGCATCTATAACATACAGCAAGTGTTCCACATGGTAAAACGAGTGAAATGAACTAAACTAGCAAAAATCCTTATTAAGTTTTAGCAATGCAGTTTTGGGATGTTTACCAATTTGGGAGGTCATTCTTTTCTTTCCAAAGTAGCAACAGTACTATTACTCCTTCCACATGTGTCAAACACAAGGCCCGTGGGCCAAATCCGTCCCGCCAGGCCTTGCAATGTGGCCCGCACCACGCTGTCATCACTGCACTCCGCTGCGTTTCCATCACAATGACAGTTTATGACTGTTCAGTAAACCATTCGGCCCGCGATTTAGGCTGGATTTTAGATTTTGGCCCCTTCTCTGATTGAGTTCGACACCCCTACACAGTGATTCAATATATTTCAATTACCTCCTTAATCTTCCCTCCAAATATCTACCAAGCACTACCCTCATGAACTACATGGATAAATAAGATATCTGACCAGGTAAAAAAGATGAGCACATCAGATTCTCAAGCTCTGTGCTGAGGAAGAATCTGGACAAATATAAAAAATAACTAAGACAAAAATAAGGAATACAAATTATTTGAGTTCCCAGGTCCGGTCTTACTAATATATATTGATTGTTTCTCTCTTCTATTAAAATGTAGGCTACATGAGAGTAGGGACATGGTCAGCTTTTTTCATTACATTATTAATATTGCCTAGAACAATGTCTGGTACATAGCAATATTTACTAATTTTTAAGTGAAAGCATGGATGAATGAATGACTGAGATTAAATATTTCTAGGAGTCTAACACACATAGTGCTATTATAATGACTCAGAGTAAAGTCACTTCTATGGTACTTGAAGATCTGGCCTGTGTCAATCCATCAACATATTTTCATCTCTGAATTTGTTTGTAAAAACAATTGTCATAAATTCCCAGGGTTGTTTATAAACAGGCAATATTCCCAGCCTGCACTTCCCTAAAAATCATTATTAAATAGCAAAATAAAATAAAATACTTTTAATAAAACATCTGCCTTTATGAATGGACCAAGAACATTCAAGTAGATAGCATAAATTTACAGAAATACAATATAATTTTAAGTGCAACTTTCATGCATTGATATGTATCATAAGCAATAAGTCATTTAATAAGCATAAAAGTAAAAGTTTCTCCTTGAAGCACTATTACCCTGAAATCTAATAATGGAAATGTGGTAATTCACACTTGAATTTTTTAATAAGAATGCATAACAAAAATAAAATTTTAGATACAAGAAAAGCAAATATCTTGTTATGTTATACAACTAATTCCAGATGAATACAATTAATTTCTGAAATATATACATTATTTTCCATTTTTATAGTCCATATCACAGGTTATGATTCATAATTAAATACAATGGTGTTGCTGCTAAGTGCTTAAAAACCACCTCTCAGGAAAACAACTTATTGGCAGTGTTTGCCAATCTATGTGATATAAACACCCCCAGATGGTTGATTACAACAAGTGCAATGTTACTGAACATGACAAAGAAGCTGGCTCTAGAACACCACTGAAAAAATACATTGTGCTAGACTAACTGGTGTTTGCTATAGACCATATTTATAAATTTTTTATTTATTCATCAATAATTTATTGTGCATATACTACATCCCAGGTTGGGATGGAGGCATAATAAAAATTACACAATCCCTGCCTTTGGTGATATTAGAGTTATTGGGAAAATTAGAATGGCACAATGCCCTAAAAATTTCAAATTGCTTAGAAAAGTGACATTTCTTTCATTTTTTCAGTTGGCATTAGTTTATATTCATTTTAGATTGTTCAACCAAAATCTTACTTCATCCCATCTCAATACAGGGGTATGCAAAAATAGGTTTGTAAAAACAGACACAGACTTTATTCTTATATTATGATTTATAGGTTTTATTTTTATTAACCTATTTTGCCCACCCCTGTATTAAGTAACAAGTTAACCTAAACATAACAAAGTGACAATGAATTAAAGAGCAATATGCTTATTATATGTATATAATCAATATTCTAAACAAACTAAGAAATATTTTCTTGATAAAAGTCTTATTCTCTTTTAATTTACATCTTCCAAAACATTTACTCAACTGATATTTATCAAATGCAAACTAGATGCACATATATATATACATATATATAAATACATATACATTCACACACACACACACAACCAGTAGCCCTGCGTACAAATCCGTGCACCAGTAGCTCTCTGCCGCCCTCCTGTAGCTCCCCCTGCTTCCCTCCCCACACCCTCCCCCATGTAACTTTTTGCCACCCTCTTATAGTTTGCTGCCACACCCTCCTGCAGATCTGTTATCTGGTCATTATGTGGTTGGTCACTACGCCTTAAGGTGTAACAGATAATTAGCATATTCCTCTCTTATTTTATAGGATGGCCTAATCTGTATATGCATCCATATGCATCCTAATATGTATATCTACCATACATATATGGTAAATAGGCATATACATATACCGAAAATAGGCATATGCATCTCTTTATTCAACCAACATTTGTTAAATGCCAAATAAATATAATCAGTTAGCAGACCTTCTAGAGAGAGAGGAAAGGAGAGGGAAAGAGCGATAGAAACATCGGCCAGCTGCCTCCTGCATGCTTCTCACCTGGAACTGAGCCCACAATCTGGGCTTGTGCCCTGACTGGGAATCGAATCTTGACCTCTAGGTTTCTGGGTGGACACACAATCTGTGAGCCACACCAGCGGTGTTAATTCATTCATTTTAATGACTGTATTATCCATCACTGCATAAATGTGTTGTAAATTACTTAATCACTTCTCTACTGATGGATATTTTGGTAGTTTTAAATTTGACATTTTACATAATGCTCCAAGGAACAATCTCATACATAGATCTTTCCAAGTTCAAGTTACTGTTATAAAAATAGATTCAAAGAGTGAAATTGTTAGATGATTAGGGAATACACTTTTTTATTTTTATATATACTGCCAAATTATAATCGAAGAAGGATGCATTGCTATATATTTCTGCACCTTTACCAAACACTGTCAGCAATCTTTTTTAGCCTTTCTACTTTGACAGTTGAAAAATGTCCTCCATACCTATTTTAATTTACATATTGAGATTGAACATGTTTTCAAAGAGCTATTTGCCATTTGTATTTCTTCTTGGGTAAATTGCCTATGTGTATTAAAAATTTTCCTATTGGGTTATTCATCTTTTTCCTAACGATTTGTAGGTGTTCTTTACACATTAGTTATATACAGCAAATATTTTCTTGCAGTGTTTTATTTCTTATAACTTTGTTTCCTCCCTCTCTCTCCCCATCACCATCCATATGGATGTTTTTAGTTACATTAACACATGTGCCCATCTTTTGCTTTACAATTTCTGGACTTAAACTTATTTACACTCTCTGACTCAAAAGTTATTTTTAGTAATATCACCTCAGAATAATCTGCATTTCACACTTTTCCAGGCCAGTAAGAAAGAGTGAGGCTAATAAAATTAAAAAAAAAAAAAATTATTTGTTTTTTTAGAGAAGGGAAGGAGGAGAGAGGGAGAGAGAGAAACATTGGTTGCCTCCTGCATGCTCTCCAACCAGGGATTGAACTCTCAACCTAGATATGTATCTGCAAACTTTTTGGTGTACAGAACAACACTCCAACAAACTGAGCCACCCAGCCTGGGCTAAAATTTCAATCTTAACTAACCTAAAATGTCTCCCCTTCCTCAGTATAGCCCTCACTCAGACTAGGAAATCTATAGTGTTGGACAGAGCTGTGGTCCTACACTATTTTCCCATATTGTTTCTCAATCCATGATCACTACTCATCAGGTTTCCTCTAGCACTTTCAAGGCTGAAGAGAAAGGGGAAGAAGGGAGTTAAGATACAGAAAACTGCTATAATCAGGTAGCACTGTTGCACATTGGTGCTACTGTCCTTGGATGTGGCCAAAATGCAATTGCTGTTCTCTTCTTTGCGATGCTTTGTGGATTATTCAAGACTTCCTTGCTGAGATTCGCAGACCAGCCTTACAAAGACTCTCTCTGTTGGGGACACTGCATGTGCTGGTGGTTCCCTTGGACAAAACTCCTCCCAAGACAACACAAAGTCAACTCCCTTCTTAGAAGTCAACGTTCGGTGCAAGTCAAACTTTTCCCACAGAAGGTCTAGTCCTTTCTCTTTGTTCTGCCACACAGAAGCTTACACATCCTACCATTTGCAGTCTCCAATCCCTGTGCTGCCACTCCACCCGCGCCCCCCCGCCCCCACACACACACACACTCTCAAACAGTGGAAGGATATAGTCAACCTCTGAAAGGTTCTCTCAAAGGTTCACTCTGTGTGGCTCTACTCCCTCACAAAGAGTTGGAGAGAATGCCATTGCACGATGACAGCTCTCTCTTCAGAGAAAGCCTCTTCATCAATCTTCCATTTTAATATATTTGTGAACCTATTCTTGTATAGCCTAGTAGTGCAGGATAAGCTAATGACAGCACAATTGGTTTCACAATCTATTTTCAAAGCCACAGTATCTTGGTACCTGCTCTCCTCAGCCTTTGGATTTCTGCCAAAACTCTGACAAAATAGGAAAAGTCACATTTAATACTTCTGCTACAGAAACTTTAGTTTTACTGTTATAATAATTCTTTTGAGGCTTTTTTGATATCAAAACAACTTTACTATTTTAGCTGGATGCTTCATCTTGGGTTAGTAAGGTATTGTTTTTTCCTCTCTTATGATGTCATATATTTTCTAAATTTTCTGTAACAATGCATTATTTTTAAAATGAGATTAAAATTGTTTTATTATAATACCTTTATTTAATATATTTCCAATTAGCAAATGCTTAATTTTAGTTTTATTAATCCTTAAAGAAAAACATTATACAAAAGTTAATGATTACCTAAAGTCATTCTATTCATTCATACATTTTGTATTTATTTATTTATTTCGCATTAAGGTGACATTTGAATTCTAATCAGATCTCATAAGAAAAGCATTCCTTCTACAGAACTAAGGTGAAAGTACGTAGAGATTATACAATTTTTTCATTGAAGAACAAAGCAAAAAGATAATGAGAAGTTATTTGGTGTTGGTTGAAGGCCACCGCATTGAGTGATACTCTTATCTTTTTTAAGTTGTACCTTTGATTTTAATCATTTTAAATTTGAGTGTATGAATAAATGAATGATACTTGGAATGTTACTTGATTACTAAACAAGTTGATCTTAGAATTTCTAATCATTTTGATTATTTAAACAACCTTTGTGTCCTATAAAAATTCTCAAAAATGACAGGGGAAAACATATAAAGATCATGAACTATAAAATTGAAAGCTTTAAAATTGAAAGTGAGGAAATAAAATGAGAATACCAGTTCCTGTCAAATACTCCTCCAAAAAGGTAACCTGACAAAAAGTGAATATTGGGGGAGATAGTTTGCCAACCATAAATATCCCCAAAGCTTAAATTACAATTAAGTTCAGATCATGAAATTAGAAAAAATATCAAAATGTATTGTAACAGATAATGAAACTCATATTAAAATGGCCAAAGAGATTACAAATGTACACCAAGATCAAGCGTGGCTCAAGATAAAATAAATTTATTTTAATTACTAAAAAAAGTATGGCCTGAGCAATTTCAGAGCCCTCCAATATTAGTTAGCACGTATTATAGGAGAGGGCAATGTACAGTGTTATCTGCAGAACCCAAAGTTCTTCAGAGAGGCCACTCCCCAAGAAAGGGAGTGCCAGAAACATAACACAAATATATAGTTTGTGCTGCACCAGGTCCGCTCTTAATTCACGAAGATTCTAGTATATCGCATTAATCGAATGGATAACTATATGAAGTATGATAATAGTTAAAACAGTAAAAGCCTAAAATATTATGGGCACACACCCAATTATCCTCATAGTGGATCATCCAAAAAACCAAGTAAGAAACTATCATTTGGTTTCCTATATATACCAGCTTACAAAAAGAGTAGAGAATACAGAATGTTTTCTCCTTAATAATATTTGTAATTGTAAATTAAAGTGAAATTTAGATTTTTTTTTAAATATATTTTTATTGATTTTGTACAGAGAGGAAGGAGAGAGATAGAGAGTTAGAAACATCGATGAGAGAGAGTTATCGATCAGCTGCCTCTTGCACACCCCCTACTGGGGATATGCCCGCAACCAAGGTACATGCCCTTGAATCGAACCCAGGACCCTTCAGTCCCCAAGCCGACGCTCTATCCATTGAGCCAAACCAGTCTTGGTGAAATTTAGATTTTTATATACCAGTTTCTATTAGCTAAGAGCCATGGTCAGCAAACTTATAGCTCTTCCACAAAATACCACGGCCTGGACAAGGAGACCCTTTCCCCTTCCCCATGTGGAATTCCATTCTGTGGGACTCTTTTCCCTCCCTAAGTGGGAATCTGTACTTGTTCTTTAATAAATTTCTACCTTTGCTATAAAAAAATAAAATAAATACCACGGCCTGGGCAAGTCTATTTTGAAGAAGTACCATTAGAAGTTGTTTAAGTTTTAAAAGTTTGGTTCTCAAAATAAATTTCAATTGTTGTACTGTTGATATTTGGCTGTTGACTAATGAGCTTGCCGACCACTGGCTTAGAGTATTAACATGCTGGCCAATCAAGTTTGTAAGGCTTTAAGATCTATCACATGTGGGAAATCATGAATTAACAAAAATAATACTGTCCCTAAAGGAATGTATCTTGTCCAGATGACACATGACCTCGATGGATGTCCTCATGTCTTTTTCACCAATTACAACATATAAAGGCAGAGGAGGGCACATCATATTTTACTCAGGGCCCCAAACACTAACCTAATAGGCAGAGGGTAGCAATGCTGACATCAAAAGAGAAAATTCTTTCATTAAATGCGGCTAAATAGAGGATAGGTTTGTGTAAGAGAGAAGAACCAGTAAAGCAAGAACAAGAAAGGATGAAGTGGGTAAGAAGGAAGTGCACATGAACTCTGGGGCACTGCAAACAATGGTTCTACATGCTTGCCTGTAGTCCCAAAACTTTCCTGCATGGATATGATAGATTCAGTTATAAGACAGAATAGAACTGGTGATTTAAAATTAAAGGAGCATTTAAAATTGAGAGGCAGGAATATACTTTTTAGAAGAAAAAAAATAAAAGAAATTTTAAAGTTAAAAATATATCTTAAAAAATGTGCCAAGCCCAGAGAATTGTATAGTTCTTGAAAATAACAAGTCATCAAATTGTAGATAATTTGTAAAAATAGTGAGTAGAAAAAGAAGGCACATTTAGCAGTTTATGTCATGAATCTAGCATAGTTAAAATGTGGCAATGAAACAAAAATAGGAATCAAAATTATCAAGTGAAATAGTAATACTTTTATATCTTGATATTATAAATTCATATTGTATATTATAGATAAAGTATTAATATATTTACATACAAAATGAGTAACAAATGTGAGAAATTAAAACAGTAAGCATGCTTATGATAAACATTTACTGGTTTAGTGGCATATCTGATCAACTTTTTAAAATTGATAGGGTAAGAGCATTAGCCTGCGGACTGAAAGATCCCGGGTTCGATTCCAGTCAAGGGCATGCACCTTAGTTGTAGGCACATCCCCAGTAGGGGGTGTGCAAGAGGCAGCTGATCGATGACTCTCATCAATGATTCTAGCTCTCTATCCCTCTCTCTTTCTCCCTGTAATAAATCAATAAAATATATTGAAAATTGATAAGGTAAGTGATCTAAAATTTTGAGTACTAGTGATGTAAAATATAGGAGATAAGTTAGAAACTTCTGCTATCCATCTAGATTTACCACAGAAGAAGCCTTCATAAATGAAGCCAAGAAAGTAAAGCAGTGCTAAGAAATAAAGAACGGGTCCTTATGTTATTGAAAACTTAGGTCTAGGCCTGTCTAAAGCCTGCATACCCCAGTGCAACTCAGATGCATGAGCCAATATGCTTCTCTTTTTCTTGGAGTCCATCTGAGATGAGTCTAACCATCATGTCTAACCATTTGACTGATAGAACAATCAAGTAGGGGGAAAAAATGTTAAGGTTACGGAAAAGTGCATTTCTAATGACCCCATTGCAAAGAAAAAAGGAAGAAAAAGATAGAATTCACTAAAATGTGACTTCTATAAGGTGCTAAGAGATAGACATCGTCTTTCCGTTATTTCATAACATACAGTGATAGACACCCAAGTATGCTGCACAGTTACACTTGTAAACTGATTTTTGTGAATATCAAGAGTTGATTGTTTTGTACCCCAAATTGTTTATGAAATGTGATAATAACTGTTATCATTAATCATATGAGAAAGAAAAAACCTGTTTCTGTGATAAATGACTTTAATGCTTAGAAAAGACAAAATTAAAGTGAGTTGCTTCAAAAAACATGTTTCCAAATTAGGTATCCTATTTAATAAAAAAGTAATATGTAAATTGACCATCACTCCAAGACACAAGACAGCTGCCCCCATGTGGTCAAAGATTCTGCCCCTCTGTGGACACAAGATGGCTGTCCCCATATGGACACAAGATGGCCGCCACAAGATGGCCAGCAGGGGAGGGCAGTTGTGGGGACCAGGCCTACAGGGGAGGACAGTTGGGGGGACTAGGCCTGCAGGGGAGGGTAGCTGGGGGGATCAGGACTACAGGGGAGAGCAGTTGTGGGTGATCAGGCCAGAAGGAGAGGGCAATCGGGCCAGCCAGGGAGCAGTTAGGCATTGATCAGGCTGGCAGGGGAGTGGTTAGGGGGTGATCAGGCTGGCAGGCAGAATCAATTAGGGCAATCAGGCAGAGGCAGGCGAGCGGTTGGGAGCCAGCAGTCCTGGGTTGTGAGAGAGATGTTCGCCCACCCATTTAGGCCCGATCCTAATGGGATCGGGCCTAAACGGGTGGTCAGACATCCCTCAAAGGGTCCCAGATTGGAGAGGGTGCAGGCTGGGCTGAGGGACACCCCCCCCCCCCCCCCCGTGCATAAATTTCATGCACCGTGCCTCTAGTGGGTAAGATAATTGAAAACATTACACTATGAAAATTATACCAATCTCTTATAAGTCTCTTCTATAAGTATACATTGTTAGTTAAAAATTAAAACACACAAATGGTTACCACATAAGCTGTTTCATGGGTATGCGTGATGTAGGAAAAAACAAAGTAGGAGCCACTCAAAGAAAAAAAAATTTACTCTATATCCAAGAGAGGCAGGTAATAAACATTTTAATTAGGAAAAAATACTGTGTGTATTATTTTTTATAATGCCCAATTTTAATATTTTTATTCAACTTTTTATTACAATGTGAATCAGAATTAAGAATGCTTCTGCTATAGCATTCATCATCACCCAGTCCCACTTCACACTTTAAGCTGTAATACAACTTCAACTTAATATACCAAGATAACTTAAGGGACTATTTAATTTCTAGAGGCCCAGTGCACCAATTCATGCATGGGTAGGGTTCCGTGGCCTGGCTGGCGATTGGGGCCATTGGGACCTTCTCGCCCAGATCAGGGCTGGCAGACCAGGGGGAAGGACCATAACAGGTTGGCCAGCCAGCTGGGGGAAGGGATCACAAGAGGTAGGCCGGTTGCAAAAGGTTGGCTAGCTGCAGGAGGTTGGCTGTGGGAGCATACTGACCACCAGGGGGCAGCTCCTGAACTAAGCGTCTGCCCCCTGGTGGTCAGTGTGTGTCATAGTGACGGGTCATTCAGTTGTTCTGTTGCTTAGGCTTCTATATATACATAGATTGCCCTACTTCCCATTGCATAGGTTCCCATACAAATAGTCCTAAATTGTATTATTCAGTAAACTAAGTCTGAGAAAGAGATAATTGAATTTTCTGAAATAACAAAACTAGAAGTAACAAAGCTGAATTCTTAACTACTAAAAATAAATTATAATTTGCCATGATGAGTGAATAAAAATTATTGTAGAATCAAACCCTCTAGAAAAATTTAATGTATTCTTTGTTTCTATTTCAAATCATCAATGTTATAATACTTCAAATTATATTTCAATAATTTTCTTAGTACTTAAAAATTAGCTAAATAAAATTACTCACCATATATATATATATATATATATAAAGTCCTAATGTCCATAACACTTTACAATGTGTAACAGAAATTGATGAGTTTAATTACTTAATGTGCATGGATCAATTTGAAATAAATTGAAAATGAACACACTGTACACTCTAATCTTGGTTCAGTCTTGTTTCAGATTTCACTTTCTAATCTGCAACCTAATAGGTTATATTTTAATAATTAGAAAACTTCCTTTTACATTTCAGCAGTTTAAAGTCAAAACACTAAAGCAGAGTTCTATTACACAAAAGGTCTAACCTCAAGGGTGAAAAAAAAGTCCTATGTTTTTATTAACTGTCTTTTAAAACTCATTTTTTTCTTCTTAAAACTAGGAATAACTCCCTATACATCGAATAATTTTTAAATGAAATATAGGCACAAAATGTAGACAAGCAAATTGCTAAACAAATGAAATAAAGAAGTAAATAATTATCAAAGTCAATTCTAATCGGTTAAGGATGGCTCAGAACTACATAAGATGAATAATACATCTTCATTCTAAGAAATACAAGTATCTGCACAAAGGGTCACAATTCACTTTTCACACTGCTGAACTATTTTTAAAAACAAGGTGACAGAAATACTCAGATTCCTATGAACTCTGTTTAGATGGAGTACATCCCTATAATTTTTTTAAATGCATTGATATTCAAAACTGAGAAGCAGGATTCTGAGCTCATCAGGCCTGCTTAATTGCACCAACATCTGCAATCAATTTAAATTCTTTAAGACAGTCTTTCACAGCGTTTGAAGAGATTTCATGCTGTGATAGATTTAACACACTCACTAATTTATAGACACACACAAGCAGCTGAGACCTATTTTTCCAGGGGTGGAGTAAAGTATTGAAGGGCAGTCTAAATTTTCTTCCTATCACTGGAATATAAAAAAAAAAAGGATGCATTCTGTGTAACTTATTGAAATTATATGATAATAGCACTGCACAAACATAGAAATTAAGACTAAAACTAGTGTTTATTTAAATCTATTTGCTGGTCATAGAACATTAAGAGGTTTGATGAACGTTTAAAGGTTAAACATCAAAACCTTGAGCTATCAGTTAAAGTTATAGAGCAAATTCTTAATATATCATAATTTCTCCCCTAAAGTCAATGGGGTGTGGGAGCAAGTGAGAGGACGAACGCTAATAAACCAGAATTGTATTTTAGCCAAAGATATAAATGGGGCATAGAAAAAAAAAAAAGAAAATAAAAGGAGAGGGGGGGGCAGGGAGGGAGAAGAATACGAGATTCAAAATCAGAAAATTGGAGAATCTGGGCAGATAGCAGCAAAAGTCTAGTTTTTGAAACTCTCTAGATCTCCACAGAAAAAGAAACAAACTAACTAAAAAGCATATAACAAAACCAAAATCCCAATACTGAGAGACAAGGTACAGGCATACCCTCGTTTTATTATGCTTCACAATTTTTTTTTTTTAAACAAATTGAAGGTTTGTGACAACCCTACCTTGAGCAAAATCTACCTGTACCATTTTTCCAATAGTCATGGATGATAGCATTTTCAGCAATAAATTATATTTTGCCTAAGGTATGTTCAATGTTTTTTAGACATAATGCTATTGAACATTTAATAGACTATAGTATAATGTAAACATAACTTTTATATGCACTAGGAAACCAAACAATTCACATGACTCACTTTATTGCAATATTCGCTTTACTGAGGTGGTCTGGAACTGGACCACAGTATCTCTGAGGCATGCCTGTATCTCCATGATCCTCAAAATACAAACAGCTGGGGACAAACCACCAATAGCCACTAGATCTGCACAGTATCAACATCTGTGTGGGAAGCAGCAGACAAAGCAATCAAGTGTCTGAAGAATATGAAAACAGGAGAACTACAAAATAACCCAGAGATATTCATTAGAAATCACAGGCCAGTTTGAGAAGAGCAGCTAAAATTGGCTGGAGTTTGGCCCAATTGTGAGAGCACACAAAAGGCAGAAAATATCTGTAAAGACTGGAGCAATCTATGTCGTTAAGAACTCCCAACACTGAGCTGCCAGGGCTTCGTTCTAGGACAGGACCCCACACACTGCAGAGAAAGTGCTGGATGTGAAATCTAAATGGAGGAGAACATTCCTACAGAAGAGGAAAGATCACCACAAAAACAAACCCATAAAACATGCAAAACTATAACTTCCAATTTCAAAGTGAGCTGACGCCTTAACAGAACATACAAGACATGAAAGAAATACTTAAAGCAGAATTAGAAAAACTCAAAATTGAGGAGAGGAAACTCAAGAAAAAATGGGTATAAAGTAAAAAAATAATCTCAGAGAAAAAAAAACTAAACTAGAAGAACAAAAAACATTTATAACACTTATAAATGAACTAATTTTTTTCCAGTTATAAAGAAAGGAAGAGTAAGATACATATTGAAGACTAGTGACCCAGTTCATGAAATTTCTGCACATTAAAAGGGGATTAATTAGAGGAAATATTTTAGTATTGCTATTTGCCCTTTCTCTACAATAGAAATGTCAGAGATGAAAGAAAATTAGTAAGATGTATATGAAAACCTTCCTCCTGTCAGAGTCTGGGGCTCACCACGGGACCCAGAGTCAAGTCCCTGCCCTCCTATGTGCACATCAAAATCACAGGAGACCCAGACCCAGTCAGCACCCAGTCAAGCCATGCCAGGTGGGGGAGCACAGCATGAGGTCCCCTGGCCTGGCGCCAGGGCAGGGGGTGTGGCCTACGGTCTCTCATAAACCCTGCCTGGTGGGAGTCCCAGCCTGAGGTTCCCAAGCCTGATGCCAGAGTGAGAGGAGCGGCCTGAGGTCCCCTGTCAAGCCCAACTGGGAGCATGGGCAGACTCAGGTCCCTGCTGATTGCTTGTTCAGGCTTGTTACGGGAACTCGGCCTCTGCTGTGAGTGCAGCCATCTTATGTTAGGGAAACCCCGCCTCCTGCTGAAGGTACCACTATCTTTGTGGCAAAGTGACGATCAATTTGCATATTCTCTCTTTATTATATAGGATAATTAGAAGCCAAACATACAGTAATCCCTGAAGAAAACCAAAGAAAGTACATAATGAAAAAGCATAATGCTTATTTTATTATCCCAACTCAGACTTCTAAATAAGAGGAGCCAACAACCTATAAAGAATAAAAGTTATTTATCAGCAGTCCTTTTGACAGAAATGTTGATGTGCTTCATACCAAAAGAAAATGTTATACTATATGTAAGATCCTAAGGGAAAAAACATGTGAGCCAAATATATACGTATAGTGAAAATGACTAAACAATAAAGAAAACTTCCTATTATCTACATAAAAAACTCAGCAATTAGAACAAGAAATCTACTAAAGACCAAACTTCAGACAAACGGCTAGAGAAATATTAAGGACTGGTGATGAACATTAAAATACAGTTACTCACACAGATAATAAAAAAAAGAAAAAAAATACAGTTACTCATAGAAGATTTAAAGTGGATTAATATAGTTATTCACAGAAGTAAAGGCAAATGAAGACTAGAAAGAAGAAAATATATAAAATGTGACTATATGCTCAAAGTAGATATAGCACAACCACAAGAGTCAGTGGCATGGACAGCAAATACAAAAAAAATATTTTAATACACATACACTTTTCTTTTGGTCTCTCTCCACCAAAAAAACCTACAAACAGTGATTAATTAACCCACTAGCAATAAGCATCCTCGATCCCCAGATTGATCTTGAAATATCATTTGCCACTAATGGAAATTACTGAGTCCAGGTCTAGTATGAGAAAAGAGAAGAGCCTGGATCATCTTATTTTACCAGATAGGAATGAAACAACGCAAACTACAGGGTCATACCCAAATGACAGGAGCCAACTAGACAAGGTCACACTAGTCAGATATTTGGATAATTTGAACTTTACTAAGAATAACTACAATATTATTAAAAATTATTGATCACCTTCAAAGAATAAGGAAATAACTATCTTGAAAACTGGCAAATAAACATAAATATATCAACTATTTATCCTAAATGTTCTAAATCATGAGATGATCAGTATTTAAGGAACTGTCTCTTTAGAAATGCATTCCAAATAATAAATGAAAATGAAGTTACAGAATTATATGACAAGCATAAAGTACCTCCTAATAACAGATCATAATACTTCCTATGGTCTTGCCAAAGGAAACAAGCCTGCAAATGGCTGCCACTTTGTAGGAAATACAAAGACAAACATCTGAGCTTAACTACGAGTACACAATCAACAAAATCCAGGTTATCCTGGATAAAATCAAGGAAGGATAGGGAACCTAATGACTTAAAAACCTTATTCAAAATTTTTAAATATAAGCAAGAATAAATCATGGCACCTGGTTATGTACTTCTGGATGTTAAAACTATAAAACTCAAGGATGCAATACCTGTAAAAAGTCAAGATAATAATTATTTCTAGAAAAAAAATAATAGAGTTTAGAGACTGGGGTAGAGTAGCCGGAAGGATGGCTAGCAAGATTCTGTTTATTGATCTTAGTGGCTTTCTCCTCATAATAATTCATTAAACTACATCCTTGTTTTGGGGTGTTTTCTATAACTGTGTTTATCTATATATGTAAAAGCTTAAGGAACCATTACAACCGGTCGACCAAACAACTATTCAACTGGTTGCTATGATGTGCAGACCACCAGTGGGCAGACACTCAACACTCCTGGTAGTCAGTTCACTCCCACAACCAACCTCCCATGACTGGCCAACCTCCTACAGTGCCTCCCCCTGGCTGGCCAGCCCCAATCGGCCCCAATAGGGACTGGGCAAGATTGCCTCGAATGGCCCTGATAACCAGCCAGGCTGAGGGACCCCACAACTAGTCCTCTATAATAAAGAGCTAATATACAAATTAACCCTCACACCCTCACAAGATGGTTGCCTACGACCAGGCTGGCAGGGGGATTAGTGAGGGATGACCAAATGACAACAAACAGGCTGTGTGGGGTGACCAGGATGACAGGGGGTTAGTGAGGGACGACCAAACAACTGAACAAGCAGGCTGCATGGGGCAACCAGGCCATCAGGGGGCAGTTGAGGGTGACCAGGCCAGCAGAGGGGGCAGTTGGGGGTGACCAGGCTGGCTGGGTCGGGGGGGGGGGGGGGGGAGGGAAGGAGGCAGTTGGGGGCAACCAGACTGGCAGAAGGGGGAAATTGGGGACAAGCAGGCCAGCAGGGGGTACAGTAAGGGGTGACCAGAATGGCAGAGGGGGCCAGTTAGGAGTGACCAGGCTAGCAGGAAGAGGGCAATTGGGGGCAACCTAGTGGCAGTGGGGAGAAGTTAGGGATGACCAGGCCAGCAGAGGGGGCAATTAGTGGTATCAGATTGACATGCAGAGGCAGTTAGGGGCGATCAGGTCAGCATGCAGAGGCAGTGAGGGGTCATCAGGCTGGCAGGGAGGGCAGTTAGGAGCAACCAAGCAGGCAGGCAGGTAGGTAATTAGAGCCAGTAGTCCAAGATTGTGAGAGGGATGTCCGGCTGCCAGTTTAGGTCCGCTCCCCAGGGGATCGGGCATAAGCTGGCAGTCAGTTATCTCTCTGGCAGCCTAGGAGCCCTCGGGGGAAGCCCCAGGGATCAGGTCTAAGCCGACAGTGGGACATTCCCCTAGGGGTCCTGGATTGGAGATGGTACAGGCTGGAATGAGAAGACCCCCTCCCCATGTACAAATTTCGTGCATCAGGCCTCTATGTTTATAATAAAAAGGTTTTAAAAGAATCAGTTTGACTTAGTGGATAGAGCATTGGATTGAGGATTGAGGATTGAGGATGGGTTCAATAACAGTCAAGAGTACATACCTTAGTTTCAGGCTTGATCCCCCACCTTGATTGGGGCACATGTGGGAGACAACCAATCAATGTGTCTCTCTCACAATCAATGCTTCCCTCCCTCCCTCCCTCCCTCCCTCCCTCCCTCCCTCCCTCCCTCCCTCCCTCTCTCTCTCTCTCTCTCTCTCTCTCTCTCTCTCTCTCTCTCTCTCTCTCTCTTTCTCTCCTTTCCCCTCTGTCCCCCAGCCACACCATCACTTCCACTCTCTAAAAATCAATGGAAAAATATTCTCAGCTGAGGATTAACAAAACAATAAAGATTCAGAAACCCTGTTTCTAGTTCTAGCCGCAGCACTAACTTGGGAATCTCACATATTCCCTGTGCCTTTCCTCATTTACAAAATGTAGAGATACTCTAAGATATACCAGATCTATTGTAAATAAATAGTCCCATGACTAAGAAAATGTAAACTAAAGGAAACTAAAAAAGCCATTTTTAACATAATGCCAAAAAAAAAAATCTTTAACTCATGAAAACAGTATAATGCAGCTTTCCCAAGAAGTCTTAAAAAAAAAATCAAGTGTAACAATAATATATAAGAAGTAGTTAAAACATAAGGTGGACTAAATTTACTATTGGGCTATTTTGCTTTCCCACCTCAATAAATACCAAGGGCAGAGCTCCCAATTTACTTAATCTACACTGGAAAGTTTTCTGGTAATGAAGAATTTGAAATATTTGTATTACAATAAGGATAAGAATCTATACCAACTCTTATGGGTTGGGGGAAACCATTACTTAGCACAGTTAGTAAATGGCAATAAATCAGAGCAGCATGAAATTAGGAATGAATGCCTTTTGCACATCAAGATGATTAATCCATAAAGGGTTTTCTAAGTTTGTATAGACTTTATTCTATTTAGGAATAAGTAAACACTGAAAGGATGTCTCTTAAGTCCAAAATGAATTAAGAGAGATTTAGATTTAAGTTTATTACCACCAATTAAAGAAGATGAATTGTGCATTGAATCTTTAAAACTAGGCAAACTCACTGTTCTCCTTGCTACAGTGCCTGTTCTTTTGGGCATCTTTTTCCAAATCAGACTAGGTTCCTCTATTTGTTATAATATACACTAGAGGCCGGTGCACAAAAATTAATGGACTCAGGGGTCCCTCAGCCCGGCCTATACCTTCTTGCAGTCTGGGGACCCCTCAGGGAATGTCCACTTGCCGGCTTATGCCAGCTCCCTGGGGGATCAGGTCGAAGCTGGCAGTCAGACATCCCTCTAGCAGCCTGGGGGCCCTCAGGGGATGTCCAACTGTGGCTTAAGGGGAGAAGGCCTAAGCTGAAGTCAGGACATCCCTAGCGCTGCCAAGGAGGCGGGAGAGGCTGCCACCACTGCCTCTGCACTCACAGCCGTTAGCCCAGATTGTGGCTGAGCAGAGCTCCCACTATGGGAGCCCAATGACCACCAGAAGCAGCTCCTGCATTGAGTGCCTGCCCCTTGGTGGTCAGTGCACATCTTAGCGACCGGTCATTCTGCCATTAGGGTAAATTTGCACATTACCCTCTTATTATATAGGATATATATTTGTACAAGTGGCCAAGTATCACGTAGAATTTCTTAGTAGCTATAGTATACATTTGAACACTCATTTTGAAATTATGCATATGCATACTAGCCTTGAAACCACAGTGACTTGATAAGTTTTATTAGTAAAAGTACACCAGGTTTAGCCTTTAAATTCTACCAACTTCTAGTCTTTTGTTTAATGAACAATACAATAAAGAACATCTAGTGATGTCATATATAGCCCAACAGTTCTCATCCTTGACTAAACACTGGCATCACCAAGAGGCCTTTACTAAATACTGATACCGGGCCCCATCTACAGGAATTCTGACTTACTTGTTAAATATTAGGGCCCAAATATTATGTGATTTTTTTAAAATATATTTTTATTGATTTCAGTGAGAAAGGGAGAGGGGAGAGCAAGATAGAAGCATCAATGATGAGAGAAAATCATAGATTGGCTGCCTCCTGCATACCCCGCACTGGGGACAGAGCCCACAACCCTGGCATATGCCCTTAATCAGAATCGAACCCAAGACCTTTCAGTCTACAGGCTGACACTCTATCCACTGAGCCAAACCAGCTAGGGTAGTCACTGTGATTTTTAAAGTTCCTTAGATAATTCTAATGAATATACAAGTTGAGAGACATTGTTCTTGATTATTTTTCCCCTCAGTTCATCAGTTACATTTTCCCTATGTTTACTGAAAGGAAAACACTTTTCTCAATTTTTCACTTATTCCTTCAGAACTGTTCCTTCTTTCAAAAAGTTCATTCCATATGGGTAGATTCTCATTATTTTCATCTCCATTATAACCACATGCCTCTTCCTTCTGACACTTTCAAAGTTTTCACTACTTTTGCAGTTTTTAGGCATTAGTCATAAGAATCCAAAAAGCATGGTATGTATAGCACAATATCCTACGCCAAGAAATAACTCAAATAATCAAGATGAAGACAATCTCAGATGACCTCTAATGCCCCAGTCAATGTAAGCATCACTGACCATGTCAAACGCTAAAATTCTAGTAAATTTTACTAATAATAACAATGTTTTTACATCTGGCAAGTCTTTTTTTTATTTTTTTTTATTTTTTTTTAGTACTCTAATAAAGAAAAGTTTTCTTAAATAACTAAAATATGTTTAGAAGACCAAAAATAAACAATTCTAATTTGAATCTAATATACTTTTTTTCTATAAAAAAAGAAGAGATGACCGTTTTCTTCACTGCCACCTCTTGCCTAAACAAAACACACCAGAGTAATAGCAGAGAGCAGTAAACGCCATTGGTGCTGCCCAGAAATGACACATAAGGAAGCTGGATGAATCTGATCTGCTGGAAGATCATTTTAATTGTACATAAATAAAGCCTGTCCTATATAGGCACAGATGGAAACTAAAGTGCCAGGTAGATTATTAGGGAATACTCTTAACAAGAAATTGGTTCATTGCCCTAAGGCTCTGAAATTTTCTCCTCATCAGCAAGCAAGACCTGGAGATAAACAGGCAAAGTACCTCAAGCAAGGGCATTGTTCATTAATACATCTTATGCCAAGTACCAGCCACAAATTTTTACTATGCTTTTATGTTAGAACAGTGCTTTGATCAAATCCCTGACCTGAAATGGAAGGCAAAAAATAATCCACATTAACTTTAATTAGCAAGAATGCATAAAACTGTCTGGTTTTTCTACATTTCCAATGATTAAAATACAAAACTTTTAAAGAGAAACAGTGAAGAAAAGTGAAAAAATAAATAAGAGAACTACTTGATTTACCTGTCTCTGACAATGCTTTTCAAATTAACATAAAACTGAACTCTAAAAAATATAGAGACTGAAAGCTATGAACATGCCCCACTGTTACAACAACATTAGCAAATTGACACTAAAACAAATGAACAATAGATTTTCTATCTAGAGAAAATATGCCTAGAAGGACGACACTACAGAAAACCATACTCTACTGAGCCATAATTGGTACCAGGGTAACACCCTGCAAGATGCTTTTAAACACTATGTATACACACACACACACACACACACACACACACAATCTATAATCCTACACATATGAACTCAATTTATTTTTTAGGTTAATTTTAAAAATACTGTAGAGCATTAGTAAAATGAATAGGTACATCAAAAAATGGGAGGTAATATTTGCAATATATGCATCTGACAAGCCTTGTATCCACAAGACATAAAAGACTTTTAAAACTCAATTTTAAAAAGGGTGGCCTGGTCAAGGTGGCTCAGTGGACTGAGAGTCATCCCATGCACCAAGAGGTCATTGGTTCCTTGCCGGGACCGGTTTGGCTCAGTGGATAGAGCGTCGGCCTGCGGACTGAAGGGTCCCGGGTTCGATTCCGGGCAAGGGCATGTACCTGGTTGTGGGCACATCCCCAGTAGGGGGCGTGCAAGAGGCAGCCGATCGATGATTCTCTCTCATCGATGTTTCTGACTCTCTATCCCTCTCTCTTCCTCTCTGTGAATAAATCAACAAAATATAAAAAAAAAAAAAAAAAAAAAAAAAAAAAAGAGGTCATTGGTTCCATTCCCAGCCAGGTACATGCCTGCATTGCAAGCTAGATCCCCAGTGGGGGACATGCAGGAGGCCAGGAGACAGCAATCTATGTTTCTCTATCATTGATGTTTCTATCTCTCTCCCTCTCCCTCTCTAAAATCAATAAAAAGATATATATATATATATATATCCTATATAATAAAAGGGTAATATGCAAATAGAGTGAAATGCAGAAGTGAACAGCCAATCAAAGCATAATATGTTAATGATATGCTAAGGCTGATCAACTGCTGCTTGCTATGACAGGCACTGACCACCAGAAGGCAGATATTCTCTGGTCAACCAGTTGCTATGATATGCACTGACCATCAGAGGGCAGACAGTCGACCAGTCACTATGACATGCACTGACCACCAGGGGGCAGATGTTCCGACAGGTAGATTAGCTTGTTGCAGGGGTCCAGCCAATTAAGACTGAGGGAGATGAGCTGGGCATGCCCTGGAGCCCTCCCGCTGTCCCTCCTCAGCCCGATCATGCACCAGTGGGGTCCCTCGGACTGGCCTGCACCCTCTCAACATCCAGGACCCCTCTGGGGATGTCAGAGAGCCAGTTACAGACTAATCCTGCAGGCCATTCCCCTTGGGAGGGCACCAGAGACAGGGCTCATAGTTGAAGAGCGCTTGGGTGGAGCCCGCAGCAGGCACAGTGGGGCTGGGATGAGCTGGAGAGAAGGTAGGAGCTGCAGGCAGCGTTGGACTGCAAGTTTCAGCCCATCCCCTGCATGTCACCCAGAGGCATCTCACCTGTGCACAAAGTCATGCGCTGGGCCTCTAGTATATATATAAATCCTTCCACTTTCATTTGTGGCTTTTTGAGAATCACCATGACCTGAGGACGTTTCTTTGAAACCAGTTCTTATAAAGAAAGAAGATATGGTTCAATTTACTTTCTCATCAAATCTCTCTTGCCTTGTAGAAATTGTTTTACCCAATCTGTAGTAATAAAAGCATAATATGCTAATTAGACCAGATGGTCTCTGGACATCCTTCCAGACAACCTTCTAGATGAAGCCAGGGCTATAAGGGAAGTCCAGATCCCGGATGCCAGAGAGAAGCCAGTGCCAGCAGCTGGAGGAAGAAAGGCCTACTCTTGCACAAATTACATGCATCAGGCCTCTGGTATATATATATAAAGGGCAAAGGCTTGACCAGACACTTCAGAGCAGAGATACAAAAAAGAAGCAAATGAAGTGGGCTTCAGTGAGCTTAAGGAGATGCAAATTAAAGTTGCTGCTCAGCCCATGAAGCACCCACAAGGCAGGTCCACTCCTAGGTATCTGCCCAAAAGAAATGAGACATGACAGAAAAGGGGTATAAGAATATGCACAACCTTAGTCACAGGAGCCAAACCGGAGAAACCGCCAGCTCCACCAGAGGCCAGGCCAGCACCCATGGCATGTCCCCAAAGGAGTGAGTGGTGACGCAGGAACACCCAGACACAAAGGACAGACTGCAGTTCAGCTCCATTAAAAGGTTTCACAGAGGCAAATATAAGGAGTGTTGGCAGAAACAGGAGCACTCGCCTCCGGGGGTCGGGTCCGGAGAGACATAAAGGGTTTCCGGTAGCTCTAGTCCACCTCTAGTGGGCCATGACAAGTCAGAGAGGCCACAGTGATTTCTCAAGGTTTGGAGGCAGGGGTAGTTTCCAAGACTAGAGCTGAAAATTTGGGGTCAGTGGAGCCCCTTCCTGACCCACAGATGAGTGCTCACATGGCCTCTCCTAGGTGTGTGAGGCAGGTCGGGGTCTCTGCCCTCCAATTAAGACACTAATCCTACCATGTCCCGCCCTCCAGACCTCAAGTCATCCTAACCACTTCCCAAAAACCCACCTCTACCCTCACACAGGGTCAAGGCTTTGACTTATGAACTGGGGGACACAAACATTCATCCCACAATTAAAAGTGGACCTCAGGTTTGGCTCAGTGGATAGAGTGTCGGCCTGCAGACTCAAAGGTCCCAGGTTCAATTCGTCATACCCAGTAGGTATGTGCAGAAGGCAGCTGATCAATGCTTCTCTCTCATCGATGTTTCTAATTCTCTATCCCTCTCCCTTCCTCTCTGTAAAAAGTCAATAAAATATATATTTTTTTTAAAAAGTGGACCTCAGGGACCACAAGAATGTTTTTTATCACGATGGGCATGTTACACAGCTGGATGCATTTGTCAAAACTGGTCAAACTGGACTATGCTCCTCACTGTAAGGAAACTATACCTCAAAATCAACTGAATAAATGTGATTAATTTTCAAACCTAAAAACCTTATTGGAGCCAAAAAGCTAAATTACTGGGTAATTTCTACAAGGCAATGAGAAATTTAGTGAGAATTTAAATTGAACTATATGTTCTTTCCTTAGAACTGGTTTCAAAGAAACTTCTTCAGGTCATGGTGATTCTCAACAAGCCACACATAGAGATGGAAGGATTTTCGGTCAGTTGGTGAGTGGTCAGCAGTCAGTGGTCAGGTGCTGGCAGCACAACATGTACACTGGCTCCCAAACCAGAGGCTTGCCTGGGTGACCACCAGGAGCAGGGGGACACCACCAAGAGCAGGTGGACACACAAACACTCCCTGCCTTCCTGACTGCACCTGCAGGAGGGAGTGGGGGATGATGGTCCAGTAGCCTGATTCAGGTGTGCTGACCTTTCTGTTTCTCCCACTGATGGACACAGCAGGGAAGGCCCACTAGATGTACACCCACCTGTGTAGGTTCAGCTGGTCATCTTTTATTTCTTTTAATATATTTTATTGAAAGGAAGGGAGAGAGGTAGAGAGCCAGAAACATCGATGAGAGAGAGTCATCGATCAGCTGCCTCTTGCACACCCCCTACTGGGGATATGCCCGCAACCAAGGTACATGCCCTTGACCGGAATCAAACCCGGGACCCTTCAGTCCCCAAGCTGACGCTCTATCCATTGAGCCAAACCGGTCTCAGCTCAGCTGGTCATCTTCTAAGCCAGTCAGGGAGTCCATGTGAAAAGCCACTCTCAAAGAAAAAGAATGGGAGACCCTACTAACACTGCTCCTCGATCTAAAGCACCCACCATGTGCTATGTGAGAAAATAAATGCTGCAATTCGACTGGATATAAACAAAAGTTCCGGTCTGCAGATAGGCAGGACACACTGCACACCTGAGAAGGTGTGGGCTAGAGATTGTACCTGGGGGCGCTGCATGCTGGGCAACCATCGAAGACATCCATGCTGTGGTCCTTAAATGACACACAGCTGACCCTGAACAGAGGGTGGTCGTGCACGAGCCAGGGAAAGAACCAGCTCTATACCCTCTGGTTTCTCTTTGGTATCTCTTGCCCTCCAGATTAACTCAATTTAGGCTCATTTTAACATACTGGTTAAAAAACTTATTATAGATTTCTGTATGACTTTTAAAGTAATGTTCTATAATATTTGATATTTAACTGTATTTCTTACTAAAGAAGTCTAAGCAAGAACTACAGAAATAGGTAAGGTATCAAGGAGTAAAGTGAAACACTATCTACACTTCTCCAATTCATTCCTGGAAGGAGCTTTTGTAGTCACCTGACTGCAGAACAGATGAAGTGGGAAACAAAAAAGTTGAAGATAAAGTCAAAGGAAGCTAGCAAATTTCCAGGAGCACTTATAAAACAGAAATTCTGCTTCTTTCCCTAGAAAAGTACACCAAAAAGAAAAACACTAAACACAAATAGGAAGTAAAGGATGTCTTAGAAATGTGAAATTAGGCCACTCATATTAGATATCAGCCCAAGTAAAATGATCATTGACTTGCAGATGTGATACAGATTCTGATGGCATATTGGGGGAGGGGGGTTGCAGGGGGGAGAATGAAGTCTATAAGGGCTTTTAATTCCAAGCTAGGTCAGAGGAACTAGAAGTATAAATTTCAAAGTGAAATTTCTAAAGCATTTTATCCACCTCTATTGGGACAAACAAAAATGAAAAGACTATGTATGCGCTGACAGTTGTAATCTGTATAGAAATCAACAGGGTCAGCTGGTCCTCATCTTGCATATAAAAATTAAGTGGAAAAAAGAAAAACATGACTCCAGAAACACTAATGAGCAAATGCTTATCTCCATTGAATGGTTCTTAGAGACATAATGAAGGTTTGAACACTGTGTAGCACAATAAAATTTCCCTAAAAATTCTTAAGTTTCTCTCTCCCTAAAACTCCACCTCCCACAAAGGAGCAGACATCTCTCAGGTTTTCCTGTCTTCTCTCTCACTTGGCCTCCCAGATTACCCTCTTCACTCTCTCTCATCCACTCTGACCTTCTGCCTCCTTCCACTCTGTGGGATATAAGTTTTGGCTTCTCAGGACTTCTTCAGGTTGCACTGACATAGATTACTCTGAAAAAAAGCCTAAAAGTGGAACAACAAATACCGTGTTTCCCCGAAAATAAGACATCCTCCGAAAATAAGAATTACTTACAGGTTTCCTTCTGAGTGAAATATAAGGCATCCCCCGAAAATAAGGCCCCCCCTAGGCTAAACATGAGATCTGGTCCACTGATTCTGAAAGAAATGGAGTCAAAAGAAATTCACCAGGAAATTCAGGAATTGGATTGTTATGATGATGTTCCAGAAGATGATGACATGATTGTCATTGAATAAATGAGTAAATTCTTGATACTGTAGGATTCACAGTTTGTCTGGTTTGTGTTGACAACTACTGTACTATCGTACTGTATACAGGTAATAAATTTCCTTCATTTTCATTTAACAATAAATGTGAACCGTATTCTTCTTCATGGAAAAATAAGATCCCCTGAAAATAAGACCTAGTTCATCTTTGGGAGCAAAAATTAATATAAGACACTGTCTTATTTTCGAGGAAACAGGGTAGAAGAGTCTTCCTAACATAAAGAAAAGGGAAAAGGGAATGTTTTATTCACTTTAAAATGGGGGTGGGGGATGAATATTGATCTAAACCCTACCCTCAGGTGTTCTTTTTAACACAATCATTAATTGTATATAAACTAGTTTTGTATAACCTAGTTCATGGCTTTTTGTCTGGGAGACTTTCACATTACCCAGGCATAGTGTAGCCAGAGCCAGCTCATCCTAAATACAACTCAAGCACCCATAAGAAAATATTCACCAACATAAATACTGGTATCACAAACATTAGGTTTGATCAACCAAAATCAAGAAAAAAAGGAAACTTTCTTTTCCTTACAGATTATAGAGTTAGCATGAAGGCAGCAAATCTATTAGCATACTAGAGGCCTGGTGCACAAAATTTGTGCACAGGATGTGGGGGAAGTCCCTCAGCCTGGCCTGCACCCTCTTGCAATCCAGGAGCCCTTGGGAGATGTACAACTGCCAGTTTAGGCCGGCCTGATCCCGCAGGGATTCCTGCGGGATCAGGCCTAAACTGGCCGTCAGACATCCCTCTTGCAATCCAGGACCACTGGCTCCTCTAACCGCTTGCCTGCCTGCCTGATCACTCCTAACCCTCTACCTACCTGCCTGCCTGATTACCCCTAACTCCTCTGCCTGCCTGCCTGATTGCCCCTAAGCACCCACCTGCTCATTTGCCTGCTTCATAGCCCCTAACCACTCTGCCTGCCTGCCTCATTGCCCCTAAGCACCCACCTGCCTGCCTCATCGCCCCTAACTGCCTCTGCCTGCCTGCCTGAGTGCCCCCTAACTACTCACCTGCCTGCTTCGTCACCCCTAACCATTCACCTGCCTGCCTCATCACCCCTAATCACTCTGCCTAATAGCCCTAACTGCTCGCCTGCCTGCCTGATCACCTCTAAAGCCTCTGCCTCGGTGCCTACCCACCAGGGTGGTTGCCTCTGCCGCCACGGCTTCATATGGAAGGATGTACAGAAGGACATCCAGAAGGTCGTTCATCTGTCCAGTCTAATTAGTATATTACGCTTTTATTATTATATATGTCCTAAGCCTGATTTGACTACTCACAGCATAAGAATCTTGTCTACAAAAATCACCAGTGATATCTACAAATAATGCTTTAAGAATTTTAAAGGAAGAGAAGGATTAATAATATTAAAGCATAAAGAAGGATGAGAGCCGGAACCGGTTTGGCTCAGTAGGTAGAATGTCAACCTGTGGACTGAAAGGTCCCAGGTTCCATTCAGGTGAAGGTCATGTACTTTGGTTGTGGGCACATCGCCAATAGGGGGTATGCAAGAGGAAGCTGATCGATGTTTCTCTCCATTGATTTTCCTAACTCTCTATCCCTCTCTCTTCCTCTCTGTAAAAACTCAATAAAATATCTTTTTTTTAAAGGATGAGAAATATTCTCAGTTAGATTAAGCATACAGATATGTAATAGCTCTATATATTAAATGCTAGTTCCCTTACACTTAGCAAATAGGAAAAATATGTAGGCAAGTGGGGCTTAAGAGATCCTCTTCTCTGTTCCAGAATTTTCTTACACTGTTTGGGAACTGTGAATTCACTTCCATTTGGACTATCATGTCACATCCTACTTTCAAGGTCTGTGCCACTAATTACAGAATAGTCTGCCCCTCTACCTAGTAATTGAACAAAAGTAAAATCAGTAACATTCCTTTTGGAAGAAGTTTTCTCCAATAAACTTACTGAGAAACAGCTGAGGCAATTCATTTACCAGGAATAGGCCCTTTGACCATGTGGTAACTCTCTCATCTTGTGCTGTGAGTATAATGGGTGAGGGGAGGTCTTTTAAGATGCTCCTCTGGATGGAAAGAGTAATTTCCAAAATTAATTAGGGATAAAGAGAGATCCTGCATAGGCAAAAGTGTATTTGGATGGTATATCAGGCTGCTTACAGCAGCAAAGCAAAAATCCAATTTATAGCAGTTTAAAGAAGAGCACGCATCACCTCACACACGTAATGGAATCCTCTGGAGACAGGATTGCATCAGACCAGAGCAGAAGCTCCAAGACATCTCATCCCAAGCAAACCATACCCTCACTAACATGTTCAATGGCAGAAAAGGTGGCTTTCCTGCTCTGGATCCTTTCATGAGAGAGGGAAATCTTTCTGAGAAACCCTGAGTTTCCCTGGCCATCAGAGTGTACTGGCCAATTCTAGGTCATATGTGCATGCCCTAGGAAGTTAGGAAAATGCAAATCTGGCATTTACAGCCTCTACACATGATATTTGCTTAATAAATTTTATTAATCTTTCCTAACTAAAAAAGTTTTACTATTTGGCTATCTAAACTGAAACTTACTAAGGTCTTTGAAATAACCTTAACTTGATTGATTTTTCCACCCTTCTAAAATCCAAGTTTATCTACATTAGTGCTACTTTGAGAGTTAACATTTCTAAAGCATTTTCAGATCATCAACTAGGTCCTAGTACTATTTTCTAAAAAGTTATATTACCGTATTTTCCGGCATATAAGATGACTTTTGAAATGAAAAAAAGTCAACCGAAAATTGGGGGTCGTCTTATATGCCGAGTATATCCCGAAAAACATCTCGATATGCTGCTAAACGAATTTTCCAACTCGATCCCTCACCAATCACTGCAAGGCTGCTCGGACTGCCTCTCTAACTCAGCCAATCCAAGCAGGCTTTTTATGCATGCAAATTACACATGTTCTGTACCCGAAGCTACACTGTGTTCTAGTAAAAAGCCTGCTCAGATTGGCCAGAGTCAGAGAGGTGGTCTATTAAAAAAAGAACTGGTATTGCCTCGGAAGTGGGGGTAGTCTTATACAGTGAACATAGGCCTAAACCTATGTTTTAACTGTAAAATTAGGGGGTCGTCTTATATGCCTAGTCGTCTCATACACCGGAAAATACGGTAATGTAAGTTGGCCAATGTGGCTCAGTTGGTTGGGTGTCATCCTGTGGACTGTAAGGTCACCATTGGATTCCCTGAGAGGGCCCATGCCCAGACTGCAGGTTCAATCCCCAGTAGAGAGCGTTTGGGAGGCAACCCATCAATGGTACTCTCTCATATTGATGTTTCCTCTCTTCCTTTCCCTTCCTCGCTCTCTAAAATCAACAAAAACGTATCTCAATATAAATTACATTACTGCTTAACTACAAAAAAGAATCTCAAAGCAAATTATAAGGCTAAAGTGATAACAAAAGTATATCTGATACAAATGCTGCACGTTTTCTCTAAAACAACCTATGCATGAATTTTTATTATGTTTTTCTCAGAGAAACTTTAAGTACTCATTAACCTAAATATACTGTCATGACAAAGTCCTTATCCTAGAATTAATAAAATGTGTTTCTACTTCCAGAGCAAAAATAGATGAGTGGTCAGCTTGAACTTTCTTACAGCATTAAGCATCTGCCAAATTACTCAGAACCCTCTTAGGAAAAGCCATGATCCTCACATACTAATTAAATGAGCCAATGCTTTAATCACACATTAGATAACTAATCTATTTCAATCCTGATAATCTAATTAACTAATTCTGATAAATAAATTCCAACCTTAGTCCAAAATGATTAGAGGATTAAAGTTTAACATCAATGAATACAAACTGAAAGAGGCCCACTATAATGAAGTTCAAAATGTTTTTTTCTCCTATTAAAGAGTCTGTTTATAACTTGAAATTCAAGAATTAAAATACAAGGTTTTCTAAACCAGTTCTAATATTGTATCTCTTGTAATTATGTTAAGTGAATTCATGCTTGTTGGATTAAAATTCCCAAACAGGGCACTCTTCCAATTATTCTACGTAAAACAGTTTTACCATCTTTACCCCAACCCTTGCTATTTCTTCCACATCACTTTTCACCTATTTCATGCCTTTCTGTGTTGTCCTATGTTGCTTCATAAGACACATGATAAATTATTTTGGTGCTCTATCTTCAGTGCCTAAAATAGTGCCTAACATCCAGAAACTTAGTAAATGTGAGAGAGGAACAAATGAATGTCTTAGACCAGTGGTTAGTGAACTGCGGCTCGAGAGCCACATGTGTCTCTTTGGCCCCTTGAGTGTGGCTCTTCCACAAAATACCACTTACGGGCACACAGGTACAGTGCAGCTGAAACTTTGTAGCCCATGTGCAAAGTCAGTTTTCGGCTCTCAAAAGAAATTTAAATCGTTATGCTGTTGACATTTGGCTCTGTTGACTAATGAATTTGCTATGGACTATACTATTTTAGATATATAGACTCACTAATAGAAAAATTTTATTTTACTTATCTACATTTATTTACATTTTTAACTATGGTATAATAATTTCAATAGCACAAACAAAAAAATCACAAAGCAAAAGAAAACAAACAATTGCTACTAACACCACTGCTACCACAGAGGCAGCCATCGTTATAAAGTCCATTATGTTGGAATGATTGGAGCATCGTCCCATGCATAAAAGCTGGAAGGTTCGATTCCCAGTTGGGCATGTGCCAGAGACAAAGGATCAATGTTTCTCTCGAACATCTCTCTTTCTCTCAATCAATTTTAAAAATAAAAAAATCCTCAGGTGAAGCTTAAAAAAAGCCCTGGCCGGTGTGGCTCTGCTGGTTGGAGCATAGTCCCATATACAGAGAGGTTGCTGGTTCCATTCTCCATCAAGGCACATACCTAAGTTTCTAGTACGATCCCCAGTGGGGACACTTACAAAAGGCAAACCAATCAATGTTCTCTCTGACATCAATGTCTCTTTTTCCTTCCCTTCCTCCCTCTAAAATCATTTTTCTTTTAAAAAGGAAAAATAAAAAATAAATAAAATAAATAAATAAAAAGGAAAGAAAAATCAATAAGCGTAACCTCAGGTGAGGATTAAAATTAATAATAATAAAATGTTTTGTTTTAACCTTGGAACAATTTAATTCTAACAACAAACGATGTGGATATTAGTTCCAGCTTATGAATGAGGAAACTAAGGACAAAAAAGGTACAGTAAGATGCCCCAGATGAAACAGAGAATAAATAAATTGATCTAAAACATAAAAGATCTGGCTCCTAATGTTGTCCACTTGTCTTTGTCCTTTAGTGATGTCCAAGTATCACTAAAGGACAAAGACAATTTTATATCAAAATAGCAGGTACAAAGCCTATTTATATAAAGAGCTGAAGTCACGGTACTCACTGATTCCTACAACTGAACAACAGCCTGCAAGAACATGGGACATGTTTAAAAATTAAACATCATTTGAGTCTTTCTTCCAAAAGAAATACCAGAGAGTCACTAACTGGTCTAGCAAATAAATGGAGTTAAAGTATAAGTACCTTACATTCATTTAACCTGGCCTTAGGTTAAAGTATCCAGTGAGACTCCAGTATGTAATTTCTCCCTAATCCAATTCTATATCTTAATTTCAGCCAAAATCATTTCCCAGTCTTTCTACTGATTGCTTCTTCATTAGCTTCCATTTTACATTTTTCATCTAACCTATTTATTTACAATTTTTATATGACTGGTCAAGCTCATTTTTTGGTCCATGAAATAAATGTAATTGATTCTGTGTGCTAGTCATGGTTTCTTAGACATTTACTCGTTACTTCTACCCACATATTTTACCTTTTCTTAGAACTGGTAGCCAAGTTAATACTCAATGCTCCTTTCGATTTCTATACTTATAATCTGCTATAACTTTCTCCATAGGAAAACTCACATTAAAGATATGCCTCCACGCCACTGTAATATATCCGGATTTAAGCAGTTAAGAGTAAAATCAGTCTCACTTTTCTATAATACAAATATCATCTCAATTTACAAGTGATAGAAAGTCAATAAACATCTTAATTCACTATTAAGAAAAGTTGTCTAACAGTAAATAAATCAACTAATCACAGTGTTTCTTAGCAATGTGAGTGGCTGAAATATAAAAGCAGTTTAAAAATTATGAGAACTATTTTTTAAATTAAACCATCTTATAGTTCTTGCCAGGACCGGTTTGGCTCAGCGGATAGAGCGTAGGCCTGCGGACTGAAAGGTCCTGTGTTCGATTCCGGTTGAGGGCATGTACCTTGGTTGCGGGCACATCCCCAGTAGGGGGTGTGCAAGAGGCAGCTGATCGATGATTCTCTCTCATTGATGTTTCTAACTCTCTATCCCTCTCTCTTCCTCTCTGTGAAAAATCAATAAAATATATTTTTAAAAAATAAAAATAAAAAATAAACCATCTTATAGTTCTTGTTTCTTTAATTATACACTCAAAGTCCTCTTGTTCCAGTTCCTCACAAGCTTACCCACTTCATTAGACAAATGCATTGTTTTTCATACTATCACATGTTTTAGCAGTTTTCCACTTGACAGTTTTACTTACTGTCTTCGAAGCAGTATTAATGTACTGCATCACCATTTCTTTTTTGATACTGAAGTCTTTTTCCCGCAATGGTGCTTTCTTATCTTCATTTAAATTCATATCTTCCTGGAAAACACAATTAAAAGCCTCATTTTAGAATCTAAGTAGAGCAGCCACTCTACATACACTATGAATGGAAAATCAATTTGTGACTAAAGCAACATTAATTGTTTTGGAATGATTTACGTGTAGTTCTGACTGGAGAAGAGAGAGAGAAAAAGAGCTGAGGTATAGAGGGAAAGTATTCTAGATCATCTTTAAAAGTAAAACACTTACCAAAACAGCTTTTTAAATTCACAGCAGGCTAGTAAAATTACATTCACATCACTGTAGATAATTAGGCAGTTGAAGATATCTGCCTTTCATAAAGTCAGTAGGATTTAGGATTAACAATTTCAACATATGTGTGTATATATGTTTTTACAACTGTACCTGAAGCTATCTCATACCATGTTGAAAGAGCTGCTCCATGTATCATAAAAATTAAAAAGTAAATAAGCCAACCACTTTAGAGATACTGAAAACTACAAGCAACTATTATAAAATACCTAGTACTGATTCCAAGTAAGTGAAGCATTCTATAGTTTTAATCTTTTTCTCCATCACATCTGAAATATTCATCAACTACTTAACTTTACTCAATGTTCTAAATTATATAAAAATTACACTTATAAAAAGAGGTTACCACCTAAAAATCTAACATTGATCAAGTACCATTCAAAAAAGGGTTTAAATGACCTAGATGTTGCTATAGGCAATTCCTCACTAAAAATACAAGTCACATATATTCACATAAATATAAGAATTGTTACCAGGATCTATCAATTAAGTTGCTAAAATAAAAGGCTATCTGGCAAAGGAAAGGAACTTAAGACAAAGAGGCTGAAGGAGAAGATCAGATTTCCTCCTGATCTTAACCTTGAGTTGTGATACGCAATGTAAAACACCTGAATGTATACAAATGCCATATCCACTTAGAAATGAGACCATAAAATTCAGAACGATGGATCACCTAAGGAGCCCAGCAAGTTAAATGTCTCCCAAGTTTTAGAGGGTGCTACAATTCATTAGACACTATAGTTTATGCCATTAGCTGACTCAGTTTTTGGCTACCAAACTATTCAAGCACTTAAAAGTCAAAATTCCCTTCGTTGCACCTTGATATAAATATTTAGAATCTTATAAGTTGTTCCATTTGACACTCCAGTAAATGGTAGTAATTAGTAATGTCTCTCTTGGCTATTCTAATTAGTAATATCCTATTATGTGAATAATGGTTTGTTTTGTTTCTTCTTTTCCCCCTCTAAGCCAGTAGTTCTCAACAGTCTTTAACACCATTTAGGACACATTTGGAAAATATCTGGGGCATTCTGAGGTGATGCTACCAAGATTTGCTGGGGGAAGGTGTGCTGGACTTTCTGTAACATACTTTTGTTAGTCCTATATAATAAAATAAATAAATAACAAACAAACTATCCTGTTTCCCCAAAGACAGATAGGAGCACGTATCTTAAAAAATAGAGAGAGGAAAGAGAGAGGAAGAGAAAAAGAGTAAGAAAAGTTTTAAAAAAGAAGCCAAATCCCACTGGGTGGCTCAGTGGGTGAGCATTGACTTATGAACCAAGAGGTCGCAGACTTGGTCCTGGATTGCAGACTTGATCCTCAGTGTGGGATATGCAGGAAACATCTGATCAATGAGTCTCTCTCACTGATGTTTCTCTCTTCCTCTCTGAAGTATGTGTATACTTAAATAATAAAATAAAAAAGAGAAAGTGAATCATAATTATCTAAGCCTAAATTCTAATTCAATGGAATTAGATGTTAACTGGAATTCATATGTAAATTGCTGCATATTAAATATTTCTTATTGTGTGGTCTTAATATACATTGGATTTTCCAAGAATCGAATTACCAATCTATAAATTAGTCACTACAGTCACACTTTCTTTGAGTGTTTTCTTTTTTCTCACTTTACCAATAGTTGTGCTCCATTTCTGAAATTTAGGTATCCCAGGGCAATACTGCTTTTGATATTTGAATCACCAGAACACTGTATCAGCCTACAATGTAGCTGTTGTACTCACAGGGCATACGGTAGAGATTCAAGGGTGTGACTGTGTTGAACCTTCTTGAGTAGTTATGGCCCATTGTTTATATTGAAATAATATTGTATTATTATACAGAATAGTGAGATGTCATATTGTTTTTCTAAATTATAAGTATAGATAATATAAGCTGTCTATAAAGATTTTCACTGAAAAAGAAGGAATGGAGATGTTAGGGAATAATTATAACTAAAGGGGTGGGGGGGGTCTAAGAACATTGAGAACCTGTTTTAAATTACTCACTGCTAGTGGCCTGCTGCACAGATTCATGCACTGGTGGGGTCCTTCAGCCTGGCCTGCACCCTCACACAATCTGGGACCCCCTCAGGGGATGTCAGACTGCCGGTTTCAGCCCAATCTCCGAAAGCCAGGCTGAGGGACCCCACCAATGCACAAATCTATGCACCCAGCCTCTAGTATGCATATAACATCATTGGTTAATCTCTTCCCACCCTCCCTTTTTTCCCTTTCCCTCTGAGATTCATCAGTCTGTTCCATGTTTCCATGCCTGTGCATTGAGCATGTCCCCTGGTGATCAGTGTGCATCATAGCTAGACACATGTACATTGAAATACCTACTACACTGCATAAGTATAAAATGACACTAAAGCTGCAGATTTTAAAACAGCTCTGAAATGGTAGTTTACCTCAATATAGCAATATATTGTTACATGTATACAATTCATTAAATATCTATTAAGAAAACACTGAGCAGAAAATACATACAACATATAATTGTATAGGGCCTGGTGAGCAATTTGAATGAGGTCAATATTTCAGTATTGAGAAATAAATATCTACTCTTTAAACGGAAAAAAAAAAATCTTAACAGTTGGCTATTTAACTGAATATTATCTCATTCAAAACTATAACTTAAGCAGTCATCAAATCAAACTTCAGTTTCTATCTGTCTGAAGAGTAATTGTTTTTGTTGTTAAAGCTCTAATACTTTAACAACATAGATTGTAAATCAACTTTTTCTAATTAAATTTATTGGGGTGACATTGGTTAAATTTATATAGGTTTCAGGTATACAATTCTATAATACATCATCTGCATATTATACTGTGTGTTCACCAAATCAAGTCTCCCTTTATTACTATTTATATCCCCTTTACTCTCTTCTACCACCCTTTTCCCTCTGGTAATCACTATCCTGTTGTTTGTGTCTGAACTATTGGTTGTTTGAGTTTTGGGGGGAGGGTTTTGGTGTTTTGTTGTGTTTTTGCTGGTTTGTTGTTTTTTTTGCCTTAATCCCTTCAACTTTTTCTCCCAGTCTCTCGCTTCTTCCCCCACCTCTGACTGCGGTATGTCCTCTGTATCTATGATTCTATTTCTATTTTGTTAACTAGTTCATTAGATATTACATATAATTGGAATCATATGGTACTTGTCTTTCTCTGGCTTTATTTCCCTTGACATAATATTTTCCAGGTCCATCTATGCTGTCACATATTAGGTCTAGTAATAATTAATGTCGTTTTCTAATACTTTTTTAAATCTAATTTATTTAAACAACAAAATTTAATCAACAATATAGTTGCCGTTGTTTTCTACTACTTGTGCCCAATGCTCAGGAAGCATTTTAATCCCTCTGTTGTAAAATTCTTGTGATTTTGATGCAAAAAATTCGGTCAATGCATTTTTGAGGCATTCTTCATTATTAAATTTTTTTCCAAGAAGAAAGTTTTGCAAAGAACGAAACAAATGGTAATCGGAAGGGGCAATATCAGGAGAATATGCAGGTTGAGGGAGAACTTCCCATTGCAACTGGCGCAGTTTTTCAGCAGTGATTCTTGCAGTATGCGGTCGTGCGTTATCATGGTGAAGAATTATGCCCTTCCGATTAATCAGCGCGGGTTCTTTTTCTCTTAAAGCTTGGGCTAACCTTTCCAATTGGGCACTATACACTGCACTTGTAATGGTTTGGTTAGATGGTAAAAGTTCATAATGAAGAATTCCTTTAAAATTCCACCAAACACACAACATCACTTTTTTCGCATGCAAGTCAGGTTTTGGCGTGGGCTGCGGAGCCTCATTTTTGTCCAATCATTGAGGCTGCCTTTTCAAATTAACATACAGCACCCATTCTTCATCTCCGGTAACAATTTGCTCTAAAAACGGCAAACGGTTTTGACGAGAGAGGAGCGAACTGCAAATTGTGACTCTTTGATTACGGTTGTTGTCGGTCAACTCATGAGGAACCCATTTTCCAAACTTTTGGACTTTGCCAAGTGCACGCAATTGATTGGAAATTGTTTTTTGTGAACAATTTAAAGTTGTCGCAAGCCTTGTTGGGTAATTTGAGGATTTTGCACCAAAAGAGCTTGAAGAGCTTCTTGATCAAAATTGGACACACGGCCTCGACCACTCTTGTCATCTAACGAAAAATTTCCCTCGCGAAATTTCTCAAACCAACGCTGGCATTTTCTGGCGCTAACTGCATCTTGACCAAGAGCACTACAGATGTTTTTTGCAGCCTCACTTGCTTTTCTTCCTAATTGGAACTCGTAAAGCATGCAGTGCTGAATATGCTCTTCATCCGCCATCTTCTTAGCCCTAGTTTTGCAACAAAAACCAAACCAAACACAAACTTTTTCAAGCAAAACTTGTTAATTGCACTTCACACGTTCTGTAGATACCACGTGTTTGAAGGTTATGTCAATACAAGTCAACGCCAAGCAAGATTTTAAACGAATGTTTAAAAACGACATTAATTATTACTAGACCCGATAGTATTCCACCATGTAAATGTACACAACTTTTTTATCCACTCATCTACTTATGGGCACTTGGGCTGTTTCCAAATCTTAGCTATTGTAAATAACACTGCAATAAACATAGGGGTGCACATATTCTTTCTAATTAGTGTTTTGGGTATCTTTAGATATTCCCAGAAATGGAATCTCTGGGACATAAGGTAGTTCTATTTTTAACTTTCCACAGTGGTTGCACCAATTTGAATGAATTTCTATTGGTACAGATAAGCTAAAACTGTGACTGCCAATTTTGAACACTTGTTTTGTATGTTTTTATTGATTTCAGAGAGAGGAAGTGAGAAGGAGAGATAGAAACATCAATGATGAGAGAGAATTACTGACAGGCTGCCTCCTACACACCTCCTACTGAGGATAGAATCCACAACCTAGAATGTGCCCTAATGGGGAACTGAACCATGACCTCCTGGTTCATGAAGCTCAACCACTGAGCCATACCAGCCAGGCTTAACAATATTTTTAATTTTTATTCTAGTCATTAGTCCTAGTCATAATATATGTTTCTTTTTATTTTTACAGTAGTTTTTGACACAATGTTTAGGCCCAGTCCAAAGATTGGTTTGCCCTGTTTTAACATTTGAAAGGTATGAGGAGTTTAGATTTACAAGGCAATTCCTCTGGGATGATAGTTCCAATTCCATTTTAAAGTGGCTCTTTGAATAGTATTCTATATATATATATATATATATATATATATATATATATATATATATAATCCTATATATATTCCTATATATATATAAAATCCTATATATATATAAAATCATATATATATATATATATATATATATATATATATATATATATAAAATCACATTGAATGCCTTAAACTTACACAATGTTTTGTGTCCACCCTCATTTTTTTTTTTAAATATATTTTATTGATTTTTTACAAAGAGGAAGGGAGAGAGATAGAGAGCTAGAAACATTGATGAGAGAGAAACATCAACCAGCTGCCTCTTGCACACCCCCTACCGGGGATGTGCCTGCAACCAACATACATGCCCCTGACCAAATTGAACCTGGGACCTTTCAGTCCGCAGACCGACGCTCTACCACTGAGCCAAACCGGTTTCAGCTGTGTCCACTCTCTTACCTAATAATAGACAAACATGTAAACTGACCATACCTATGCTACGCCCACCAGCCAATCAGAAGTGATATGTAAATTAGCCCAACAAAGTTTGTGGTTAATTTGCATACACAGGCACAGAGCGATGGGGTGGGCAGGTTGCTTGCATGAAGATGCAGGCGTTTCACCCCACACCCAGTCACTCGGGGCCTCTGGGAAGTGTGAGAAGGTGAAGGTGGGGCTGGAGCAAAAAGAGGCAGCTCTGGGACAGGAGCAGAAAGAGGCAGTTCGGGCGCAGGGCCAGAGTGGAAAGACGGTGCCAGCACCAGGGAAAGGAAGGCCCATTCTGCACCAATCTTTGTGCATCGGGCTTTTAGTATTTCAATAAAGCAGAGAAAATAAAAAGAATTCAGTGTCTAGTTTGTTAAGGTTTAGCAAATTTTAGAGACATTGATTATAGCTGTTCTTTTGTAGAAGGCCCAGCAAGGTATCAGAATATAGGTACATTCTACAACATGAAAGGGACTCAGTCCCCCAGAAGTGTGTAAGGAATAAAAGTACATGAAGAAAAAACAGGATGGCCAGAGGCAATACTGAAAGCAAATAAAAGGTCAGATAGAAGAAGAAACTTAGAAAGTAAACTGATAGAATTGGCCAGAAAGTGGGGGGAAAAAATCAGGAAAAGGAAAGAAATGTCATGGTGCCCAAAGAAAAATGAGAACCAAGACCAGTGAGGCTCAGCTGGGTAGAGCACCATCCCATACTTCAGAAGATGGTGGGTTCGATTCCTGGTCAGGATATATAGCCAGGTTGCAAGTTCCATCCCTGATTGAGATGGGTGTGGGAGACAACTGATCAATGTGTGTGTGTGTGTGTGTGTGTGTGTGTGTGTGAAATAAATTTAAAAAAAAAAAAGAGTAATGCAAAGAAGAGGGAGTGATCGGCAGAGTTATATGTTTTAAAAAGAATGTGATGATCAAAAAGCCACTAAGAATTAGAGGAAACAAAGGAATGCAAAAATTAAAAACTGTAGAGAGAAAGTACCAGAGTAAACTACTCCTTGTAGAGTCAGAGAACAGACTCTGAAGGTTCAAGATAAAGGACAGCAGCTAGGAACAAAGGACATACTAGCTTTCTATGGATAGGATGTGGATCCCAAGAAAGAAGCAGGCCTGGGCCATCTTAGAGGTACTAACCCAAAAACTGACCCAAGCAGAGAATGTGGTCATGGAAGACTGGTGCAGAAGGCCAGACAAAGGAGATGTCAGCAGTGATAAGGAAATGGCAGGTAAGGCTGAGAAGGGGGCCACAAATATACCACAGCCACAATGAATCAGCATTTGTAATCTCTGTCAGGCAAATGGGACTGTGCCGATACAATTAAGGTTACGAACTTTAAAAATCTCCAGGGAAATTATTCCGGATTATCTGGGTGTGCCCAACCTAATACATGAGCGCTTAAAAGCAGAAAACTTTCTCCAGATGGAAGCAAGAGATGCTACAGAAAGGGAAGTCAGAGATTTGAAGCATAAGATGGATAGGGGCCCACGTGAAGGATAGGAAAGAGCCTTTTGGAGCTAAGACAGCCCTCAGTGACAGTCAGCAAAGAAATTGGGAGCTCAGTCTTACAACAGCAAGGAACTAGGTTGTGACAACATGAACTTGGAAGAGGACTTTTCCCCAAAGCCTCTCCAGAAGCCCAGGCAGTAGACATCAATTTCAGCTTTATAAAACCTAGAGAAACAAGGTGAGCCAGTCTGGACTTGTGGCCATGTGAGACATACATTGGTGTTGTTTTTAAATCACCAAATCTATAATAATTTGTTACAGCAGCAATGAGAAGTACAACACCCTAGAGCAACAAAGAAAATGCCAGATTATAAACACCATAGATTAGCAACTGTACTCTCGCTCTTCCTCCCCTCACCTCCAATCTAATCCTAGGAGACATTCAGTGTAGAGAAAAGTAATGTGCAGAAACAGAGAAAAGGCCAAACTCACAACTCCTATTGGAAACTGCAGGTGGAGCAGGCTTCAAATGGGGAAAGAGAGATGTATCTTTAGAATGAAAATTAAGGTATTTATATTGAACTAAGGTTTTTGTTACCTGAAAGTGAACAGGAAACTCTGGGACCTGCTGGGGATTTCATCCAGGGGCTGAGAGGGCTGGTTTGAAGAGGCAACGGGTGGGAATACACAAGCCACTTTTGACTTATACCTACAACGTCACCTCTTTCAAAAAACCAGTGACACATCTTACAGAAACCGGTTTGGCTCAGTGGATAGAGCGTCAGCTTGCAGACTCAAGGGTCTCAGGTTCGATTCCGGTCAAGGGCATGTACCTTGGTTGCGGGCACATCCCTAGTGGGGGGGGGGGGGTGCAGGAGGCAGCTGATCGATGTTTCTAACTCTCTATCCCTCTCTCTTCCTCTCTATAAAAAAATCAATAAAAATATAACAACTGAAATCTGAGTTTTAGTATAGTTTGATGTCCACACAACTATTTCATACATCTAGATCCATAGAAAAACCAATCTGGATTTTCAGGTAAAGATTCTGTTTCCACCAAAAGACAAATAGGAGAAAAAGCCCTTAAGAAGTAAAACTAAAAATTCATTACTCCTTTTTTAAAAAGCACACTGAAATTATTACCCAGAGACCAAGTAAATCAATTTCCTAAATAAGTGAAATGAGTACCCATGTTGAAGTACTACATGTACTTCACATTCATTAAGTAATCAAATCAGTACACTGTCTTTCAAAGGACTGTCTTGAGAAGGGAAAAGAGGTTCTTCAAAACAAAGTTTTTACTTCATGTAAAAATCACTTAAATACCTTTGATAATGTTAAATAAGAATTACTTTAAAGTTGCACAATGCAAAAACAAAGGGTCTAAATGCAAATTTTAAATGGTATGAATCTCTGTAGGTACAAATGCCAAAAGGTTAAAGTTGCAAATTATTGCTTGTTGCTTCATCAAAATTATTTTTATTAATAAAAATGCCACCAAAGCTGCAAAACAAAAATCAAACCTGATCTAAATCTTGCATCCTCCATAGACAAAGAAACAGCTTTAAATTTGTCAAAAATGTGGTGCCTTAAAAAACCTGAGTAATATCACTAATCCGTATTTAAAGAAGGAAAAAGATGCATCTCATCTTCCTACAATGCACTGTGGCAGGATCAAGGAGTCATAAAGGAAAGAACCTATTCCTCTTTTTTTTAAATATATTTCTATTGATATCAGAGAGGAAGGGAGGGGGAGAGAGACAATGATGACAGAGAATCATTGATCAGCTGCCTACTGCATGCCCCACACTGGGGATCAAGCTCACAACCCCAGCATGTGCTCTGACTGGGAATTGAACTGTGACCTCCTTGGTTCATAGGTCGACGCTCATCCACTGAGCCACACAAGCCAGGCTATTCCTCTTCTTTCCCCCTAAGAAAAAAATGTCTACTGTGGACTGTCACTGAGATTATGGGGTTGTTTTTGAGTTCCTCGTTTTCAGAAAAGAACTTAGTTCTGACAAACTCATTTATTAGCACGTTGGGTAGCCTGAGAAAGCCATAGTTTAATATTCTGCTCAGTAAAGTGAATTTGATTGCAAAAAATGTTCTGAAAAGGGAGACTTAAGATGTAACAAGAAATCTGGCCCAATTATTAAATACGTATACTGTAAATACTTTAGAAATGTCAATAGCCATCTGGCCTGTACATAGTATTAAAAGTGATACTCTCTCCGAAACTGGTTTGGCTCAATGGATAGGAGTGTCGGCTTGGGGACTGAAAGGTTCCGGGTTCGATTCCGGTTGCGGGCATATCCCCAGTAGCGGGTGTGCAAGAGGCAGCTGATCGATGACTCTCTCATCGATGTTTCTAACTCTCTATCCCTCTCCCTTCCTCTTTGTACAAAATCAATAAAATATATACATATATATTTTTTTTTAAATGATACTCTAGGCAGGAGAAGGTTAAGACTAACAGAAAAACACTTCTGAAGTAATTATGTTCAGATAGAATACCATAAACTATATTCAGTACTTTCCAGGTAGTTTTTTAATGGCTTGTGATGATAAAATGTGGCCTCCACAACTGTCCAATATCAATAGCCTACTGGCTCTACTAACTCAGATGGCACCAGCAATTATGATTAAAAAGAAAAAAATAATGTTTATCTTAGCAAGGCAGTCACACATGAACCAAAAAAAGTACACTTCCAGAATCTCACAGATTTTAGGTGAGTGGTTCCACATATGATATAGGAATGAGGGGAGAGAAAAGGTACTTTACCATCTTGAATCCTCACCCTAACCCTAACAAGCCCTAACACAAGGCTCATAAAGAGAGGCAAAGACAAATAACAACAACAAAAAGTTAAATTTTCTTGTTCTAGGCTGAAATTATATCAACACATGATGACAAGAATTAATAAGAAGGTATACAGATTTGTTTACCTAAAACCAAAATCAGCACTTCGTCAAGAGCTAACAAAATAGGTACGAAGTTCCCAAGCCTAGGTAGGCTCCATACAAAGCAATACTAATAACTGTATGTTCAACAATGAAAAGTTAAGAATCTCCATTATAAATTAAAAATCCCACGAAGACACAAACTAGGCAGTCTTTCCTTCTGGGGTCTTCTGAAAGTTCAGGAGCAACACTGAACACAAATACTTGTTGATAAAAAGAAAATAAGGCAGTATAATGGCAAGTACATATGCTGATTCTGGCTGAATATTTTCTCAAATTCCAAGCACATGTTACATGCTAATTTGAATAGGTGATTGCAATAATTTCCCCCTAAACTAAATAAGGCTGTCAAAACCAATAGGTGAAATTGACAAATAGAAAATAAATCATGATGCTGAAACAATATACTAATCCTCAGAATGGCATACAAAATCATTTCATAAACTGTCATAATCATTCCAGTCTAATTTTCCCAACTTCTCACGTCATGAATTATTTGAAACCTACCTCTGTCTTTGCTCACTGCTGTTTCCCATGACAAAAGAATACTCTTCCCTCTGTATCTTAATCCTGTCCTGAGTTAAGACTTTTCTCTGCTAAATTTCCCTAAGCTACAGTAGGTCCTCATACATCGGAGATCTGTTCCTGCGGTGCGATGTAATGTGATTTTCACTGAAAGTCGGAACCCACCTACATAAGCATCTATGTCACATGTGTCAAACACAAGGCCCGAGGGCCAAATCCGTCCCGCCAGGCCTTGCAATGTGGCCCGCACCTTGCTGTCATCACTGCACTCCGCTGCATTTCCATCACAATGACAGTTTATGACTGTTCAGTAAACCATTCGGCCCGCGATTTAGGCTGGATTTTAGATTTTGGCCCCTTCTCTGATTGAGTTCGACACCCCTAATCTATGTCACTCACATGGAGCACATATGCAGCAGTAATGAAATGAACAGTAAAAAAAAATTATAACAATTCCTGACCTTTACTTGTGGTAAATAAATAATAAAAAAAACATAAAGTACATACGTACATACATCAAAATGACAGAATTTTTTTTTTAATAAATAAATGGGTGATGGCGAGGTAATCACAAAACAACATACCGTATTTTTCGGACCATAAGACGCACTTTTTTTCCCCCAGAAGTGGGGGGGAAAAGTCCCTGCGTCTTATAGTCCAAATATAGCCTACACATATACTTTAAAAAAAAAGTTTTTTTACTTGCCCGGCTCTGTGTGGTCTCTGTGTGCTTGCCCAGCTCTAAAATGGTTCTAAATGCTGCTGTTTACTTTACAGGGTTGATTACATGTGTTTATGACTGTGATGTTGGGTTTTAATGCACATAAAATATTTTAGGACACTATTTGTTTCAGAATCTTTTTTTCTTCATTTCCCTTCTCTAAAAACTGGTGCGTCTTATGGTCCGGAGCGTCTTATGGTCCGAAAAATACGGTATGTGGAGTCCAACATAACCCAAGGACTGTCTGTACTACGATTTCCCTTCCATTTTGGTTTCTCCTGAAGCTTACGAGGTAGCTCAAAAACGAAAGTAGTTTGTTTTTATTCTGAGCTAATAAGTAACTTAATCAGAAAATACTACCTTCTAGAAGTTTTTGCTCATTTAATTTTTCAATTGTTTGTTTTGAATCCTAAGAGATAAGCAACATGAGAGTAGAAACTATATATGTAAACAATCCATTTATATAAAATATTATTCACTTGTGGTAAATGGTTTGAATATACTTAACCTGTGGGTTGTTGGTCAAGTGAGTTCAACCAGCTTGAAAGCCAGCTGAGTCTGTCAGAGAATCCCTATCACTTAGAACCAACTGGCCCTGGATGGTGTGGCTCAGTGGTTGAGCGTCAACCTCTGAACCAGGAAGTCAAGTTTTGATCCCTGATCAGGGCACACATGGAGAGAGGCCACAGTGTTCGGACAGGTTCAAGCCCTGGACTAGTGAGAGGGCACGGTCCTCTTTTGGCAAAGCCAAGGCAATAGTTGTAATCTTGAATCTATGGTCCAAATCTGTGGTTCCATGTGGCCGAGTGATATAGGCTGCTGGAGGTGCAGCAAGTAAATAAACTTGATCAGGTGCATATAACTGAGTAGATTTGAAACTCATGAGAACGCTGTAACCACACCCTTATTTGCCTAGTGGAAACTGGCTATAAAATAAAGACTGGGCTTTCAGGCTGTGGCGGTGTTGCTAGATCTCTATCAGAGAGGACAGCATACCACCCAGAACCAATTTTTTTCTCTTGTCTATCTTTTCTCAATCCTTCACTGCTCCCTCTCAAGTACACCAAACCTGGCTGAGCTGGCTCGGTACATATGGTGCCCATCATGGGGCTGAGTATGCTATGGCCATGCCAGCTCAGCACAGGCAAATGCCGGGATTGCAGGCTCAATACCCAGTAGGGAGCATGCAGGAAGCCCATCAATGATTCTCTCTCATCACTGACATTTCTACTCTCTCTCTCTCTCTCTCTGAAATCAACAAATAATATATATTTAAAATAAAGAACCAACTGAAGAAAGCCACTAATGGCCTCAGGTGTCACCTCCAGAACAGGCACACTCCAAAATGAGTGAGTTCAAGTATCTACAGATATACCAAAGGCAGGTCTATAAGGACCTGGCTATCCTGAGGACTAAGAAAAAAATAAAACAAAGCATCACACCTAAGAACATAATGCCCACAGCAGAGCACTATGGCCATCACTCTAAAACGCAACTGAATCCAGACAGACCACTTAGACAATCTAGGCAAGATAAAAATATGTCATTTGATTCTTTAAGTATTATGTTTTTATATATCTTGTGTAAAACAAAATACTGGTATGACATTTTTCTTCACATTCTTATTTTTATAATCGTAAAGCTCCTTCTATGCCTAAAGTGCTATCTTAAATGACTTCAGAAACCGCTCTATGGAACACGAGTACAAATATGTTAGTGTTCCTAACACATAACCAAAAGTGAAGGCTTTCACATCAAACATTTCATAAGAATCAAAATTCTTACCATCATCTTTTCAAAAAGTTCTAAGACTTCCTTCTCTGACAGTGGCTTCGGAGGGTTTTCCATCGCCTCTGAAGAACAATCACTGCTTGCAAATGCAGTTTTCAGGTTGGAAAGTGGAGGCCTCTCTTTCTTGCTCCCCGGAATTTTTATGCTGGCAAATCTGTCCAGCTACAAAAATAAATAATAAAATGGCACATATGTAAATATTTCCTTCTCAATATTTATGTAATCCCCAAAACAAATAAGCAAACAAGGTCAAACACATTATCAATTTGGTTTCATCAAGAGATATTCAGCACTGTAATCTTTAAGATTAAATATATTTTTAATATATATTTTTATCTATGTGTGTGTGTGTGTGTGTGTGTGTTAATAAGAAGTTTACAGTAACCATTCTGTAAACCAGATTGTGAGAGAAATGTCCAAACCGGCAGTCGGACATCCTCTGAAGGGTCCCAGATTGGAGAGGGTGCAGGCTGGGCTGAGGGACAGCCCCCAACCAGTGCACGAATTTCATGCACCAGGCCTCAAGTTTAAGAAATTAAACTAGTTGTCTGCCTGTCTTCTCTTCATTGCCATCCCTTCTACATAAATGATATTGATTCCTCAGTATAAAAACTATGCTGACTCCTTCCCACATCACAAAAGTGTAACTTGATTATGATGCTAAATATATGGCATGAAATTAAGCAAAACATCATTAATACAGCAACAATATTATAAATGTAAACATGTCAATGAATGGGAATAATAAGCTTAAGCAATTCACAAGCTGATTTGTGATTATAAAACTTGATGGTTTGTTCCATCAGTGGTGGAAGAAATAAAAAATTTTATTTCTCACCAAAAGACAAAAAAATTTCTTAAATAAAAATCTGTCATAAAAATGGCAATAGCTAATATTTACTGAATCTCTCCTATAAGTTAGGAATTGTGCTAAGAGCTTGAACTGTAGCATCAGTCTGAATGTATTTGTGTAATCCTTACAAAGAGGAAACTGCATCTCTACATAATAAAAGACAAGCTCCAAACCATTTATAAATAAAAATTTCATAGTATTTGGCATACAAAGTAGTGTAAAGGGGGGGGAAAATCAACCTATTATGTTTTAGTGGAACTACATTTATATCAATAAACAATATCAGAATTTACATAATAACAAGAAAATAGAATTAGCACACCTCCCCCGTAGGCTTAGCACTTACACTCTGGGGATGGTTGGATTTTATCCAAGTGGAAAACAAATTTGCACATTACCACTAGCATAGCAAGCTACAGCAAGATAGGAAAAATTAGCATATCCCTCTTCTAGCTTCCAAATCTTCAAAGTCCAAACAGTAATATGAGATACAAAAGATCAGTGTTTCGTAATTTCATTACAATGCTTTTATCTATTTTCCCTGAGTAGAAGGCATGAAAGACAAAATAAGAAAGGAGCCATAGGAAAAAAATAAATACAATCCTTCCTCCTACACTAGAGCAGCAAGTTGAATTTGTGGAACACCTCAGGCTTAACGTAAGTGTTCCCAGGTTTGTGATGCTCTACTGAGCACTATAGGTAGATGCCACGTAATCAAGAATTATTACAAAGCTAGGTGCAAAGTGAATTTTATTATCAAATCATTTTAAATGTTCTAAAGAAATTTTATTTTTAAAGGATATGATGTCTCCACTTATAAATGAAGAAAAAAAATCACTAATTTATCTTTTATAGAATTGCACAATTTTCTTAAAGCAAGGCTAAATAGAACATAAAAGCAAACTTTTAAAATACTTTTGTACATAAAAACACAATAGAAATCCCCATCATACTGATTTTAAGTGGTTGCTATTTTGTATTTGACAATTTGGCTGTGAATATGTGTTTTTTATAATTTGATTGTGTAGCTACTTTTAATTTGACATAAAATTCTTGTCTTAAAGGTAAGCTATAAACACAACCCAAGTAGATGAAGTACACAAACAATGTGCGTGTGTTGGAGAATTGGTTAAACACATAGAAGACTGAGAAAAATCTATATATATAAAAATCTAAATGACTGTCACAACCAAAACAACTGAATGGATGACCAAACAGGCTGTGTGGGACAACCAGGCCAGCAGGGGGGTGAGGGATGACCAAATGACAACAAGCAGGCTGTGTGGGGTGACCAAGCCAGCAGGGGGGTTAGTGAGGGATGACCAAATGATTGAACAGCAGGCTATGTGGGGCGACCAGGCTAGCGAGGGGTGGGGGAGATAGTAGGAGGGAGGGAGTTGGGGGCAACCAGGCCAGCGTGGATGGGCAGTTAGGGGTGACCAGGCAAGTGGGAGGGCCAATTGGGGGCAACCAGGCCATCAAGGGGGAGGGGGGGCAGTTGGGACTGACCAGGCCAGCAGAAGGGGCAGTTATGGGCAATCAGGCGGGCAATCAGGAAGGCGGGCAGATAAGGAGTTAGGAGTCAGTGATCCCAGAATGTGAGAGAGATGTCTGACCATCAGCTGGACATTCCCCGAGGGGTCCCATATTGAAGAGGATACAGGCTGGGCTCAGGGCAACTTCCCATGCATGAATTTTGCACATCAGGCCTCTAGTCCTATATAATGAAAGCCTAATATGCAAATCGACCGAACAGTGGAACCGTTCACTATGACACACACTGACCACCAGGGGACAGACACTCAACGCAGGAGCTGCCCCCAGCCCACAGGTCCAAAAGCGATGGTGGCAGTTGGGGTGGGGCTGGCAAGCAGGCAGCTCCAGATCAGCCATGGCAGGTGCCAGCAGAGGTCCCCAATCACTCCACTAGTCGCCCCACAGATTGACCCTGATCGCCAGCCAGGCATAGGGACCCTACCTGTGCACAAATTTCGTGCACCAGGCCTCTAGGTTGATCATAATGCTATTGATATTTGTAGGTAGTATGCAGGAAGCCACTACTTGCCAATACTGTCACAAGAGTGCACCCAGGAACTTGGAAGGTCTACGGATCATGGGTGCTGGCAGGGCTGATGCTAAGCATCAATTTTTCTTGTCGAGATACTGATGACTCAAGGAAACACCCTAATCCTATAATCCTTTTACTGTTTACCAAACCTACCTTTGATATGCCTGTGTGTGTGTTGCTAAAGGAAAAATGTGTATGCAAGTAAATAAATAGCTATCGGATGAGGCCAGAAGTCATTGTCTCTTCTAGAAAGAGACTCCATCTGGCCCCCAATGCCTTCTAACCAAAAGACATGCCTTCTAAATTCATATGTCTTGTATTGTATTTTTATTTGTGCATCAGCCCCTCCTTCAGATCCTGAACCCCGCCACAAAGGTGATGACAGTAGTATACCATACTTAATTAGTATGGCTACATCTGCGTCAGGAGTGTACTGAGTTTTATAAATTAGTATCACTTATCTTCAGGGGAAGTTAAATGAACACCCTACTACTGAGTATTATCTCATACTGATAATCAATAGTGACAGTTTAAATAAAATTAACTTTAAAAATCAGGCTCTTATAATCTATCTAGGGGGAACACTTTATGAAGTATATAATTGTCTGTGCTGTACAACTGAAACTAATCCAATAATATTGAATGTAAACCATAATTTTTTAATAAGTACATACAAATATAAAAATTCAATAATTTTTTTAAAAATAAATAAATGTCAATTTAAAAAAATTTTCTTTCAATTGCTTACAAATAAGTTACAACATGAAATATGTCTTCTACAGCCAAGCGCTGCAGAGATGCTGCAGAGGGGAAAACAGGCCTCCCAACAGCAACTGGCACCTGCTTACCAGGCACAGGTGAGTCTCCCTGGAAAGGGGATCTACAGCCCCATGAAGGCTTCACATAATTGTGGCCTGAGCCAGGTACTGAGACCTCAGTCAGAAACCATCCTGCTAAGCTGCATCTGAATTTTTGACCCCAAAAACTATGAAATGTTAAGTATTTATTACTACTATAAGATACTAAGTTTGGGGAAATTTACTATTTAGCAACAGATGATTAATACAAAGATCCTCATATAGCCACTTGTAAGTGCCTAAAGCATATACAAATATAAAGAAAAACAAATAAAATGGGGTTATGAAAATACTAAAAACTAATTGTAATATATATTCATCTCCACAAATACAGTTCATAACAAGAAATAACAAAGTCTAATTTCGATAGTGTTGTATATAAACCATATTTTGAAATATCTTCAATAACTACAATATTTTGAAAATATATGTGATTTCTATGTTGATAAAGTAACAGGCCAAATCCTATGGTGTAAAACTTTTATTCATAAGTTTTAAAAATACTAAATTTCATTTAATGGTTAATGAAAATAAAAATTTAATATTCTCCTATTCAAGTTCAAGGATTCAAGGGCATCATAAATTCTATCACAAAGCCTTTGGTTGTCCATGAAATCCAGGTCAAGAACCCTTAGGAGGCAGATATGGAATAGTACCAGAAATAGTGATGGGAAAGACCAAAGTAACTCAAGTTCTAATGCCTTCAATGAATCAGTGGGAGAGACAAGAAAACCTATAGTTAAGACCAACTAGGAGAAATGCACAGAAATGTTTAAAAAGAGCTGGAAGATTCTAAAGGAAGAAGATACCAGAAAAGTAAAACCTTCAAAGAACATTAAGTTTCCATAGAGCAAGAAGGGAAACATGAATTCAAAATGACAGGCTTTGAGATACAAAGGGCAAAGTGGGAGGCTTTAGGAGCCCTGAAGGTTGAGAGATAATGTGAGATTAGAAGAAAAAGTGGAAGCCTCTAGGTGCTTGTTGATGATGTCAATTAAGTATGACTTCTGATGTTGACTCGGGTCAGCAGAAAATTGAGTTGAATTGCAAATAACTAATGAAAATTAATAAGGAAACATAAATCATTAAACCATGTGGACTATATCTTATTCAACTTCTCTGTACCTATTGTCACCTACCCTAGTTCAGGCCACTGCTACAACCTCCTAAATTGCCTTCACATCTTCACTGCCCCTCCCCTCTACGCTACTTTCCCTGGAGCTGTTCTCTACACTGACATCATTTTGATCTGAAATGTATAATACAATCATGTCCCACTTTCCTGTGCTTCAAACCCTTCAACCTTTGCACCCCCATTACTAAGAGGATGACATTCAAATCCTCTTACCTTGGCTCAAAGATCCACTGTAACCTGAGCCTTACTTCCTCTCCAGACAACCTATTCACCAGTCCACCACCCTTACACTCAATGATCTAGATGCAACGAGCAGCCTAAAGTCTCCTGTGTGCCAATGCTGTTTCATGTGCCTAAAACTTATCCACACCCACAACTCATAGCCCACCCACTTAATCTGGTGAATTTCAATTCAATCTTCAGCTCTCAGTTTGACTACATTTCATGTAGGATCCTTCCTGACTACTCAAAACTGAGTTAGATCCTCCAGATCTAGAGATTGCTTACTTCCAGAATAGTATGTATACTACTCTGAAATTGCCTCATATCATAGAAATTTACTCAACTAGGGTATAAATCCCTGATACAAGGAATTGTTATTTTACTCACTAAATTACTTCTAGAACTTAGCATAGTCCTAAATATGTAGTATGTCTTTTATTAATATTTATTAAGTGAATAAATTTATAAATAGCTTTCTATCTTCCATAGCTGGGACACAAGCCACTGCTTCTTGCCTTCCAAATCCTTCTCAACAATATCAGGAAGAATGCCAGGTGTTGTGGCCTTTACATATTCAATAAGAAAACCAAGACTCTTTCAACACTGATCAAAGAGCAGCCTGCTATACTAAAAATAAGCATGAATTTCTGTAATGTAAAACCATAGAGTAAGATAGTAAGAAAAACCTCACTCAAAGGAAAGGAGCACAAAATCATTTTAAAAGAATGTAACATTCAAAAAACATTTAATTTCTATCTACCCACATCTACTCAAAGTATGATAATTTCATATATTCAGATATTACAGTTATCTAAGAATTTGTAAAGTAGCTTTGGAAATGACTGTAACACTTTATTTTTGAAAGACAGACAACAGTACTCACTCGTGAAAATATCCAAAGATATCAACAATTGCTTTCTACTTGCCAACCTGACTCTTTCACTAGGAATCCATTCAGTTGACATCCAGGAAGTAAAGTTATTAGAGTAAAAAGTTACTACAACTCCTGCCAGCCTGGATTCCAACTCAGCTGAAATCACCTTCTCCATGAAGTCTTCCCAAAGATTAAAGTTGATGTCACCACTTCCACTGAACCTCCTATGCTACTGTTCCATCTCCTATCGCACTGCATGAAAACATATAGTGATTATGTACACATCTGTTTCCCCACTGTTCCCAGAGGGAAGAGGCAGTCTTATTCATCATTGTATTCCTATGATACTAAGTACTCAATAAATGTTTAATGAATGAATGGATAAAAGGATGAATAAACAAGTCTGAATACCCTACTACATCTTAGTATATTCAACACTGAGAGCTCTTGATCTTATTCCCAAATTTGTACTGATTTGAGGAGGAGCTCTCTAAACTATTTCATAAATATTTAAAGACCCTAAGATAGTACTTAAGTGTTACTACTGAAAACATAAGTACAGGAAGCTTTAATTAACTCACAGTAATGGGCTCAGAAAGGCCCACCTGACTTAGTGAATAGTTTAAATTTTATAAAACTTGTTTTGGTATATTTTACCACATATATTTCCTTGCCCCAGTCCATACTGGTATTTCTATTTTACACACAAGAAAGAGTATATTTTGAGTCTAGAGTTTTATAGAAAAAATTGTGGAAAATAGTATCATTGCTTTTAATTTACCAAGAAAAATATAATAAATTCATTTTAAAAATGCAAAATAAAAGCTTTATATCCTACTAGGCCAGTGGTCGGCAAACTGTGGCTCGAGAGCCACTGAGGTTTTGCCGCTCTGTTGACTAATAACTTTGCCAACCATTGCATAAGGCACATGTGTCAAACACAAGGCCCACGGGCCAAATCCATCCCGCCAGGCCTTGCAATGTGGCCCGCACCGCACTGTCATCACTGCACTCCACTGCGTTTCCATCACAATGACAGTTTATGACTGTTCAGTAAACCATTCGGCACACGATTTAGGCTGGATTTTAGATTTTGGCCCCCTCTCTGATTGAGTTCGACACCCCTAGCATAAGGCATTACCCTTACCCAGAAGTTTTGACTTCAGGTTAAAGACATTAGTACATTATTAAAATGTTTTTTAACTGTTTTTCCCTAGCAGTGGTTGGCAAACTCATTAGTCAACCAAGTGGCAAACCAGTATGCCGACCACTGTACTTGGCCAATAAGAAATTGGCCAAGTACAGTGGTCAATATAAGGGCAATATGCTAATTAGGGCAGACTTCTTCCAGATGTCCATTCAGATAAAGCCACAGCAGCTGCAAGGTCCGGGGCTCACAGCAACCTTGAGCTCTGACAGCCGTGAGCCCCTGTGGCTCGAGGCCGGGGCTCAGGCCTCGCAACCACCATGGCTGGCAGTGGCAGTGGCAGTGGCAGTAGCAGTAGCAGCAGCAGCAGCAGCAGCAGCAGCAGCAGCAGCAGGGTAATAGACGTGGTGCCTTCCCCTGATCAGCCCATGGGGAGCAGGCCTAAGCCATCAATAGGACATCCCCTGAGGACTCCCGGGCTGTGAGAGGGGGCAGGCCGGGCTGAGGGACTCTCCTCCTTCCCCCCTAACCCCCTCCTCCGCAGTGCATGAATTTTCGTACACAGGGTCTCTAGTTTTAAATAATTCTTTTAAATTGAGCTCACTTTTAAAGCTAATCATTTTGTTTTATTAACTAACTTGGAAGGTAGGAATATGCCCATATAATCAAATCCACGAATTTTCTTTCATTAAAATAAGTTTTTCTTTTTAATACATATGATGTCTGATTTAGTATACTAGCATATCCTATAAAACATATCACACCTAGGTAAAGGAACAGTCTGCCAGCACACAAAAGCAGTCTTGTAGTTTTATTCATTTGGAGAACTCCTCTTTGAGTGAATCAGCCTCACAGAGAACACCCAGGAGCATGCTGGAGTTTTCTGGTAGTGGTTGGTTGGTTATACTGAGTGAGTCAAGAGACCCATAGAGGATGGTAACAACTGCTGAAAGCATTCACCAGAACCCACGCCCAGACCGGGGGTGACACCCTCAGTGGCTCTGGGACCCCAATCCCCATGGGGAACTTTAAGGGGAACCAGGAAAGCCTGTACCCTTATCTGGAAGCAGATCGCAGTTGTGAAATCTATAAGTAGTTTCCATCCAGTTTATGTCCATACAATTTAAATAATCTCATATCTTTACCTGTTGCCATCTCAGTTACATACATCACTATTCCTTTGGCATAAACCTTTCTCAGTTTTATTCACTAGAAATATTCAAAACAATTCATTCCTTAGTTCATTGCTTATCACAGAAAACTTTTTAGATACAATACGTCTATAATTTTGTAGATACAATATGTTTACAATTATAATTCTTTCAGGATTAAGACCAACGGCTCTGGCCCGGCTGGCATGGCTCAGTGGTTGAGCATTGACCCATGAACCAGGAGGTCACGGTTCAATTCCTAGTCAGGGCACATGCCCAAGTTGCAGGCTCGTCCCCAGGGCGGGGTGTGCAGAATACAACCAATCAATGATTCTCTCTCATCTCTCCCTTCCTCTCTGAAATCAATAAAAATGCCTTTTAAAAAAGACCAATAGCTCTGATATAAATTTTCCTTGTCAGTTTAAAGGTCAGAAGTCTCAGATAGATGGCTTTAAGGAAGAAAGAAAAAATAATGAGACACACACTGAGATTTTACACTGGCACTCTTGGTGGAGAAAGGGACAACATTCAGGTGGCAGTATAACTCGCTTGTTAATGATCATATTCTCTGGGGTCATCTGCCAGAGCTCCCTGACTGCCCCATGACTTTAAACAAGTTACTTAACCTCTTTCTTGCCTTAGTTTTTCCATCTTTAAAAACAGGAATAATGCCTAGACAGCATGGCTCAGTGGCTGAGGGTCAACCTATGAACCAGGAGTTCGACCTATGAACAAGGTCACAGTTTGATTTTCGGCACATGCCTAGGTTATGGGCTCAATTCCTAGTGTGTGTGTGTGGGGGGGGGGGGGTGCTGATCAATGATTCTCTCTCATTATTTATGTTTCTATCTCTCTGAAATCATGATGCCTACTCACAGGCTTACTCAAACAATTAAATGTGCTTATAATGCTAATATTCGGAATTGTACTTAGCACACAGCTAATAATTGCATGATCCTTACTACCACTTCACACATCTTCCTCCAAAGCTATATTTTCACAATCTCTAAGTAAATTCTCTAACAACTTACACATCTTTCTATTCCCTGGAAGTTTCCTGCATGTTGACTAAGAAATATATATCAAATCAGAGAAGCAGGCTCCTACCATAGAGGCCTTAGATGCCATGTTAAAGAGCTTGCGCTTGACCTACACATAATGGGTTCAATTAAGCAGTTTCAAATAGGGTAAAATATGGTGAGAAATGCAATTTAGGCAGATCATTCTGTGTGCTGTGCAGGAGGTTGGTTATAGAGTGCAATAGGAAGTTGTGAGTCCTGACAAGAGATAATAAAAGAAATAGTGCTCTAATAGAAGGAGTTCAGAGAAGAAAATATCCAAGAAATGATTAGAAAGAAACATTAGAAGGGTGAAGCTATCTTATGAGAGAATATAGGAATAAAAACAAAAAAAGCGAAGGGTTTAATTTGGGGCATGTAAAATTTCAAGTACAGATTAGACATCTATATGAAAGTATTCAGAGGCTAATACACTGATATCTCAACTTGAGAAAAAGGTCACAGAGTTTAGACAAAGGTGATTATATACAGAGGAGGGCAGTGGCTTTAGAAAAGAAACCTGAGAAACCACAATAGTTTGATAAGCAAAGGAAAACCACCAGAGAGAGAAAAAGGAAAGGTCAGACGGATATGAAACTAATGGCCAAGTATAGCAGGCCAAGAAATCTTCATTTTTCAAACAGGAAGAAGACAACTGGATCAAACTGAACAGAGAATCCAGTAAATTTCCAAAGATTAAAAAATCAATGAATATCACAGGAGAAACACAGTCATCCTATATTATTAAAAGCTAATATGCAAATTGTCCCCTAGTGCAGTAGTAGGCAAACTCCTTAGTCAACAGAACCAAATATACACAGTACAACGAAATTTCTTTTGAGAGCCAAATTTTTAAAACTTAAACTTCTTCCAACACCACTTCTTCAAAATAGACTCACCCAGGCCATGGTATTTTGTGGAAGCGCCATGTGGCTCATGAACTGCAGTTTGCTGACCACAGCTCTAGGAAATTCAACTGACCAAGAGTTCTGCCACTCACTGTGACATGCGCTGACCACCAGGAAGCCGCACAGAACAAAGGAAGAACCCAGCAGGCAGCTGGCAGCCAGGGGAAGAAAGGCCCCATAAGCCAGGCCTACGGATCCTACCCATACAAATTTCATGGACCAGGCCCCTAGTTCCATAATAATAAAGGATTCATAACAGTCCTAAATGCATAATCACTTTATTGGAATGCTTCCAAAAATGATGCAAAAAAGCTAAATAGAATGAAAAGATAATTTTAAAATCCTAAATTATATTTGGACACTTCAACACTTCCCTTTCAATAATTGTCAGAACATGCAGGCAGAAAATCAAAAATATATAAGATGTAAACAACACTACCAACTTGACCTAGTTACTATTGATAGATCAGTTTTAACAAACACAGTGCACATGAAACATTCACCAAGATAAACCACATTCTCAGACAGAAGGCAAGATTTAAAATTGAAAAGGACTGAAATCACACAAACTATGATCTCTTGCCAAAATAATTAAATTACAAATCAGTAACAGAAAGATATCAGAAAACTCCTCAAATACTTAAAAATTAAACAATATATACCTAAATAACCAATGGGTCAAGGGGAAAAAATATCCACAAGAAATCAGAAAGTATTTTGAATATTCAGAAAATGATGCAGTAGGCTCTCTGAGAAAGAATTAGAGCATAAAATTCCTGTATTAGAAAACAAGACTCTAAAAAAATACAAGAAAACAAGAGTCTCAAATCAATTATTTAAGTTTCCACCTTAAGAAACCAGAAACAGGAACAAAGAAGAGGAAGGAAACAGTAAACATAAAATAAAAGCACTATACAGAAAATGTCTGAAACCAAAGCTGGTACTTTCAAAAGATCAATAAAATTAACAAACCTCTAGTCCAAGGATGGAAAACATCCGGCCCACAGGCCTTCATATGCTCTGGCCCTGTGCCAAGGCATTAGGTGTGAGTGAATTAAATGTTTGACCAAATATAGTAGGCTAATTGTTAAGTTCATAATTTTGTATGGCCCAAGAATGAGGTTAAAAATATTCAAATGGCCTGGGGCAGTAAAAAAAGGTTCCCCACCCCTGCCAAATCATACTAATCAGGGGGAGAAAATAGAGGCACAAATTATCAATACCAGAATTGGAATCGGAGAACACCACGGATCCTACACTTAAAAGATAATAAAATGTTACAAACAACTTATAATTCAACAACACAAATGTGGAAAATTCCTTGAAAGGCAAATGACCAAGATCTCAGAACTTCCTCTAGTTGTTATATAAGCCAACGTCTGATTTTCTAGCTACAGTTTTGAACCATGTGGGTCATGAAATTAATGGACTGGAATGGGTCACTTTTTTAGTTGTCTTGGGTTTTTAGTGGAATGGAAAAAATCAAAAAGGAAAGGATCACAGTTTATTATGCTTACAAATGTTAAATACTGTTTCTTAAAACATGTTTCAACTGAGAGAGAATGTGTATGTATGTGTATACCGGGCTACTATGGGGCCTCATTAAAGTTTGAAAACCTCTGCTGGCAAGCAAAACAAGGGATTACGATAGCAATGCTGAAATCCATGGGAAAAAATAAGAGATTATCAGTAGGAACACTGTACTTCCGACAAATGATTGTGAAGGACAGGGAAGAAAAAAGCATGGCAAACAACTCCTAAAATACTCAGTGCACACAGAGATGGAGAAGTCAGCACTGTGATATCCACATTCATTTTCTCCCAGTTTACCTTCTAAAAATTGTCTCCCCTCACTGTCCTACTCCCTTTTTGTCTCTACAAGGAAAGCTTTCTTTTCAACCCAATTAAAACAATGGAGAGTGGTAAACTCAAAGATTTTTTTCAACTTTACATTACCTTTGCACCTTGCACTGAACTTTAAACATGGTGAATGCTCAGATAGCTTAGAAAGAACACTGTTTAAAACTGCCTTGGGACCTGAATGTTACAGTATTACTTCATTTTTTTAAACAAACAGTGTTCTGTGAAATTAAATTCTGATAGTAACTGAAGAAATAAGGTTAGTAGGTGAAGTACTTTTGCAGGCCTTTAACGAAGCAACTGAAAGAAATGGGTTTTTAACATTAATGCTTCCCAGGATGTTTCTATTTAGTGTTTCTAAAACCCTGTTATTCAACATATGACTACAGCAGGCACCACTTTTCAATTCCTTCTTTCAATTTCTATCCGAGAAGGCTATCCACACTAAGAGGTTCTAAATTAAAAGCACGTCTGCAATGTGTATGCTGTGGAGGTGGCAACCTTTAATTAGAAAACATAAAGCTAGCATACATCAAAGCATTAATCAATGGCAAACGATTTCCTGAGTTCTAACTCACGAAAAATAGTTTAAAGAGCCATCAAAATACCAGCTCTCTGGCCCTCCTCACAGCTCTGCATTGATCTTCAAGCATGTCAAACTCTCAGCCACAGGGCCACATGCCTTGTATATACATATCCTGTAAGCCTCAATAGCAGATAGAAAACACCACACCTCTCTATCCATCAGGAACTATTTCTAAAGGGATTAAAAAAGCACAGAACTAAATGCAATAGTTCAACCTACTTGGGCTTATGTGAAACACACCAAAACTCTATGAGGAGAAGGTATAATTAGTCACTCTTTAAAATAAGCAAATACGTAATTGACTTATCAAGGTCACAGAGCTAAAAAGTGTTGAAATTCTCTTTCAATTAGTCTTTTGATTCCAAACCCAATGCTCTTTCCATCCACACTGCATCAATCAACAGTGAGTTAGAAAAACCTTACTATCAGTGTTTCTTGTTAGCATGGTCATACTGATTCTCTAAGCTCCATAACAATGGGTCCAACGCCCACACTAGACTATCTGCCCATCCTTTCCTAGACTCAAGAGCCAGACTAACGCACAAGGTCAGAAGAAAACAACAGGGAGAGCTGGAGAGACAGCAGTTCAGCCAGTGAGTCCACGTGAAGGAGGTCAACAAGCAATCCAAGAGAGATGGTCATGTGCACATCTAAGGTGAAGACAGGGGCAAGATAACAAGTCAGAGACCCAGACAGGTGGTGATCAGAAAGACAGACAGACGTTTCTTGTCAAAGATTCTCTACCCTGGGCAAAAGTAAGATCCATATCTGGGAAGCTTGACCTGGACCAATTGGGCACAGAGCCAAGGAAACCACAAAGGTTATCAAAACAGTGACTCATTTTTTCAATCCAACAGAGAACTTATGAAAATGCTTACTATATGCCAGATAACATACCTGGAAACATATTTTTTTAATTTATTAAGATATTACATATGTGTCCTCATCCCCCTGTTGCCTTCCCAAACCCTCCCCCCAACCCGCAGTCATGCCCTCAACCTTGTTGACTGTGTCCATTGGTTAGGCTTATATGCATGCATACAAGTCTTTTGATTGATCTCTCCCCTTTACCCCCACCATCACTTACCTTCCCTCTGAGGTTTGACAGTCTGATCGATGCTTCTCTGTCTCTAGATCGGTTTTTGTTCTTCAATTTATGTTGTTTATTATTTCCCACAGATGAGTGAGATCATGTGATAATTATCTTTCTCTGACTGGCTTATTTCACTTAGCACAATGCTCTCCATTTCCATCCACGCTGTTGCAAATGGTAGGAATTCCTTTTTTATAGCAGCATAGTATTCCACTGTGTAGTTATACCACAGTTTTCTAATCCACTCATTTGCTGATGGGCACTTAGGCTGTCTCCAAATCTTAGCTATGGTAAATTGTGCTACTAGGAACACCGGGGTGCATATATCCTTATTGATTGGGGTTTCTAGCTTCTTGGGATATATTCCTAGAAGTGGAATCACTGGGTCAAATGGGAGTTCCATTTTTAGTTTTTTGAGGAAACTCCATAGTTCTCCACAGTGGCTACAACAGTCTGTATTCCCACTAGCAATGCACAAGGGTTCTTTTTTCTCCGCATCCTCACCAACACTTGTCATTTATTAATTTGTTGGTGATAGCAATTCTGACAGGTGTGAGATTGGACTACATTGTCGTTTTGATTTGCATCTCTTGGATAATTAGTGACTTTGAGCATCTTAGCATATGTTTCTTGGCCTTCTGTCTTCTTTCGAAAAGTTTCTATTTAGGTCCATTGCCCATTTTTTAAATTGGATTGTTTATCTTCCTTTTGTTAAGTTGTATGAGTTCCCTGTAAATGTTGGAGATTAAACCTTATTGGTGATATCATTGGCAACTATATTCTCCCATGCAGTGGGCTTTCTTGTTATTTTGCGGATGATTTCTTTTGCTGTGCAGAAGCTTTTTATTTTGATGTAGTCCCATTTGTTTATTTCCTCTTTAGTTTCCATTGTCCTCCCCACATTCAATCACGAGGGAGTGCTTGATTCACTCACTCTGCTCAGACGTGGCAGGTAGGTATGTTGGTTCTGCCCTTCCTGGAGCCCTCCCTCTGCCAGCAGGGAGCCCCTCAGGTGCTCGCACAGAAGGAAGCAGGAAGCCCCTGCCAAGCGCCCTGTCCAACCCAGTGTACATCCGGGCAGCACAGCCAGGGGAGCGGGGCTGGGGGGACTGCCTACACTGCCTTCTCAAGCGAGCTGGGGGCTTAGTAACAGCCCAGGACCAGTGGGCCTCGGGGCAGCGCACTCAGGGTCATTTTTGAGGAGAGGCGGGGCAATATCCTGTCTTAGGTGACAGCTGGGCCAGCATGGCACCAGTCCTACCCTCAGTGAAGTAACTGGTTCGGCATATGTCTGAGATTTTATTGCTTGTGGTTTCCTCTAGTATAATTATGGTTTCCCGTCTTATAATTAAGTCCTTTATCGATTTTGAGTTTATTTTTGTGTATGGTGTAAGTTGGTGGGCTAGTTCCTTTTTTTTTTCCATGTATCTGTCCAATTTTCCCAACACCATTTATTGAAGAGACTGTCTTGACTCCATTGTATGTTCATGCCTCCTTTATCAAATATTGAGCATAGTGGTTTGGGTCAATTTCTGGGTTCTCTATTCTATTCCATTGACCTATATGTCTGTTCAGTACCAGGCTGTTTTGAGAACAGTAACTTTATAATACCGCTTGATATCTAGTATTGAGATCCCACCTATTTTGTTCTTTTTCAGGATTGCTGCAGCTATTCAGGGTCTTTTTTTATTCCAGATGAATTTTTGAAGAGTTCATTGTAGGTCTGTGAAATATGCCATTGGTATTTTAATGGGAAATGCATTGAATCTATAGATTGCTTTGAGTAATATGGACATTTTGATTATGTTGATTCTACCAATCCATGAACACAGTATGTTCTTCTGTCTGTTTATGTCTTCCTTTATCTCTTTTTTCAGTGTCCTGTAATTTTCCACATATAGGACTTCTACCTCTTAGTTGTTTATTCCTAGGTGTCTTAATTTTTTTGGTGCGATGGCAAATGGAATTGCTTTTTTAGTCTCTGTTTCTGTAAGTTCACTATTGGTGTATAGAAATGCCATAGATTCTTAGCATTAAATTTATATCCTGCTACATTACCAAATTCATTTATTAAGTCTAATAATGGTTTGATGTAGTCTTTAGGGTTTTCTATGTACAATATCATGTCATCTGCAAATAAGGACAGTTTCACTTCTTCTTTTCCAATTTGGATGCCTTTTATTTCTTCTTCTTGTGTGACTGCAATGGCTAGTAACTTCAATACTATGTCAAACAGGAGTGGTGAGAGTGGGCATCCCTGTCTTCTTCCTGTTCTTAGGAAAAATGGTTTGTATTTTCCAATGAGTGTGATGTTGGCTGTGGGTTTGTCATATATGGTTTTTATTATGTTGAGGTATGATCCTTCTATTCCCACCTTGCTGAGAATTTTTATCAAGAAAGGGTGTTAGATTTTGTCAAATGCTTTTTCTGCATCAATTGATATGACTGTGATTTTTATCCCTCAGTATATTTATGTGTTTTATCATGTTTATTGATTTGCAGATATTATACCATCCTTGCATCCCTGGGATAAATTCTGCATGGTCATGGTGTATGATCTTTCTGATGTACTGTTGGATTCTATTTGCTAGAATTTTGTTGAGAATTTTGGCATCTATCATACCTGGAAATAGTAATCACACATTATCTCTGTCTCCAAAAGGTGTAAACTAAAGAGACAGAAAGATACTAAATGATGTACTGCTTTGATAAAAATATGCACAGGGCACTATGGTATAACCCAAAAACAATGACCTTACCAAGCCCAGTTGCAAGGATTGGGAGAGAGGTGAAGAAAAAAGAAAGGATTGGAAAGATTATTAAGAAAGTCTTGCCAACTGGCTTGTGTGACTCAGTGGTTGAGTACTGACCTATGAACCAGGAGGTCATGGTTTGATTTCTGGTCAGGGCATACACCTATGTTTCGGGCTAGATCCTCAGAGTGGGGCGTGCAGGAGGCACCTGATCAATGAATCTCTCTCATCACTGATGTTTCTAACTCTCTCTCCTTCTTCCTTCCTCTCTGAAATCAATAAAAATATATTTAAAAAAGAAAGAAAAAGTCTTGCTCAGTGGTAAGAACATCAACCTCTGGCCCAAAGGGTCACATGTTCAATTCTTGGTCAAGGGCACGCACTATGGTTGCAGATTCAGTGTATCTATCTCTCTCTCTCTCTCTCTCTCTCTCTCTCTCTCTCTTTCTCTCTCTCTCTCTCTCCTCCCCCCCTTTATTTCTTCCCCTCTCCCTCTCTCCTTCCCTCTCTCTTTCCCTCTCCCTCTCTTTCTCCCTACTCCCTCCCTTCCATTCACTCTAGAAGTCAATGGAAAAAACATCGTTGGGTGGATATTTTAAAAAAAGAAAGAAGAGGCTAGGCTAGGCCTGCAGGTCTGTGGCAAGCCTTGGCTGTGGGTCTCCCTTCCACAGGATAGGGTTTATGAAAGTTGTCAAAAGACCTACTTCAAGTGATAGCAAGTGGAATTCAGAAGACTATAAGAGGGTTAAACTGATTACTATGCCCAGAAATGCTTGGTAATCCAGGATAAAAATAAATACCACATGCCTACCTAAATTCCAGATGACAGTTCATGTAACCAACAGAAATATCATTTGTCAGATTGCTTATGCCCGTATAGGAAATATGATAATTTGTGCAGCTTATGCTCATGAACTCCCAAAGTATGATGTGAGGTTTGGCCTGACAAATTACACTGCAGCATACTGTACTGGCCTGCTGCTGATCCGCAGGCTTCTCAGTAGGTTTGGCATGGACAAGATCTATGAAGGTCAGGTGGAGGTGAATGGAGATGAATACAACATGGAAAGTATCAATGGTCAACGTGGTGCCTTCAACTGCTATTTGGATGTAGGGCTTGCAGAACTACTACTGGAAATGAAGTTTTTGGGGACCTAAAGGGAACTGTGGATGGAGACTTACCTATCCCTCACAGTACCAAACGATTCCCTGGTTATGATTCAGAAAGCAAGGAATTCAATGCAGAAGTACACTGGAAGCACATCATGGGTCAGAACGTTGCAAATTATATGTGTTATCTAATGGAAGAAGATGAAGATGCTTACAAGAAACAGTTATCTCAATACATAAAGAACAATGTAACTCCAGACATGATGGAGGAGATGTATAAGAGAACTCATGCTGTTATATGAGAGAATCCAATCTATGAGAAGAAGCTTAAGAAATAAGTTAAAAAGAAGAGGTGGAACCGTCCCAAAATGTCTCTTACCCAGAAGAGAGATCAGGAGCTCAGAAGAAAGAAAGCTTCCTAAGAGCTCAGGAACGAACTGCTGAGAGCTAATAAACCAAATCACAATTTTCTATGAAGATTTTTCAGAGACAATAAATTTATTAGACAAATAGCTTTAAAAAAAAAAGTCCTCACTGAGGAGGAACCCATTTATTAATATACAATCAGAGCAAGATTGGCTTCAAGAGTAGCCTGTTGAAGCAGCTCCATAATACAACTGTTTCTAAAGATTATTGGCTGGCACTGTACAGACAAGAGTCAACAAAGTTATCAGAAAGGTAAGGCATAGTCTGAATGAAAATAGGGGGAAATATAGACTGCCCATAAAATAGGAATAAACCTCAAAAATACCATCATGTAGAATACTATTCATCAATAGAAAGAAGTAGTGAGCCGAAACCGGTTTGGCTCAGTGGATAGAGCGTCGGTCTGCAGACTGAAGGGTCCCAGGTTCAATTCCAGTCAAGGGCATGTACATTGGTTGTGGGCACATCCCCGGCGGGGGGTGTGCAGGAGGCAGCTGGTTGATGTTTCTCACTCATCGACGTTTCTAGCTCTCTATCCCTCTTCCTTCCTCTCTGTGGAAAATCAATAAAATATATTAAAAAAAAAAAAAAAAAAAAAAGGAAAGAAAGGTAGTAGTGATATATGTTTCAACATGGATGAACCTTGAGAACATGCTAAGTAAAAAAATTCAGACACAAAAGACTGCATATCATATGACTCCATTTATATGAAGTGTCCAGAAGATGCAAATATATACACAGAAAATAGACTGGCAATTGCCTATGGCTGAGAGAGCTGGAGATAATTAGGGAGTAACTGCTTAAGGGTATGAAGTTTCTTTTTGGGTGATAAAAATGTTCTAAAATTGATTGTGGTGATGGTTTCACAACTCTGAAGATATACTAAAAAACACTGAAATGTATACTTTAAATGAATGAATATTTGATATGTGAATTATATAGCTCAATAAGGCTGTTACAAACATACCAATGTATCTACCTAATAAAAGAGCAATATGCTCATTGACTGTACCTTCATGATGCCCATCAGCCAATCAGGAGTGGGTATGCAAATTAACCCAACAAAGATGGAAGGTTAATTTGCATACACAGGTGGCGAGCAGCTAGGGGCAGGACAAGATGCTTGTGTCATCGCCATGGTGATGATACAGGTGTTCTGCACCACCACCAGCTGCTCCGGGCCTCTGTGCAGTGTGGGAAGGTGGAAAGGCGGCTCCAGAAAAGTGACTCCAGCCAGAGTAAATGCAATGCTGGCAGCCAGGGAAAGGAAGGCCCATTCTGGAATGAATCTTTGTGCATCAGGCGTCTAGTATTCTCATAAAAACTCAAACATAAACATTGCAGATGGTTTATTGGCCTTAAGCCATTTGAAAACTAAATCAACAGAGTAAGTGTATGTGTGTGGAGCTGTGTGGAACAAGATTCAAGCCACAGCTGCACCACTTACCAGATGTGCATACTTGAGCGAGCTACCAACTTAACCTGTCAGCCTCAGTGCACTCAGTGGAAGAATGAGGACAATATCAACCTCCCAGGGTACGAAATTACATACATCATCTGCATAAGTGCTCCACATTGCTACCATTTTCTAAATACTGTTATATGAGAAATAAATGTCATCCTGAAAAGTTTACATAAATACCTCTTCTTATATACAATACAGAGGACTAAACAGAACAATCTAATTCAATCTTTTAAGTCTGCATGTCAAGATCTACTAGTATAACTCATTCATATTTGTACACCATCTTACCCTAAGATGGTAAGTGTCTAAAATGCTACTCTAGATTACCAGGGATGCTAAACAATTTCTGAGTGCCCAGTATGTTTTAAGCACTCTGTTTCATATTTGATATAAGGTAAATTTGAATTTGAAACTTGGTCAGTAGAATGAAATGCTTTGTCCCCCAATACACAAGAATCTACAATATATGGGTGCTATGACATGTTAATTACTTATAAGAAGGTCTATTATTTTCAACATGCAGAACATATACTAAGATTTCTTGGTTCTCTTATAAGTAAAATTTTTAAAAATTACACATATGGTATTCAGTCTGGTCTATTTTATTTAGCAACTATATATTTCTGAAAAGCAGATATGTCTTTAGCTTTTTTTTTCTTACCTCTTTTTGAAGTACTATTATAGAAGTGATTTAAATGATTTAAGGTTGACTAACAGCTCAAAAAACTTGTTTAATTACAAATTAACATATCAACTAGTCCCTTTTACTATTTAAAAGCAACAATTTAATACATTTTACCCGTTCTGTCTCTTATTTAGCACCATAACAAAGTACATTTCCAAAACATGCAGTTTTTAGCAATGTCAAAGGTGTTAGCACAGCATGCTATCGACATCACAGTTAGTTAAAATTCACAAGGAAACGTTAAGAACCTTACCATGTCATCTGTCAATGTCCTAATATTTAAATGCTGCAAATGAAAGAAACCAATCGTTTCAGTAATTTGTAACAGCTTTTTAAATTTTAGCTAATAGAGTACATTTAAAATTCTACAATGCTAAGTTGAATGTAATTAAATTCCTGATAGTCTAATAAAAATGCATTATATATTGTTTTAATCACTTTCTTGAGAACATGGGCAAAAGTTGCCCTGAATGTGGTAGTACCAAACGTTTCCTAAAATTTACTGTATTTGTACACCAAACTAGAAATCTAACTGTGGTACAATTAATATATTCTCCCAATTAACAATATTAATTACCATTAAGTATATGAACTTAGAACACAATAAAGATTTAAATATAATTTCCAGAAATTCGTTCACATTATAAAACAGTGAAACTTTAAATCTACCATTAACATGCAACACAGTAGTTAATGAAGTACTTTGCTGGCTTAATTAACTTAAACAATTCTAGAAACAAAGAAGAGAATACTAGAACAAGTATTTGCATCTTTAACATCAGTTTGATTTATCACTAGTGGTGACAGTAAGCACTTCCAATTTCATTGCTAGCTTCTTTGAGAACCCTTTTGATGATTTCCTTGCTAGACAAACATAAGGCCACTTTAGGAAAGGAATAAATTAGTTTCCTGCAAAGTGGAATTCACAAGTGGGGGAGTAGGGAAGCGGCAGATACAAATCTAAGTTTTATAAATTCCTGAGTCGGGAAAGATTTTGTCTCTTAGTAGCTATAATCAATTTCCAATTTTCCTTCCACTTACTCATTATGGCATTAGATCATTAACGGGGCAGAAAATGGATCAAGTACATTTTCCAAGTAGGAAATCAGATGTACTATTTTGTAAGAATCTACCTCAATGATGACCCAGGTTAAAAACTGTTACAGTATGAATCACTATCCTAGATTCTCTTCTGTCTTTCACCAAGATGGTCCTTCGTCTGGTACAGAGGAAACAGCTTGAGGGACCCAGAATGAGCTTTGTATACACCAAAGAGAATGCAGCTAAATAAATGATGACACCATTCAACATTAGCCACACCACTGGGTTCCAGACTGAATGGTCTGTTAAATTAGGAAAAAAGTAGTAATAACACTGGAGTTAGTATTTAATTCTGTCAAATTAATAAGCGTGCACAAAAGTCCTTAAGAGTGAGGGTAATCCAGGACAGGACTAAAATTTCTGAGGCACTTAGGGATCCAGTCTCACCCTAGAAACCATTATTAGAATTAAACCCAATTCTAACCCAAGTCCACAGAAAAAGGAACATGGCAAGACTGTGTGGGGGCCCCTTCCTCTAACTGTCTGCTGTCTGTGTGGTTCTTGCCAAGAAAGATTTCCAGCCCATTGTACTTGGTGAACCATTATTTTATTCTCCATCCAGAAGTAACACCCAATCATGACTCTCATCACACCAGAAAAGGGTCATTTCAAGGTTCTCTGACAAAATGAACAAAGCCGACTTCTGATAATAGCACTCTGGGTAGCCAATTGGTTAAAACACAAGGCCAAATAAAAAGTGTAAAGCTGAAATCCTATATAGAATAGTATGCCACAACAAAAACATCTACTTACACAAATGAAATATTCCCAAATCCCAAATTGAGTTGCCCAAGAAACACTAAATACTTAATTAAAGATATAAAGGTTATACTAAATGGTACCCTTTGTGGGATGTCTGAATGTTAATATTAACTCATTCAAGTTTATTATCAAATTACATTCAAGGTTCAACTTGTTTAAATCATAGACTTCTAGACAGTGGAGGAAGTGGATGATTGACATAGAATCCTCAGATAATTCTGTGGGGCTTTGGCTTTGTGTAACCACAAAACTACAGGGGTGAAATCCTTAATTAAAAAAAAAAAAGAAAGAAAGAAAAAAGAAAGAAAAGCCCAGCAGGTAGCTCAGGGGTTGAGCACTGACCCAGTAACCAATAGGTCACCTTAGATTCCTGTCAGGGCATATGCCCTGTGGGAATGCAGGAGGCAGCAGATCAATGACATTTCTCTATCATTTATGTTTCTCCCTCTCTCTATCCCTCTCACTTCCTCTCTCTCTAAAAAATCAATTAAAAAATGTTTTTCAAGAAGGTTTCACTAAAACATAGAAGAAAACACTTAATTATAAAAAGTTATTTCCTTCATACTGGTACTTGAGGTACTGTTTAGATATCGGGCTAACCAAGGTCCTTAGAAAATGAAGTGTTTGTTTTACAGCTACCAGTCATGCTCTTTACTTCTGGTTGGGAAAATAGCAACTGCATGCATCAATCCAGTTCAGAAGTAGCATTTGCTGATAGCCACTGCAAGGAGAAAATTGAAACACAAAATTGACTATTAAGTGAAAACAAATAGAAACACTTTTTTAAAATAGTAACAATTTGATAGCAACTTTTTAGGGTGATTATTTGCCCAAAACAAGTTAAAAGCATATAGTTTTAGACATTAAACAGTCACACAAAGTGACTTTGTGACCTTTATTACATTACCTAGTGTTGCTTTATCGGATATAAAATGGGGATATCAAAATGTAATCAGTTCTGAACACGGGACCACTGGTAATTGCTCTGTGTGTGGTATGAAAGCACATTAGGGCTCTTGCCCTAGCCCTAACATTTTAGAGCCAAAAACTCACCCTTCTGTTTCCATTGTGTTTCTCGACTTGAAAATTCTATTTTCTCCCTAAAAAGTTAAGGAGTACCACATAAAGATATGTTTTCTACTAATGATGGTTCCTAAGAGGAATGGTCCAGAGGAGCACTCTGGAACTGAAAAAGAGAGAGAGTCTGTATAGATTTTTTTCTTCTTCTAAAGAACATAGGATCTGAAAAAAGAGGCAAAAACACAGAACACGGATCTCTATATTGCATCAAAACCTTTATTGAAGATAGTACATGCTGTCAAAAATAGATCTAGAGCTTTCAGAGCACTGTGCTAAATGCTGTAAATATGAAAGGGTGTGAAGAAACAGTCCCACTTCCACCTACTAGTTTACAAGTAAAAGTTTACAAGTACGTAACAAAGACCAAATAAATTAACACAAAGCATTACCCTGGGATAACCAGGCAAAGAAAAAGGATCCAAACTGTAGCCAAGATTTTTAGCAAGTTTTACATTGTCTTTCGTTGGTTAGCACATTTGAACTAGGAAACAAAGGATCTGTCCAATGTATTATCAAGTACATAACAGCCACAACTACAGGCTTGGGTAACTATCATCAGAGCCAAATACATGGTAATATTTAAAAAATAGTTTTTGGCTGCTGCAATTCCATTGAATTTACTGTGACATTGTAAGAAATTACCAACAAGAGGAAACCCAACAAGATTAAAGCTTCTGAACTCACCTGACTCAGAACCAATTTTCATAAACTGGACCCTCTAGATCAGCTGGGTAATGGTCACACAAAAACACACCAAGATTATCTTTGTAACAGTAGACTATAGGGCCTCAGTTTCCCAAGACTCTGATTTAGTAAGCCGAAAGTGAGGCTTAAGAACCTGCATGTTTAAGGGACCCCTCAGTGTAAGTCCAGGACCAAGAGAAACCAGCTCCACATATCTCCCTCACACTGAATAGTCCTTCGAGAGGGCGCACACACACACACACACACACACACACACACACACACACACACAAACTTACTTCTCATCATGTGACTCACTTTAAAACCAGTGTCCCTGAAACAAGCTATATGAAGGCTACAGAGAAAAATACAAGAGGATTTCAAAGAAGCAAGAAACAGGAGCTGGTACACTTGGAACAGGTTTACTGGCATGAAGTGACAGGCACCAATTAGTACTGTTGAATTCTCTTAAAACAATCTCTGGTGTCTAGAATGAATTAAAAATTGCTTAGTCTGTATCTAAGATACAATATCAAGACCTCCTTTCTCCATAGATTCTTCTCATAAGCATATGCTTAGACCCTAAGTACTGAAGATTATTCTTTATATCCAACCATGACATGACACTATTTGTTTATCAAAATGAGTCAGTGACAGGCTAATTACTGACACAACAAAGTTATACCTTAATGGGAGAGAAAAGCAAGAATCAGTTTTCTCCTAGTCTATAATCTGTGGGTAATGATAATACGTTAAAGTGTTACTCACACTTGTGTTAAAGTCCAGACTATTCCTTCCCACCAATACACTTATGAATATGTATTTTGACTTAAGAACACTTCTAGTTCACACAACTGTGTTTATTTTCATGTGAACACCAATTATAAAGGTGGCAAAAATGTAAAGTGATATTACCAATAACCATGAGAATAAACACACCTATAGTGTATATCTAAGTGTCATCTCCCGGGCAACTACACAAAACACATAGATGTGAAAATATTCTTCAAGGGCTCCAGTTTAACAACTCAGAAGGTTCCAAAAATAATACTGAAGTTTTCCTAGTATTGAAGATAAGAGTAGACATGGCTCTTTGATACCATAAAGCAAAGCTTTTAGGCTTACTGGCTCTTTGTCATTTTTTTTAATATTAGGTAGAGAAAGGTGGGAAAGAAGATAGATGTTAGGTACAGTTGAGAATTAGAAAAACTCACTTGTTCCTCACAGCTTCTTTTAATCTGTCCATTTATTCAAAGCCATAATCCTGCCTACATCAGAAAAATAAACACCTGTCTTTTATCCAGTATCCAAGGCTTCTCTGCTCTCAAGAATCAAGACCTCCTTTCCCATAGGTCCTTCTTTAGGCAAGGAAAGTCATCAAGAAAGATCAACTTTCTGGAGAGGCATTGTTCAAGCATCAACAGAATTGAAAAGAAAATATTCATTTCTAAGAGAACATAAGGTTTTTAAAAGGTTGCAGCAAAACTGCTAGGAGACAACAACATTTTTAAAAAAACCAATTATCAAGTTATTATTTGGAACACTCACCTAGATTACACATCACAGGCACTAGACATCTACAAGACATTTTTTATTCTAAAAAGAACCATAGTGTTCTTTTACTGTCAATAAATTCATTTAATGTTGAGGTAAAATTAAAGGAAAATCATAATGGCTAATTCCAGTAACACAGCTTTACTACCTATTTTAAGGTGATCCCTTCAGCTATTCCAGTTCTTTTCACCTATATACTACCAGGCCAAAGACTTGTGTCTAAGGGGCCCAGGAAAAACTCATTTAAATCTTTGAACAGCTTTGCAAGTAGTTTTAGTTCTAGACCTTTTCCATCATCTGGAGAAGGCTGAAAAGTATTGTATTTAAGGTATCGGCTATAGGAAAATTTTAAATGGGCCCTGAGCATCAAGAATCACCTTTAAGCTTACCCAAATTACTAGATTATTTCTGAAGAGTGCCTCAGCCTCCTAGATGTCTCATCCAAGGTGCAAATTTAGACTTAATATCTCTGAGATTAACAGAGCACTAATCTTCATTTCATATAAATTTGAGAAGTATTTATTTACATTGTACCATCACCATAAGGAAAGTGGTTTGGTTAAGCCTTTTTAGAGAACAAATTGGTACAACAAATCCTATGTTCACATTCTTTAATCTAGTAAATCCACTTCTAGAACCTATACTTAGAAAATAAATATAATGAAAGGATTATAATATATAAATATGTATCGCTATCATGTTAGTCTAAATAGCTAGAATTGTAATCAACCTAAATTTCCCATACTATAGAGTTAATAAAGTATAGTCCTGCCATATGGATTATCCTATCTAATAAAAGAGTAATATGCAAAGCAATCATCACTCTGCTACACCCAAAAGCCACACCCACCACCCAATCAGAGTGAGTATGCAAATTAGCCCCAACCAAGATGGCTGTGGCCAGAGAGCAGGAGGGAAGCTTGGGTTTCCCTGACAATGGAGGAAGCCAAGCTCTCCACACACCCTGACAGGCCCAGGCCTCCACTCGAGGGTAAAAAGTTTCAATTATAGAACGTAAATAAATTCCAACAGAAATGGCAGCAGCCAAGGAGCTAGAAGAGCAGGAAGCTAGGGTTGTCCCAGGCGATGAAGAAAGTCAAGCTTCTGCAGCCCTGGCCAGCTCAGGCCTTCACTCCAGGCTACAAAGTTTGAATTATAGAAGATACATAAATTCCAACAGAAATGGCTACCACCACGGGGCAAGCAGGAACCTTGGCTCTGCTCCAGGCTACAAAGTTTCAATTATAGAAAATAAATAAACCCCAGATACCAGGGCCTCCGCTTGGGTTGCCGGGGGTGTGGCCGGCCTGCAAAGCACTACAAGCCCCTCACCCAGGCCGCCCCACACCTCAAGGGAACCCTCACCCTGATCTGGGACACACACACTTCAGGGCAAACCATCTGGCAGCCACCCAGGCACCAGGACTCTATCCTATCTAACAAAAGAGTAATATGTAAATTGACCATCACTCCAACACACAAGATGGCTGCCTCCATGTGGTCAAAGATCCTGCCCACATGTGGACACAAGATGGCAACCACAAGACGGACAGCAGGGGAAGGCAGTTGGGAGGGACCAGGCCTGCAAGGGCAGACAGTTGTGGGCGATCAAGCAATTATCAGGCCTGCAAGGGAGGGCAGTTGGGGGCAATCAGCCCTGCAGGGGAGGGCAGTTAGGGGTGACCAGGCAGGCAGAGAAGGGAAGTTGGGAGCAAACAGGCTTGTAGGGGAGCAGTTAGACATCAATCAGGCTGTTATGGGGGTGGTTAGGGGTGATCAGGCTGGCAGGAAGAAGCAGATGGGGCAATCAGAAAGGCAAGCAGGTGAGCAATTGGGAGCCAACAGTCCTGGATTGTGAGAGGGATGTCCCAGATTGGAGAGGGTGCAAGGTGGGCTGAGGTACATCCCCTCCCCCGCCCCACATGCACAAATTTTGTGCACCGGGCCTCTAGTAATAACATAGGTAAATTATAATATAGGAAAATGCTTATAAAACAATATTACATGAAAAAGTTGTATTTAAAATATCATATGCAATAATTCTAACTTCACTAACACATTTATGGAAAAAATAAGACAGAAACCATTGTTAATTTTATATATCTGGATTGTGGGACTTGGAGCAATTTTTTCATTGTTGTTAATATTCACCCAAAGATATTTTTTCCATTGATTTTTAAAGAGAGTGGAAGGCGGGGGGGGGGGGGGGGGGGGGGGGGGTTTGAGGGGGACACATGAACACATCAATTGGTTGCCTCCTGCACACACCCCAACTGGGGCCAGGGATGGAGCCCACAACCAAAGTACATGACTTTGTCCAGAATCAAACCCCAGACCCTTCAGTCCCCGTGTGTACACTCTAACCACTGAGCCTATCTAGCCAGGCCTTAGAGCAATTTTTTTTCACATACCCCTGTTTTTTCCCAGTTGTCTAAAATGAATACAGCTATTTTTATAATGAGAAAATAATACTATGGATAAATCTTTTCACACCAAGCAGGAAATATAGATTAGGTCCTTTTCAAAAAACAGAAGTATATACTAGTAAAAGAACTAAAAATGAAAATCTAAAAAATCTAATAAATGCTATGAACAGAATTTTTAATAGTCTGAATTCTTAATTCATATTTTCAGATGTCAGAATACATTAAGCACATTCTTCATTTGTTTTCTAATTCACATATATAAAATAACAAATCTCAAAAAGCTCCTTGGTTTTGTGAATTACTGATGTTGTCACCTGCTAGATTTAATTCCAAGAAAAATATATAAATCACTACATCATAAGCACAAATCCTTCTGCCACAAATGCAATATTTCATTGTTGCTATTTCTGTAGCAACAATGAAATATTGACTTAGCTTTATTTTTATGACACTTATTAATGACAGAATTAAAAGCAATCTAATATTTTTCTTTATAAATGTAAACTAACTCATCTTGAGAAAATTAAAGCAAATACTTTAGAAAATTAAGGTAAATACAGTGGTGCCTCACACAACGAACTTAATTCGTTCCAGGAGCAAGTTTTTTATGCAAAAAGTTCGTCATGTGAAACGCGTTTTCCCATAACAATACATGTTAAAAAAAATAATTCGTTCTGTAGCATAAAATATGCTAAGATGACATAAAAAAAGATAAATTTTTTGTTATTATTTTTATTTAGATACATCTAAAAACATAATTTTTTTAAAAAAAAACACACATTTTTTTAATTTTAAGACAGACTAAGTAGAGTCTACCGAATCTTGCACATCTTCATCCATTTTCTGCTTTTTGGCCGATGGTTTCATGAAAAACCTGTCCAAAGTCGTTTGTTTTTCTCTTTTCTCCAACATCTGCCAGAAATAACGGACAAGAGTATCGGAGTAAAGATCGTTGATCCTGTTTGCTTCAGCTGAATCCGGATAGTGGGCATTGGTAAACTCCTGAACTGCTTTCCATTTGACCAGGATGTTCTTGATGTCAGCAGTTGGGATTGGTTGATTGTTTGATTGTTGCTCCTCGTTATCAGATGACGCTTCCCTTTGAGCATTGTCCTGTTTCATTTCAACAGAAATCACCTTCCTGCTTTTTTTAGAAGCCATGATATAAAAAAAATATTGAGTTTAACTTAAAAGGACAACTGCCGTGATACGTGCGTGATTTAATTCGTAATGAAGAACGATTGCCGCGATACGTGCTTAAGTTAAGCGCAGTGACTAACGACTGCCTGCAGTGCCTGCGCGGAAGGATGCAATACATCGGCAGCGATCGTGGAAGCTCGGGCGAAGCAGTCGTGGAAGCTCGGGCGACTTCGTTGTGTGAAACGAAGTTCGTTGTATGAATCATGAAATGAAGTTCGTTGTGTGCAGCGTTCGCTGTGCGAGGCGTTCTTTATGCGAGGCACCACTGTAATTGATAACCCCTTCATGCCGATGAGGACATGACACCAAAATGTAAAAGATAAAATATAAATCTTATGATTTTTGGATCAAAAACAAGTCTCATAACCCAATTATTTTATCTACAATATAACAAGACAATTAAATATCCATAATATAAGACAGTGGGATAAGCACCATAATAGGAATTCAGTGGTGACTAGAAGGAAAAACAGAGCCTCTACTTGCTACTGATACATGCTTAAATACATGCCAATTAACATGCATGCATTATACAATGATCTAAGACGAAATTCAATTTTTAACCATGATTTAGGTGAGTTATAATATAGAATTTGTTCTTCTTATAGAATGAGATTCCTAAAACATTCATTCAACAAATATTTATGCAACATTACTTCATTCTTGTCAAGGAAAACAAATAAATAAATAAAACAAAGATTCCTGTCCTAAAGGAACTCATCTAAAGGAACTCATCCATTTCAGGGGAAACAGACAATAAATACAATAAATAAGTTAGAGAGGCTGTTAGAAGGTGATGAGTACTCTGCTAAAAATGAATAGTAGTGCAAGGTAAGATGAGTCAGTCTGCAGGTTGCAATTTTAAACATGGGGAATCGGGGTTGCCATAGGCCTGACTGAGAAAGTGGCCTTGGAGCAGTGTTGAAAGTGGACTCAAGGGATAGCTGTGGGGAAGGACAGCCACACCAAGGCCACAGGGAAGGAGCACTTGTGCTGTGTTCAAGGACCCAGGAAGCCAGCGCTGCTGCACCTACAAAACACAGGGAAAGCCCTAGCTGGTGTGGCTCAGTGGATAAAGTGCAGGCCTGCACACTGAAGGGTCCCAGGTTCGATTTCAGTGAAGGGCACATACCTGGGTGTGTGTGCTCCTCCTCTCCAGCCCGGGCCCTGGTCGGGCTCATGCAGGAGGCAACCAATCGGTGTGTTTCTCTCACACTGATATTTCTCTCATTCTTTCCCTCTCCCACTCTCTAAGAAAATCAATGGGAAAATATCCTTGAGTGAGGATTAACAAAAAAACAAAAATCACAGGGGGAAAAGGAGGCTGCGGCAGGTCCCCCAGACCATTTTAAGGCATGGACTTTTATTCTTCTAATGGAATAGCAACAAGTGTTTAAGGGTAAAAACACATGAATAATCAACTTAAACAGTAAATAATAATTGAATCTGCACATTATACAAGATACACCTGAGGAAAGGAAAGCAACAAGTCTGTTTTTCAATAATCCTTTCTCTGCAGCGCCCTTTAAGTAGTTGGTTTGTTTAAGCTGCCAGGAGTCCTTTACTAGAAAGTATTAGAAATATTCCCAAAGCACTGTAAAGCTCACAAAGGCAATTTTTGGACGAACTCAGTTAATTCTATTGATCAACAAAACTATTTTTTAAATGTAGAATTAGTCTGGGGGATGGGGGAGTGGAAAGAATAGCCAAGCATGTTTGGAGAGAGAAAAAAAAAAAAAAAGTTAATTACAACAGCTTAGTTGCAACACAATCCCTCAGACCCCTTAGAAGTCTAAGTAAGGGTCAGCCCTAAAGAGTGTTCCCACAAGGGTCTACAAACAAGGGGTAGAGGGGCGCACAGATGCCTGAGCCCCACCACAGGGACCCTCTCAGACAGCATCTTTTTTTTTTTGCCCTTTCCCTTACAATCCTTGGTAAGCCATCCCGCAGGTTAAATACCCTGCCATGGCTTCTATTTCAGTGCCCCAGTCCTTCCCCTCTCAATACTGTGTCCAGGCTGTTTGTTACCCTATATATCCACCTACTCACTTTCCAAAATCTGCCTGCTTCAGGAAAGTTCTCTAATGCAGTGTTTCCCAACCTTCTCTCATGATGAGAATCACCTGGTGGAGTTGTTAAAACACAGATTCCTGAATCCCAACTAAGAAGTGCTAAACTAGAATTTTTGGGAACATATAGGTAAAATTGTATACTTAACTAGTGCTCTAAGACAGATTTTATATACAGAGCACTAAGTAAGGTATGCAATTTTACCTATATGTTCCCAAAAATTCTAGTTTAGCACTTCTTAGTTGGGATTCAGGAATCTGTGTTTTAACAACTCCACCAGGTGATTCTCATCATGAGAGAAGGTTGGGAAACACTGCTCCCCACCTCAGGTGTCTCTCTCCTGGGATTCTTGACGTGGGCTTGTATTTATTGGGCAGAGGCAAACTGCCTGGGTTCTGGATCAAACTCACCTGGATGGGTATCCAGCTCTGATACTGATCAGCTGTGTGACCTTGCGCATTTTAACGCTCTCATCTTCAGTTTCCTATCTGTACTGGTTTATTATATAATAATATAAAGAGCATGCAAATATTTACTGAGTAAATGAAACTGCTTCAAAGAATTTGGCTAAAATGGTCAAGGGAAAGTTGGAAAGGGAGGCTATTAGCTTTCGCTTCTGCTTTTTCTTTTATGGGGGAAAACATGACAGCATTCTTAAGGGAAGGAGCCTGTAAAGTAGGGGTGTGGAACTCAATCAGAGAAGGGGCCAAAATCTAAAATCCAGCCTAAATCGCGGGCCGAATGGTTTACTGAACAGTCATAAACTGTCATTGTGATGGAAACGCAGCGGAGTGCAGTGATGACAGCGTGGTGCGGGCCACATTGCAAGGCCTAGCGGGACGGATTTGGCCCGCGGGCCTTGTGTTTGACACATGTGCTGTAAAGAGTGAAGCATTCTTAATGGGGTGGGGCTGGGTCAAGAACAGTGGTAAAGAATTAACCTTGGTCAGGAAAACAGACATTTCTTCTGCGGATATTGGAGGAGAAGAGATGAAGAGTTGCAGATTCAGAAGATTACAGTTGCAATAGCAGAAAATTTAGCAAGTTCAAGCAATATGGCCTTTATTTTCTCTCTGAAGAAGTGTCAAAGTGAGTGCTAAGAGTGAGGGTTACCATCTCTGAGATCTTTTAAGTGAATGCTGTGGTATTTTCCCATGTGGCTACAAAGTGAGTGCTTTACATACACACAGAATATCATTAAAGAGGGAATATGCTAATTGACCATCACTCACACAAAAAATGGCTGCATCTACAGCTGAAGCCAAGTTCCCATAAGGAGCCTTAACAAGCAATCAGCAGGGACTTGAGGCTTTGCCCGCCTCGCCCACTGTGGGGCTTGACAGGGGACCTCAGCCCCACCCCCCACGCCACACCCTAGTGTCAGGCTGGGGGACCTCAAGCCATACACCCCAACATAGAGCCAGGCCAGGGGACTTGAGGCCATGCCCCCAGCCCGGCAGGTCTCGACAGGAGACCTCAAGGTGCTCTTCTCAACCTGATGCTGGGCTAGGGCACCTCAGGCCATGCCCCCCCCCACTAGGTGGGGCTTGACAGGGGACTTCAGACCATGCCCCCACCGCGGCACTAGGCCGGGGGACCTCAGACCGCACCCCCACCCAGGAGGGCTTGATGGGGGGCCTCAGGCCAGACCCCCAACCCAGCACCAGGCCAGGGAACTTGAAGCTACGCCCCCCTGACTGGCTGGGCTTGACCTCAGGCCGTGCAGCCCTCCTGCCCTGGCACCAAGCCAGGTGGCCTCAGGCCACGCCTCCCACCCCAGGACCAGGCCCGGAGACCTGAGGCCACGCCACCTGCCCAGCAGGGCTTGATGGGGGACCTCAAGGTGCACTTTCCATCCTGATCCTGGGCTAGGGGACTTCAGACTGCTGCCCTAGCCCCAGCACCAGGCTGGGGGACCTCAGGCCTTGCCCTCCACCAGGTGAGGCTTGACAGAGGACCTCAGGCCGTGCTTCCCACCCAGCGGGGCTTGATGGGAGACCTCAAGGGGCACCCCCAGTGCTGGGTCAGGGGAACTAAGGCTGCGCACCGCGCACCCGGCCCACCGCCAGCCCAGTGGGGATTGACGGGAGACCTGAGGCTGCACCCCCTGCCGGTGGGGCTTGATGGGGGACCTGAGGCTGCGCTCCCCGCCCAGTGCGGGGCGGGGGGATCTGAGGCTGCCTTGGCTCGTGGGTGCCGGCACCCCCAGTGCACATTCCTGCTCTGCAGTCACCCTGACACTCCTGCCATTTCACTGGAGGATGGAACTCCTCGCCTCCTCTGGGTTCCCAATCTCCAACGCTGACCGAAGGCACCTCAGCGAGGGCCGCACAGCGCCCACCAGGTGTGCCTATCTGTCTGTCCGCACCTGCTCCCGCCTCAGGGGCGATTTTGTCGTCACCGCACTGGACTCCACAGAACAGGGTCACCACTCTACCCTCTCACTGCCATATCACAGGTGCCACCCTGAGCACCCAGACACACTCCAAAGGACGTAAGCATACCCGAGGGGCGTGTGCACGTTGTGTGGGGGACGTAGGCAAGCCAGGGTTGATGGAAGTGCGGTGGAAGGGTGGGGGAAATGTGCACACACTGTGGTCCAGGACTTTTACGGGCACGTGTGTGTGTCAGTGCACTGGGGGATATTCACAAGTAAGGGAGAGGAAGAGGATCCTCGCACCAGAGGCCTGTGCCTTTCGCAAACAAAGTGCAGTGCAGCCTGGAGGATGTCAATCTGGCCCACCATGGTGGCTGTCCCTGCGATCGCGCACCTTCTGGGCCAGGAGGCTGCACTGGAATCAGCCAGCAGTGAGGGTGAGGGCAAGAGCGAGGGCAGCGGCTGAGAAGGCTCTGCAGATGACCAGCACGCTGTCAGTCACAGGGGCCGCCTCCACCACAGCCACCTCATGGCAGAGCCCTGTGCTACCTCTGGCGTTGGGGCCCTCCCAGACCCTCAGCACACAAGAAATCAGGCTGCCTGCCATGATACCTGGGGTGCTGCCCGCCTCCTCAGGAGCCTCCAAGGACTGAATCTTCCCACAGGCCTCTCAGGGATGTACCTTGGTTGCTACTGGGGATGTGCCCGCAACCAAGGTACAGATCCTTGACTGGAATTGAACCTGGGACCCTTCAGTCACAGGCCGACACTCTATCCACTGAGCCAAACTAGTCAGGGCTACAGACATTTCCAATTAGCCAAGCATTCACATTCCTACTATATGCTCAAGCCTATACAGACACCACCAAAAAAGAACGTGACTCCCAAAAGCTTACAACCACATGCATAAAGCAATCAAAAGCAGATTCCAGAAAACATATTAATAGGAACATAAGAGAGGCTAAGATAGAACATGGTTTTAATTGAAGAAAGTCAACTTCTATAAAGAAATGAAACTATCACATTGAATGCACTGTGTTTTTTATGTTCATTTCTCAGGCTGTCAAAGTTTTTATCTGAAATGAATGTAATAGCCATTATATATTGCATTCTATCCAAGGCATAGATAAATAAAAACAGCTTAATAACATGATACAGTCCATAATAATGTCACCAATTTGCAGTTCCTAGTTAAAAACTCAAATATTACAGAGTTTCATTTGATGATGCATAAATAAACATCCACCTTGGCAAAAAGAAGCAATAAGATAAGCTCCCCACATTCTAAGACGATACTTCATAATAAAATTAGACAAATAAATGCAATATTATGAATCTTACCATTAGACTAACCCATGTACCTAAGAGGTTCAAGAAATTCTATACCATAAACAAAAGAATCATGGCACTTTTTTTTGTTGTTGTTGTTAAACTTCTAGAATGACCTAGGATTAGCAATAATTTCCTTGAAGAGAGTTGAACAGGCAGTTAGCCATCTTTGACCCATGTTTGTCTGACCTGTGTCTCAGCTACCTGGCTATCCCCAAGTCACTCAGCAAACAGAATGCCCTAAGAACATATTTGAAAGGAATCAGTGACTAGGATTCAATGCATTTAAGATGGGCTATGATGCTCAAAGACAGAAAGATAGAAAGATATTATATATTAATTCCATCCACAGATCTATTTTTAGAGAAAAGAGATAGATATAACTGGAACAACAACAACAACAAAACTAACAAAAATTTCAAAAGTCCTTACCTCAAGGAAATGAAAAGCAAAGATTACAAGGAGATATAGATAGGAAGAAAAATGAACTTTTCAATAGGATTTATGAAGTTTCATTTCTGAGGTTTATTGGTTAGTATATAGTGTTCTATACCTCTTTTGTATAATAAAATATTTTAAAGATTGCAAGGAAAATGTTTACCCTTAGAAAACTACTTGGAAGTAAACTCTTTTGAAGCACAGTGATACATCCTAAGTATTTACTAATCACTTTTAATCCATCACTAGATGAAGGACTGAAGGTGCAAAATCTTTGACTGGTTCAAATACTCTTTTAACTTCTTCATTTAAAGTCATCTCCAGGTTCCTCAAACTAAGGCCTGCAGAAACCTTCCACAGACTCTCCAATTATGTAAGAATTTTTAAATTGTGCATTTTCTCAGAATTATCTTAAATATTAGAAAAACTTAAGTATATTCTGGACAATCTGAATGCCCGTTCTACAGCCATGTTCTGGCAGGCACTTTGAGTGGCCACACTTGCATTGGGTGTACACCAATATGGCGACAGGGGAAGGCCAACAACATCAACATGATGCCATGTAGGTTTTCATAAGCCTCCTCCACTTGGGAAGTATTCAGTTCCAAATTTCTTTTGCTCTTTTTTCAATAATTTCATACAATTTGCTTAAAAAAAAAAAAAAAAAAAAAAAAAAAAGGCTTACATATAGCTATTTTTTTAAATCATAAACAGGCTTATAAGAGTTCACAATTCACGCACTGCCTCAAGTCAAGACCTTGTGGAAAAGGCAGGTGATGCTTGAAGACAGGCCTGAGTGCCTGGATTAATTGCTCTGTACTTAGCTTCCTCAGCCCCTGAGACTCCATTTCCAGCCAAGAGTCAAGATGACAAAAAGGAAAACAGCAAATCTCATATATACACACACACACACACACACACACACACACACATATATATATATATTTCCACTATTAAATCCAATAATGACAATTTCAGCTTAACATCATTGTCAATCACATTAAATTGATGTTACTGATCATTTGAATTTCATTGCCTCTACTGTTGTGTTGGAGTTTATATATAAATCTGCTTTGGTTTTATGGTTATAAAAAGCCATAAGCACAAAGAGTTATATGTAGTTTTATGTCTATACATACAAATAGAGGCAACATTATTTTTATTCTCATTCAAGTCCACACTGAAGTATCACAGATTTTTTTCCCTAAATTTGAGGTATTTCCTTTGTATGTTTCTTTTTGTAAGTCTCACTGGTCCTAAGTCCCATAGCTGTAGGAGCTTCCTTAGAATAAAAGCTGAGAACAGAGTATGATGCAGATTACCTCTCAGACACTGAGGACCAAGGCCAGGCCTCTTTGGTCAAGAGCAGATCCTTAATACCTACCCCTAACAGGGAGCTGAATGAAGATCCTCCTGCTGAAATGTCTGGGTTTGCCAAAACCGGTTTGGCTCAGTGGATAGAGCGTCTGCCTGCAGACCGAAAGGTCCCAGGTTCGATTCTGGTCAAGGGCATGTACCTGGGTTGTGGGCACATCCCTAGTAGGGGGTGTGCAACAGGCAACTGATTGATGTTTCTCATAGACTCTCTCTTCCTCTCTGTAAAAAAATCAATAAAATATATATATATATTTAAAAAAAAAAAAAAGAATAAAAGCTGAGAACAGAATGACTTGCCTCCACCACACCATGAGAAAAAAGCCTGGCCCAATTAAGACATTTTACCATTAAGAAAGTTATTCAAATATTCATTGTAGTATTCCCAGAACCAGTACCAATTCCAGACAAAAATTATACTATTACTACTAATGAAGATAACAATAATCCTATAAATGGCAAGTATTTACATGGCGTTTAAAATGAGTCAGGTACGCCGAAACCGGTTTGGCTCAATGGATAGAGCGTTGGCTTGGGGACTGAGAGGTCCCGGGATCGATTCCGGTCAAGGGCATGTACCTTGGTTGCGGGCATATCCCCGGTAGGGGGTGTGCAAGAGGCAGCTGATCGATGACTCTCTCTCATCGATGTTTCTAGCTCTCTATCTCTCTCCCTTCCTCTCTGTACAAAATCAATAAAAATATTTTTTTTTAAATAAATAAATAAATAAATAAATAAAATAAAATGAGTCAGGTATTGTTCTAGGCCCATCTCATTAATTTTTAATCTTCCCACCAACCCCATTTTACACATGAGAACCTGAGGCATTGAGAGCAGTTAAATAACTTGCCCAAGTTCACACAATTAATAAGTGAAATAGCTAGGATTCAAGTCCTACATGTGGTACAAGTCAGTGCTCATTAATGTTATTCACAATGCCTCTTCTGAGAAACTCTAGTCCATTTATTCTGCAAAAAGACCCATTGCCACCACAGTTTCTTACAGGGGGAGAAACTGTAAGAAAGGGTGGCAATGGGTCTTTTTGCAGAAAAAAATCTATGGCAAGCATTTCCAAGTAATTTTCACTAAATTAGCTAGTAACCTGATATTTTAGCATCAAAACTTAACTTATTGAAACTCTTAAAATTCTCCCCTAAGTTAATAATAATGATTTTATTTGCTTTTGAGAAAATGATCCCCAACAGTAAGGTATTTCAATGCCACCATGCTGCTAGTGAGAGAAAAGTTACCTTTGTAGATCCTGTTCAAAGAAAGCTATGCTTTGATCTTCAATATCCCATGAAGAAAAAGGTTATGCTTAATCTATATTTTATAGACCTAAAAGTCAAATTAGTTTCTGAGATAAACAAGTAGAGTGGGATGGTACGCATATTCTGTAGCATTGATTTCGCTCTTAGTTTGGAGGATACTATGTGCTGAGTTAAAGACAATTACAGTAGGGTAATACGTAGCAGTTTTTTCTTGCATTATTCTGCAAGCATAAACAAGTTATACACATGTTAATTTACATTGTACATAAAAAGCCAATTTTAAATCCAATTTATAAGGCAATAAATATATAAAAATTCTAGGACACAGCAATAAAGTTATGCCATAAAGAAGAGTTAATTTGAGACAACAATAATAAAAACATGACAAATTTTAGCATCCTACCAACTACACAAAGGTGTTTCAGGTAACATCTGTTCAGAAGCAATTGCTACCAGACTAAATGAGATGCAAGTGTAATAAATGTATGTCAGTTTGCTTGCTTCATAATTAAAGACATGAGTCTTTGAAAAAAGCAATTAAGCCATGCTCTAAATCTGAAATCATCCCTATGTCCACCCCTTTTAAACCACAAAGAAAAGATCCAGTGATCCAGAAGTAATAAATACTATATCATCTACTTTCAGCAGCTAGTTGTAATCTCCAAAAAACCAGTTGATATAATTGTGTGTTTTGTAAATCATATATTAAAGAACAAAAAAACTTCGGACAAAGGACTATAAGTCACATTTCCTTCTCCTCTTCTGTGATCAAAGCTTCCTCTGCCTCCCTCTTATAAAGATATACATGTTTGCATTTAGTGCCCATTCTGATAATATCCTCTATTAGGAAGGACAAAAGGTTTTTAAAAAATTAAAAGTCTGGGAAAATTCAGAGTAATTTACTTAGAAGACTAGCCTGAATAAAATAATTTTACTACCCTGGCCAGGTGGATGGAGCATCAACTGGTTGGAGCATCGTCCTGTGCATCAAAAGGTTGTGGGTTCAATTCCTGCTCAGGGCACATACCTAAGTAGGAGCTTGATCCCTGGTAGGAGCTTATGGGAGGCAACAGATTCATGTTTCTCTCTCACATCCATATATATATCTTCCTTCCCCTCTCTCTAAAATCAATAAGCATATCCTCAGGTGAGGGTTAAAAATAATAATTTTACCTGATGAAGGTTTCAGTGTTTGATGTGTTATGTGGAATTTGACTTGGATAAAATTCAGGAGCCTAATGCCTTCAACAAAGAATACCACCTCCAATTCTCGACTCATTAACTCTAGGACAACTGAAAACATCACTTTAACTGCAGACTCCAAGAAGAAATAAATTCAAAAAAAGACACAGAGATGTGAATCACCTCCATCTTTTCTCAGCTATCAACTATGAAAATGACACAAGAGCTCTGGCCTGTGTGACTCAATTGGTTGGGTGCTGTCCCATGAACAAGAAAGTCACAGGTTCAATTACTGGTCAGGGCACAGACCCAGGCTCGATCCCCAGTAGGGGGCATGCAGTAGGCTGGTAGATGTTTCTTTCTCCCTCCCTTTCCCTTCTACTCTCTCTAAAACAAATAAAAACTTTTTTTTTAATGAAACAGCAGACCAATATGAATGATGGTTCCTATTGTTATTCCATAGGACCAAACTGTGGTTATCTTACAATATATTCTCCCAAATCACAAACCTTCCAAAGTAAACCACCACAAGAAAGAAATTTAAGTGAATCTAATGGTTTTCCTGAAACATACATTTTTTAACCTGTTAAACTAAACCTTTCAACATAGTCACCCTGGCAGCTATTCCTGCTGTTTGTCTCCTATGACTTCTAAAACAAATTATCACAAAGTTGATGACTTGAAACAAAAATGCAGTCCCTCAGTTCTGGAGGCCAGGGTTCCAAAATCAGACTCATTGGGCTGAAATCAAAGTGTCTCCCTCTGGAGGTTCCATGGGAGAATGGTTCCTCGTTCCTTCCAGCTTCTTTGGTTTGTGGCTGCCAACACCAATCCCTGCCTTATAGTCACATTTCCTTCTCCTCTTCTGTGATCAAACCTTCTTCTACCTCTCTCTTATAAGGATATACATGTTTGCATTTAGGGCCCATTCTGAAATCCAAGACAATCTCCTCATCATTGAACCCTTAATTTAATCATATCTACAAAGTCCTTCTTTGGGACACTGACAGGTTCCGGGGATTAGGATGTGAATGTCTTATGGGGCAGGAGTCATTATTCAGCCTGCCACAGCTGTCTCCAAATAAACCCAAAGCAATTAGGCAAGCATGTGCTAATCTCTTCAAGCCTACTGTGAATTCAACTATAGTCAAATTCTCAGTATAATAAACAAAAGTTCTCTAACTTAATACCTCTTCACTCTCACAAACAGCCTATAACCAGGAAATTGCTAATTCTATATTTGTTAAAGGCGTTATTAACTACAGTTAATGGTTCCTGAATGAGAAAAGGAGCAGTAGAGATTAAAACTCCCTCCCAATAGCATGGAGGGCAAAGACAATTTGCCTGGGTTCAAATACCAATCTCATCAACTGGCAGCTGTGTCACCTACAGCAATTTAATCTCTGTACCCAGTTTTCCCATCCAGCAAACAAAGCTAATAATCTATCTACTTCATAGTGTTGTTGTAAGTACTAAAGGAATTGATATTTGTAAAGCACCTAGAACTGTGCTTGGCTCACTCATAACTGTTATTACTTACTAATGATGCCCAAACACTGCAGACGTACAGATATTAATGACAGGGTGAAAAATCTCTCACAACCAAAACTGTAATGACATAATTAACAATAATTAACAACCTATTCAATGGAAACCATAAGATTAGATGAAAGGTTTACACTAAAGTCTATAAGAACTTTTAAAGGATATTCCCGATTAAAAAGAGCTGCTCTGCCAAGTTGGGTTGCCAAACTTACAGGCCTCCTTTCAAAAGACTGCCCCACTTCCTAGAGATAAAGACTTCTCCACAAGCCACAAACCCTGTTCTCACTCTGGATCTGATGGCCACTGCTCTGTGTACTGTCGAGTAGTGAGATGTAGGAATGGAGTCCCCGTATCACTGAAAGGCAACTGCTTTGTTTTGTTCTAGAAGGGAAGCAGGTGCAGGTACTAAGGGTGTGGCCTACAGCAGGTACCAAGCTTAATAGCTCTACTGAATTCTATCTACAAATCTTCACCTGCCTTGTCCTCTCAGCCTTGAGTTTGTATCCTGTCTCCTAGTAACTATCCCAGCATCTCAATACTCACTGCTTACCTATTTTCTACAGAACTCAAGTTGGTTAATTCATAAACAGCCCAAAAGCAGTTGATTCATTGTGCACAGCCATTTACAACAGACTAATTTCTAATATTTACACATATCTATGAGGAGCAGTCCTATACTATAAACTTTTATACACAACTCAAAAGTACCTTGAGGCCCACAGCTAAACATTCAATAGAAAACAAAGATCTGTCTGCTTTATCAGGGCTCAAAGTAAACCAGGGGGCAGGGTTTCAGAACTTCTGCCTTCTTAAACTAAGCCAGGACCAGCTTGCAGCCTTGTAGAGTATGCAAAATACAAAAACCTAACCATAGAACAATTATTTTTTGAGGTATCGCTGAGATCTCACCAGGAAGGATGATATCCAAAGATTATCCCTTCTATCCCCAAAACTCCAGGCCATCTCACAGTCCTAGTTCAATAGGGGGGGTGGTCCCAAGTCAGTAGCACCCCAAGCTCCTGGTTGAAACAGACTCAAATAATCTCCAGAGAGAAGCATCCCCAATTAGGCCTCCTGGAAAATAGGTTAAAATGAAGCAATGAATTTACAAAGATCAACAAGCACAGAGGAGATAGCAAGCCACCAGAGTTCAAGTCAATGTTGACAATCCAAAGACTGCATATACCAGGACTGTCAAATAAGGAAAAAGAGCTAAGTAAGAAAGGCCTAAAGAAATAAGAAACAGAACTATAAAGAATGACCAGGCAGATATAAAAAAGAATGAAACTTATATAAATAAAAAATAATTGATAATCTAAAATAGAACAATCTACACATTAGACATGGCTGACAAAAAATTAATGAAATGGAAAATATATCTAAAAAAATTACTAGAGCAGTGGAAACTGTAACCCACCCACCATTTACCATATTTTTCGGACCATAAGACGCACTTTTTTCCCCCAGAAGTGGGGGGGGAAAGTCCCTGCGTCTTATGGTCCAAATATAGCCTACACATATACTTTAAAAAAAAAGTTTTTTTACTTGCCCGGCTCTGTGTGGTCTCTGTGTGCTTGCCCGGCTCTAAAATGGTTCTAAATGCTGCTGTTTACTTCACAGGGTTGATTACATGTGTTTATGACTGTGATGTTGGGTTTTAATGCACATAAAATATTTTAGGACACTATTTGTTTCAGAATCTTTTTTTCTTCATTTCCCTTCTCTAAAAACTGGTGCGTCTTAGGTCCGGAGCGTCTTATGGTCCGAAAAATACGGCATTTGACATTGTTTCTGTAAATGCTAACTCTACTATGTAGCTTGTAGATAAATGGCATGTTTGTATAAGAAACCTAAAAACTAACTTCAGAAGGTACAGAGCCCAACATTCCAGAGATTTCTGCCCTTCAACTACAGAAGTAGGATGATGTAGACCCAGGATGATGAAGACCAGGATGACACACACCAAACCATCACTTGACCAGCTTTGCGATCCTTATCGGAATGAATTGTGTTGGCTACATGCAAAGAACCTATCAACTCCCTCCCCTTGATTTTTTTGTTCTGCTTTCCCTTTCCCTTCTTATAAAAACCTCTGGCTGCACCAAGATGTAGAGATGAGCTTTATAACAAGAGTCCCGCATCTCCTCAGGTGACTGACACTTGAATAAAACCTTTTTCCTTTCTCACTAGCACCTGTCTCATGAGTTTAGTTTCAGGGGGGCAGACAGTCGAACCTTGGTTCTGGTTACATTACCATGTAAGCAAGAATCTAAATTAGTCTGGCTGGTGTTGCTCAGTGGTTGAGCATCATGGCCAGGTCACCGTTCGATTCCAGGTCACCGCACAAGCCCATCTTGAGAGCTCGATCCCCAGTACAGAGTACGCAGGAGGCAGCCAATCAATGATTCTTATCAGTGATGCTTCTTGCTCTTCCTTCCTCTCGGAATTCAATAAAAATATATTTTTTAAAGACTCTAAATTAGTTTCAGAGATTATCTAAATTACCTCTAAATTAATTATGAAGTCATTATTCAAATAAGACTTCTATCTAAAAACACACTATTTTCGATGTTTAGTTGTAGAGCTTAAATATACTGTTTTGTGTTCATCTTCACAAAAACTCTTTTCCACACATCTAAGAAATGAAAAACAGTAGACTACTAAGACCCAAATCACCTGACATTAATTTAGGTTTTGTTTTCTTCACATCCTTGCTCCAAATGAGTCACTGAAAACTTATACCTTGTGTATTCTGGAGCACAGAAGTCAGAAACAAATAGGAATGATTTTTTAACCAAGAGAGTAAACTATAAAAGAAAGAATAGCCCCATTGGATTCTTCTCATATTGGGTAGAATGTTTCATTGCCATTTTAACCCTATCCCATTTATTCCTCAATTCTGTCAAAAAACAATCAACACCACATTTGATCCTCTTGCAAAATCCCAGCATTCTTCTGGGCATTTTGATGATTAATTTAGCATAATTAATCGATGTTTTCTCTCATTTCCAGTATTCTGATACATCTCAGAGCTCTGCTCCCAGTTTGACTCAATTATCACTTTTAACTGTTGTACTTAAGCAAGTCACTCCTCTTCCATAAATCTTTATTCCCTTAATCTGTGTATCCTAACTTAAATTCCTAACGATTTATTTGTTCACAGAAGACACATTCTGTACTATTTCACCTATGAATAAAACAAATGTTTTTCTATGCCTTTAAGTAAAAAGGAGGGGTCAGTATTAAGTTTTCAATCCTGTTGGTCTCAATCCAAATCTATCACCACTCTAAGTCACTTACTTACACAGAAACACACACTGAATTGTCATCACTGCCTATACTTCCACTAGTTGATAATCAGCAAAAAGATTCACAAGGCACAAATCATGACACTCCCCTTGGGTGTTAAACTGAATAAGGGCAGCAATCTGAATAGCGAGATTCAAAAAGTTGGGGCTTCTTTCCAATCTAAACATTCTTCAGCGATGACCGCATGGCCCCGCCCACATTTTATAACGAAGCTGTCTGGACTTGGAAAATTATATCTAGCTTAAGATGGTTTTCTTGGATTAAAATATTAAGCAGAAAAAAAAAATACCTAAAGTTCACTTTGATATGTCACATACCCTCAGATGCTAGGGGTGTAGGGAGACGTTCAACTTAAAAAATGCAATGTCCACATGCGTGGCGTCCATACCTAAGTCTATGAACGGCCATAAGAAATTTGGGGCAGCACAATAATCCGTGTATGTCAGAGGATCCAGACAGGATCGAACCGTGTCGCCTTAAAAAAAAAAAAAGACGGGCAGCGCTGGAAACCTAGAACCCCACCTAGCCCCGGGGCCCTGGAGACCCGCCCGCTCCGGAGGAACGCCGGGTGCAGTCAGTCCCGCAGGAGCTGCCCCACCCCAGCCCCACGTGAAACTTACAAACTTGGGGCGCTTCTCTCCAGGCCCGTCGGGGCCGCGGGGCGGCGGAGGGTGCTGGGGGCCCTTCCTGCGCGGCGCCCTGCTGTCCCGCGAGCCGCGGAGCGAGGCGGAGGAGGGGTAGGGGGCGCCGGCGGCGGAGCCCTGCGGCGGGTGGTGCAGCCGCGGCCGGTGCCGGTCCATCTTCCTCGCAGCGCCGGGACGGACAGAAGGCGGCCTTCCTCGCAGCGCCGGGACGGACAGAGGTGGCCGCTCGGCAGGTCAGGAGAGAGGAGCTTCTTCAGGACCCTGCGCGCCGGGCCTCCGGGTTCCGTGGCAGGAGGAGCCCAACTGCTGCTGCCGGGACCGCAGCCGCCAACACATCCGAAATCTCCCGCCGCCGCGGACCTCGCGGGAACCCACCAATCCGGAGCCGCGAGGTCACGGACCCGCCCAGGTCCCGCCCCTTCCGGGCACAAAGAAATGCGATTGGCTGAGCCCCTTTGGCCACTCAACCCTTCTGCGGGTTCTGGCGCGTCGGGTCCGGCACGGGGCGGAGTCGGGTTTGGGGGCCTGAGAGCCTGTCCACAGTCACGTGTCTGATGTGTTTGGCATTTGGAGGTGGGGGTCCCTCTAACCCGAGACCCGCTCCACCCCGCCACTTGTATGGCTATGGAACGTGAAATCTTCTAACTTTTTTTGCAGATCTATGTGAAGGTCACTGGTAAAGTAGTCCTAGGATCTCTGCTTGACGGGGTGCTAGGGGCGAGAGAATGACAGCACCCCAAATGACAGCACCCCAAACGCTAAGAAAAAAAAAAATTGCTTCCTCCACATGAGCGACTGCTGAGAGCCTAGGTGCTTGGAGCCCGCTGGGGTGGCAGAGGGGGCCAGGAAAAATCAGGAAGTACTAGGTCACGCCCTATGGAGCTGACATGACAATCTAATGTGGTTTCCCAGCCCTTACAACAAAATAATGAAAATGTTATAGCAGTTTTAAAAGTTCATTGAGAACTAAGGCGAAAGATAATTAAATCAAGGAGCAGATCTGGAAAGGTGAAAGGAAGAATGCATGGATGTTAGGCAGAAAAGAGTGGTGGGGCAATAAGACAAAAGGCATTCATTCTAAGCAGGAGCAAGTTGCAGGTATAATAAAGGCCTTGAGCTAAAACGGTGCTAAAGAATCTGTTGTGTATACCCAAGGTCAAATTACAAGGCTAAAGCACTTTTTCCACTCATCAGTGTGCTTTATCCACTTTCAACTCATCCTTTACTTTTAACTCTTTTAGTTATCCATCTCTTGCCTACCTAGAGGTGATGTGAGCCAAGATCCAAGGCAAACACGCAGTACTGATTTGGGTTCAGGAAACAACCCTAGCAACTCTGGAGATATTAGCACAGAGGTTCAGAAAATAGAACTTAGTTCCAATTAAATCTTGACACTACAGTTTGGGGGTTTACTTTTAATTTTTTATGTTTATTTGTTTTTATTGTACCGGACATTCTATGCTAGTCTCCATCCTCAACGAGTACCTGATCTTTAGGGAAAAAGTCCAGCAGAGTTCCTAGTGTCTTGATGACTTTCAACCCAGATGCAAATTTTTTTCCTGTCATTTAATAGATATGTAACGTTGGAGATGATGTTAAACTTTCTTTGCCATTCCATCTGTAAAAAGGAGGATAATCTATAATAACAAAAGTGTAATATGCTAATTAGACCAGACGTGCTTCCAGGCGACATTCCAGACAAAGCCAGGGCTGCAAGGAAAGCCTGGGTCCTGGGTGCCACAGAGAAGCCTGGGTCCTGGTTGCCACAGAGAAGCCTGTGCCAGCAGCCAGAGGAAGGAAGGCCAACTCTTGCAAGAATTTCATGCATCGGGCCTCTAATAATAATAATAATAATAGCAATGAGTAACAAACAGCGGTATTGTCAGGTTTAAATGAGATAGCACATGTAAAGAGTTCTTAAAGGTGTCTGTGAAAGCCCCTCCCACCAGAGACCACCAGGAGAACACACGTAGTTGAACAAGTGCAGTTTATTTGCTCACAGGGAATGAGAACATGCACTATGGGGAACATGGGCTTTCTCAGTAAGAAGGTACCAGAAAGGACTTGAATGATTTCAACTTTAGTTAGGTGATTTTGGAAAACCCCTCAGAAACAGAGTGGGGATGGTTACTCTGGATTCCCGTGTTGTCCGGTGTGGGGACAATTCAATGATGAGATAACTTAAATCTTATCCAGAAGGATGGCAGGCTAAAGAATGAGGCTAAAGCTCTAACTGACAAAGCAGTAGCAGTCATTCACAGTAACAGGGAAAGGTATTTTGTGATTTCCACATTGACCTTGTTATTGTCTGTGCTTAGACAAAGTTAGTAGTCATGTTCTGTCTCATTTGTTCAGTCTCACTTCACACAGTCAGAGTGACGTTATCTGGTGTTGGTGCTCTGTAAGTTTCATTATGTCCATGAGGAGAACAACATGGCCTAGCTGTGAGTGTCAGGCCAGCTTCTAAAAGCACTAAGGCTTTTAGCTCTAGGTGTCAAACTAATTCCCTGGTGTCGAAGACTGCTCTTTTCTTTCTCATGTTCTTTGCATGCAGAAGGTACTAAATATAAATAAGCAGGAGCTATTATAATTAACTTTCAAGATTTACATAGAGCTTGCTAAAATTTTTCTTATAGAAATTCTTTGCAATGGCAGTGCACCTATGAAAATAATACCTTTGTCAATGTTTTACATTTTAAAGTACTTTTTATATGTGTTTATTATTTAAACTTCACAAGAACATGATGTCCCAACAAGGAGATGATATACCCCAATGAGTCAACAATTTTAGAAATGACACTTGTGCCAGGCTCAGCACATAGGGCTGGGACAAAGTTGAATGAGATAAAAGACAGAACTAGGGAAGCTTGGAATCAAGAAATGTTCTTTTCTTTATGATGTCTGAACATGAGACAGTTGTTAATACAATTCTTGTGAAAGTTCGCTTGTTATGACTCTACAGGAAGGTTTTGAAAAGTTGAGGGAAGAGATAGGTCATTCCCAATTAATTTTTAAAACATAAAAAACAGTCTTCTAAGATACCTTTTTATGTTCATCAGATTGGCAAATAATATGAAGTCCCATGTTAACAACTTTTGGCCAAGATGTAGGGGTTCCTACATAGATGGTGAGAGTGCAAAACTAGTAGCACCACTTTGGACAACAACTTGGTAATACCTAGTAAAGGCGAAAGTGCATGTTCCCATGACACAGCAATTCCATGTCAAGATTTCTCCCTAGAGAAGCCCAAAGACACCCATACAAAGATAGGTCTTGAACACTTTGTAATAGCAAAAAGGAATAAACTCTTTAACCATCTTGCAGTCAGAAAAAGAATAAAATACATGGAGGTACATTATACAGTAGAATCCTATCCTACATTTAAAATAAATAAATCACCCCCCGTGTGGGTAAAACTCAAAAATAAAGAGAAAAATCACATATATATTTATACATAGTATATATAAATGTAGTAGTAGTGTGTGTGTGTGTGTGTGTGTGCGCGCGCGTGCGCATGTATGTGTAATAACACTACAAAAACAAAAGGGGAATATACATCACAACCTCGCCTACTTCCAGAGAAGAATAAAAAAAAAAAAAAAAAGAGTAAGACATTAAAGCTAAACCTTTACAGCTAAAGTATCTAAAAATGTTTTATGTATTAAAAGGGAAATATTTGAAGTCTAACAAAATGTTAACACGTATTTGGTCTCAGTGATGGGTACATTTGTGTCTTTATTATTTTCTGTAATTTTCTGTTTATTAGAAATGTTTCATATCGAGTTTTTAACAAAATATACAAATTAACAAGAGTTATAGGACCTTTAGAGAGAGCCCCCTGTACTCCTCTTATTCCTTCAGAAAAAATATTAGTGTAAATTGTTGATAGCTCAGTAATGGCACTGAGAACACAATGAGCTATCAAACTCATGTAAGGAAAACATGAGATAATTTTCTTTTAGGATGACATTAAGTTTAAAAAAAATTTTTTAATCTGAGTAATAAAATCTATTTCCTCCCCTCCACCCTGTCTTTCCATTTGCTTTTATTTCTTTTCTCTCCCTTAAAGTAATACAGAGGGGAGAAACAGGGAAATCCACTTCATTTCCCTCTTTAAACTATAAAAGCAGTTCTTTCTCATGCATGCTTTCCAAGTGGTCAGTGGGCTAACACAAGAACCATGTAATTACAAACCTAATTAAAACCTAATTGCTTTAACATTACCACTTTCACCATTGTTTTAGCACCTAATTGCAGCAGGGTACAGCACACAAATTCTATAGCATTTTGTATTATACTTAATGACAAGATGGTTAGAATAATTATTTGGCTTTATGCTCTCAGTCCAAAACCTCCATGACAGGAAATAATAGTGTTGCTTGCCCTACCAGATTTGAGGCTTGACTCCTTCCACACACTCCATATGAGTGTCTGTCTTGGTTAAAGTTTCTGCTGTTTTACAATATAATGTTAGATGGGGGCAGGGCAGAGCAAATTATATGCACAGAATGATCACTAGTATAGTTCTATAATATATGTGTCTACACTAGGATTTGTCAATCTTGGCATTAACATTTGGACCTGGATAATCCTTTATTGGGGTTGGATAGGAGTCTGTCCTGTGCATTTTAGGATGTGTAGCAACGTACCTGACCTTTACCCAAGGTGTCTCAGGTAACCACACTGTACAGGTAATAATGACTTTTACCCCAAATGTCACCCCAAATATTCCCAAAGAGCTGAGTCATATCTTATTGTATTATATGGATACTAGAGTCCCAGTGCACAAAGTTAGTGCATGTTGAGGGTCCCTAGCGGCTGCCAACTGCTGGCCGGGGCCTTCCTTCATTCTGCGCCTCCCACTGGTGGTCAGCATACATCATAGCGAGCAATCAAACTCCCGGGCCATCAAACTCCCGAGGGGACACTTTTTATATTAGGCCTATATATATATATATATATATATATATAGAGAGAGAGAGAGAGAGAGAGAGAGAGAGTACATTTTGTTTATCCATTCATTAGTCGATGAACAATTGGGTTGTTTCTACCTTTTGACCATTATAAATAATGACTATTATAAATATTCATGTACGAGTCTTTGTGTAGACATAGGCATTCATTTCTCTTGGATCTATGCACAAGAGAGGAATTGCTGGGACATATGGTAACTCTATGTTTGAGGAACTACCAGACGTTTCCAAAGTGGCTATGCCATTTTACATTTCCTCCAGCAGGGCTTGAGGTTCCAGTTTCACCACATCCCCACCAACAATTATGTTTGTCTGACTTTTTTAATCTAGCCATGTTAATAGGTGTGAAGTGGTATCACATTGTGGTTCTGTTTTGCCATCTATTTTTTTGTAAATAAAATGTTATTGGCCTATAGTTAAGCCTATTCTTTTTCATGTTGTCCATAGCTGCTTTTGCTCCACAATTGTAGAGTTGTAGTTGCAACATGTGGCCATCAAGGCATAAAATACCTGCTATCTGGTCTTTTACAGAAAAATGTTTTCTGACCCCTGCTAAGTGATTTTCCCCTTTAATGTAAAATAATTGCTTGTATTCGGTTCTTTCTTTCTTTCTTTCTTTCTTTCTTTCTTTCTTTCTTTCCTTCTTTCTTTTTTTTAAATAATAGTAGAATTCTAGTAAGAAGCAAATATTAATTTTAGACAAATGTTCCCAATGGAGTTAAGTATACATACCCCTTTGCAATATTACATATGCACACAACCTTTAATACTGTTTTTTAAAAATCTGATTAACAGGGTCAAGAAGATCTTGCCACCATAATGAGTCACTGTGGACAACAGAGATGATTTAAAGCAAAATTAAAAACAAAGTTATTATATGGATATGTGATTCTTCTTAAAATATATTTAAGCAATTTGTGCTCTGTTTTTTTCTCCAGGGTCTTATACTATAAGCTCACATAGAAATTCTTCACAGGGAATGTAATTAGAATAACACAATTTAATGTCATGCTTAATAGTTTCCCAGGATGTTTTGATTAGAAAATTAATCTGCTCATGTTCATAGATGATAGAGCCATTTGAAAAAGAACAGGAATATTTCTATTAGTGTGAGACACTTAACTAAGGTTAAGCCAAAAGTGTTATTTGCCACTACCAGAGTCCATTCCCAATATTTGAAATAAATAGCAAAAAGAAAATGAGTAATTATGAAGACTATTAAGAGATTACAGTTTAATTCTTTCATTTTAAAGCACAATTACTAATGCCTCAATATAATTTGCTGAGTCACTTGTATAATAATTTGTCTGATAATAGCAAATATTAACTATGTCACTCAAAGCTAAAAATACATGTAAATAAGCTAGAAGAATTTTTTGGTGCCCAATAGAGAATATTAGATTTTCTTTTTCCTTCATCTGTCTCTTTCTTATCACCATATATGTTTGCTTTTTTTTTTTTTAACCCTCATTCGAGGATATTTTTTCATTGATTTTTAGAGAAAGGAAGGGAGGTGGGGAGACATAGAGAGGGAAATATTGAGGTGATGTAAGACCTACCACCTGCCGGTGGATTGAGCCTATAATTGAGGTATCTGCCCTTAACCAAAATCAAATCTGGGACCCTTCAGTCAGAGAGCCAACATTCTATCCACTGTGCCAAACTGGGATAGCTGTGTTTGCTTTTTTTATCTTCAAGTGAATTGCTGTGTTTGGACATTGTATGAAACCTGTCTTTACTGAAATCTCTCCTGAAGGCATTTGTTTGAGTGCATTAGTTGCTTTGTGTTCTAATTCTTTAGTTGAACCCATCTTAATACAGTAGACTAAAACCTATTTTGTCATTTTGGTGTAATTAACATATTGATGTCTTTATTGGACATGAAAGGGTAATGTATAATTAGTTACAGTATTTAGCAAGGAAAGCATTCTTACCATTTTGCTGACGATGACCAAAATATTTACAATTTCCAATAAAATCAAGCTCTGTCTACACACTGTCCTGAAACTATGCTCACAAGTCATAAGAGAATTTTTTATTGTCAGATCTTCATTCTCAATCCTTAACAATCTCTGCATTTGCTGCTGTTGATTATAGTCCTTTTTTAAATTTATTTTTATTGATATATAATGAATGTGTAATATTATGTTAGTTTCAAATGTGCAACATAATGATTTGATATTTATATATTGCAAATGGTCATCACAATAAGTCTATTTAACATGTCACCATACATTAAAACATTTTTTTCTTGAGATGATTATTCTTCTTGAACATCTTCTCTCACTTCTTTCTATCGTCTTCTCACTAAATGTTCTTTGCCTGACCTCTGCTCAGACCATCTTTCTCTTCTCTTTTCCCCTGTGTGATAGTATGTCTCACCCTGTGGGATGCCTCAAGGTATAAATCCTGATTCAGTTCCACTTTGTGTGTGACTTCCAAATAATAAGATGACTGGAGGAGTTAATGCTTACACCTTATAAACTTGCCTTGGTTTACTCATCTGCAAAATGAAGAGATTCATTTGTGTTCCTCAGATATTCAAACTAAGATGCTCAGAGCACTAAACTTTCAATCAGTACCTCAAGGACCTCTGCAGAAAGTGAGAGAAAAGCATCATAAATGGGATATTTTAGATCCTCTTCCTAGCAACACTTAAACCAGCACTGCTTTTACCTGTTGTATGTATTATTGTTCCATGGGTATCATGTAAACAAAAAAGAAGTCTGCAGCCCTTGGCCAGTATGTCTTGGTTGGAGTGTTGTGCTGTACACTGAAAGATCACGGGTTTGAACCTCCCACCCCGTGATTGTTTTTCTCTCACACATTCATATTTCTCTCTCTCTCTCCCTTTCCCTTTCTCTCTCTCCAAAAAATCGATAAAAGCGTATCTTTGGGTGAGGATTAAAAAAAAAAAAATCCTGCAAAAAAGTGAATAATTCATTAAATGAAAAGAAAGCTAAATTAGTGCTTCTCAATTTTGTTTTAACGATGGCCCCTTATGAGACTTTGTAGACATTTTTTCTAATTCCCTCCTGTGATATTTTAATACTTTAGATATAATGTATATACTACTATTTGTTTAAGTACTGTATGTTTATCAGGTTTTTTGTGTTTTTTTTTTACATAAAAAGTAACCATTTTTTTACCCCTAAAGAACCAATTTTCATACTTTTGGTATGGGGTATTAAGGGTGATAGTGACTTCCCTCCCAATCTCTAAATGCTACAAATAACCCACTAAATGACTGAGTGACTTTGAGCTACTCATCCACAGAGAATCTCTATTTTCACTTACAAGACAGAAGAAATAATTTATAAGCATATTATCAAGATTAATTGAGGTAACATGAAAGGGTTCTAGCAAAATGCTTGGTACATTAATATATGTTCAATAAGTGTAATTTTTCTTCTCCTTGCAAATGCCATCCAATCTGACATTTTATAAAATCACAATTCTATGTGGATATTCCCAATTTACACATTAACAAAACCAAACCTTTTACAATCCCAATTTCAATGTCCACATCTGCCAGTACCACCACTATCCTTCAGTATTCCAGATACAAAGCCTGAAAGTTCTCTCTGACTTTTTCTTTTCTTTGACAAATTGCACTCAACTCAAGGTGGTATAGGGTAAAAAGTGAGCGACATCCAAAAATCTGAAAAAGGAGGAGCAAAGTAAGGTTGCCCTTCTGAAAATTAAACTAATTAAATTAGCACATGTTGGGAAGTTGTTGGTTTTTTTCTGGGTTAAAAATTAGCCAAAACCGGTTTGGCTCAGTGGTAGAGCGTCGGTCTGTGGACTGAAAGGTCCCGGGTTCGATTCTGGTCAAGGGCATGTACATTGGTTGCACATCCCACTGGGGATGTGCAAGAGGCAGCTGGTCGATGTTTCTCTCTCATCAATGTTCCTAGCTCTCTATCTCTCTCCCTTCCTCTCTGTAAAAAATCAATAAAATATATATTTTTTTAAATGGGTATATTAATTGATGTAGAGAAAGATATCATCAGAAGTTTCACAGTTAGAATAAGAAAGGAGAAAACATGAGGCTATTGCACAGACACCTAAAATTCAGCACATGCAAAACTGAACTCCGTAGGCATTCTCTCTTCACATCTGCTTCTCACCCAGTAAGCTCACCTTAATGAATAGCAACAAGACCTGCCCACTTACTTCACAGACCTGCTCCAAATCACACCCAGTCTCTAAATTCTGCCAATTTCTCATCCTTAATACCTCTCAAATCCATTCTCTCCGTACCATTGCTCTCAGACCAGGTTTTGCCCCTGTTCACTCTCAAGGCTGAACCAGCTTCCAATTGTTTTCTCAGTCCACTCTCTGATCCCTCCACACATCCTGCCAGCAGCTACCACAGAAATCTCTATGAGCAGAAATCTCTGTTAGTCTAGTTACTCCCTGGGCTTAAAATCCAACTGTCTAGTTACTCCCTGGGTTTAAAAATCCAACTACTTCACCCTCTCTCCCCTCCAAAAGAATTGGAGGGGAAAGCTGTCCAGCAGACATCGTCACAAAACAAAGTGATGTGTCAGACTGTTCCAAGATGATGGCTTAGGTAAACACACCTAAACTGCTGCCACGCACAACAATTTCAAAACTACAACTAAAAGACAAAACGTCTATCACCCAGAACCATGGGAAAGCTTGCTGACATGAAGCTTTACAACTAGATGAAAGAGAAAGGAGCATTTAGTGCACAAGCACTGAAAAACAGATATGGGGGTGTGCGTGCAATACAGGCTAGCAGTGGATCACGGCTGGCAGAGGGCGTTGCTTTCTTCAACCTGAAGACGGACAAGCTCCCAATCTCTCTGAAATTCAGTTTCTGTGGAGAAGCTAGACTATCTTCCATTGGGTTGGAAAGTGAGGGTGGCTGGCTTGTAGAGCTGCATGTAAGAATATAATTGTTTGCTGTTCAGGAGCGCGAGACACGTGGACATGAGTGGAGAGGCAGAGACGGCTGACAGGCAGCCATTGCTGTTTGCTACGCCCTAGTCTAGTGACACCCTGAGACTCCACCTCACACAATCTACAAACACACTCAATCTCCAAGCAGCGGCTTTTGCATATGAATGGCCTTCTCTATTGCAGTTTAACCTAGCAAACTTGCAACCTGGTTCAGACAGCCCCAAAGCTTCCAAGCTCCAAGCAGGGAGGAGAGGACTGTGGTTCTTGCTGTAGCTCCTAAAAGGTGGCCTCAGACAGTAGCTGAACTGCACCCCATTGGAGATCCAGAAGCCAGTGTACCTAGTGGTCAGTGTGAGACACCAGATTTCAACTCCTCACATCCATAAGTGACACATTTGGGAGGCGGACTCAGTGAGCACCAAAGCCCCACTGAAACAAGGTCTGCACCATAAACGTGTCTCCAGCACAGCAGTTCTTCCATTATAGACACAGCGGGTCCTCACAGCCAATTGGCCTGGAGGTCAATTCCTCCCAGTGTACCAACAGCAATCAAGGCTTAACTACACTCAGACTTTACACTCAGCCCACAAAGGGGTGTACTAAGAGTGACCACCTCGGGTGATTGGGGAAGGTGAGCTACTGGCCTACCACACAAAGTCACTCCATCAACACAGGGAAGCAACCAAAATTCAGAGACACAGAAGCATGTCACGAATGGGAGAGATGGAGGAAAGAAAACTACTAGACACAGAGTTCAGAATCACATTTATAAGGTTATTCAAGAATCTTCTAAAAACCACTGAGAAACTTGAAGAGACCTTCAAGGACCTTAATGAGAATACCCCCCCCCCCCAAAAAAAAAAAGGAAAAGGACCAGTCAGAAATTAAGCATACACTGTCTGAAATAAAGAATATACAGAAACTCAACCATAGATCTGCATACCCCAAGAGTCAAATCAAAGATCTGGAATATGAGGAAACAAAAACACCCAACCAGAGAGACAGAAAGAAAAAAGAATCCAAGTGTGAGGATAGTGTAAGGAGCTTCTGGGATGGCTTTTACGTACTAACATCTGTTTTTTTTCGGGTGCCAGAAGAAGAGGGAGAGCAGGATATTGAAGGCCTATTGAAAGAAATAATGACAGAAAACTTTCCCTAACTGGTGAAAGAAATAGACTTACAAGTCTAGGAAGTGCACAGAAACCCAAGCAAGAGGAATCTAAAGAGGACCACACTAAGACACATCATAATTAAAATGCCAAGGGCAAAAGACAAAGAGAATTTTACAAGCAGCAGGAGAAAAACAGTTAGTTACCTACAAGGGAGTACCCATACGACTGTCAGCTGATTTTTCAACAGAAACTATGCAGGCCAAAAGGATGTGGCAAGAAATATTCAAAGTGATGAACAGCATGCCAAAGCTGGTTTGGCTCAGGGTAGAGCGTCGGTATGCAGACTGAAAGGTCCCAGGTTTGATTCCGGTCAAGGGCATGTACATTGGTTGCGGGCACATCCCTGGCAGGGGGTGTGCAAGAGGCAGCTGGTCGATGTTTCTCTCTCATCGATGTTTCTAGCTCTCTATCTCTCTCCCTTTCTCTCTGATAAAAATCAATAAAATATATTTAAAAAAAAAAAGTGATGAACAGCAAAAACCTACAACCAAGATTACTCTACCCAGCAAAGCTAGCATTCAGAATTGAAGGTCAGATAAAGAGCTTCACAGACAAGAAAAAGCTAAAGGAGTTCATCACCATCAAACCAGGATTACATGAAATGCTGAAGGGTATTCTTTAAGAAGAGGAAAAAGAAAAGGTAAAGGTAAAAACTCTGAACAACAAAAAGACATCAAATACATACCTACCAACAAGTGAATCTAAAAATCAAGTGAATAAAAAATCTGAAGAACAGAATGTACTGGTGAATATAATAGAATCAGGGACATAGAAAGGGAGTGGATTGATAATTCTCAGGGGGAAAGGGATCTGAGGGGTGCGGGAAGAGAATGGACAAAAATCTTGCACCTATGGATGAAGACAGTGGCAGGGAGTAAGGGCATGGGGTGGGGTAGGGAATCAGGAGGGGAGATATTGGGAGGGAGGGGTAAGAGGAACACTTGTAATAGTCTGAACAATGAAGATTTATTATATATATATATAAAACCCCACAAAAATAAAAAACAAACTGATGTGGCAGTATTGCCTTATTAGAGAATTGGCAGTGGAAAAACATTTTGACAAATTGCTTCATAAATGTTTACCTTCTGTTGACCTTAAAAGAAACAAACTTGGCCTAATGTAGATAATGGAGTGATACCTGAATTTAGCAACCTTTTAATACACTTAGCCAGTCACCCACACTTAGCAAATCCTTTTCTCTGCACTTTAACATATTTACTCTTTCTTCCTGCATAGGAAGAAGAGATCTGCATTTTAATAAGTAGAGAATTCACTCAGTTTCAGTGTCAAAATGTTTTTGATTAGTTTTTATAAACAATTTCTTTGGGAACACAGTTTAATTTCTCAGTATTGTTCTACCACTCCTATAAATAGGAAGCCAAATTCATAGTTCTGAATTGTTGAGATTTGGATATATTTCCTCCCTTCATTTTCCTAGTTTTAATTTTACTGCAAAAACTCTTCAAAATTCTGCAATTTAGATCTACAGTATATTGTCATTTCTCTTCATTTCCAATGACTTTTTTCTTTATATTAGGTTGTGTCTTCAAAAGTAACTTTCCAAGACTTTTCTTTTCTTAAAGGCAAATGCTGTAGCCTAATTATCATCCCACCATATGGTGTCTCCTCTCTGCTTTATTCCTCAAAACTATCACGCAGTTCTGCAATTGCTATCGAAATTCATCGGACCTCCTCCCATTATATGTGTACACTTCTGAACTTGCCATCTGCTGTTGTCCTTCAGGTGGTTTCTAAATCCTGAATTCATTTTAAGATCTTGCCACTCTATTTCTCACCCCTCTCAGTAATATGATTTCCTAAACCTAATTTCTACTTCTTACTAACAAGAGGGACTGAACTGTTGCAAACAAAATAAAACATCCTCTCATCATGTACACCATAACAAGAAAAAGTTGCACCCTACCCATTTTCTGAATAGGGGTCTTGAGCAAAGACAAATAATACTTTGGCCAAGGAAGAAATGAGGAGAGCTGTTCCAATACACTATCGTCCTATTAAAGTCCTCGGGGAAAATGAACACCCCGGGGACTCTTGCCCAGAATGTTTTTGACAGATAAAACCACAAGACTATGGAAACATATGTTAGCCTTCCATCAAATCTCGGTTTGACCTTAATGTTCAATCATACTCTATTTACTGTTAGCATCCACATGACTAAATGTTTTTGAAATTAAGTAGTACTTGCAGTTTGATCTGACTTTCTAGACTTAGGTATCAGAAGACAAAACCTCATTCCAATATTTTAGAATGTGGAGTATCTGATCTTTTTCATCTAATTAGTACGTATAATTTCATGCATTTCACCATATCTTCCCTCAGCCTTCACTCTTTCCATTGAAAACATTCCTGTCTTTGAGTTCTGTTTCCATACAGCAGCACATGATCCCTTCAGTTGTTTTGTTGATCATAGATAGATATTTCTTGACTTCAGTGTATCTCCTAGCATACAGTGACCAGCACCACAAACTGAATTTCAGATGTAGATAAACCATGCCTTTATAGGACAATGGGATACTATTTTCATTTGATTTCAAAATATTCAAACATGAAAATGTACCCATTACTAGTTGAATGGTTTACCTATTAGTGGCTTAGTAATTCTATTCAAAATAGAAAACTTCTTGTAGTAATATGTTATGTGCAAAAGCATTTTATAAAGTGAAAATCACCCTAAAATATAATTAATAACCGATTTGGCTCGGTGGATAGAGCATTGGCCTGTGGACTGAAAGGTCCCAGGTTCGATTCTGGTTAAGAGCACGTACCTTGGTTGTGAGCACATCCCCGGTATGAGTTGTGCAGGAGTTTCTCTCCCATTGATGTTTCTAACTCTCTATCCCTTTTCCTTCCTCTCTTTAAAAAAAAATCAATAAAATATATTTTTTTAAAAATCATAATTGATAATTTACATATAACATATAACATTTTTAAAATGTTATATTTTAAATATTTATATTATATATTAGGCCCTGGCCACTGTGGCTAGCTGGTTGGAATGTCATCCTGGGTACTGAAAGGTCCCGGATTTGATTCCCCATCAGGGTAAATATGGGAGCTGAGGTTCAGTCCTCATCAGGGGGCATATGGAAGACAACTGATCAATGTTTCTCTCTCATATTGATCTTTTTTCTCTCTCCCTTCCTCTCTCTCTGAAATCAATTAAAATAAAATATATATTAGGAATTGTTAAAATTTTCATGTATCTATATACTAGAAGTCTGGTGTACGGCATTCATGCACTGGGGATTGAGGTGGGGGGCCAACCTGCACCCTCTAGCAGTCCGAGACCCAATGGGGGATGTCTGACTGCTGGTGTAGGCCCATGGGGATATCCGGCAGGCGGATATCTTCAGAGGCAGGAGAGGCTCCTGCCACCACTGCTGCGCTTGCCAGCTGTGAGCCCAGTTTCTGGCTGAGCGGCACTCCCCCTATGGGAGCGTGCTGACCACCAGGGGCGGCTCCTCTATTGAGTATTTGCTCCCTGGTGGTCAATGTGTGTCATAGCAACCAATCATTCTGCCATTTGGTCAATTTGCATATTAGACTTTTATTATATAGGATATAAAAGCCAAGCAACTGGAATGACCAGAACAACCAGTCGCTATTTTGCACACTGAGGCCAACCAGCCAGCTTGAACAGAGGCAGGAATGGCCAGCCAACCTCCTGCAACCCCTCCCCTTGGCTGGCCCGGCCTCAATGGGCCCCGATCAGGATGGGCCAGCAGGACCCCTCCTATGCATAAATTCATTCCCTGGGCCTCTAGTATTTATATATTTAATATAATGTAATATAATAATAGATGAGGAATTGTTACCATTTTTCATTTCAGGGACTGTCTAATTGATGTTGTGAAGTTAGCTGAAAGCCTGACAGATGGCAGGAAAACAACATTTACTGTTAAAACTATGTCATAAATCATTCATAAGTAAATCATTTATCCTTCACAAACAATCAGGGCTTGAAGTGATCACAATCTGGGGACTGATAGAAAGTCAGATTTGGAGATACATTTGCCAGAATTGTTTCCACTGCAAGTCACAAATTCTCAACTCAAACTGGTTTAAACACAGAAAGACATTTCATTTCCCCACAAAGCAGAGAAAAATACTAGGGAAGTTCAAATAACAGAAGGAACTAGATCTCAGAAGCTGGACCTGAAGATTAGGACTAGGTACATAATTTGGAAAATAAAGCATGATGCTTTGTTTAAAAATGATTAAGAATTTCAAGATTGCTATAACAGAGCATTAAACCCTATGTACAAGGTCCTTTCAAGTTCAGAATCCTGTGTGACATACAGGTTGCAACCCATAAAGCTGGTCCTGCTGGTGAACCAGGTCAACCAGACCTTCCTTCTTTCTTTCTACCTGACATCTCATACCTATTTTCCTCTTTCTTTTTCTGTGTTTTCCTTATCCTCTGCTACTGCAGTGGCTTAGCCAGTCTTCTTTGTTAATTCAAGCAAATAAAGTCCGATGGGTCAGACCTGAGTGAAATGCCTAGGTGTATTGAAGCAGGGGCCCAGGCAAGGGAAAGGTGCAGTAGTTACACAAGTGGGATGATAGGATGGACAGATATATCTAGTCCACAAGCAATTCGTGTGGAGCTCCTCAAAGAGGTCTGGATGCTCTTACCAATAGAACCAATACAAAAATGGGACAGAACAGTATCCTGAGCAGGAAAAATGGAAATTGCCACATAAAACCCACTGTGTCACCCCAGTGGTTTGTTTGTTTGTTTGTTTGTTTGTTTGTTTTTTACTCTTTCTGACCTATGGTTATGAAGATGAAATGAGATGATTAATACTACACTATAGACATTCAATAAATTCTAGTTTCTTTTACATTTCTTAATGTTAGTGTGAACCCCAGGGTGTAAATAATTTTATCATTAATTTAAGACAGTGATACAATTTTCAAATTTACATGTTAGCTGCACAGTGATTATGGCTGGCTCTAAACCTTTGCTGCAAAATGCACATAAGAAATGGTTGGCTCAGTGGACGGAGCCTCAGCCTGTAGACCAAGGGTCCCAGGTTTGATTCTGGTCAAGGGCACATGTCTCGTTTGCAGGTTCCTCTCTGTCCTTGGCTCTGGTTGGGGCTCCTGTAGTCAACCAATTGAAGTGTTTCTCTCACATCGATATTTCTCTCTGTCTTTCCCTCTCTCTTCCAGTCTCCCTAAAAATCAATGGGAGAATATCCTCAGGTAAGGATTAGAAAAAAATAATAAAGTAAAATGGTTGTCAGGAAGCTGAAGAACACATGGCAGGACAAGTAACAAGAAACCTGTGTTCCCAATATGAAGACCGTGACTTTCTTTTTCCAGAGCCAGTTTTCACAGATAGAGACAATGCACATTATTTGTGAAGATTTGATCTGTCCTTTAATTCCCCTCAGTACAATGAACAGTCTTGTAATGATAAACAAAGAGAGCTCATCTAAAGATGTGGAGGTAGGAGAGGATTTTTTTTAATTACCAAATATAACTTTCCTTTAAATCCTTAGGGCAAACCACTTTATAGGCATTCCCTACTGGCTACCACCTATTCAGGTGTCCAGTCTGTTTTATTTTGGTGCCTTTCGCATTCAGCTTTCCATACTAGAGTTTTCTTCCTTTTACATGTGGGTATACTGGTTACACCTAGCCCATGCATTATTTACAGTTTATTGAAGAATAGAAAAAAGCTCATCATAACCTCAGGGAGGAAGGAATTAACTTTGATTTCAAGGAAGAGCTGAATAGGGGATTCATTGTACATGAGAGAATTGGTAAAAGAAAACATAGAATCAATATTTTGCTTTCACTGCACAGTCACACTAACATGTAGAATTGGGCAGTCACCAATATAAACAGTCTTCTTTAAAGCTAAACATTTTGACAATTATCTACCTAACTACTTGATTCTTTTCTCTGCTTTACTTTTGTTAATATGGACTATACCTTCAAGACTAAATTTGTGACAAACTATTTTTAATTATGGTAGATGATTAGTACATTTTTGTGTGGATGCAAATATATTTTGTAAATGAAATATAAAGTTTTTTTATGTGCATTGGTCCATGGAACCTCCTCTGTCTATATTTAATCCTTTTTTTTTTTCCAAGATGCATGTTAAATGTAAAATATATGATCTATCTTTCCCACTTTCTTCCCCTTTTTCTTTTAATGCTGAGGATTCAAAGCCTTTAAAACTGCTCTGGAAAAGCAACAGTTATAACTGCGAGATGGATTTTCACATGCACTCAGAGATACCTGAGACCAAACAGTTTATTTGCCTTAATTGCCATGTAATATGATAGAACAACAGATGTTCTCTTACATGTGGTTGTCTAATTTACTTCATTATTTCTGTCCATTTATTGTACATGAGTCATTCTGAACATTAGTATTGAGAAAATATAATTGAGTCTTCTCCTCTTGGTAAACACAATCTAATATCTCACATTAATATGTCATCTTTCAATACTAAAACTTAGAAGAATGCCTATTACTAACCACAACTTTACATCATGCACAAATAAAATATCTGTATCATTCTTTAGCTTCATGCAAAAATACCAAAATGCATCATATAACAGCAGCAGCAAGAAAACAAACACATCTGCTACTGCACTCTCATGCTCTCTAAGGCATTTAACATCTGCAAAAGGTTATTTGATCTTTATTCATAAATTCTTGCAAATTCAATCATTTTCCCCTCCCATATTCATGTACATTCACACATTCTGGACGTCTAGAAATTTGCCCATAATTATATTTAAAGCCAAGATTTAAATGTGACTAGTTTTGAAAGAAATGAATGACTTGGACTAAAATTACTCAACATCAAGCATGTTCTAGAAAACCTTTTAGATCAGGATCCATTTTTCTATTATGTCTGCCTAATACTAGGAATGCTAAAGTACCTTGAGCCACTTAAGAAAGAAACTGACATGGTTTTCCATTATATAATATAGCTGACCATAGAATATTTAAATTGGTTTCAAATTTTAGGTTAATGTTCTTACTGCTGTCCTGCTACTTACCTTAATTCATTTTAGTATTTTACGGTGTTAGACATTACTGTCTGCATACTGATCACAGGAGTTTTAAATGTAGTATCTCCTTTCTCCTCATTAGTGCTGCTACTAAACTTCACTTCTTAAAAAAAAATGAGTATATTGGAGGATCCAAGATGGCTGCTCGGGTAGACACCTAACCGCAGCAGCTCACAACAATTTCAATGGAATACAACTAAAATGTAGAGTGGACATTACCCAGAGCTACAGGTAGTCGACTGACTGAAAACTCTACAATAGGAAGGTGGGAGAAAACCAGAAGGAAAATCAGAGGAGCTGAAAAAGCCTAAGGTACGGAGACATGCTGCGCGCTCGCACATACGCGCGCACCGAGAGGTCGCAGCCGGAGAGGAGGAGAGGGCTGGATGCTGCCTGGCATTCCCTAGCAGGAAGGAAATAAAAACCCCAGCCTGGGCTGAACCCCCGAACCGGCAACGCTGAGCCCCATTATGGGCCAGATTCTGGGGACCCAGGCTCCGGCAGGGGGAGACGGGGCTGGGAGGCTGAATCCCAGGGGAAAAACGAAAGGCGGGGGCCCCGGAGTCTCGCGCACATTGTGCACAAAGGTCTGAATGTAGACTCTGATGCTGGATTACCCTAGCGTGAAGAAACAAAGCCTCCGGTGGCACTGAGCCTCAGAACGGAGCGCCCCGAACTCCCGGTCTGGGCCAGTCCCTGGGGACCCAGGCTGGGCAGGGGGAGACGGGGCTGTGAGGTGGAGTCCTGGGAGCAAGGCAAAAGGCCGAGCCCCCGGAGTCGCGCACACTGAGCGCAGAGGACAGTCTGTTGACTCTGATCCTGGACTCCCCTAGCGGGAGAGAGAAAGAAAGCTCCAGACTGGAGGATCGCGAGGAGGAGCAGGACCCCCGCTAGACACCGGCCAGCCAGGCGCCAGCAAGGAGCTGGGCGACGGGGCCCCCAGGGGGGGGTGCCCCTGAGCCGTTGACCTCTGAGCGCGGGCAACGGAGCCCAGGACCAGGGATGCTTCCTGGGCGGCGCCAACCCCGGCGACAGGCTGAAGCAGCGCAGGAGCCCACGGAGAACAAAGGGGTGCCACAGGCCAACCTGCTGAGATTCCAGGACGGGGAGGAAGAAACCATAGAAGTTCTCAATGTGAAGAAATCAAGTGAGAGCAAATGATAGTAAAATTACTTAAGAAAGAATGCAAAGAATGTCTTGAAAAATCAAAGACTAAGACAGAACTCAACTCACCAGCCAACATTGCAACATAAATGCGTTTAAAAAAAAAAAAAAAGAAAGAAAGAAAGAAAGAAAGAAAGAAAGAAAAAGGGACAGAATGTTGGAACAGCGGCGACCAGGCCTAGAGTGGCCAGGCACAAGGCAGTGGCAGCCGGGCCCGGAGCAGTGACTGCCAGGCTGGGAGCGGCCAGGCCCGGAGCAACCGGGTCTGGTGCGGCCAGGCCCGGAGCAGCGGCTGACAGGCTGGGAGCAGCCAGGCCCGGAACGGCCGGGCCCAAAGCAACCGGGCCCAGAGCAGCCGGGTTGGGTGTGGCCAGGCCTGTAGCAGTAACAGCCAAGTCCAGAGCAACTAGGTCGGGAGCAGCAATGACCAGACCCGGAGCAGCGACTGCCAGGCTGGGAGCGGCCAGGCTCGGAGCAGCGGCTTCCAGGCTGGGAGCGGCCAGGCTCGGAGCAGCGGCTTCCAGGCTGGGAGCGGCCAGGCCCGGAGCAGCCGGGTCTGGTGTGGCCAGGCCCGGAGCAGCGGCTGCCAGGCTGGGAGCGGCCAGGCTCGGAGCAGCGGCTTCCAGGCTGGGAGCGGCCAGGCCCGGAGCAGCCGGGTCCGGTGCGGCCAGGCCCGGAGCAGCGACTGCCAGGCTGGGAGCGGCCAGGCCCGGAGCAGCCGGGTCTGGTGCGGACAGACCAGGAGCAGCGGCTGACAGGCTGGGAGCAGCCAGGCCCGGAGCGGCCGGGTTGGGTGTGGCCAGGCCTGTAGCAGTAACAGCCAAGTCCAGAGCAACTAGGTCGGGAGCAGCAATGACCAGACCCGGAGCAGCGACTGCCAGGCTGGGAGCGGCCAGGCTCGGAGCAGCGGCTTCCAGGCTGGGAGCGGCCAGGCTCGGAGCAGCGGCTTCCAGGCTGGGAGCGGCCAGGCCCGGAACAGCCGGGTCTGGTGTGGCCAGGCCCGGAGCAGCGGCTGCCAGGCTGGGAGCGGCCAGGCTCGGAGCAGCGGCTTCCAGGCTGGGAGCGGCCAGGCCCGGAGCAGCCGGGTCCGGTGCGGCCAGGCCCGGAGCAGCGACTGCCAGGCTGGGAGCGGCCAGGCCCGGAGCAGCCGGGTCTGGTGCGGACAGACCAGGAGCAGCGGCTGACAGGCTGGGAGCAGCCAGGCCCGGAGCGGCCGGGCCCGGAGCAACCGGGCCCAGAGCAGCTGGGTCGGGTGTGGCCAGGCCTGTAGCAACAACAGTCAAGTCCAGAGCAACTAGGTCGGGAGCGGCAGTGACCAGACCCGGAGCAGCGACTGCCAGGCTGGGTGTGGCCAGGCCCGAAGCAGCGGCTGCCAGGCTGGGTGTGGCCAGGCCCGAAGCAGCGGCTGCCAGGCTGGGAGCGGCCAGGCCCGGAGCAGCCGGGTCTGGTGCGGCCAGGCCCGGAGCAGCGGCTGTAAGGCTGGGAGCAGCCAGGCAGGCCCGGAGCGGCCGGGCCCGGAGCAATTGGGCCCAGAGCAGCCGAGTCGGGTGTGGCCAGGCCTGTAGCAGCAACAGCCAAGTCCAGAGCAACTGAGTCGGGAGCGGCAGTGACCAGACATGGAGCAGCTGGTTGTGGAACGAACCAGAGCAACAGAGGCCAGGCCCGGAGCAGCCTGGCCTGAAACAGCTCGCTCCTCACCTGCCCCTGCCCCACGGCTGCCTCTCAGACATGGCTGGAAACTTTTGCGGGAACTTGAAGGTCTGCTGAATCAAGTGATGAAGGCTTATATCTGGATGTGTTGAGTTAGTATAGTGCTGGGGTGTTGATCTGTGAGTGCCTTGGGTGGGGCCTGGATGAGGCTGGTTGTCCTATTTGGAAATGTCTTTTGGGTGAAGTGTATCATTGGGCATGTGGAGGTATTATTGATATGAGAAAATGCTAAGTAACAGATTTGCTATCTGAAAAGGGATTTACTATCGGGGAAAGGGAGGGAGGAAGAGACTGAACATAAACTGTGCACCAATGGATGAGGATGAGGGGGCAGAGGGTGGGGTGGGAACCTGGTGGAGGGGGGAAGAAACGAGGAACCTTTGTAATAATATGAACAATAAAGATTGATTTAAAAAAAAATAAAAAAATAAAAATAAAAATAAAAAATAAAAAAATAAAAAAAATTAAAAAATGAGTATATTATATGCTATTTATATATTCCAAAACAGGTAATTATACTGTTGAATGATACTGCTTGATATAGTCCTTTAATTCTTCAGTGGTGTATAACTTGATTGTAAGCATCCCGAGAATATATACTAAGCTTATCATTATTTTAATTACAAAGGTAAATAAATATGGTAATAAAAATCCAGCATAAAGAAGATTATAAAACACCACATAAAAATCTCCCATTCTATACTCCCTATTCTATTTGGCAAAGATAACCACATTTACCTGTATTTATTTCAAGTTCTTCTGGTCATTACATCCATAACATTAAATATTATATTTATGCCTTGTTTTTTCAATGTATTGGTACTCAACAGTATAAACTGACTCTATTATGAAAGACTAGGGCCCAGTGCATGAATTTGTGCACTTTGAAAGGGCCACAAGGCTGCAGTGGGCACACAGTGGGTCTTGGCCCATCCTCTGTGTCCCCACCCAGCCATTCCTGCCTCGGCCCTAGGTCCCCTGTCTGCCAGCAGCACAGCTCCTGCTGCCAATGCTCCCACATGCTAACAGTGCCAGCCCTGCTTACACCTGCTGATTGGGGTTGGGGTTGGGTGCTAGCGGCTGCTGCTGCCCCATTGCCCCTCAGGAGTGGGGAGGGGGATGGAGCAGCCCTCAGGGGTGATGGGGGCCGGCAGCCGCTGCTCACACCTGCTGATGGCGCCAAGTGATTGGGGCTGGTGCCAGGTGCTGGCAGCAGGTGTGAATGGGACCCAGCGCCAGCAGCAGGTGCAAGCACCAGCAGGACCACAGGACCAAAGACTTTTCAATAACCACCAGAGATTTGCCCTGATGACAGTGATGGACGACCCGCCTTGGTCTGGCATACCTGTTCACCTGCTCCACCATTCCACCACAGCTGATGCCCGCCATGTTCTGTGTGCACCTCATGGAGGTCATCGTCCGTCGTAGAGACTGGTTGTTCAGTTGTTCCGCATTCGGTCTATTTGTGTATTAGGGTTATATAAGAACATTAACCTAGATGAGAAAATTAAGCTTATTTCTACTCTTTTTTCAATCTCTTCCTCCCAAATTTTGTTAATTTTTATTTCTATTCAATTAGTTATCTTTATTTTTATATACATATATGCAAAAAATATTTTAAAATTTATTCTAAGTATATAAATATGATAATATGGTATATGTTTTCTCTCTCTCTTTCTCTCTCACTCCCTCTCTCTCTTTCTTTCTTTAGTTAATCCTCTCTCAAGGAAAATTTTCCATTAATTTTTTAGAGAGAGTAGAAGGGATGGGGAGAGACAAAGAGAGAAACATGAATGTGAGAGAGACATCAATTGGTTTGGGCATGCCCTGAACCAGGGGCAGGGACCAAGTCCTTGACCAAAATTGAACCCAGGACCCTTTAGTCTGTGGCTGATGCTCTGTCCACTGAGCAAACTGGCTAGGGTTATATGTTTTATCTTAATACATTTTTTTCTTTCTGTTTTTTTTTTTTCTTCCTAATTCCCAATCTATCAACTTAGAAAGATGGTCTCTAACATTAACAAATGTTTACAGCCTATTAAAAATCCTTTGATATTTCTTCATGATTATATAATTATATAAAACATACTCATTGCTTGATGGATAGAGTTTCAGTGTTGCAAGATTAAAAAAAACTTCTAGAGATCTGTTGTACAACAACTTAAATATACTTAACACTACTGAATGGCACACTTAACATGGTTAAAATGATAAATTTTATATGCTTTTACACAATTAAAAAACTTAAAAATACACAGTCATATAATCGTACACATGTATTCATACATAGAAAGTCTTCGTTGCACAGTTTCTATGTAAATGAGTTTCATTGATAGCAGTTCAGTTAAATAACACCAGTGCCCCAATAACATGGCTACATTTCAGTTGCCATGGAATGGAATACAAAGTGTGAATGATTGCATGAAGTAAAAACTTCACTGCTAGCTTATCAGTCCACAAATCACCATGTAAATAACAAATGAACATCATGATCCATGACTAATCATCTCCCTTCTTTCAAAATCTGTTGGTGACTGGTCACTGCCCTTTTTTTTTTTTTTTTTTTTACACAGTTTATGCACTGACAACAGAGCATGTCATTGAGTTCCTTGTCTTCCAGTGATAAAACCATGTTACAAAAATAAATAACCAAAAGAGGGAAATGGCAACAATGATAAAAGTGCAGCAAAGAAATGAAAAGTGATAATGCTGGAAGTAAAATTAGAATTGAATATAAATGAAGTTATAAAAGAAATAGCTAACCGTGGGAATGCAGACTCTGCTGCCATTCAAGAGATGCAGACTGCTGCCATTTTGCTAGGTAATTGAGGAACTTAATGAAGGTGGACTATCAACATAAAGGATGAAAGTGGTTGTGAAGAGAAAGGTATCCTTGAGGAAGTGACACTAACAAAAAACATTTCATATTAAAGGCTTTTCTGGAGATATCTATATGTATAAAAGCCTAAGTGACCAAACAACGAAATGACCATTTGACTGGTCGCTATGACATGCACTGACCACTAAGGGGAAGACACTCAGTGCAGTAGCTGCCCCTGATGGTCAGTGCAGCAAGGCCTTGATAAGCATGAGTGGTGCAGTGCCTGGTCCAGGTCAGGCTCCTCCCCGGCCACCTTCCACTTTGTTCACTACTACATCACTTGGGGGATGTTGGACTGCTAGTTTTGGGGATCAGGTCTTCAGAAATCTAGCCAAAACCAGCAGTCCAACATTCCCCAAAGGATCCCAGATTGCAAGAGGTACAGGCCAGGCTGAGGGACCTCCCAGGTGCATAATATTGAAAGTGCAAAGAATAGCCCTGACTAGTTTGGCTCAGTGGATAGACCGTTGGCCTGCAGACTGAAGGGTCCCAGGTCCGATTTTGGTCAAGGGCATGTACCTTGGTTGCAGGCACATCTCCAATGGGGGTGTGTGCAGGAGGCAGCTGATCAATGCTTCTCTCTCATCAATGTTTCTGACTTTCTATCACTCTCCCTTCCTCTCTGTAAAAAATCAATAAAAATAAAAAATAAAAATAAAATAAAGTGGTTTTTTTTGACACCCTTTAAAAAAAGAAAAAAAGAAAGTGCAAAGAATAAAATGTCAGAAGCTGAAATAAACTTAAAAGTATCACAATTTGCCAAGGCATTGAATAGATGCTTGTTGCATATCATAGTTACCCAATGAAAAGAAGGCAACACTCTCCCAACTATTCTTAATAAGTTTGTTTTAATAAGATTTTTACAAAGAAATAAAATGCTTTAACTCTTAATTTTCCTGATGTTTTAATTTACAGTGCACTAAATAAATATTAGTTTTATAATTAGATAATTTTTCTATACATTTATGGCTAATTGAGGGTAAAAGAGATTTTAATGTTTTGACTAAGTTCTTTAAAGATTTCAGAATAATTATAGTTTTCTCTATTCTTTATTAAGTCCAATTTGCATGGTTTTAGCTTTCATGGTCTTTTTTCTTTTTCTTTGCATGATCTTTTTAAAGGTCCTGCATGCCAATAGATGATGACTGTAGAAATTTTTTTTTAGTCATTGTTTATTATATAAAATTGAGGTCATGTTACCTGCACTTTTCTGCATTTTCCTATTCTCGCTTAATAATTTTTTTTGTGGAAGACTATATCAATTGGTATACTTCTAAATATTTTAAAAAAATATTTGCAGATTTCATGATCTATATGTACTATAATTTATCGAGCCATTACTTTATGAATAGGCATGAAAAATACTTTTAGTTTTATGCCACAAAGGTCATTGCTTCAATAAACATTCTGTACAAATATTCTTCAGTACTCATTGATTTATTTCTATGATCCATACGTCCAGGAATGGAATGGAATGGCTAGGTCAAAGTTATACTGTTTTTTTAAATTATCTTAGCTATTTCCAGATTACCTAAAGGCTCTAACAATGAATATTTCAGTTACTTGTAAGTAAGGTAAGGTGAGTGAAGCAAGGTAAAACAATTTCTTTTCCTTTGCATCCTCATCAGAAATAAATATTAGAGCTCTTAAATTATCAGTCAGTCTGGTAGGATAAAATTATATCTCATTGTTAATTTAATTGACTATTAAAGACTATTAAAGAATTTGAATATAGTTTTATATTTGTTGGTCATTTGGATTTTCTTGCAAATAATCTTTTTTATGTTCTTTGCTCATTTTTAAATGGAGCTGTCATTGTCTTGTACTTCTGGAGCTCTTTGTACATTGTGGCTTGAAAAGCCAATAAATATAAAAAGAAAAAGCAATTTGATGAGGTCAGAACTTGCTTTACTAATTAACTGGAGTATGCATTCTTCATGTCACTAAGATTGGTATAGGAAGAGAAAAATGGATTTGCAGAACAGAATAGTCTTCAGAAACAAATCCAACTATAATATTTCATTATTTTTGTTACATTAATTCACATAAGTGAGAAAATGATAGATTATTTAACAAATTTTACTGACAAACTGATTAGACGTATGGGAAAAGTCAAATTGGACCCTATATTAGACAAAAATGCATTTCATATGGATTAAAGTTATAAATGTAAAGTTTTAAAAACATTCTTACACAAAATCTAATATACTATATGCATAATCTATGGGTAGGAAAACTAAAATTTCTGAAAGAAACAATAAGACATAGTTGACTACAAAAAATTAAAACTTTTATATGGCAAAATTCTATATAATAAAAGTATAACATGCAAATTGACTGAACAGTGGAATGACCAGTTAGTTGAGACTGTGGCTGGCAAGCAGGCAGTGACAGGTCAGCCAAGTATGCCAGCAGGCAGAGGGAGGAGACAGCAGTTCAGGGGGCAGCAGTGACCAGCGGTGGTGGTGGGGCAATGGGAGTCGGGGTGGGGTGCACTGGCAGGTGCTGTTCCCTGATCTGCCACCAAGTCACCTTTCTCAGAGGGAGGCCAGACTACTAAGGCATCAGTAGGATATCCCCTGAGGGCTTCTGGACTGTGAGAAGGTGCAGGCCAAGCTGAGGGATCCCCTCGAGTGCATGAATTTTCATGCACCGGGCCTCTAGTTTATTTATAAAATGAGAAGAAAATTATGTGTGTATATTTAAATATAGAAACATGTATACTCATTATTGCTGCATAATAAATTACTTGTATTTATATTATATTACTTATATAACACTATATTATTCATTATTTTATCTAATAAAAGAGTGGTATGAAAATTGACCATACCTCTGCTACACCCACCAGCCATGCCCACCAGCCAATCAGAGCAAGTATTCAAATTAATCCTAACCAAGATGGCTGTGGCCACAAGGAGGGAGGCTTGGGTTTCTCTGGCAATGGAAGAAGCCAAGCTTTCCTCCTGACCTTGTGGCCTAAGCCCCCACTCCAGGCTACAAAGTTTCAATTATAGAAGGTAAATAAATTCCAGATACCAGGGCCTCCACTTGGGTCACTGGTGGGCATAGCCTACCTGCAAACCGCCACAGGCCCCTTACCCAGGCCACCCCACGCCCCAAGGGAACCCCCACCCTGATCTGGTACACCCTTCAGGGCAAATGAGTCAGCCCCCACCTATGCTGACTCTATCCTATCTAATAAAAGAGTAAAATGCAGATTGACCATCACTTCAACACACAATAGCTGCGCCCATGTGGTCAAAGATTCTGCCCCCATTTGGACACAAGATGGACACTACAAGATGGCCAGCAGAGGAGGGCAGTTGGGAGGTACCAGGCCTGCAAGGGAGGGCTGTTGTGGGTGATCAGGCAAGCAAGGAAGGGCAGTTGGGGGTGATCAGTCCTACAGAGAAGGGCAGTTAGGGGTGACCAGGTTGGCAGAGGAGGGAAATTGGGGGCAAACAGGCTGGCAGGGAGTAGTTAGGGGGTGTTCAGGGTGGCAGGCAGAAGCCGTTAGGAACAATCAGGAAGGCAGGCAGGTGAGTAGTTGGGAGCCAGCAATCCTGGATTGTGAGAGGGATGTCCAACTGCCCACTTAGGCCCATTCCTGGTCAGACATCCCTCGAGGGGTCCCAGATTGGAGAAGGTGCAGGCTGGGCTGAGAGATATCCCCACCTCTTTCCTCCCATGCACGAATTTCATGCACCAGGCCTCTAGTCTATTATAAATAATACAAAATCAACAACAAAATTTACTAGCTCATGGTTTGGTCAGGAATGTGGGTGTGACATAGCTGAGTACCTCTGACTCAAGATCTTATGAGGTTGCAGTAAAGTTGTCACCTAAAACTTCAGTATTGCCTGGAGCCTCACCTAAGGGGAAGAATCACTTTGCAGGCCTATCTACTGGTCTAGCTCACAATCTGGTAGCTGAGCAATTCAAGAATTGCAGCACTCAAGGTGCAAGTCAAGGTCTTTTTTTTTTTTATAACCTAATCTCAAATGCCATTTTATCATTTCTGTTGTATTCTAGTGTTCAGAAGTTAGTGAATAAATCTAGCCCACAATCAAGGCCAGGCAATTACATAAAAATCAGAAGACAGGGACCATTGGGAGATATCTTAGAGGCTGCCAGACCACAATCTTTTACATTCATAATTTTGAAAACACACTTAAATAATTAAATAATTATTTAAGTGTGTTTTCTTAGTAACAAATTTTAGTAACATTTTTAGATGAAACCTCTCAACTACTATAATATGAGGAAATTATTTTCTTTTACCAACCGATTGGCAGCTTCCAACTGGCATGTCTATCAATGAGCCTACTGGGTTTACATTACCAATATTTATAACTTTTACCTGAAACATATAATTAAATCTATTGACTGTCTTTGCTTTAAATGAAGGAGCAGTTAGGAAGTCTTCTTCCATCTTCCAATTTGAGGGAGAAGAGCTCTCACGTCCTGGTAAATACCTCCAACACTAGACCCTGCAGCCCTTCTCTGGCAGATTATTTCATCTATTTTTAACCTGGGGATGCAAATAAGGAAACATACACAGCTGATCTATAGACTTTGCTTCCATAATTACCTCACCTTTTGCCCCACTTTTACTCCCTATTTCTAGACTTTCTTATATAGAATCAAGTCTCCTAGGACTTCTCAGGAAATAGCCATGCTCACTTCTACTATAAGCTTTCTTGGGCAGGTTTTGGTCTGTAAACTCTTCTACTCTAGGTTATGCATCTACTTGCGAGGGCCTGATTTGGCGGGGGCCAAATACGGCAGGGATCTCCCTTTTCTGCGTCCCGCATGGAAAGAGAGATAAATGAACCAGTTCTAAGTGGAGGTGGCCAGGGATTGAGAAATATTAGAAATAAAGAGAGAAGACACAGAGATAGATTTTAAGCTGGGAGCTAGGCGGGCTGCCATCCTGTCTGCTGGTAGGCAGGAAGAAGATGACCACGGCCCTCCCAACACATTTATTTTATACCCCCAATACCAGGAAGTAACACCAACTTATTTGCATTCTTATGTAAGCCCTAGCATGCCTGGATTTACATATCTAGTCCCGCCCCTGACGACACCTGGGCTGATATGAAGGCCAAGCTGACAACATGTCCACCATCCACCATCTTGAGGAAACATGTTGCCAAGATGTGGCTCTGCCTAGGCCTTGATTTCAGCTGACCATAATTCAGGAAAATTGCCCATGAGCCTTCCCAAGCGGCCCTCTACATCTACTCTCTGTCTTCTGCAAATACATTAAACTTGCTTATTTGTTGATATTCATACTCTTGTTTTTTATTCTTTTATAAATACAGCAGCGGTCCGGTGCATGAAATTTGTACACTTGCTGGAGGGAAGGGGGTGTCCCTCAACCCGACCTATGCCCTCTCGCAGTCTGGGAGCCCTTGGGGGATGTCCAACTGGTGGCTTAGGCCCTGGGAGCAGGCCTAAACTGTCCACTGGACATCATTAGCACTGCTGTGGAGGCGGGAGAGGCTCCTGGCACCACCACTGAGCTCGCCAGCCCTGAGCCCAGCTTGTGGCTGAGAGGCTCTCCCACAGGATTGCATTGACCACCAGGGGGAACCCCTGCACTGAGTGTCTCCCCAATGGTGGTCAGCACATGTCATAGCAACATGTACTATTATTTATTGTATCATTTGTATTATTGTATTATTATTTATTGTATCATTTTTTTAACATGTCATATTAGCCTTTTTTTATATAGGGTTCTCTTGTTTACTAATATTTCGATAAAATTTTTTGGAGAAAAGGGTGGTAAATCCTTTCAACCAGCTTGGTGTAGTAGAAAATATTCAATCCTATCTATCTACAAGAAATTAATAAAAGCTTATAGGATAAGTAAATTAATAAATTAATTAATGTTTTGAAGCATTACTGCATCAGTTTTCTATTGCTGCTATGAAAATTACCACCAACTACCACAAATTACCACTAGTCTAAATTTATCTTAGTGTTCTGAGACCAGAAGTTCAAAATGGGTCTCTCCAGGCTAAAATTAAGGTATTAGTAGGGCCACATTCCTTAGTGGAGGCTCAAGAGGATAATTCATGTTTGTGCTCATACAAGTTACTAATGGAACACATGCCTTTGCTGTTGTAGAATAAGGTTCCCATTTTCTTCCAGACTGCCAGCTGAAGGCTAGCCCCAGCTTCTAGAGACCACTGCATGCCTTGCCTCACGGCCCTCTTCCTTCATCCTCAAACCCAGCAACAGCAGACCACGTTCCTCTCATGAAACAAACCTTGCCTGTCTGTATGTCATTGCACCTCTCTCTGATTCTTCAGGCTTCCCCTTCCTTGTTTCCATTTTTTCCAGTACGACAAAGCCACATGTCATGGTCTGTAAAGTAGGAAATACTTTGGGCAGGTTTTTCATAAAGAAAAAAAGATGTTTTTTGTTTTTTTTTCCCCCACAGAATATTATCCCTAACTAATAAAGTTTGAGAATTAAATTGTTAATGCATATAGCTCAGAATGGAAAGTAATTTGTCAAGTAAAACAGGTTTTTTTTTTTTTTTTTTTTTTTTATAGTGGCTATTGATGACTCTATTTTACTTGGCATAGGGGAAAAATATACTTTTAAAATATATGTTTATTGTTATACTGTCATTTGTGCGAGTAAATGTATTCATATTAGTAAATAAGTTGCAGTGATATTGCATATTTCCATCTCTGTAAAAACTGTATCACTGATTGATCTTTCTTTCTAATTCCAGATAAAGTAAAACTAAGGGATAGGTTCATACTTCCATTTAAAAGTGACTATCTACCAGTGCTGTACCATGTAATAAAAATATATAAATATTATTCTGTTTTTGCTGATGATATAGGTGAATACAATTAATCCACAATGGTAAGTTGACTATATAGAGGGTAGGCAAAAGTAGGTTTGCAGTTGTGATATGTGAAACAAAGCTTACTTTTGTATTATTATTTATTGTATCATTTTTCATACGAAGAACTGTAACTGCTCCCCTCCCAGGGGTCTAGTAATAATTAATGTCGTTTTTCAACATTTGTTTAAAATCTTGCTTGGCGTTGACTTGTATTGACATAACCTTCAAACACATGGTATCTACAGAACGTGTGAAGTGCAATTAACAAGTTTTGCTTGAAAAAGTTTGTGTTTGGTTTGGTTTTTGTTGCAAAACTAAGGCTAAGAAGACGGCGGATGAAGAGCATATTCGGCACTGCATGCTTTATGAGTTCCAATTAGGAAGAAAAGCAAGTGAGGCTGCAAAAAACATCTGTAGTGCTCTTGGTCAAGATGCAGTTAGCGCCAGAAAATGCCAGCATTGGTTTGAGAAATTTCACGAGGGAAGTTTTTCGTTAGATGACAAGAGTGGTCGAGGCCGTGTGTCCAATTTTGATCAAGAAGCTCTTCAAGCTCTTTTGGTGTAAAATCCTCAAATTACCCAACAAGGCTTGCGACAACTTTAAATTGTTCACAGAAAACAATTTCCAATCAATTGCGTGCACTTGGCAAAGTCCAAAAGTTTGGAAAATGGGTTCCTCATGAGTTGACCGACAACAACCGTAATCAAAGAGTCACAATTTGCAGTTCGCTCCTCTCTCGTCAAAATCGTTTGCCGTTTTTAGAGCAAATTGTTACCAGAGATGAAGAATGGGTGCTGTATGTTAATTTGAAAAGGCGGCCTCAATGGTTGGACAAAAATGAGGCTCCGCAGCCCAAGCCAAAACCTGACTTGCATGCGAAAAAAGTGATGTTGTGTGTTTGGTGGAATTTTAAAGGAATTCTTCATTATGAACTTTTACCATCTACCCAAACCATTACAAGTGCAGTGTAGAGTGCCCAATTGGAAAGGTTAGCCCAAGCTTTAAGAGAAAAAGAACCCGCGCTGATTAATCGGAAGGGCGTAATTCTTCACCACGATAACGCAGGACCGCATACTGCAAGAATCACTGCTGAAAAACTGCGCCAGTTGCAATGGGAAGTTCTCCCTCAACCTGCATATTCTCCTGACATTGCAGCTTCCGATTACCATTTGTTTCGTTCTTTGCAAAACTTTCTTCTTGGAAAAAAATTTAATAATGAAGAATGCCTCAAAAATGCATTGACCGAATTTTTTGCATCAAAATCACAAGAATTTTACAACAGAGGGATTAAAATGCTTCTTGAGCGTTGGGCACAAGTAGTAGAAAATAACGGCAACTATATTGTTGATTAAATTTTGTTGTATTGTTTAAATAAATTCGATTTAAAAAAGTATTAGAAAACGACATTAATTATTACTAGACCTAATAGTACTTTTTTTTTATTTTATTGATTTTCCACAGAGAGGAAGGGAAAGGGATAGAGAGTTAGAAATGTCAATGAGAGAGAAACATCAACCAGCTGCCTCCTGCATACCTCCTACCAAGGATGTGCCCGCAACCAACGTACATGCCCTTGACCAGAATCGAACCTGGGACCTTTCAGTCCACAGACCGACACTCTATCCACTGCGCCAAACCGGTTTCGGTGATATATAGTACTTATTAATATGTCATATTGCTAAGAAATGTTCCTTTAAAATGCTTAAATATTGTCCTGGCCAGTGTGGCTCAGTTGTTGGAGAGTCACTCCATACACCAAAAGGTGGTGGGTTCAATTCCTGGTCAGGGCACATACCCAGGTTGGGGGTCCCATCCCCAGTCAGGGCATGTGGGGGAGGCAGCTGATAAATTTTTCTCTCTCACATTGATGTTTCTCTCTCTTTCCTCTTCCTCTCTCTGGAATCAATAAACATAATAAAAATATATAATAATAAAAGCATAAATGCTAATTAGACCAGACAGTCCTTCTGGAAGACCTTCCAAATGACCTTCTGGATGAAGCTGGGGCTGTGAGGGCCGAGGCAAGCCCCCACGGAAGTGAGCGTGGAGCCCCTTGCAGGAATTTTATGCATCAGTCCTCTCATTTAAAACTAAATGCTTAAATATGCACATAAATATTGAAAGCTGTTCTGAATATAAATTTGTTAGTATTTCCTACAAATTGCAGAATTCAATAGGTGATTAAAATAAATAGTAAATGTAGCTCACCAGGTTTAAATATGTACTTAATGCACATATTTACAGTTCACAATAGTAAAAGTTACACAAAGTCGATTTCAAACTTTAGGAGTGTTAATCTTATTTAGTATTAATAAAATTCTTCTATCTTATTTCTTCATTCAGAATGAAATTTCTAGGTAATACTATTTTTTAATGCTTATACCTATCATCAAATTACGGTTGTGGGCTTACTAGCATTCCTAAAGTGTAAGAATTTTAATATTTTAATTGTGAATACTTAGTAACACAAATTCATTCTTCAGTGCTAACTATAACATCTTTCCATTTACTAGGGAATATGTAATTTTATTCTAAGCTGAACAGAGTCAATGTTTATGCTCTTAAAAGTACCATTTATTTCACTTTGTCCCTCTTACAAAAGGTGTTAGATAAACTGAGAAAACTCAGTTTGTTTTAGGACTTTATCAAGAAAAAAATAATGACTAAGTGTTTCCTTTTCTCTTTCTAACTGCCTCTTTTGAAGACTTCTCTTATCGGCCATCTAAAAAAACAATGAAGCTAAAACCATGTGAAGAATCTCATTCTTACGTTTCATAGATTATTTAGATTTTGAACTACAGTGGACCCTTAACCATATCCTTGCAATTCCCTCAATTTACAAATACTCCCATAGTGCCTAACTTTTGCCATAAAATGGACTGTATGAATCAGTATATTTAAAGGTTTTGTGTTTATGAGTTGCTTTGTGAATGGGCATGAAAGTTCCTAAACAGAAATTTGATTTGAATATAAATGCAGGATAGTCAGTGAGTCTTAGCTACTAACTAATGATAGCTACTATGTAACATAAATACCCCCAGCAAAATTACAAATTACTATATAGCATGAAAACTTGGGGTCATTTATAATTAGTCAAATATGTGAATGCTTGAGGATAATTTATTAGGTATGATTTCCCAATATAAAACTTTATAACTGAGTACTACATAAAAAATCTGAAGGGAAGGCAATTGAAATGGGAAAGAATTAAATAGAACCTGTCAGGAAAGAGTTGGGAAATTTGGGTCAGCAAGAGAAATATAGAGGTATAATGTAATATACCAGAAAAGCCCTGGGTTATATTAGAAATTTAGATACAAGTTCTAATGCTTCCACCTCATTTCTTTACCGGAGCCTCATTTATCCTTCTATTAAATGAAATGTACTCAGCCCTTTTGGGCCACATTCCTGGCAGAACATTAAAGTATTTTTTAAAATATATTTTATTGATTTTTCACAGAGAGGAAGGGAGAAGGATGGAGAGCTAGAAACATCGATGAGAGAGAAACATCAACCAGCTGCCTCCTGCACACCCTCTACTGGGGATGTGCCTGCAACCAATGTGCATGCCCTTGACCGGAATTGAACCTGGGACCTTTCAGTCCATAGACCGGCACTCTATCCATTGAGCCAAACCAGTTTCGGCTCTGGCAGAACTTTAATGAACAAAATAACCATCAAGACACCATCAAGAGAGTGTCAATTGTCAATGAGGTATAAGGCCTCTTGCATTTTAATTTTGGGAAGAGTTAGGTCTTGAGTTGGAACAATCATTGCGTTTGTTTTTTTTGTGTGTGTGTATGTTAAATTCTGTTTACTGCTCTGATTTCTTGTTTGCTTTTTTTCCTCTAAAACAATAGCTCCTCTGACTTTTGACTTTGCTTGTTCTCAAAACCACTGCACATAGAAAATGTATTTTGTGACTATTGGCTTACTGACTATTGGATCCCCTTCCACACAATAGACTGATGGGACATCTGGAACCACTGTTCACCTTTCTTCATCCAGTTCTGTGTCCTAGGAGGTTTTCAGCTAATGGGATCCTTATTATGAGATTGGACAGAAAGTGGATGATGAGCATGAAGTGCTGTCACTATGGCACAAGTCCTACATGAAGGTAATAATTTCCCTGTAGAGTGTAAAAACTGTTACTTAGAACCAGAACATTTTTTTTTAGCTAGTCACAATGATTTGTGGTTCTAAAAGAGGGCCACAGTAAAGAAACAGATATATCCAAAACCTGTGATATTCAATTTCCATGGCGGAGTGGGGATAATTAGTTCTAAAATGTGTAATAAGCCTCCTGGGGCAGAGAAAACACACATTGTCTTATAGAGTCAGTATGACTTGGCTGTGTTCTCCAGCTCAAAGTCACAATTGTTCTAAAATGATGGGTAAGGTAGACATGATACCATTGTAATTAGCTTGTTATTAATTATAGGAAAGGAGCGTAAGGGAGCCCAGACATTCTAAGCATGGCCATATGGGCAGCTTTACCAGGAAGCTGCAACTTCACACTCCCAGGGAAACCTCCAGAGCACTGGGGAAAGAGACTAGACAAAGGGGAGATGGATACATGTAGAGTTCCCAGTCAAACTTGGGAACAGAAATCATTGGCTAGAGGGGGCAGGGCCACTCAAACCTGTGAAAATTTGGGAATACATAATGCTCCAAACAACGGGGTTTGCTCTCTCTCTTGGCTTCTGGCAGTCTTGGTTCTTTGGTTTTGCTCCTGCTTCCTTGCATTCCTTCATGTTCCCTCCATAGGCATGTGGCCCTGTGGACCCTACACACAATAGACTGATGGACTACAACTGGGAACACAAGCTAAGCTAGCCATATGTTGGATCGGACTGTACCCCAACATGGGATGGAAACTCTGGGAAAGGGCTTTAATTCTATCCCTACTAAAGGCACAGCAGGATGTCTTCCATGGCTGGATAGAAAGAAATGGAATTTTGAAAACTTGGGGGTATAATTCCACAGAAATAAGGGTTCTACATTTCATCCTCCCATGCAAATCTGAGAAAATTCTTGTTCTCGGGACATTGTAGGAAGCCCACTCCCACCAGCAACCAGTGGGAATAAGGGGCCCTCCTCACTGATAACAAAAACATAGGAGAGGTGGTGGGGGTGGCTAACTGGTTCTCCTAGTTTACTTTAATTATTCAGAAATAAAAAATAAAAAAATAAAAAGAAGAAGAAGAATGAAAGCTTTCAAAGGTCTCACTTTCCCCCCTTTATCTAACTGAAATTTCTGCACCTAATCTTATTTTAATGTATATATTTTCCTCCAGATCAAATCTTTATGTATAAATTAATTAACACCACATTTTCTGATCCCTTACATAAACAAAGGGGGAATTTTGATAAGTGCTAACTTCTGCAGTGTATTACAATTTACATAGCTCTTTCAGTGATATATTCTAATTTTTCTCTCAAAATTACTTTTTTCTATTACCATTTATAGATAAGGACTCTAGATACAGATCACTTATATAGCCCATCCAAAATCATAGCAAGTAAATAACACTACCAAGAATCAAACATTGTTTAAAAATTTTGTGCTTTTTCAGTTTTGACAAGTTGCTTCAAGCTACTTACTACTAAGTAGAAGGTAGTTATGCAAAGAAAAAAAATTCCAAAATCCAAATAATCCTAAGAAAGATTTATTATATTCTTAAATTCTTTATCTTAAATGTTAGATTCTTATGTGTTACAAAAAGATAGATGACAATGTCTATCTTTTTAGGAATCTTTAAGGGATATTTTATTAATAAAATATAAATGTTTTATAGAGCATTATGGATATATAAGAAGATATGGTTGAAAAAAAATTACCAACTCCAGTATAATAGTGGAGATTTGACTATATAGTAATCCATAAAATAGTCCCAAATAATCCAAGTGCTCAGAGGAAAAAATATATAAAACCTGGAAGTATAAAGGAAGTATTCAGTCTAAAAGACTTTAATAAAAACCTCATATATTTTTTAACTCCTTTAGAAATGAGAACGCTATAGGATAAATGACTTGAGTATGTACCACTAAAAGATTTTGTCAAATAAAATCTGTGGAAATGGGAAGCAAAGTGAACATATCAGATGAGACAAGACTTTAGGTGAAGTGATATGTGTTTATGAGTGAGCAAAACACTAAAAGGATTAACACTATTAATCAGTAGGCTATTACATATATTGGGAAGGAAATACAAAAAAAGAAAGTAAGTTTGCTAATAAAGGAGGACAAGCATAAAATTAATTATGTCTCTTAGATGCCTATGACATTGAAGTTGCCTTTTTAAAAATCTCTCTTTAAACAAGAACAATGGGATGGAATTTGTGCAATTTAGAAAAAAATAAAGATCTTCCAAAGTAACAACTGATAACACACATGATAAAGAATGTAGGTATTCTGGCCATACATAAATCAGCAGTCACACATGACAAACTGGTCAGAGATGAAAAGCAATTAGACACAGGGCTTATTGGGTTCCTAGAAAATCTCATTGTTAGAAGCTAGTGTATATCTTTAGAAATAATTGGTTGAAAAAAAAATTTGCACTGCTGAAGAAAAGGGTCAAGGAACTAAAGCAAAGAAAATGGCCATCTGGGAGATACATTGTTAACTATCAGCAAAATAGTGATTTTACCACCACAAGAGAGAAACTGTACATATCAGGGGGGAAAATGTTTCCAAGAAAAATGGATAGCATGTTACCAAGATAAAAAAAAAATCCTATTCAGAATTATTTTTATAGGATTATCTAAGAAATATCTAGTATTACAACATTAATAATATTTTATATAAGCTGCCTGAACTTTTTGTTGGACAAAAATGAATTTGATTTAGAGGTGTCAAAGCTTTCTGAATGTCTATAGTAAATATTATAAGATGAAAATGTATCAGATATTTTTCATATAAACTACTTGAATTTATCAGGGAAAAAACACAGTACTTATGCACTGACCTTTTAACCAAGCTGTTTTAGCAAAATCAAAATAAAGATTTCTAGCATTAATTCTAGCCATCAAACATTTAGAAATATTAAATATATTTTCAAGCTAGAAGTTATAATTTTAAAATATAAATGCAGTGACTTTGCTGCTATTCATAGATTAACAATTTTTAATATGTTTGCCTATTAGATGATACAGAAAAGAGTCAACAAGTAGGAGTTTTATTTTTTATTATTTATTTTTTTAAATTAAATTATTATCTGTGTACATATTTTAACATTGCCCCCGCTCTCATACATACCCTCCCTCCCCAGAGTTTTGTGTCCATTGGTTGTACTTATATGCATGTATACAAGTCCTTTGGTTGATCTCTTATCTCCCCCAGACCTCCCTACCCTCCCAGCTGTAATTTGACAGTCTGCTTGTTGCTTTACTGTCTTTATATCTATCTTTTGGTTCATCAGTTTATAATGTTCTTTATTATCCATAAATGAGTGAGGTCATGTGGTATTTTTCTTTCATTGACTGGCTTATTTCAACAAGTAGGAGTTTTAAATTTATATTTACGCTTTTTCACTGGTGTGTAATATTCTGTAGTATCTTTTACTTTGTTATTTTAAGAAGTTTGGAACATAATTATAATAGTGTTTATATACACATATACACACACAAACACACACACTTCAGAGAATCAAGAGTAACAATGCATTGAGATAAATTATTAAGGCCATGACAATGATTTCAATTTTAAAAAATCTTAAAAAAGATTGTGATTATGAATAACCAAATCACTGGTTAAATTCATTAATCCACACAAACAACTTCTTGCTTAACCGCCAGTTATAAATAGTCTAATGAACTGACTTCATTTAAATCAAAATGTTTGATCTGGTAGTCTAATGTAGACATTGTCCTAGGGTTGCCCCTTGGTTACCTCAGAGGATACATTTCCCTCAGAGAGCCAAGATAAACATGTACCTACCAAAGCAGACTAACCTCTTAGCAGACACAGACAGAGCTAATTCTTTTGTGCTCTATAGTGATCTGACTCTTATCACTTAATCTGAATAGCAAGAGATTCTATTGAAAAAAAAACCCTCTAGAGACATAGTGTTCCAAATTCTCTTGAAAATTAAATTCTTCAAGGAACAGGTATGGCAGAAACAGAATTCTCTGGTAATGGGTTCTAGAGAATCTATTAGTTTATAGAAGAAAAGGATCTGAAATGAGAAACATAATTCATTTGTTCACTGCAGCCATTAACTGACTGTGCTTTCTTGGGGACAAGCTGTTATAAACATTACTGAATCACTTCAGAAAGTTATTCAATTATGCCTGACAGCTTTTAAAGACCCCGAATCTTTAGATAAATCAAAGTATATTTATTTGCTTGTTATGAAATAAAGCCTGTTGATGTGTGTCAACAAAATGGTTTTACTTTTAAATGTTTCTACTTCATCTAAAAATTCAGATATCACATTCTGCAAATTACAACCAGCACTAAAATTAAAAGCTGGAGTACCACCTAAATCAGAACATCTAAAAGAATGATTGACATACTTGACAAACTCATGGGGGCAGAGAAACCAGAAAAGTAAAAAGTAAAAATAAATTAGAAATAGAAAGACAGCCGAAACTGGTTTGGCTCAGTGGATAGAGTGTCAGCCTGAGGACTAAAAGGCCCCGGGTTCGATTCCGGTCAAGGGCATATACATTGGTTGAGGGCACATCCCCAGTAGGGGGTGTGCAAGAGGCAGCTGATGGATGATTCTCTCTCATTGATGTTTCTAGCTCTCTATCCCTCTCTCTTCCTGTCTGTGGAAAATCAATAAAATATATTAAAAAAAGAAAAAGAAATAGAAAGACAAATGACAAGCCTGGGGGAAAATTTGTGATGGTTTATGAAGTGTAACATGAACAACACAAAGAAAAAGGAGCAAATTATATGATTAGTGAATCTGGGGAAGGAAGAAAAATGACCAGTAAACATTTTTAAAAGTTTAATAAAAATTTATTAATTTTATTAAAGGTATACAAAGTAAAATATCTATTGATATTATTTTTGGTTCACAGAAAAAAATAATAGCTATAATTGAACAGAGTGTGGATAAACTAAGACTTGCAGACATTAGAGTTATAGATGAAATAAAAAATTGGAACAACCAATGGGATGATTCTTCTTTTATTTCAGCTGTAAAAGGAAAGCAATTTGGCAAAAAGTTTCTAAATGTAAAATATGCATACACTTTGACCTAGAAAATCTGTTCCTAGAGCTTTTTATTAAAGAATTTTATAACTGGTCAAAATGTATTGATAATAATACAGTCAGATCTTTGTATCTGCAGATTCCATATACATGAATTCAACCAAGTGCAGATCAAAAATATATTTTAAAATGTTACATTGTTTCTAAATACTATGTAGTTAGGCCTATGTCTGTTGAGTCTATACTTAACATGTGAATATTACTTTTTGTTATTCCCTAAACAACATAGTATAATCATTATTTAATTTAGAGGCCCGGTGCAAAATTCGTGCACAGGTGGGGTCCCTTGGACTGGCCAGTGATCAGGAGTCATTGAGACCATCTCACCTATCAGGGATGATGGGGTCCAGTCAGCTGGGGAGGGACTGTGGGAGGTTGGTCAGCAGCCCTGATTGGGGCCATTGGAGCCAGCTGGCTGGGAAGGGACTGTGGGAGGGCTCCAGGGTGTGTCCAGCCCTCTTGCCCAGTTCCAATCAACCAGAGCCCAGCAGCAAGCTAATCTACTAGTTGGAGTGTCTGCCCCCTGGTGGTCAGTGTATGTCATAGCGACTGGCCTAGCAGTTGACCACTTAGTCAGACACTTAGCATATTACACTTTTATTATATAGATAGTATTTACATTGTTTAATGCAATGTAGAGATGATGAAAAATATACAAGAAAATGATAGGTTACATGCAAATACACTATCTTACCTAATAATAGAGAAACATGTAAATTGACCATACCTTCTCTATGTCCACAGCCCATCAGAGTGAGTATGTAAATTAACCTAAAGAAGATGGTGGTTAATTTGCTTACATATCTGGGTCCGGGTAACCTCCTTGGCACCAAGGTCACTTCCAACGGGCCATCAGGCAGAGGCTTTAAGCTTGGGAAGGGGCCGAGCCTGTGATTGGAGGTTATGGGGTGGGAGAACCCCTTCCCAAGCCTAAAGCCTGGGGTGGAGGCTTTAAGCTTGGGAAAGGGCCAAGCTTGAAATTGGAAGGAAGGGGAAAATATCAATAGAAACATATCCTCAGGTGAGGATAAAAAGAAAAATAAAGAGAGAAATGTCATATCCGCCCTAACTGGTTTGGTTCATTGGATAGAGTATAGGCCTGCAGACTCAAGGGTCCCAGGTTGGATTCAGGTCAAGGGCATGAACCTTGGTTGAGGGCACATACCCAGTAGGGAGTGTGCAGGAGGCAGCTGATAGATGTTTCTCTCCCATCAATGTTTCTAACTCTCTATCCCTCTCCCTTCCTATCTGTAAAAAATCAATAAAATACATTTTTTTTTTAAATAAAAGAAATGTCATATCCTATGAAAGTTTCATGGTGAAGAGATTGGAGTCCATGTTGATGAAAACACCTTGGTGGCTGTGGTGCCTGGCAGTGGCTGCAGCAGCAGGTGATGGGGCTGGTGCCTTCTCCTGATCAACCCTGTCACCTCAAGTAAAGGGAAGCCAGACTGTGGCTTAGGTCCACTCCCAATGGGGAGTGGACTTAAGTCATCAGTATGACATCCCCTGAGGGCTCCCAGTATGTGAGAGGGGTCAGGCTGGGCTGAGGAACCCCTCCCCAGTGCACGAATTTTGTGCACCACGCCCCTAGTTTTATATAAGAAACTTGAGCATCTGCAGATTTTGGTATCTTCATGGGTTCTTTGGAACCAACCACTCATAGATACTGAAGGATGACTATATTAATTTCTGTATTTTTAAATTATAAAAATTTGGCAATAACCAAAATGACCATCAAAAGGAAATTAGATGAATAACTTTTGGATTAGCCATATAATTGAATATTATGCAGTCATTAAAATGTTTATGAAAATCTATATGAACAGAGTTGTAATATAACTAGTCATATTAACCCAAGTTCCATCCCCATCAATCACTGAATCAGTGCATGTATTGGCTCAAGAAGAAGACAAATATAGCAGATATGTATATTTGTGAATGAAATTCTAAACTTAAATCAAGAAGCTTTAGTTTTATTAGAGCTGAACTTTGTGAAAGATGTTGAGTTTGAAAAGTTTGGCTTAGCATATTATAAGCCAAAGCCTTTAATTGTTAAGAGCAAATGGTAGATTTGGAAAAATGATTGTCTGACCAGTTCTTTCCTTTTTCTGGGCAAGGAAACAGTTTTTCACAAACAGAGATTAGAGCAATACACTTGATTGCTTCTGCTGATCTCTGAGAAGGAATGTAGTTCTCTGTATCCTCGTTGGTCAAGCTTTGAAGATAAGGTGAGTGGGGACAATAGAAGTCCAATTTTTATTGGGTGGGGGCACCAATGGAGAGGGTACTTATGTTTTACTTCTCTAGGTAAAGCCTAGGGACACATCAGGCCTTTTAAAGGAAGTCTGTGTTTATTTTTTGTATTAATTTCCTATTGCTGCTATAACACATTTCAACAAAGTGACATAAGAAAATACAAATATCTTATAATTCTAGATATCAGAAGTCCAAAATTAGTCTGAATAGGCTAAAACCAAAGTGGTAGGAAGGCTGCATTATTTCTGAAAGCTTTAGGGGAGAATCTGTTCCTTGCCTCTTCTAGCTTCAGGCTGGTTACTTTCCTTGGTTTATAACCTCTTTGCCATTTAACCAGCAGCATAGTCTCTCTCTCTCTCTCTCTCTCTCTCTCTCTCTCTCTCTCTCTCTCTCTCTCTCTCTCTCTCTCTCTCTCTCTCACCTTCCAGAATCATATCTCCTTTTCTGCTTCTGATCATCCTGCTTCCCTCTTATAAGGGCCTTGTGATTACATTGGGCCCACGAGAACAATCCAGTATGATCTTCATAGCACTATCTTTAACTTAATCATATCTGCAAAATCCCTTTTACCATGTAACATAACATATACACAAGTTCTGGAGATGAGGATGTGAATACCTTTTGGGGTCATTGTTCAGTCTACCATAGCATGGTATCCTAAAAGTAGAATAGCAATGACTGTGTTAAATGTGTCCGCAGGTGGTCTCAAGGACAACCTCAGTTTGGCATGGAAAGAACAGCTGAGAAAGCACAGATGATATTATGGACTGTATGTTTGTGTTCCCCCAAATTCATATGTGAAAGCCCAATACTCAAAGGTATTAGGAGACGGGGCTTTGGGAGTGATTAGGTCACGAGGGTGGAGCCCTCATGAATGGAATTGGTGCCCTTATAAAGGAGACCACAGAGAGCTCCCTTGCCCCTTTGGGAATGTGAGGACACAGCGAGAAGCCAGCCCTCCAAGAATCAGGAAACAGGCTCCCATCAGATCTGCTAGTGCTTTGACCTTGGTCTTCCCAGCCTCCAGAACTATGAGAAATAAATGCCTATTGTTTAAGCCACTCAGTTTATGGTTTTTTTTTTGTTTATAATACTGAACAGACTAAGAGAGGTGGGATGGTGAGGAGACTTTAAGAAGCCTTGTGTTTAGAATAAAACCAGTGGAGATGGTGCAATGATTGCCAACCGTCAAGGATTGATTCCAACTCCTTATAAGATGTATAATAGTAAGGGGTAAAACTGCTGGCCAAAGGGACAACAAAAGGTAGCATAAGAGGAAGCAGTAGCATCAAGGACCCAGTCATGTCCTCTCTGCTTTCCATGTGACTCATCGCCCTGGCCCATTAATTGAAAAATCGCCCAAAATGAAGTGAAGGAGTAGAGTCTGCCATGAATCGGCCAGGTTGTCTTTTCTACTGTTTGTGGATTTTAGAATAAATGAGGTATCACCTTCAGTGCAACTTTATATATCTTAATAAATACTTTGAAATTCATTAATATAAAATATTTATTGGTATGGAAAAGTATCTAAATATATAATTACATGAAAAGTTGCACTATAAAACATGATATATTATTACCCTGTTTTAATTGTGGTATTTTGTTTACATGTGTTTATGCATTTAAAAATGTCTTAAAGATCATATTCCTCATTAATCTTGTTTTTCTCTGGGTGATTGTATGACAAGAAATTTTTTGTATTTTTTTTTCTTCATAGTATCCAATTTTAGATCTCTGCAATTGTTTATATAGTGAGCATGTATTATTTAAATATGCAGTAAAAACAATAACAAAGCTGTTTTCATTTTGCAAAAAGCTATGGTAAATAGTATCATCATCTATTGTAGAAAGTGAGGTGGTATGGAAAGAACACTAAACTGCTACGAACAAAAAAAGTCAAGCGTCTGTTTTTCAGTTTACTAGTCATGTGTCCTTGGGCAAGCTACCTATAATTTCTGGGCCTCATCTGAAACGTGGGAATAATCATGCTGACTGTATTACCTCCCAGCAGTACCATGTGGAATGCACTGGGCTTGACACTTAATGTGCTATCTAATCCTCAAAACAACTCTCATAGCTATTATTACTATTATCCCCATTATGCAAAATCAAATATAGGCAACATATATTGCAGCTCTTTGAAAAACATAATATAAACCTAACCTCTTGCAATGTAATCAAGAAGAAATATACACTGCTCAGTGTAAATATAGGTGTCACATCAAGCTCTTTAGACAATATATAAATAAATTGGTTTCCAGTATGGAAATTCGGAGACTCTGTGCTCCCTGACTGAACAGAGCCTCTTTAAAACCAGACGATTCAGTGGCTTTTCTTCCTATCTGTTGCCAGGGCTCTTGACTAAAGCTTTGCCTTTGAGAAATAGATCCCTGAACACAAGTATCAGTTAGAAACCAATATTTACTAAATTCAAGGTTTTTGCTATAGAAGTGTGTGTGTTTGTATTTGTATATCCATAAACATATGTTTCTCACATATGTATACACACATTAATATAAGTACTTAGCTATTATTAATTACTTAGTAGTCTAGTTAAGATGAAAAATGTTATAATTTATGGATACAGATGATGAAACTAGAATCAGGAACATAGGCCAAGCATAATGCCATATATAGCAAACATGTCTAGAGTAATACTACCGTATTTTTCGGACCATAAGACGCTCCGGACCATAAGACGCACCAGTTTTTAGAGAAGGGAAAGGAAGAAAAAAGATTCTGAAACAAATAGTGTCCTAAAATATTTTATGTGCATTAAAACCCAACATCACAGTCATAAACACATGTAATCAACCCTGTAAAGTAAACAGCAGCATTTAGAACCATTTTAAAGCCGGGCAAGCACACAGAGACCACACAGAGCCGGACAAGTAAAAAAACTTTTTTTTAAAAGTATATGTGTAGGCTATATTTGGACCATAAGACGCAGGGACTTTTCCCCCCCACTTCTGGGGGGAAAAAAGTGCGTCTTATGGTCCGAAAAATACGGTATATAATCTAAGTAGGACAATGAGTACAAATTCACACTTCCTCATCTAAAACCTTTGAGGCTGGAAGTATTTTAGAATTCAGAATTTTTTAGGTTTCAGGAAGATAATTTAATGCATGTAACTTATGCAATGTGCTGACAGGTAATATAATATCCCCAACAGGCCTATGCCCTGTAATCAAGCACATTGTTATTTCTGCGGAGAAATGAATGAATATTCATACTAAGTAGAATAAACAGTCTTATATAAGTTCATGCTTTGCTGCCAAATGAGCTTGCACTAAACTTAAAGAAAACCTTTCGATTCAATTAAATACCATAATGAGAAGCAAGGTGCTTCCATTTCCTTCCCGTTGTTTTTGGGTTTTCATTTGCTCTTCATTCTGCCGTTCTTGCTGACGTGCTGAGAAAGGCCCACAGTTGTAGAGAGAAGTAGTGTGAAGGCACCGTCTTGACTCTACCGGAAGCTTCATTGCTAATGGCAATAAGCTAGCTGTCTAGAGGAAGGGACCTGCTTCCTTCGCAGCATCAGTGTGTACTCCCAAGACAAATAAAACATATCCATCTCACTGGAAGTCAGAGTTGATAAACAGCTTCCTGTGTTAAAGCTTTTAGAAGCCTTTAGTTTGTATGAAAACCCGACCCTTGACCTCTACACTCTGAGCTGTTGCTAATGGTAATACAATACTTCCTATCTATCTCAAGTTCTTATGACCTAGTTGTAATTAACTGTAATGTTGGTTCAATTAGGACTGTAAATGCTTTCAGAATTTGGTGATTATATGAGTAAGTTGATCGAAGGGTACATTTATCCTAAGCTTTGTCTAGAATGCTTTCATTAGCACTCAATCAAAAATGGTGACTTTGGGTTGGAGAAAGTTTTTAAGCAGTGACACAAATTTTTCTGAGTATTTTCAACACTGAGAGTATAATAATGGTTAGGATATCCATGAGAATATAATAATAAGAAGAAAGGGTACAGAAACAGTCTTTAAACCTTCCACTGCAAATCTTCCAGCTCTTCTGTTGACCTAAATCCAACTATGATTGAAGACAGTAGTAGAGTCTGTGGCATCTTTCCAGCCACTTGAAAGGAACCTCACAACTGCAGGTTAATGAAAAATAGCCAATCTGGCTAATACATGGTGGACACAATCACACCAGGATTCGCTTGGCTACTCATAGTTTTTTTGTTTGTTTGTTTGTTTTTGTTTTTATAATATATTTTATTGATTTTTTCACAGAGAGGAAGGGAGAGGGATAGATAGCTAGAAACATCAATGAGAGAGAATCATCGACCAGCTGCCTCCTGCATGCCCCCTACTGGGGATGTGCCCACAACCAATGTACATGCCCTTGACCGGAATGAACCTGGGACCTTTCAGTCCTCAGACCGATGCTCTATCCACTGAGCCAAACCGGTTTCGGCTACTCATAGTTTTATATAGTCACATCATTGCAGGATTTTGTTCTCTCTCTTTTCTCCCTCCCTTCACCAAGGGTGATTTTTCAGTTACTGAATCCTCTGGAAAGCAGTGAAGACAGGGCTAGATCTTTGATGATGCTCCTCTGCCCTATGCTGCCTTCTAGCTGCCCTTTGGCTAACGGCCTCTATTCTTGCTACTTTTGCTAAAAAGGGCTGGATCAAATATCGGTAGACCCTCTCACCAATCTTAAAAGGGAAGAATTATACTCCTACTAAGAATGGGGAAACTGGGACCCACAGTGGTTAGGTACCTTTTTTTTATAAGGACCATGTAGGCATAAATGATAGAGCCTTTAGCCTGTCTAGTTGGTTTTTTTTTTTTTTTTTTTTTTAATAGGATGAGAATAACTTAGGGGAAAACATTGTATTTAATATTCTGTCTAGTGCCTTGACGGCTGTGGCTCAGTTGGTTGAGTATTGCCCCATGCATCAAGAGTTCCCTAGTTTGGCCGAAACCGGTTTGGCTCAGTGGATAGAGCGTCGGTCTGTGGACTGAAGGGTCCCAGGTTCACTTCAGGTCTAGAGCATGTACATTGGTTGCAGGCACATCCCCAGTAGGGGGTGTGCAAGAGGCAGCTGGTCGATGATTCTCTCTCATTGATGTTTCTAACGCTCTATCCCTCTCTCTTCCTTTCTGTAAGAAATCAATAAAAATATATTTTAAAAAAGCCGGGACCGGTTTGGCTCAATGGATAGAGTGTCGGCTTGGGAACTGAAGGGTCCCGGGTTCAATTCTGGTCAAGAGCATGTAGCTTGGTTGCAGGCATATCCCCAGTAGGGGGTGTGCAAGAGGCAGCTGATCGATGACTCTCTCTCATCGATGTTTCTAACTATCTCTCTCCCTTCCTCTCTGTACAAAATCAATAAAATATATTTTAATATATATATATATATATCTTAAAAAAAAAAAAAAGAGGTCCCTAGTCTGATTCCAGGTCAGGGCACATGCCTGGGCTTTGGTCTAAATCCCTGGTGGAGCTTGCGTAGGTGGCAGCCAATCAATGATTCTCTCTCATCCATGTTTCTCTCTCTCTCTTCCTCTCCCTTCTACTCTCTCTAAAATCAATAGTAACATATTTAAAAATATATATTGTTGAGCAAGTTTCTAGTGATAGCTCTACTTGATTAAATTGCACATATTGATATACATATATTCTGTGGGAATGCTTCTTACAGGAATGAAATTTATAGAAATAATGACATTTATGGTGAGGAGAAATAGACCAAAGAAGAAGGGAAAGCATAAGAATGATTAAAACAAATGATTAAACTTTTCCCCCCCTCTATATAGCTAGCATGAACATTGTTCCTGAGGTCTGGAAGGTGAAGACATTGTATAACTGTATGTACACCCATCTGATGTGACAGAAGAGTAGGAAATAAAAACAGTATATAGTGCAATGAGCCAGACAAAATCTTCTACACTAACCAGTTTAACTTACTTTCTTAAGGTAGATTTTAAGAGTGATATGTTTTGTGCCCTGGCTGGTTTTGCTCAATGGTTAGAGTGTCGGTCTGCAGACAGAAAGATCATGGGTTTGATTCCCGCAAGGAAGTGTACCTCGGTTGCAGGTTTGATCTCTGGGCCTGTAGGGGGCGGCTCTAGGGTGAAGCCTCAGGCTGACCTGTGACAGGGCCACAAACAAGTCCCAGCCTGGAGGGCAGAGGTCTCCTAGCATTGTTAAACCTGACCTTGTAGCCCTCCCTAATTGCTTCCTAGTAGTTACCGGGCTGTGGGAGGTGCAGCAAGTGTTGCCAAAACAAGAACATTTGTATACATGTTATTCTTGTTATAGTCAGACTATAAAATAAATGCACTGTGTTGGCTCTGGGTCACAGTCTCTCTATCAGAGGACATCTGTCCCACCCAGTCCAAGCTTTTTCCTTCTATCTCTGTGTCTGTCTCTTTCCTTCATTTTCTCAATCCCCAGCCACCCCTACTCAGGAACCAGACTGATCTCTGGCCATGCTGGACGCAGAAAAGAGAGAAATATTTATATGGGCCCAGTTTGGGCACAAGTGAGAGACAATCCTCTCTCTCTCTCTCTCTCTCTCTCTCTCTCTCTCTCTCTCTCTCTCTCTCTCTCTCTCTCTCTCTCTCCTTTCTCTCCCTCTCTTCCACTCTCTCTAAGAAAATGAATGGAAAAAATACCCTTGGGTAAGGATTTTTTAAAAAGGAGTGCTTTGGTTCCTGAGCTGCTCCAGCAAAAGTCCACCTTTCTACTTCTGGTGTTTTGCTTACTTTGTTTTGTATTTAAACTCATCCACACACATTCCCAATTTCTCACACATGGGTCCCTGTTAACGCAAAAACCACTGAAACCTGTAAAGAATTTTTGAGAGTTTATTTGAGCCAAACTGTCGACATATGATGGGAAGCAGAACTTCAACGGATTGAGATAATCCTCCGAAGAATGGTGGTGTTACATTTCTCTATTTATACACTGAAATCAAAGGAAGGACATAGGTGGGTTACAGGAAATTCATTGGTGATGGAGTAAGGAGGCGGGAGAAAGCAAAACGGTAGGAAACCCCTGGGATTGGATAAAAAGTAAAATGAGAGACTCTTACTTAGGTGAGTGCAGGAACAATTAACATGATAACGAAGTAATCAGTCCTGGTGCCCACCACATTTGGTTGTGCCCCAGGGGCTCCAGAAAAAGGGAAGTTACAAGTTACCCAGACATCTCATAGATTTGTTATCATAGAGGCAAAAAGGCCAATGGGCTCAGTAAAGATCCAAGTTGATCTTTGTCTGGGAAAATATCAGCCTACGAAATGACTACCTACTATAACCTGTTTGTACTTAAAATACTTAATTTTCAAACCATCTTTTGTGGTTATCTTAGGTCTCTGGGTTTGCAAGACTGCCACGAAGGCCTTCCCTGAGCTTGTCAGGTCAGCATGTGGCTCTTTTCTTTCACAGTTCCACATGAAATATATGTAGAATAAGACTTTTCCAGATCTGATCACAAATTGTGCTCTCTTTCTCTCTGTCTGTCTGTCTGTCTCTATTTTTGTAGAAAGTAGGGTTGTTTGCCAGAATCCAGAAAATGAGTCTGGAATATGAGTCAAAGTGCCTGGCAGCCAAGAGGAAGTATCAGGTGGAAACTAGCAATCTTCATAGCCTATATAGGTACAGGGCATAAGTACTCTTCTACTTTTTCTGAGTTGTCCCTGACTCTGAACAGAGCTTACTGGGGTATCCTACTACATGACTCTATTCACTAATTTACAGGAATGTAGGTGGGTATACTAACTAATATATAATAAATCCAACTATCCTATCTAATAAAAGAGTAATATGCAAATTGACCATCACTCCAACATAAAGATGGACACAAGATGGCTGCCATAAGATGGCCAGCAGGGGAGGGCAGTTGTGGGGGACCAGGCCTTCAGGGGAGAAGTTAGGTGTCAGTAAGGCTGGCAGGGGAATGGTGAGGGGGTGATCAGTCTGGCAGATAGAATCAGTTAGGGGCAATCAGGCAGGCAGGCACATGAGTGGTTGCAAGTCAGCAGTCCTGGATTGTGAGAGGGATGTCCAACTGCCCATTTAGGCCCAATCCCATGATTGGGCCTAAACCATCAGTCGAACATCCCTCGAGGGGTCTCAGATTGGAGAGAGTACAGGCTGGGTTGAGGGACAGCCACCTCCCCCCCCTCCATGCACTAATTTCATTCACTGGGCTTCTAATCTATAATAATAAAAGCATAATATGCTAATTAGACTGGACAGCTAAATGTTCTTCCAGACAAAGCTTTGGTGGCTGCAAGGGCCAAGGACAGGCAGCCATGGAGGCTGGCAACGACAGCAATGGCGGAGTGATGGGGGTGGTCCCTTCACAGGCCCAATCACCTCCTGCAGAGGACATAAGTGTGGCATCCCCTGAGGGCTCACAGACTGTGACAGGGACCCGCGCCCCCGGTGCATGAATTTTTGTGCACCGAGCCTCTAGTTATTATTATTTCTAAATGGAAATAAATAATACATGTTTAATGGGAGATGTCCAGGCATTGTGATAGGCCTGTGCAGAATATTTATTTTAAAATCCTCCAATCAGTCTGTATACCAACTGATTATCTTTTTAATCAAATGCTTGACACTGTAGAGGATTCATCAAGTCCTCTTCACTGGCTCTTCATTAGCATGGTAAACAGGATTAATTTTTAATGTACACATTAGTTAAATTGTTTGATTATCGTTTTGATGTCATCTGGGGTTAAACAGAAAGTCGGAGGAAGTTGAATTTGATGTTAAATGGAGCATATAGGCATAATACTCAATAAGTCAAGTTCACTAAATGGCAACCAGCAAGAACTCAGAAAAAGGATAAAATCTTATGGATTGATATGTATAATAAAAAGAAATAAATATTCAAGAAAATAAATTTTAAAGAATTGATCTGAGCATAAGAAATATAAAGTTATTTTAGATTTTTAACCTCTTGTTTTCCCCTTTAATATAGAATAATTTTACATGCTAATAGGATAAAATTGTGAGAAAATTATTATAAATAGAAGTGTTTTTAAAACCTGACTTATCTGAGAGAAACCAAGATGGTGGCATAGGGTAGACACCTGAATGCAGCCTACCACAACAAATTTGAATTTAGAACTGGAAAACAGGGGAAATATCACCCTGAAGCACCAGACAGCTGGCTGAGAGGAGGCTCTACCATCTGGGAAGGAGAGAGAAGACACGCTGAACCTCAGGAACTATGAAGGTGTGTTTAACTGAGTGTGTGAAAAGGCGGCCACCAGACTTCACTGCAGGCTTGCTTGCGGAGCGTGGAGAGGGCAGGCTGTGTTCGCTACTGGCTTACTCCCTGCGCGCAGAGAGGGCGGACAGCTAATGCGTGGCTGGCTTTCTTGTTCGGGTGGAAAACAGAATCACCCTATTGCTCTGATAGACGGCCCCAGACAGAGAGAGGCTAGACTGTCAGGCAGTGGGCAGAGATCTCTCGGAGGTGTGTGAAGCCAGCAGCCATTAATACAAGACTCAGAAACCAGACCCTCGTAGGGAGGGGCTGAATAAAGCTTGTCTGCACCACCCTGAGACTCTGCCCCATCCAAGCAGAGGACAGAAGCCCTTCCAGTGGCTAGCTTTCTGGTTCGCCGTGAATAGGACTCTCTTAGGGAGAAACAGACAGGAATCCAAAGCTTGTCTGTGCCTATACCAAAGAGGTGCTCGTGCCTGCAACCAATCTTGCAGGATTCACCAAAGCTTTTCTGTGCCACCCCGAGACTCCGCCCCATCCAAACGGAATACAGAAGCCCTCCTAGCTGAAATACTTCTGATCCTCATAGCCAATTGGCTTAGAGATCAACGCTTCCTAGTGATACCAACAACAAGCAAGGCTTAACAACAAGACTGCACACACAGCCCATAAAGGGGCTGTCCACCTCAGGTAACTGGGAGGCTGATCCACTGAACCATATAGGACACCTTAACACACCCAAAGCCACCCTACCACCCTACCAACTCAGGGAAGCTGTGAAAATGCCGAGACAAGGAAACAAATCACAAACAAAAGAAATGGAGGAAAAGAAGCGACTGGATATAGAGTTCAAAACCACGCTTATAAGGTTTTTCAAGAATTTCCTAGAAAACGCCGATAAAATAAATGAGACCTATGAGGATATGAAAAGGGATCAACTAGAAATAAAGAATACATTGTCTGAAATAAAAAATATTATACAGAGTCCTAAAAACAGACTGGAAGATTGCAAGAATCAAGTCAAAGATTTGGAATACAAAGAGCCAGAGGACACTCCTCCACAGAAGCAAAAAGATAAGAGAATCCAGAAAGGTGAAGATAGTATAAGAAACCTCTGGGACAATTTCAAATGAACCAACATCAGAATTATGGGGGTCCCAGAAGAAGAGAGAGCAAAATACTGAAAGAATAATGAAAGAAATAGTGACAGAGAACTTCCCCCACCTGGGGAAAGAAATAGACTTACAAGTCCACGAAGCCCACAGAACCCCAAACAAAAGGAATCCAAAGAGGACCACACCAAGACACATCATAATTAAAATGCCAAGAGCAAAAGACAAAGAATATTAAAAGCAGCAAGAGAAAAGCAGGTAGTTACCTATAAAGGGGCACCCATACAATTGTTAGCTGATTTGTCAACAGAAACCATGCAGGCCAGATGGGAATGACAAGAAATATTCAAGGTGATGAATAGCAAGAACCTACAGCCAAAAATAGTATATCAGGAAAGCTATCACTCAGAATCGAAGGCCAGATAAAGAGCTTCACAAATAAAAGAAAGCTAAAGGAGTTCATCACCACCAAACCAGAATTATATGAATTGCTGAAAGAGGTTCTTTAAAGAGGAAGAAGATATAGATAAAAATTATGATCAACAAATATGTAACTATCAACAAGTGAAACTAAAAGCCAAGGGAATTAAAAAAACCTGATGAACAGTATTAACTGGTGAATATAATAGAATCAGAGGTATGGAAGAGGAGTGGACTGACAATTCTCGGGGAAAAGAGGAGTGGGGGTGTGGGAAGAACCTGAACATAAACTGTGCACCTATGAATGAGGACAATGGGGGGTGGGGAAAGGGCAGAGGGTGGGGTGGGAACCTGGTGGAGGGGAGCTTGGAGGGGAAAAAATGAGGAACATTTGTAATAATCTGAACAATAAAGATTTATTAAAAATAATAATAAAATAAAAAATAAAACCTGACTTATCTTCCCTCTAACTAAAATATATTAACAATTCCAGACAATGAAAAATTATTAGATTAAATATAATGTTCTGAATGTTACTATTATTAAAACTCATTAAAGTGGATAAGAACAGCACTGAGACCCTAATATTAAAAAGAGCAAAGGATATGAACAAACAGTACATACCAACAGAGATAATTAGCAAAAAACATATGGGAAAATGTTTAACTTTGTTAGTCATCAAAGAAATATTAGAAGCTAAAATAACTTTGCATTAATACCATACCATTTAAATGTATAAAACAAATTACATTCTGGTAAATTCTATCACATGTTTAAAAGAGAATTAACATAAATTATTCACAAACTTTTCTAAAAAATAGAAGACTAGGAAAAACACTTCCTATATAATTCTATGAATACAGCATTACCCAAATGTCAAAACTGAACAGAAATATTACAATATAACTACAGACCACTATTTCTTTTGAATATAGATTCAAAAATTCTCAAGAAAATACTACTAGACCAAGTCTTATAACATATATATATATATATATATATATATATATATATATATATACACACACACCATGACCAAGTAAGTTTTATCCTAGAAATGCATGGGTAATTCAATGAAAATCAATGTTATATGCCACAAACTTGTATACAAATGCTCATAACAACATTTTTTGTAATAGCAAAAGAGCGAAAACAACTCCAAGGTCCATCCACTGATGAATCAATATAGAAAAGTGTTTATATCTATATCTATATCTATATCTATATCTATATCTATATCTATATCTATATCTATATCTATATCTATATCTATATCTATATCTATAAAAACATAAACAACTGTTAAGACCAGTCAACCAAACAACTGATTGACTGGTTGCTATGACATGCACTGGCCACCAGGGGGAGCTGCCCCCTGGTGGTCAGTGCGCTCCCACAGCCAACCTCCTGTGGTCCCTCCCCATGGCCGACCCTGATTAGCCCAATCGGGACTGGGTGAGATGGGTCCCCATCAGTCCTGATCACCTACCAGGCCAAGGGGGATCCCATGCGTGCATGATTTCATGTCCCGGGCCTCTAGTCTATAATAATAAAAGCAAAATATACTAATTAGACCAGGACATCCTTCCGGATGTCCTTCTGTCCTTCTGGATGAAGCCAGGCCTGTGAGGGAAGTCCAGGTCCCGGGTGCCAGAGGGAAACTGGTGCTGCCAGCGGGGGAAGGAAAGCCTACTCTTGCATGAATTTTGTGCATCAGGCCTCTAGTATCCATATAATGGAATATTTTTCAGCCATAAAAAGGTATGAAATACTGATTTATGTTACAACATTGATGAATCTAAAAAAAAACAACAACAACAAAAAAAACAACAAAAAACAATTAGCCTCAGTGAAAGAAAACAGATATAAAAGATCACATAGTATATGATTCCAGTTATATGTAATGTCCAGAATAGGAAAAATCCTTAAAAACAGAAAGTTGACTAGATTTTGTGAAGGGTTAAGAGGAGGGCAAATAAGGAAGTGATTGCTAATGGGTTTGGGTGGTATGTGAATGAGATCTCAATAAAGCTATTATTAAAAAAAAATTATTTAGTGTTGCCAAGACTGTGGTAAAACTGCTGCCATTACACATTGCTAGCAGCTTACAAATCAGGGTAATATTTTTTTAAAGCGAATTTGCCTATATCATCCAAGTTCCCCTCCCCCCAGTAATCCTGTTCCTGAAAATTTAAACCATGCTCATTATTGAAACAATAAAAATAAGCTACACTGAAACCGGTTTGGCTCAGTGGATAGAGCAGTGTTTTTTAACCTTTTTTGGGCAAAGGCACACTTGTTTCATGAAAAAAATCACGAGGCACACCACCATTAAAAAATGTTAAAAAATTTAACTCTGTGCCTTTATATATTGACTATATATAAAGTAATTCTCTTGAATAGGAATCAAATAAACACAAAGAAAGTATTTTATAATTACTTTATTATGAAATATTAAGTAAACAAAATAGTGAAAAATTATAAAATTCTTGTCTTGTCTGCACCTACGGCACAACAGGCAACATCTCGCGGCACAGCGGTTGAAAAACGCTGGGATACAGCATCAGCCTGCAGACTGAAAGGTCCCAGGTTCGATTCTGGTCAAGGGCATGTACCTTGGTTGTGGGCACATCCCCAGTAGGGGGTGTGCAGGAGGCAGCTGGTTGATGTTTCTCTCTCATCGATGTTTCTAGCTCTCTATCCTTCTCCCTTCCTCTCTGTAAAAAAAATCAATAATATATATTTTTAAAAAATAAAATTAAAAAGCTACATACTTGAAGATATTCATTATTCATAACACCCTAAAACTGAAAAAACATCAAATACTTTACAAAGTGAGAATAAACAATAATAGGACTCGTGTGTTTGAGGCACATGAGGTGTGACTCCTGTGGTCCTTCTGTCCTACTCTAAACCCATCTGTCCCAGTCTAGCCAGAAGATCGGTTAAGTTCCAGTAGGAGTAATGGGAAAATTCTTTATTTGAGTCTGTCAGCAAGCTGCTGTTTGCCAACCCAGGGCTTCCAGCTGGTGGCAGACAGGCTTTGATCAGAAAAGAGGAATAGGTCCTAAGAGCAGTAAACTGCATTTCAGAGTTTGTTCTGGGAGGATATCAGTGGTTAGATTATGTTAAATTATAATAACAATAAATTTGTTCTTATCTAATGAGGGGGGGCAAGTGTTTCTGCATCTGAAGCTGATGATCTCAGTAGTCCCTTACCTCCTCACCACCCCCCTTCCCTGACATTGCCTCTCCTTCTCAGAGCTTGGTGTACTGAATCTGTATTTCCTAGAAAGATAAGTAATTGGTAACTGTGCATTTATAGAAGAAGCAGGATCTATATTGTTGGCTAGTTGTTGATCCAGCTTTCTTTTAACACACACACACACACACACACACACAAATGTCTGTCACAACTAAACATATTAAAATATATAGAGTGTATTTTGAACAGTTAAATAGTTTTATTTCCTCCATAATTAAGGTAAAACAAAATAATGCTCTGGGGTGAGCTACACTCTGTTTCTAAGGTCTTTGTGACCTTGGGGAAATAAATTACTTCTTAGAGTCTGAGTTTCTTCAACTATAAAACCATGAACTTAAATTAAGAGCTCTCTAAAGTGCATTTTAAAATGCTAAAATAATTTATTTCTAATTCGTCAGACAAAGAATTAAAAAAAAAAAGTTCTCCTTTGATGTTAGCCTTAGCCTTACATTAGTGTTGACTCTAGGAACCAAGCATTTGATTGAGAATGACTCAGAGTGATACTTTGCTACAGTTTGGGTGCTACACTTGGAAGTTGCCATGTGCCCACTGAAGCAGCAGGTAAACAATTACTATTGAAAAAGAGTGATGAGACCCTGACAAAGAGGGGTCTTTTTGGTTTAGATAGAGAAAGTGTCCAGTGTCAGATAACATTAGATTAATTTGAGATCTAGAGAACATTTAGGTCAGGCTAACAAATTTATCTCTATTTGCACTCTCAGCAACCTGTGTTCCAGGTGTTTATTACTCTTGGACAAGCACCCTCTGTTTATCTGGGGAGAGTTCATTGAGACATGAGTCTCCATTATGTAGGTGTGACATTAAGTGATAGGACTTGGCAGACTAAACACATGTTACAAGGGAAACTGTTTTATAAGGAGTTTTATAAGAGTTTTATAAGTACCTGTTTTATAAGAGTTTCTTAGACAAAACGTAGGCTTAGACTCATGTTTAAATTATCCCCAATTATAAGATGGTCACCAGAGAAAATGTGTGGTCATCCTCCACGGAATTGTGCTTATTTCAGGAAAAATTATTCTGACACCCGTCCTTCCTTTTTGGTGTTCATTATACAACATCTCCAGCTATCAAATGCTGATGCAATGTTTTCGATAGAAAACACAAAGATCTTCCCATGCAATCTTCTGGGCTATTGTCATACAGTATGATTTATGTATTTCTTATATGTTTCTTTCTTCTTAAATCTAGAAGTAGATTCTTTTGTTTTATTGGGCTATTTATTCTCTTGACATCCTTGGATGTGAGTTAATGGAACCATGATAAAAGGATAGAGAAGTAGAACAAACAAGCCTGATGGTATAGATTCAGGACTGCCTGACAGATTAGGGATGGCAAGGATAAGAACAAAAGATAAAATCACCTGACTCATGTGCTCTGGGATGGTCCAAATAAAATAGTGCTTGAAGGTTTCCCAATGCTGTGTCTCTGAAAAATAAATGAAGGAAATATGAGATTTGATTACAGGAATTGAGAAAAGATATTTATTTCCCTTTTAAAATTATTTTTGATATATAAAATGCAGATGTGTAGTCTAAGAGCATAAAATGCAGTTTAATGCTTTGCACTAAATGAGCATTTAATAGATATTTGTTAAATGTAGTCAGGGAAGGAGTTAGGGAAGCTAGGGAGATGGGCCAACCAGAGGGGACATTAAGGCACCAGGATCTTCAGGCTTTATAAGCCATAGAGAAAAAGAACTCAGTGTGATCCTTTTCCCCTTCCCAGATGGGAGTCTGTACTTATTCTTCAATAAATCTCCACCTTTGCTATACCATTTTCTGCCCTTGGATTCATTCTTCGATTCCAGCAGACAAAAAATCTGGGTTCCAGTCCAAAAATTCTGTATCACTGTGAAGACAAGAACAATTAACACAGAAGTAGAACTGGACTGATTTGGGAGTAATCTGGACCTGAATCACTGTCAAGTCAAGGATATTGTCTTTAATCTTTATAATCACAGCACATAGTACACAACTGGCAGTCAATAACTGTATAGTCATTAAAGGATAGTTATTATGTGTCTGGGAAACATGCTAAGTGGTGAGAATAAAATAGTGAGCAAGACATATGCAGTCCTTGCCCTTAAGAAGCTTTCATTCAAGCGAAGAGCTCAGATAACTGTCAATGGTAATAAAAAAAAAAAAAAAAAAAAAAAAGTGAAGCTCTTTTGTTGGGGGGAGGGGGGAATAGGGAGATATGTTTATTTGGGTTACTAGGTGACAAGTGCTATATAGCCTAGCTAATCTAAGTTAAAAAGGGAATTATTAGGTAATGGGCTATTTCATAGAAGGGAAGGAATGTAGCCTGACCTTAGAGAGGACAGGGACCAGGAATCAGAGAGCCATCAGCTACACAAGCGGTGTTCTCTTTCTGACTCCCCTCTCTGCTTCTCTTAATTTCTTCCAAAGACTGACTTTTTCGCTTACCATTCTAAGTGCTGTTATGACGCTGGTCACATCTTCCAAGTACAAACCTTTCTGCAGAAGATAATTACATTGACTAGAATTCCCCGGAGGAGGAATATCTAGTTTGAAAGTAATACCATGATAAGCTCATTGGCTTAGTGGGTGAGCCCTCAGGGCATGCAAAAGTTGCAAAAGACAATTACTCTAAACTGCTATATGTAAAAAAACAAAGGGAAGAATGAATGTGACCTAGAAAAGACAGAATTAGGAAGGAGAGGGAGACACTGAATGACCTCTCTCCCCTTCACTTCACTTATAATGGAGACTACAAAAATTGTAAGATAACCAGGATGATCAGATATTTTCATGGAAACTAGTAAGAATGCTGAATTCTATCTGGGTTGTAGGAAAACAAAACAGTATATGAATGGTTGAGGATCAAGGGCAGCCAAGTTACACAAGTTAAAGGCTCAGCCACCTGGAGAGACTGGCTCATTCTCTCCGTTACTATTTCAAATTGCCTGAGAAGAGACTGATTGGCTGATCTGGGGCCGATCTGGCTAATAGGAAAGTGGGATCATGTTGTACTAAGTGACTCTTGGGTCTGTTAAGGGTCTGAGGGAGAAGAGAACAGTGAGGACTAGCTATAGTTATAAGAAATATTAATCATGCTCTTTTTACTGTGATTGTTTCATTCTGATTAAAGAAATCACATTCTAACCTGGCTGGAAGTAATTTTGTACATCTGGGACCTGGGGATTAACCTCAAAATCCTATCCATTCTCTTTATCTGAGAACTGCCTATCATCATGGAAAGATTTGCAATTCTCTGCCCACATTGCCTATAATTTGCAACCATTTTTATTCCTTTTACCTCTTTCCCCATGTAATCTTTGTCCTTCTACCCAATATAAGCAACTGACATATGGGGTGGGCTGGGGCGGGAGGAGAGAGCAGATTTTTGTGGATGATCTGCTGATCTCCCATGCTGCTGGAAATACTGGAAAATAAAAAGGCTCATATATGATTCAATCCTCCCTGACTCTATTTAATTGACTCAAGTAATGACGGGCAGCCCAGACCCATTCATTGTCTGGTTTCAAGTCCACATTTATGGGGTGGGGGCATGAAAGGGACAGGTAAGGGGGTTCTTGTGAATTGGTCAGTTGTTCTAAAAAGTATTCAATACAGGGAAGAAATGAGTGTCAAGGAAATATATAAGAGAGGTGTCTAATCCAAGCTAAATAAATGAGAGAATTGAAATGGTAAATTTGGGCTGGAATGCACAGTATTCTCCTGGACAGGATGGTTCCCTGGGCTCTTTGTTTGTTGGAGCTGAAGAATGAAACCAGAGACGCAAAATGGCATAGCACAGGTGGAAATTTATTGAAAAAAGCACAGATTCCCATGTGGGGGAATGGGAGGAGAATTCCATTGAGTCCCTTTTCTCTATGTTTATAAAGGCTGCAGTTTTTTTGTGCCTTGATATCCCCTCTGCTTGGTCACTATTTCCTTTGATTTGGTCACTATAGCAACTCCTGAGCTCAAGCCTCAGGTGAAGTATGTGAGGTTCCCTCCCTCTTCTCCCTTATTATTCTCCTAGTCTCTATGGGCTTTTCTTCCTTTATTTTGTAAATGTGTACCCTTTGCTACACCGAGATCCCTTATATTTTGGAAATGTAACTTATGCAGCTCTGTAGCCCTGAGATTTTACCATGAACCCCTTATTTCTAAAATTTCCTAAACCTGCCTATTTCACCCCTAAAAACTCGTTTCAGAGTGAACAAGTTAGATTTCCTTGGATGGTTTGATAAAAGCTGGAATATATGTTGATGGGAAAAAAAGGGGTTCTATTGTTGTAGAAAACCGAAGAAACCCAAGTGACTTAGAGAAATGGAGTTACACAGTTTTATTACACCAGCATCTCAGAGAAGATGCCTCCAAAGTCTGAGCAAACCAATATGGTGGAAGTTCTTCTTTTATCCTCTTTGGTTTCCTTTTCTCCCAGATATGGTTGGGACTTCTGGACCTTTTGTGGGCTTTGATAAAAGTCCTGTGTGTTGGGATGGGGGCCTTGAGACCATATCTAAGGGCCTGGCCTGGTGCCAGCACTGTTCATGTGTACTGTTCATGGTTTATAGCCTCTGTAAAATGTGAGCATTTAGGTAACAGGTCTTGTAAGACCAGGTTGTGGAGAAAGGGGCAGTGACTTAATTATAGGTTATCATGAATATACATTAGGCCGAAACCAGTTTGGATCAGTGGTAGAGCGTCGGTCTGCGGACTGAAAGGTCCCAGGTTCGATTCCGGTCAAGGGCATGTACATTGGTTGCGGGCATATCCCCGGTAGGGGGTCTGCAAGAGGCAGCTGGTCGATGTTTCTCTCTCATCGACATTTCTATCTCTCTCTCTCTCTCCCTTCCTCTCTGTAAAAATCAATAAAATATATTTAAAAAAAAAAAGAATATACATTAGGTTCCTGGCACAGATTCAGATTGCTAGCCCGCCAGACATCAGGGTCACATTGGAATTAGCCTTTTAGACTTCTCACTATAGAAAGTAATCTCACAGGATGACCGGATCATAAATTCCTACCTGGGAATGTTATGGAGGGTAGTCCTGCCCCAGGCATATCACTTTTTTCCTAAAAGGTTTTAAGTCAGTCCTATCCATTGTTATTATGCATTTAGGTCAACACATCTCTGAAATACCAGAATATCTCTTGAAGGGGGTGTTAACCCTCAAGAGAGCATGTAATTTTGTTAAGTATCTTATAATCCAATCCCTGCCTTGCGTTTTTCAAACCCCCATGTAATCTTGCTTAAATTCTACCATTAATTTCCTATATAATAATCCTATATAATAACATGCAAATTGACCATCACTCCAATATACAAGATGGCCACTGCCATGTGGATACAAGGTTGGCGTTACAAGATGGCCAACAGGGGAGGGCAGTTGTGGGTGGTCAGGCCTACAGGGGAGGGCAGTTGTGGGTGGTCAGGCCTGCAGGGAAGGGCAGTTTGGGAGAACCAGGCCATCAGAGGAGAGCAGTTAAGGGTGACCAGGCCAACAGGGGAGGGCAGTTGGGGCAACCAGGCCAGCAGGGGAGGGATGTTGGGGGTAACCAGACCAGCAGGGGAGGACAATTGGGGAGAACTAGGCCAACAGGGGAAGGCAATTGGGGTGACCAGGCCAGCAGGAGAGGGCAGTTAGGAACAATTGGGCCAACAGGGGAACAGTTAGGCATCGATCAGGCTGGCGGGGGAGTGGTTAGGGGGATGACCAGGCTGGCAGGCAGAAGCAGTTAGGGACAATCAGGCAGGCAGGCAAACAGGCGAGCAGTTGGATTGTGAGAGGGATGTCCCAGATTGTAGAGGGTGCAGGCTGGGCTGAGAAACACAACCCCCTCCCCCCATGCAAGAATTTTGTGCACCAGGCCTCTAGTAAAATAATTAAAAGAAATTGCAAAACTCTTTCTGAAGCATGTGAGATCTTACTCCCTCTCCTCTGTCATCAGTTTGGCTGATATAAACTCTTATAAAAATTGCCTATAGATTTGGACGTTTCTCACATCAACATCTATATAGAAAGAAGGCAAGGCTATGATGCAATCAAAGTCAAGAGTACAAGGAAGCCAGAAGGTAGGAAGGAGAGTAAGGAGAATCAATGATAGCAATAATAAAAGCAGAGAGGGGGGTGGGGGACTGGAGGTCTGTTGATGAGGGGAAGGCAAAAATGAGATACTATATTATTAGTGAAAAAGGAATTTTAGGAGAATGTAGGCAGGCTTAGGGATTTTTTTTAGAATTGGGGTCCATGGTAAAACACAGGGCTATAGACTGGGAGAAAGTACATTTCCATAACACAAGGAAGCCAGGTGCAGTTACATTTCCGTAAGACAAGGGAACCAGAAGTAGCCAAGAAAGATGTATATTTACAAAAAAAAGAAGGAGGAAGAAAGCACAGAAGGAATGGAAGAACAATGAGGGGGAGGGCCTCAGGAATTACTATAGTAATCAATTCAAAAGGGAATATTGATCAATCAGAGGGGCTATCAGGACACAGGAATTACAGCCTTTATAAACCATGGAAACAGGAAGTCTGTGGGACCCTTTCCTCCTCCCTACATGGGAGTCCAGTCTGTGGGACTCTTTCCCTTTCCCGAAGTGGGAGTCTGTACTTGTTCTTCAATAAATCTCCACCTTTGCTATACCACTTTCTGTCCATGGATTCATTCTTTGAATCTGGTGGACAAAGAATCTGGGTTTCAGTCCAAAAATTCTGTATCATTAGCAGCTGAATTCTGTTCCAGTTCTCCTTGAGGTCTGAGTTTGTGAACACGTGTCTGCTACCACAAAGGCCTGCTCATTTAGCTGCTAGACTTTTTTTCTGTGTTTTTTTTTTGTTTTGTTTTGTTACTTTCTTAACTTTTCTTCAATACCCTGAAACTGATAACCGGATTGGTGAGCTGAGGTGTTTTCCCCAGGATCATGTCTCATGACACTGAAGAATGAGTTCCATAGACCAGAAGGTTCAAGCAAAAAGTGGGGAAAATTTATTACAGACAGTCTAGCTTCTCCCCAGAAACTGGATTTCAGAGAGATCAGGAGCTTGTTTCTCTTTGGGTTGAAGAAAGCAACGCCCACCTCCAGCCGGGATCCGCAGCCAGCCTGCATCGTGTGCGTCCCTGTACCGTAGTTTTTCAGTGCTTGAGCCCTGGTTGGTCTTTTCTCTTTCCATCTAGCTGTAGCGCTTCCACTCAGCCAGCGTTCCCATGGTTCTGGGTGATAGACGTTTTGTTTTTCAGTTGTAGTTTTGCAATTGTTGTGCCCTGCAGTAGTTTGGATGTTTACCTATGCCACCATCTTGGATCTCTCCGAGGCTTCTTTCTTGAGTTAGGTTCCTGTGAAAGGCTGTTCCTGATTTTGGCCCAGCTCTCAATTTCTTCTTTTCCAACCTCTGTCTTTCCTTCTAGGTTTTCCTGGACTACTAAATGTGAGGGGTGTGAGAGGGGGAGGCACTTTAAGTTTGGAGAAAGAGAAGAGGGTAGAGAAATAGTCAAGGATGGTAACCTAAATATTCTCTCTGTAAAAACAAATTCCTGTAGAAATCCAAGTCAGATGTTTTTAAACTACAGTACAGTGGAATAAAACATTCTTCGGCTCTCTCGTTGAATGGAGGATTTATCAGGCTGCATTTTACAAAATCTTCTTTTGTGGAACTAGTGAGAGTCTCAGAGCCTGTTCATATCCATAATAATGAAGCTAGATAAGGGTGCAGGGCTCGATTCTGCCCATCAAAACAAACCATCCGAGCGCCATGTGAAAAGCTTTGATAAGGCCCAGGGAAGATAGTTTATGCAGTCCATTTGTCATTGAATATGGTTTCATCCTTAGCACACCATTTTTAAACAGCTTGATTTTTAAAAAGAAAATCAATAGTCCTTGAGTAAGAATAATATCAGGACAACAATCTTCAATTTAATATCAAGGGCCTCCCCCCCCCCCCCCCCCCCCCCCAAATCTCTTTTAGCTTTAAAGCACAGGCTTGTATCATAGTCTAAATTCCAATAGCAACTTTCCAAGGCTTCCAGACTAATTCTTTCTTACTTTTTTGTCAGGTTGCACAAGTACAGCCCCTTTTCTAGATTATTGGTGGTTTTCAGACTTGATTTTTGAGCCAAGAAAATTTTTTTTATCGAATAAAATCTTACTCAGAGCACAACGGCAGGGTGGAACAGCTCTGGCAGTGTCTCCTGTCTGAAAGAGAATTGGAAAAACCATTGCCCTACACCACACATGCTTTGTTTGACCGGCAGATTTCATAGCCAGAAGAGAAGCAACAAATGTAACTGCTCACAAAAATGGAAGTTCATGGCCCAACCAGCATGGCTCAGTGGTAGAGCGTGGACTTATGAACTAGAATGTCACAGTTAGATTCCTGGTCAGGGCACATGCCCAGGTTGTGATCTCAATCCCCAGTGTGGAGCATGCAGGAGGAAGCCAATCAATGATTCTCTCCTCATTGATGTTTCTCTCCCTCCCTCTCTTTTCCTCTCTGAAATCAATAAAAAAAAATTTAAAAAATGGAAACTCATGAGGTAGGACATCAATAGAAAATAATAATGTATAATAACTACATTCATGAAAAGGTTGAGTTACAGCAGTATGCTTTCTCACTAGAAATGGCTATAGGTTCAAGACTGCATTTCCAATTGTGCATTCCCACTTTTCTCCAGCTGTGATGGGAGGAAGCGCTGACCTCAGTACTTGGCTTTCCTGCCTCTCTTCTGAATATGTCTTCTCAGAAACTAGAATTTGGATGTATCTGGGTCCAAGCTTTTTTATCTCAAGGGACTGATCAAAACATTGAGAGTGTGGGTTCAGAATATATAGCCCATCTAGAAACAACTTATCAGAGATAGCACAAAGCCATTCTCCTAAATTACTCAGACTTTGACAAAACTGGGAGAATAGGACTTTTCTTCCAATCCAAGCATGCCAAATCTGACTTTGCTAAAAGGACCTCTGATTTTATTATTTATTTATTTATTTATTTATTTTAAAATATATTTTATTGATATTTCACAGAGAGGAAGGGAGAGAGATAAAGAGCCAGAAACGTTAATGAGAGAGAAACATCAACCAGCCGCCTCCTGCACAACCCCCACTGGGGATGTGCCCACAACCAATGCACATGCCCCTGGCCGGAATCGAGCCCAGGATCCCCCAGTCCGCATACCGACGCTCCACCACTGAGCCAAACCAGTTTCGGCAGGACCTCTGATTTTAGAGGTATTACTCTGGAAATAACAACCTCCTGCATTATTTCGGAGACTTTATAATCCTCTATTTTCCAGCACCAAACCTAGAGAGGAAGACATTTCAAGTTCCCAAACGAAGTTCCACAGCAGAGCAGCGGAGTAGGGCAGATCCAGTAGCATGGCCCCACTTGCATAGCACCAAACTAGAGGAGGCAAGTGTCATGACTTTTTCAGAAGATAAGACAGTTGTGAGTCCTCACAGTTGTGAGCTGGTGTGGCTTAGTGGTTGAACATTGGCCTATGAACCAGGAGATTATGGTTCTATTCCTGGTCAGGGCATTTGCCTGGGTTTCTGGCTGGATCCACAGTGTGGGGCCTCTTGGAGGCAGATCAATGATTTTCTCTCATTAATATTTCTATCCCTCTCTTCCTCTCCCTCTCCCTTCCTCTCTGAAATCAATAAAAATATATTTTAAAAGCCGAAACTGGTTTGGCTCAGTGGATAGAGCATCAGCCTGCGGACTGAAAGGTCCCTGGTTCGATTCTGGTCAAGGGCACGTACGTTGGTTGCAGAAACATCCCCAGTAGGGAGCGTGCAGGAGTCAGCTGATCCATGTTTCTCTATCAAAGATGTTTCTAACTCTCTCTCTCCCCCTTTCTCTCTGTGAAAAAAATCAATAAAATATATTTTTAAAAAACATTAAAAAATATATTTAAAAAAAAAGATAGTCATGATAATACAAATCACTCTCATTCTCTCGCATTAAAAAGCTGATTTTCCTGAGTCTCCCAGTTTCTCTGTCATTGCTCCTTCAATGCAGACAGTCACCATTCTTCACAGCTGCTGCTAGTCCTATAAACAAGTTTTATGCTTCAGACCTCTGCTTATAACCTGCTCCTTCCCACTAGGGTTAGTAAGGAGCAGTGGTTCTGGAGCTATATCACACAGATTCACAAAATATGATTGTGAAAATTTGGGGCATTTTATAAGCCATTATTCAAAATTAAATTATGTAAAATCAGAATAAAAATTTTTAAGCAATGAATTCTCACTAACACATCACTTTCCAGTTATTTTACAATTACCTATACTCCTACAATTATTTACATTCACTGTATGTCTTTGTGTAAAAATCACATTACAGTGTGTTACTGTGCAACTCTTTCCCGTTCCACATTCAGTGATGTTCTGTCAGCAGCTTAAAATCAATCACAGTAAGGGTGTGTATGCCATGGAAGTTAACAAAAAAATTAGTATTTTTTATTTTCTGTAAATCCAGTTGTTAAATGTTTACCATCACACCATTGGCAAGGAATATTTGAATGGATGACTATTTCTTTGCTATTACCTGACAATATTTATGTTTATATGACTGGCTAGTGGGACATCCTGCCATCACCTAGCTATTTTTATAACATTATGAGCTCTGGTACTCACAAGTGGATTTCCTCATTCTTTCTTTATCATCAGTGAAAATTGTAAACCAACAGCAATAAAGAATTAAGTGAGGTTTCAACAAGAAATAAAAACAATGTCAATCAACTGTGTGGGTAGCACTTTGTACTGTTCATAAAGCAGCAAAGATATGAAACTCATAAATCTATTACATGAATATATGAGAGATAGAGATAGTGAAAAAGCCATCACAAGAGGAAGGGGATACATTTTGCTATGTGAGTTTTCAAGAAAGATGTACTAAAATAAGACAATGTACTACATAGTTCATATCTTGATAATAATATGACATCATTAGCAAGAGTCTGGGATATTTTTGCTGGCAGTGAAGAGTCTATCACTACTAGAAAGAGGTCTTTACTGAGATATTGGGGTTAGGTCATAGAAGAATGACTCAGTGCACAGCTAAGGGCTATTTTCAATTGTGCTCACATTCAAACCTAGGCCCACCTGTAGGAGGGATCCCCGTGGGCACCTTTCTGTATAGTGTATTGAAGGAAAGTCTGAGCGTTTCTGCTTTCCTAGAATCCAGGCCTATCACACCCCGGGGTCCCAGGCAGTGTTTACCTGTACCTAAGTCCTTTACCCCTAGTCCCCTAGACCTGTTCTAGAATTAACCTCTCTCCAGGATGATTAATCCGAACAGCATTTTCATTGGCGGAAAAGGTGTGTGTCTGTGTCAAATAGGCCTGGGGCTCAGGTGAGGCAAATGGAGCTTTGCTTCTGGTACAAAATTTAAGGGGCACCAAAACACTTTGTAATCAAGATAGTATTTTAATGCATTTTTTTTTAAAAAGAAAACAATGCCAAAAATCTACCATTTATAAAATACCAAGCTTTTCAATAATGACAGGATCATAATTTACTATATAGGGTGGAAGTCCTCACTTGTAAGCCAGTGGAATGCTATTGTTCCCATTTTCTCCTGGAAGTGTTTGCTCAGTTAGCTATTTCCCTCTCCAGATTTTCAGCTTCTTAAAGAAGGCTTCCCCAAGCCTATAAATTGTTCAAGTTGCAACCACCTTTAAAACAAGACAAAAACAAGAACTGCCTCACCTCTATTGTGTTGATTCCCCACTGGCTAGTACCTCCCTCACGTGTTCCCTTTATATTGAAGGTTCTTAAAAAAAAAAAAAAAAAAAATCTATGCTCTATGTCTATGTTCTCACTTCCCATTTGGCATTTCCTCATTGGACAATGTTGACTATTTCTATCTTCTTGAGAAATCTCTTCTTCTCTAACTTTGATGATACTCCTTTCCTACTATTTCTTCTCTTACTAACAAACACTCCTTCTCAGACTCAGTGCTTTCTGCCCCCCCCCCCCCCTTTTTAAATATATTTTATTGATTTTTTTACAGAGAGGAAGGGAGAGAGATAGAGAGCTAGAGATAGAGAACTGGATTTCCAGAAAATAACATCAATGAGAGAGAAAAATCGACCAGCTGCTTCTTGCACACCCCCTACCAGGGATGTGCCCGCAACCAATGTACATGCCCTTGACTAGAATCGAACCTGGGACCTTTCAGTCCGCAGACCGAGGCTCTACCACTGAGCCAAACCGGCTTCAGCTTTCTGCCCTTTCTTAAAATGTTAGTAATCCCCAGTGCTGTCCCCTATCCTCTTCTCTCTTCACCCCTTCCTCAGTGACCACACCAACTCCCATGATATTACTATCACAAATAAACGCATGACTCTTCTTCTCAACTCCAACATATCTCCTGAGCTACAGATTCCTATGTAAACCACCCACTGAGCATGACCTATTGGCTGCCCCCTTGACACCTCAAACCCAACATATCAAAATTGGAGTCATTTGCTACCTTCCCAGGCTGATTTTTCTGTATTGTAAATCTATTCTGGTTGTATGACATTAAAAATCTAACAAAGAAGACTGGGTCACTTTTTAAAAAAAATTGAGATATAATAGACATATAACATAATATATATTTTAGCTATCTAAATAATAAAGAGCTAATATGCATAATGGCCAATCAGCTGGAGGATGCATGCACAGCAGGCGTGGGTGGGCGGGTACTTGCAGTGTCTAGGGCTTGGCCCACATCTCTGCCCCCAGTGCTGGCCCTGGGGACGTGAGGCTTGTGTCCCCACCCCTGACGCCGGGCCCAGGAATGTGAGGCTCACTGAGGCCTACCTCTTTGGGGCGATGGATTGTGGGGCTCCCGCACTGTGACAGGGCACAGGTCAGGCGGGGGAACCCACCTTTCCTGAGTGCATGGTTTCATACACCAGGCCACTAGTGTAATATAATTATTTGATATATGTATATATTATTACCTCAATAAGTTTAGTTAACATCCATCACCACTCATGGTTACAAATCTTTTTTTTATTATAATGAAAACTTTTTTTTTTTTTTAAATATATTTTATTGATTTTGTACAGAGAGGAAGGGAAAGAGATAGAGAGTTAGAAACATCGATGAGAGAGAGTCATCGATCAGCTGCCTCCTGCACACCCCCCACCGGGGATGCGCCCGCAACCAAGGTACATGTCCTTGACCAGAATCGAACCCGGGTCCCTTCAGTCCCCAAGCCGACGCTCTATCCATTGAGCCAAACCGGTCCCGGCTATAATGAAAACTTTTAAGATCTACTCTCTTAGCAACTGTCAGATATATAATACAGTATTGTCAACTATAGTCATCATATAGTACATTTTATTACCAGGATTTATTCATCTTATAACTGGAATTTTGTACCTTTTGAACATCTTCACCTATTTTACCCCTCCCCCACAACCCTGTGTCTCTGGAAACTACCAGTTTTTCTTTAAAGTCCACATATAAGTGAGATTATGTAATATTTTTCTTTCTCTGTCTGACTTATTTCACTTAGCACAATGCCCTCAAGGTCCATCCATATTGTCGCAATTGGCAAGATTTCCTTTTTTTATGGCTGAATTTTTTATATCACGTGTCATTTGTAACTTTAAAAAATTTTATTTATCCATCAATAGACACTTATTGGAGTCATTCTTGCATCTTTACTTTCCTCACGAGTCTGGGGCTATGGAGCTCTGTGTGCTCCCATAGGTACCACCTCCATCATCAGTGGAGCTGCTAGCAGTGGGAGGCTCCTGGGGCTCCCCTTCAATGTCTGCACATGGAAACTCTAGGACACTGGTGCTTCTGGAAAGACATCCCTTCACAATCTACCCAAGACCATCCCATCACATTCTTCCTTTTTGCCTTCATCTGCTGCCTCTTTTCTCTTACTCCCTCTGTGCTAGAAACTCTAGCTTTTTTATTTCTTCCTGGACCCTTCTTCTCTCAGATGCTCACATAGCTAGCTCTCTGCTTATGTAACACTATTAGAGGAGCCTTCCCTGACCACCTCACATAAAAACAGAAACCCGCTCTCCTGCTGTTCTCTAGTTCTCCTATCCTGCTTCACTTTTTTCCAAAACACTTTAACACACCGAATACACTTATTTGTCCATTTGTTTAGTTTCACTTCCCCATTAGAATCTAAATTTCCTGAAAGCAGAATCTGTTTCATCAACTCTATATCCTTGTTATCTAGAACAGTGTTTGACATTTAGTAGATGCACAATAAACATTTGTTAAGTGAATGAATGATTCATTTCTGTCATATCTACTTTATCGCCTCTATTAGTCCCTCCTTACAAATATTCGATAAATATTGACCCAGTCCTTATGAGTCCAGCAAAGTGCTCGGTGCTCCCCATTCTACTTATTACTCTAGATTTCACTCCCTGCAGCCTGGACTCTTGCAATTGTCCCCTAACTTGCCCTGCTTACAATCAAGCCTCCCTTTCACCTATTCTTCATGCTATCGCTAGGTTATATTTCCAACTTAGCTCAAATTTATAGGTTCTCTGAACTCTTCCTCAATAATTTCAATGGAATTACTTGACCTTTTTGCCTCAATGTACCTTATAACAGATGCCTGTCATGGCACATATACCATGGCATTTTGTTGCACGTGTTTACACATCTATCATGTTCTATTTGACCACAAACTCAATGAGGGCAGATACATTTGCCCCTAAGTCTTATCCACACTCACTATTTAACACAGTTCCAGAGCTATCATGAGTGCTCAGTAAATACAGGGTGGTAAGTAATAATAATACAAAAATAAACTGCGTTTCATGTACTCACAACTGTAAACCTACTCTTGCCCATCCCTGCATTTGTTGAATAGTGAAGTAATATTGTATTCAATAATTATCAGTCTCCCTCAAGTAAGCACTTGTCATTTTCACATGCTCCCCTTAGTTGTTTATTTTTTTGTTTTCTGTTTTTTTGTTTGTTTGTTTTTTAGCATTTCCTCACTTTCTTGTACCACAATTTATTTCAGGCTCCTCTTGTATTTTCTTGCCTCAGCCCTGGAATCAGCCCAGAAGACTAGGCTTCTTTTATGAGAGAATGATTTTAAAACAAAAACCAAGATTTAAGTGCCATCTGAGTCAGCTCAATGCTGAAATGTCACTGTTTCAGGGTTCTTGTAAAGAAAAGAGATAAGAAATACATGCATGTTTACACACACATGCATTCCACACTCTCATTTATGTCTTTTTCTCTATCTCTAAGTTATATTAAGGACAAGAGTTTGTACTGATACCTCTGATTCCAAACCACCACCTCAGGGTTCATTCCAGCCTCCCTCATTTCTTTCTCCAAAAAAGCAGACTCTCATTAGCTATAATATACTTACTTATTTGCTCAATTCTAGAGTACACATAAAGAAGTTATTGAGTTGCTAATCAATACCCCAGTGACAAACACATTTAATAAAAATATTTCTGTGTATATTTCATTTGGGGTTTCCTTTACTTCCTGATTCATTTTAACTATTTATTGAGTATGAATAACATTACTAATGGAATTACCATAATTCCAAAAGTCAGAACTCAGAGAAGTGCCAGTCTTACCCTCAGTCCCTCCAGCCTGTACTTATTCTCCCATTCTTTTCATCCAGTCCCTGCCCATTTCCTTTAAGCAACCAATCTCCTTAGTTCTGGTTCATCCTTCTTGTGTTTCTGTTTACAAACAGGAGAAGATATATGCATATTTTCTCATACTATGGTATACATTCTGTGATACTTTTCTGCACTTGGCTTTTTTCACTTAAAATATATATCTTGGAACCCTGCCAGTGTGGTTCAAGGATTGAGCTTTGACACATGAACCAAGAGGTTATAGGTTCAATTCCTGGTCAGGGCACATGCCTGGGTAGGGGGTGTGCAGGAGATAGCCAATAGAGGTTACTCTCTCATTGATGTTTTTATGTATCCCTCTCCCTTTCTCTCTCTCTAAAATCAATTAAAAAATATTCACACACACACACACACACACACACACACACACACACACTCACACACACACACAACCATATCAGTTAATAAATATTATTATTATTGTTTCTTTACAGCTACATAATACTTTGCTCTGTGGACCTGCCATAGTTATTCAACCACTCTTGTATGCATAGGCAGTAACCTTAGGTTGTTTCAAATATTTTTCATTGGTAATTAATGTTAAAATAAGTAATTTACATGTTGAAGATATATTATTAACGTTAAGTTCTCTATAAGTGGAATTATCATAACAAAAGATAATTGATGATATAATATTGTTAGATATTGCCAAATTCCTGTCAAAAAAATTGTGCTAGTTTACATTCTCCCAACAATGTCTGAAAGTGACTGTTTCCCCATTGCCTGGCCAACAGAATATGTTCTCATAATTTTTTATAACATCAATCACATTGATGAGAACGCTTATCTCAGTGTTTTTCTAATTTAAATTTCCCTAATGTTGAGTGAGAAACATATTATTGAACATATTATCATATGCTATGGATCATTTTTATATCTTTTTGGTGAATTGTTTGTTTCTTCTTCCAATTTATCTATTAGGTTCTTGTTTTTCTTGCCCCTCAATTTTCAAAGGCATCTTTTTAAGGATGTGTCATTTGTAATTCTACACATAGTCTACTGCTCATTTGGTAAACTTTCACTTATTTTATATATTTTATTTAATTTACATATCATATAGTTTCTTAAAAGAAGGAATTTAGAGCATTTCACATATTTTATTTTTAATTATACTATTTGCATTTTACAAACACAAGATTTTAATCACAATGTGGCTAAATGACATCAGCAGAACCAAAGAAATAAACTCATGCAAGAACTTCATGTGACTCCCTCACATATTTAGTGAGAACAGACAAAAAAAGTATTTTTAAGAAAAAGGGTATATCAACTTATCCATTCCATGACTGACACTCATTCTTATAAAAAGGAGGAAATAGTGTGATTATTAATTGCATAATATAAATTGCATTAATAAGCAAGTGGAAAGTGAACCAAATCCAGCATCCCCAGTTGTGAACTTGAGGAAGGGCAGTGAAGTTTTAAAGAAAACAGACAAGAGAATATAGTTGGGACCAGGTGGATCACTGTGCCTGGATGAGGAAACAGTGTCACAGCCAATGCTTTATTTTATAGTCAGATCACACAAAGCAAAAAAGGGCAAGATGTTTACAATGTTCTTGCGAGTTTCAAATCTGCTTCTTTCCTGTTGTTGCCATTCTCTGAACTCTATCAAGCCTTGTTTTGGCAGCACTTGCTCCATCCTCCGCAGCCCACATTCCTTAGATACAATACCTAGGACTGCAGGGTCGGACTATAAGGTCAAGTTTACAACCATAACCTTTTGGCTGTAATTGTGCTGGGAGAGCTTTGCCCTCCAAGCTGGGACTTGTATGTGGCTTTGCCACAAGTCAGTCCAAGGCTTGAACTTCTCCAAATGCTGTAGCCGCTCTCCACAGGAAAGAATGAAGCAATAAGAAAAAGTATCAAAATGGAGAAGTAGCTAGAGATTAAAGCTTTATTAAGATCACTAGAGGCCTGGTGCACAAAATTCATGCAGGGGTGGGGGTGGGGGGTGGGGGTGGTGTCCCTCACCCCAGCTTGCACCCTCTCCAATCTGGGACACCTCAAGGGATGTCCGACTGCCTGTTTGGGCCCAGTGGGATCGGGCCTAAACAGGTAGTCGGACATCCCTTTCACAATCCAGGACTGCTGGCACCCAACTGCTCACCTGCTTGCCCACCTGCCTGATTGCCCCTAATTGCTTCTGTCTGCCAGACTGATCACCCCTTAACCACTCCCCTGCCAGACTTATTGATGCCTAACTGCTCCCTTGCTGGCCCAATTGCCCCTAACTACCCTCCCCTGACAGCCTGGTCAACCCTAACTACTCTCCTTTGCTGGCCTGGTTGTCCCTAACTGTCCTTTCTTGCAATCCTGGTCCCCCCCAACTACCCTGCCCTGCAGGCCTAGTCTCCCCCAACTGCCCTCCCCTAAAGGCCTAGTTGCCCCTAACTGCCCTCTCCTGCTGGCCTGATCACCCACAACTGCCTTCCCTTGCCAGGCATCTTGTAGCTTCCATCCTGTATCCACATGGGGTCAGCCATCTTTGACCACATAGTTGTGGCCATCTTGTGTGTTGGAGTGAGGGTAAATTTACATATTACTCTTTTATTAGATAGGATATTCCTAGTCAAAGATTAAGCCATGCAGTTTCTGGTTACCATCTAAAAGGTTTCATTTAATATTATTGTTAGTTCTAAGGAAGAACAAATAAAGAATTTACTAACCTTTGCAGATGGTACTAAACAAGGTGTTTTCAACAAAAGAATAGTATGTTTGAAACCAACAAAGTTAGGAATGTGTGGGTAGACAATCATGATGTGATTAACCTCAGAGAAAACATGTACCTATGTTTATAGGAGGTAAAATACCTGTATCGCAAGTCAAAAGAAATCCAAAGAGATAAAATTCTACAGGGCTTGGGAGTAAGAAATAGATCTATTTGTAACTAATATAATACAATCACAGATCTTTCATTTGAGGAAGCTTGAGAGATAAATAAATAGCAATAATTAATGCCTTCAGGAGCATCCATCATCCACACGAGAGCTCACCCATTACTTGTGTCCAGTGAAATTCACTCAGTCAACATGATTTTGGGAGTTCATGGGATTTTTGTCGTCTTTCTTGTTAATCCTCTTTTTTTTTTTTTCCATTGATTTTTAGAGAGAGTGTAAGGGAGAGGGAAAGACAGAGGGAGAAAAACATTGATGTGAGAGAGACACATTGACTGGCTGTCTCCCACACTTGCACCAACCAGAGCCAGGGATCGAGCCTGCAACAAAGGTACATGCCTTTGACCAAAGGGAACCTGGGAACCCTTTGATCCATAGGCCAATGCTCTACCAGACGTCTTCAAACTACGGCCCGCAGGCCACATGCAGCCCGCAGAGGAGTCTGATCCGGCCCGCCAGGTTTTTTGGGCAGTGAGCGCAGCCGAGGTGTTACAGTAGGAATTAGTAGTTCATATAGTCCGGCCCTCCAGCTCTTTGAGGGATCGTGATCTGGCCCCCACTTTAAAAAGTTTGAGGATGCCTGCATCCACTGAGTCCAATGGGCTAGGGCAGGGATTCATGACATTTAAAAAAAAATATCAATCCTCCCAAAGAGTTGGCCTCCTCAAGATCCCAAAGTCTACAGAGTCAGTGTTTGTCTCTTCTAATTTTGTTCTAGCCTATGTCTCTCTCCTAGGATTCAGATAATACTGTGCCTTGGGCATGATAAGGCCCAGACACATCTTTGAACCCAGTCACTCAAGGGGCTCAGTGCTGTTTAAGAGAGCAGATTGATGATCAGAGTAATGTGTGAAAAATGAAAAAGAATCCAAAGGATAGATTCAAGGACATAGAAATAGCAGAGAAAAGATGGGCACTGGCCTCACACACTCTCCATCTCCCTACCTGTTGCCTCTAAGCCCTCTCCACCTCTTTTTCCTTTCAAGGCAAATCTAATGTGGATTTCACCTGTGTTCCTCTGCATGCCAGTGTTAGAACTGGGGATTAGATCTTTTTCCGAGGTCTCCTGGATGGACTGAAGTCACTTGATAACAAACCTTCCAAACTAATTGTTTTCCAAACACCTTTTCAAACACTCAGTCAGCTTGGCTTTTGCCAGCTTTTCTTTCTGGAATGGCTTTCTATGCCTTCTCTACCTGGACAACTTCAGCTCAGCTGGTAAGTACATTGTTCCCTTTGTCAATGGTCCCTTTTTCCTGGAAACCCAGCAGAATAAATTCATTCTCTTCTCTTCTCCTGCAGGTCTCCGTGTAGCCCAATTAGAGCATTTGCCACATTATGTCATTATACTGTTTTAGGTGTTTGCGGATCTGTCTCCCCGAGCAGACCTCAACTGCATGAGGGCTGGCATAATTATGTTTTATTCTGCTTTGTGTCTCCATTGCTTTGCAAAATCTACCACATAGTGGGTGCTGAGTAACGTTTAAATGATTTCATTAATTATAATTCTTTCTCTCACAGGCACATGGAGCACAGATATCGAGAAGGTACACCTCTAAAGAGCTTTCACACATTCTGCTATAATGCAAAGCGGGGAACTAAACCAGTGGTTAAGTGAGAAGTTTGTTTCTCAGCTGGGCAGTGTGAAGTCGTGCCTCCCTACAAGGGAGGGGCACTGAATAGAATGGTCAGATTTTCCCAGAAGCTGAGCCTGGGCCAACTCGGGGAGTTTCACTCTTTATCAGTTTACCTCTTGCCTGGATGCTAAGTTTTTAGAATTGCAATGAAGAGTTGGCTTCTGGGATGTCGCTTCCTCTTCTGGCAGGCAAATGTCAATAATAATTTAGGTCTCACTGGATTGTATCTCAACAATGTAACTGCTCTATGAATTTGACCTTTCAGTTATCAACCTGCTGACCTAGGATTCCTTAGGATCCTCAGATCAAGGACACAGCCTTCCCCCAGAGGAGAATAAAAATGAAGCAAAATGAAGTCTGGTACACAGCCACGCAGGTCTTTTTCTAAAGTACCGCCTCCATAAGAAAAGGTTTCTGCTTCTGTTTCATAATGTGAGAGCAGAGACTATAAACACTGTCGGTGGCAGAAAGAACAGTGTTGAGAAACAAACAAGAGAAACTGAAGATGAAACTGGGACATGCGGGAGGTGGCTGCACAGCGTATGCTTTGGTATTCTGCGGTCATGACAGCCTTTGCACTTATGAAAGTACTATGTGTGATGTTCTTTTGTGTAATGATTTCTGAAACTATGTGACTTGTGGAATTTGCCTTTAAAAAAATGCAGTGAGTGTCTAATCATTCAGGGTGTGAGTAACCACATTCTGCTCAAGTATGCTTCCAGCCATCACTTTCCTTCTTATCAACAACAGTACTCCAAACACTTGTCTCAATTTTCAGATCAAAGCTGATGAAAAAACAGATCTCTAAAGGGTTGAATTGCCTTCTGCATTTCTGTGCATCAGAACAGAATACCTATATCACTTGAAAGAGCTGAATTCTTTTTTAGTGCCTCTTTAGATCATGAATTTTGCTTTGCTTTTCTGCTTTGCTTACTTTTTAATCTGTCAGTGTCATCTGCTTCATGAAATGTGTCTTTCAATTAATTATTCTCATCTTGAATTGTCTGCTGTGGCTCACTTGTCAGGGAAAGAATCCATATTAGTATCTGTTACTAAAGGGAAATACCTTGGCTTATTTCAACATGGAATTAACCTCATTTAACCAACTATCACCTTAATTGATTTTCCAGATAAACATTTTTTATTATTTTTTATTTGAAGTTGCATACAGCGTAGCTTTTCTACAAAGAGTAGAAATTCAGAAACATGAAAACACTAAATCATACAAGAGCTGAGAAGGAATTCTAACCCCAGAGAAGCCAAAACTGCAACACAAAACAATAACAAATCCATTTGCATTCTGCTCTATGGGGGAATCTTCAGAAAACAACTCCCCAAAACGCATTATACAATATGGGTAGTTTTGTACAGATGCCTCACAGTCTGCCTGGGTTTTTATTAAAACAAGGGAAGGCAAATGAAGGTAAATGAAGTTATAACAAATAGAAACAAGACAAGTGATAAAATAAATAGATATGAGTTTTCCAAAGGCAGCCTTTAAAAACACTGGTAGATTTTCAAAGTTAAGCTATTTACCAAAGTGAATAGAATCTAACTTCTCTGTGCTTTGGAGAACCAAAATAGTCCTTCGGGAAAGAAATTGAGATATGAGAATTTACATATATTTATACACTCTTTTCAATGTAATCTAACCCTTTAGGATAGAATTTATACTCCTTTCCTAAGAATGGGGAATGAAGGTCACTCTTCTCCTTTTAGTTCAGATACTAGGAATGTGATGTTCAGTCTTAAAGACGCACTGCATGCTATAGGAAGATCACCGAATTAGAAACGAAGAACTCTAGGCTCTCATCCAAGATGTACTGGTTTTGTGACTTAGGAAAATTAATAAATTTGACAAATAGTCTTTACGTATATAGGTACTGTGCAAAATATTGGAAATACATTGGCAATAGGAAAGGTTCCTAAACTTGCAAGATTTTTCTTCTTAGTAAAGAAGAATGCCCAGGTACTCAGTGGTTGAGTGTCAATCTATGAACCAAGAGGTCCTGGTTCAATTCCCAGTCAGGGCACATGACTGGGTTGCAGGCTTGATTCTCGTTAAGGGGTGTGCAGGAGGCAGCTGATCAATGAGTCTCTCTCATCACTGATGTTTCTCCCTCTCCCTCTCCCTTTGTTTCTGACATCAATTTAAAAAGAAGAAGAAGAAGAAAAAGAAGAAGAAAAAGAAGAAGAAAGAGAAGAAGAAGAAGAAGAAGAAGAAGAAGAAGAAGAAGAAGAAGAAGAAGAAGACTGACAGTAAGAAAGTACCATAATAAATAATTATAGGTACAACAATAAGAAGTAGATGGTATGGATATGAAAGCAGAGGAGGCAACTCAGGAACTTTAAGCCCTTTAACCTTGTTGGCTTTGAGGTGGGGCAAGATATAAAGCTGGAATTTCAGGCAGGAAACAAGCCATGGAGTCATTTTTACATTACATAAGGAAATGGGAGTTTATTGTGTATGCAGTGATTCTCAAATTGTGATATGCAGCATAATTACTTAGGGAGCTTGTTAAAACACATATGTCTGCTCTCAGTGATGGATTGGAATTTTCAGTGGCAGGACCAGAACACTAATGTTTTTGACAAGCTTGCTAGGTGCTTCTAATGTACACAAAATTTTGAGAACAACTGCAATAGATAGTCATTGGGGAGCCGCTGAAGGCCCTGAAATAGGGAAATACACCAGGTTTATTTTTCAGACAGATCATTCTATCAAGAATGTAGAGTTCGGACTAGAGGAGTGTCAGCTTGGAGACAGGGAGACTAATTAAAAGACAATTTTCTCCATAACCCATGGCCCAGCATTCCCTTTTGGGTATTTGTCTGAGAAAAACCCCAACATATGTCCCTTAGGAGACAAGCACAAGAATATTTACAGCCATAATGTGTATAGTGGCAAAAAAGCAGGAACACCCCACGTATCCACTAACAGGAGAATAGATAGACTATGATATATTCCCAAAACACTCTACAATGGTGAAAATGAGTGAGTCAAGTCCTTGTGCAACTAAATTGATGAATCTAATCAAGTAGTGAAAGACCACATACTACATGATACCATTCACATAATTTTAAAATGAGCAAAATTAAGCAGTTTGCATATACACACTGTTTTGTTGTTGTTGTTGTTGTTGTTGTTGTTTGTGTTTTAACAAAGCTAAAAGTGAAAACACATATTCAAAATAGCATTTACCACTGTAGAAGGCAATGGGTTTTGACTGGTCAGAAGGAAATACACAAATGACTTCAATGGTGTTGGTAATGTTTCACTTCTTCAGTTGAGTGGATTAATGGCTGCTGGTGTTTTGATTATATTTGATGACATATCATAGCTTATATTTTTAAACCATTCTATAAAGATGGCCCTCTAATACGCTATGAGTCAATATTCAAGCTCTTGTGTAGTTCCCTCCCACATTGAACATGGGGTGTAATCAAGAGGATGCAGCAGGCCCAGGCTGGTGTGGCTCAGTTGGTTGGGTATCATCCCATGCATCAAGGGATTGCCAATTTCCAGCCAGGGTGCATGCCTGGGTTTCAGACTTGATTCCCAGTTGGGGATATGCAGGAGGTGACTGATGTATGTTTCACTCTTGCATGGATGCTTCTCTTTCCCTTCCCCTTCCTCTCTCTCTCTCTCTCAAAAAAATCAGTTAAATGTATCCTATCTAATAAAGAGGGAATATGAAAATTGACCATCACTCCATCACAAAAAGATGGTGGCACCCATAGCCATAAAATGGCAGGACTCAGTCCCCTCAGCTCTGCCAGAGTTCCCCAGTCCTTTTAGCCCTCGCTGCAAGAAGGGACAAGCAGGTTCCTGAAGAGAGCAGACAGCAGGGTCCTGCTTGCCCCTTGCCAAGAGCATACAGCAGGGCCTGTGGCAGTGTCAGTGAGCAGGCAGGTCTGCAGAGAGCAGAGAACCATGGGGAATAGGCCTAAGCCATCAGTAGGACATCTCCTGAGAGCTCCCAGATGGGAGAGGATACAGGTTGGGCTGAGGGACCCATCCTTCCCCACTCCCGTGCATGAATTTTGTGCACACAGTTGTGGTGTCAAACCATGGCTTTGCCACTCATAGGCTGCATGTTCCTGAATAAGCCACTTAACTTCTCTAAGAATCCATTTTCATCTGAGAAATGGGAAGAATAATAGCTCCTAATAATTCACAGGGGAATTGAGAGGCTTAAGAAATATAGAGTCCATATGTCCCTTACCCAGGCACAGGGTAAGATTGGTAAATTATAGGAACCGTGCCAAACTACACACACTTGCTTCCTGTAGACCTAAGGAGGAAAGAAAACATTTTTGTAAATAATGTGGATCATAGCTCAAACACTTCTGTGAATGTCCATGGTGAATAGGAATTCAGCTGGAACAAATGACTATAAAGTCTTTCCCCACTCTGCAGTTTTATGAAGATTCATTGATTTCCTGTGGTTTGTTTCAGGTATAAAACATCTGAATTCAGATTTCCCAGGGGCAGGTTTCTCTATTTTTAGCATGATCTGTCTTTGCTCTCCCTCTCCTGTGGCAATCTCCACACTGGACCTTCTCATCTCATCCAGATGAGAGGAAAAAATGAAGGGATAGTTCAGTCAGATCACTTGATGGCTGGTTAATACCTCTTATAGGAGGGTGGGGCAAGGGAGCGGAACATGAAACTGATGTATATTCTTTCTGTCGATTAGGTGAAGTCTGGGAAGACAAGTTGGACAGGTAACTTTAAGAAGCAATCTTGTTTCAAAGATGATTATAGTCTGGGAAGGGGTGAAATATGACCATTGTGTGTCCCATAAATATCCCCAGAGTATAATGAAAAGCAGGTTTCGCCCCTTCACATTTAACTTGGTCCATAGCAACACAATTCAGGAGGATTATCACCACCAGCCAGGAGGTAAGCATTGCTGTCCTGAAGAGCTTGTTGCCTGTGGAGCTTGTGAACCATAAAACAGCAACATCGAGACTGGCTGCAGGCGATCTGCAGGGAATCAGGCGTGGCTTGGCTGCCGCCTGTGCTGGCCTGCACGGGGGGCAGCCTTTCTATCTGTAGACCCTGCAGCTCACAGGATCAGAGGATGACTTTCTTCTGTTCTCTCTATCCACCAGGGCAGACCAAAAGGGCTGGGGGTGATAATCTAGCAGGAGGTATTCGGTTTAGATGAGCTCCAGAGGTCTCTTTAAGGTCCAATTCAATGAACAGTATGTTTTTCTTATCTCTGAGAAGAGGTAGCATTCTAAAAAACCTTCAAGTACTTCTGAAAAAAAATTGCACTTGTGAACTATTTGTTGAAACTTCATAAATGTCTATACTTAAAAAATTTTTTTTAGCCCTGGCCAGGTAGCTCAGTTGGTTGGAGTATAGTCCCATACACCAAAAGGTTGCCAGTTCGATTCCCAGTCAGAGCACATACCTATGTTGCAGGTTCAACCCCTGGTCCTCTCTCATACATTGATGTTTCTTTCTCTTTCTCCCTCTTCCTTCCTCTCTCTAAGATGATGATGATAAATAATAATAATAATAATAATAATAATTTAATAAAAACATATTCTCAAGAGAGGATTACAAAAATTTTCACTGCAATTAAATATTCAAATTTGCTAGAGACCTATTGCAGAAATTTGGGCTTTATTTATTTCTATATCTTTCTTTTTACATGTTCCTTCCTTCTTTTACTGGATTTTGAAAAGGAAAAAAGTAGCTTCCTTTGCTAGAAGTGCCTCTACTCCTAGCAGTCCTAGATGTCAGAAGGCAAGGTAATATCAGTGGTTAGAACCTCAAGGTAGGATTGGGGATATCTACCTAGCAAATTCTAATGTATTATAGTTTAGCCATATTCAGTATATACATAGATGGTTATTATTATTCTTGTTTTCTCTGGGGGAAAATACATAGATTCATACCTCATCAGGCTTTTAAAATAAATTTCAGGGCCTTATATTTTTTATTTAATTTCAAATTTACAGAAAAATTATAAATACAGTACAAAAAAGTTTATTTTCTGAATCTCTGAAGAGTAAGTTGTTACCATGATGTCCCATAATCCCCAAATACTTTAGTTCAAAGGCATATTTTAATATCACAACAAGACAATTACCTAAATCAGGAGATCAAAGTTAATATTTTACTACCATCTAATTCTCAGACCCAATTAAAGTTTTGCCAACTGTGCCATTGATGTTCTTTATAGAAGGGGATCTGGTTTGGAATCAAGTGTTGCATTTAGTTATGTATATTCAGTTCCCTTCAGTTTAGAACAGTTGCTCAGTCTTTTCTTGACTTTCATGATCCTGACTTATGAAGATCACAGACTAGTTTTTTTTTTAAATTGATTTTTAAAGAGAGAAGAAGGGAGAGGGAGAGAGAAATAGAAACATTGGTGAGAGAGAAACATCAATTGTCTGCCTCCTGTACACCTCTTACTGGGGTTTGAGCAACCCGAGCATGTGCCCTGACCAGGTAACCAGTGACCTCTCGGTGCTTGGGGTGATGCTAGTCCACTGAGCCACACAAGCTGGGCCAGTTTTTTGTTGTTGTTTTGTTTTGTTTTTTAATAGAATGCCCTTCAGTTTTGTTTCCTCATAAATTCACAAAAGATATGCTGTGTTATTATATTCTATCAGATGGAATATGATTTTGATTTATCTCATTATGATAATGTTTACTTAGATCACCTGATTCAAGTGGTGTCTGCCAGACTTGTCTGTAAAGTTACATTTCTCTTTTTAATTAATAAGTATTATGCTTAGAAAGAAGAAGGAAGAAAGGAGAGAGAGAGAGAAACAGAGAGAGAGAGAGAGAGAAAGAGAGAGATCCGTTGCCTTCCATACATGTCTAACCCCGTGGATCAAACCTGAAACCCAGGAATGTGCCCTGACCAGGAATCAAACCTACAATCTTTTGGTGCACAGGACAATTCTCAATCAACAGAGCCATTCTGGCCAGGCCACATATACAATTTTAATGCTTGTATCTTGATTTTAAAATCTGCTAAATTATTAGAAATTAGAGTTAAGTCTTTAAAAATATGTGTTTTTAAAGAAGATAACCCAAAATGAATTACTTAATCCAAAGGAAGCAGTAACTTCACTATTGATTCCATATAATGTATTCTTCATTTCAGTTAATGTATTCTTTATATCTGACAGGTTCTTTTTTGTTTTCTATGTCTGCTTTTGTTTTCTATGTCTTTGTTGATGTTCTCACTAAGTTCATCTACTCTTCCCTAAGTTTACTGATCATCCTTATAACCAGTGTTTTGAACTCTGCATCTGATAATTTGCTTGTCTCCATTTTGTTTAGTCCTTTATCTGAAGTTTTGTTCTGTTCTTTCATTTGGGACATGTTTCTTTGTCTCCTCATTTTGGCAGGCCCCCTGTGTTGGTTTCTATGTATTAGGTAGAGCTGCTACATCTCCTGGGTGTGGTAGAGTGACCTTATATAGTAGGTGTCCTATAGGGTCCCGTGATACAGCCTTGCTGTTCACTTGAGCTGAGCACTCTGGGTGAACCCCCTGTGTGGGCTGTGTGCACCCTCCTATTGCAGTTGAGCTTTGATTGCTGTTGGCACACCAATGGGATAGATTTACCCCCAGGATGATTGGTTGCAAGGACTGGCTGTACAGGGTCCACCCCACAGAGAAGGACTTACTTTATCAGGGCTCTGGTATCTACTGAGTCTGTCCCTTGTGGATCCAGCTCTAAGGACTCCTAAGAGGCGCAGGTTAAGGTCAGCCACCACCTATGTCCTACCTAGGGCCATCCAGCATGAGCTACAAAGCAACTTGAAGATAGCCGCAACTTGTGCTGGTCTTGGAGATGCCCAGAGAGGCCAAGCTGTATACCAAGGTTGGCTACTATTGGGGCCATTTAGTGAGAGGTATGGGCACACTAAGGCCAGATGCTGCTTGTATGAGAGATTTTAGGAAAGTTTGAAGCATGAGTCAAGATAGACCATTGATATGGAAAGCCACTTGAAACAGCTTTGGTGGTCCTGCAAATTGGGTGGGGCGTGGTCTCAGAATCACCAGGGTAGGGTGAACAGTAATAGTCAGGTTGTTAGAGACTCAGGTGTGGCACCTGCCTGCCAGCTTTGTAGTGGGAGTTCTCAGAAAAGGAACAATGGCTTGTTCCATTTGGGAGAAAGCTGTCCCTCCAGCTCTCACCCTGATTCCAGACAATTCAGTTCTTTCCTATACGTTGCTGGGGCCTTTTGAGCTGCTGCCCCAACACTGCAGCTCAGAGTGAATAAATCTGTAAGGGCCTTTTAAGAGGAATGCCTGAGCCAAAACTGGTTTGGCTCAGTGGTAGAGTGTTGGTCTGCGGACTGAAAGGTCCCAGGTTCGATACTGGTCAAGGGCATGTACGTTGGCTGCGGGCACATCCCCGGTAGGGGATGTGCAGGAGGTGGCTGGTCGATGTGTCTCTTTCATCGATGTTTCTGGCTCTCTATCTCTCTCCCTTCCTCTCTGTAAGAAATCAATAAAATATATTTAAAAAAAAAAAAAAAAAAAGAGGAATGCCTGAGACTCCAGAAGCCCTCTGTCTCACTTAGCCACAGTCTCCGCTGATTTTTAAAGCCAGAAGTTATGGGGACTTCTCTTTCTGGCACTAGAACCCTGCGCTGGAGGGCCTGGTTTGGGGCTGGGATCCCTTGCTTCTCAGGGGGAATCTCCGAAACTAAGATATTCCTCCCAATTTTTATCACCACACATTGGGGTAGCACCAGTCTCTTCAATGTCTCCATCTCCTACCAGACTTGTAGCTTCTTTATATCCTTATTTGTAGGATTTATGTTTAGCTACATATCATACTCAGTAATATCATCATTTAACATTAATTTTAGCATAAGAGTTTTTGCTGGGGAGGTTTTAGTAACAAGCATGCATTTCTTTATTTCTAATGAAAAGATGGTAAAAAAAAATCTACACTCCAAATAAATTAATTTTTAAATGGTTAAGCTACTCAGTCTAATTAATAAAATTATATTGAGGTTATAATGAATATAAAGTGGTAAATATGCTATAATTGCTTACTACAATAAAACTCCATTGTAGTAATATTTACAGTATCATGTGTAAATATGATTATTTTTGAAAAAATGTGCTGTGAGAATATAAGATCATGAATGATACTGAATATAAAAATTTATTATGGTATTTAAATTAGTATATATACACATATTTCTTACCTGATCCATGTAAAGAGTCAACCAACATTGTGACAGTTTGCAATAATAGACAAGGTGTCTCAGAAATAAGCTCAAAATTATGTAGCCTGAGGCATGCACAATTTCCTATACTATCAAGTAAAATGAAAATAAAGTGCATCTTTAATAAGCAGGAACAACAATGATAGCTCTTACAAAAGGAGGATTCTCTTAAGCTATATATATATATATATATATATATATATATACACACATATTTTAGATACACATATACATTTTATATATACATATATATTTTATATATGTACACATATAATTTATATAGACATATATTTCATATGTATATGAAAAATCTATAAACACAGTTATTTTATTTAAAAGAAATTGATGGTATAAGTAAACAGTATTTATATAGCCATCAATTCCTTTTATAAGGATCTTCAACGAGGAAATTTTTGCTCTTATTAATCAGTTTCAAGACATAGTCCATTGAAGGAGTTGATATTGATACTTTAACTAGGCTATTGGTTGGACATGTTGCAGAGAATATTAAATCTGTTTGCTTTCAGCTAGTAAATTTTTATTAAGTATTCATGGTGAGTTAGCACAGGGTTAGGGACTGAGGTAACTCAGAGCTTGTATAATTGAATACAGGATATATAAAATATTACAGAAAAAAATAACATTCTTTTAATAAAACTGAAGGGCGATTGTATTTATATGGATTGAAGTAGTTAAAGAAGGCTTTGTGAAATACAGTAGCACTTGACTTGTGTCTTGCAGGGTTATTTACAATAGCCAAGACTTGGAAGCAGCCCAAGTGTCCATCAGTAGATGAGTTGATAAAAATCCGTGGCACATTTACACAATGGAATACTACTCAGCCATAAAAAAAGAAGGAAATCTTACCCTTTGCAACAGCATGGGTGGATCTGGACAACATTATGCTAAGTGAAATAAGCCAGTCAGAGAAAAGTACCATATGATTTTACTTTTGTGTGGAATCTAATTAACAAAATGAATTCACAAACAAATTAGAGCCAGACTCATAGATAGAGAGTGGACAGACAACTGTCCTAAAGGTGATTGTGGGACTGGGTGGCAGGGGTGGAAGAATTGAGGAAAAAAAAAAAAAAAGAGAGAGAGAGAAAATTCATGAACATGGACAACAGTGTGGTAATTGCTGCAGACTAAATGGGAGAGGGGGAGGTGGAAGAGAGTATAGGGTATAACTGATGATAGATGGAGACTTTATTTAGGGTGGTGAGCATAAATAAAAATTCAATAAAAAGGAAAAAAGTAGATGAAAGATAAAAGAAGAGTAGATAAAAGTAGATAAAAGCTATTCTAGAAAGAAAAAATGTGTAGCTATATACACAGAAGTGGAAAAGCATTTATTCCTATGTAACAAATCATCTCCCAGCGGAAAACAAAGCTATTTGGTATTGCCTATTATTCTAAGGTTGACTGGATGGTTTTGCTGGTCTCAGCCAGGCTCTGTGGGTTTCAACTGGGCCTGCTGTCATTTGGGCTGCAGTCAATCAGAAGGTCAGCTTGGGGCTTACTGGTCTAGAATAGCTCACTTACAGGTAAGGCTTGCTGGCTGGTTTTGGCTGCCTATTGTATTGGCTCAGGTACCTAAGTTTGCTTGCACAGCATCTGCCATGCTCCAGTGGCTGATTGTGCTTGTTCTCACATGGCAGGGGGTACAAGAGGAGAAGCATGCCAATGCCTCTTGAGGCCTAGACTTAAACCTGGCACACTATCATTTTGCCGCATGCTGTTGGTCAATACATATCACAGAGCCAGATTAAAGGGGCAGGGAATTAGACTCCACCTCATGATAGGAGGAGCTACAAAAGGTGTGGACCACAGGCAGTGGTCATTTTTGCAAACAATCTTCCACATGGAACCACCTCACAGAAGCACAGAAGTTGTGAAAAGATAAGGAAACAGTGAACATACCTTTTAAGGAAAATTAGCTTGTCAAGAGATCACATTCAAATTTGAGAAGTCATAGATGAGACTGGAAGAGATGGGGGCTGTGTCAGCAATCCCAATAAGAGGTATAAGGACCCTGTCTTACTCCATTTGGGATGCTATAACAAAAAATAATAGGCTTGGGTAGCTTATAAACACTGAAATTTATCTTTCAATCCTGAAGCCTGGGAAGCACAAGAGTAAGGCACCTTCTGATGAAGGCCGTCATTCTGGCAGAAGGCTGGCAGTTTCTCTCTGTGTCTTCTTATTGCAAAAGGAACCACGGAGCTCTGTGGTCTCTTTTCTAAAAGTGTGAATCTCATTAATGTGGGCTCCATCCTCCTGACCTGATTACCTCCCAAAGATCCCACCTTCTCATACCGCCACCTTTCAATGAATGACTTTTGGGGTGACACAGACATTTATACCAGAATAGGTCAGGTCAAGGATAGAGGCAGTATTCTGAAGGTTTTTGTTTGTTTTATTAAATGTAACCACCAAATAGAGGGTACCATTCCTTTGAAATATTTTTGGAGCATTTTTTTAATTGCTTGTGTCTCACAGCTGTATGTTTCTGAACTGTGGGTTTTGCTGCCTGTCTTTGGACTCTGGCAGGTCATGAGTTCACGATGTGCTGACTCCCCCAAACAGTTCCATAACCGGAAAATCTGCTTGTGAGAGCACTTCAGGTGCATATTCATTAACATTCAGCTACTCAACAACCAAAGGATTTTGTGTGTGTGTGTGTGTGTGTGTGTGTGTGTGTGTGGTATTTGCACTCTCTGGAGCTAAAAGAGTTTCCCAGAAGATTTGAAACAATCCTGTTTGCAATCTCAAGTATGCTTACGTTAACATTGGACCTTAAGCACCTTGCTTCATTCTTTTGTTGGGAACATCCCAACATGAGATCAACTATGACCTGCCAAACATCAGCATGTATTAATCTTAATTCTACTTAGAGCAATAAAGTGATGGTGTTATTGCTTCTAGCAACTCTAGACATCACACTCAATTAAAAAGAAAAAGTGTGTTTACAAATATTATAAGACTTCTGTGACAGATAACTTCTATAAGAATTATACATTTTTAAAATGCCGTACTATTTTCAAAAAATAGTTTTGCTTTAGTGAGACTCAGGGAAAAAAATAATCATTTAGTTAGGTCTTTGAAGACACCTTAGAGGTCAGTCTGAGAATGCTTGTCTTAAGAGAAAAAAATCATTTAATACCAAGTAAAGATTTTAGATACTTATCATACTTCCCAAATTGATTAAAAAATTTATTGCTTTAATAACTCAAAGTTCAATTGTTATTACCTTCCCTGATACTCTTTTCAAATGGCCACACTGTTTTGTTCTAATAATTTTGCTTTTCCAAAGACTTGTAAATCTTCTATGCAAAGATTTAATTGCTTCTCATGAAGAAAGGAGGGAGGGATGAAAATGCCTGGTGTGGAGCTCCCGAAAAACAAAGCATTTATCTCTATTTCTGTCTGTAAAGTTGTTTTAAGGTTAATAATTAGAAATTGCTCATTTTAAAGCCTCATTGCATTAAAAAAAGACACATGCTTCCTGCTGATAGGATTTTCAGCCTGCCTAGAATTTGTTATATTTTTATGGAGAAAAATCTTAATAGCTCAGTGATCAAATATATTATAAAATAATTTTAGGAAGCCTAAGTGTTTGTAATTTTTCTAATTGTTCCTTGTAAATTTCACTTTCCCCTCTCGTACAGTTATGTTATCAGATTTGGAATTTTAAATTGCAGCTTTCATTCATTTTATAACAGTATGATGAACATTTTATATTCCCGGGGAATTATTATTTTCAGAGGTAATAAGAACAGTCATCTGTTATATGGTCTACATTTCTTGTTTTCTGTGCTTTTGTTGTCAGCCTAGCAAAATTAATTAGATTAATTCGCTAAATTCTAGAGACTATTATTAGGTATCAATTAAGGATTCAGAAATGGGTATTTTACATACTAGTTTATAGTCTAATTTTCAAAAAATAAAATAAACCCATCTAGATTTATATATTTTAATGCTTAGTCTTCATAATACACCCTAATATATAATAATGTATTTTTTGTAGAAATCTAGTAAAAAGTTAGATATATGTATTTTGAATAAAACCTTAGTTGATCTTAGGTATTATTTTCCTATTTCTTTCTTTTTAAAAAAATATATATATATTATTGATTTTTTACAGGGAGGAAGTGAGAGAGAGAGCTAGAAACATCAATGAGAGAGAAACATTGACCAGCCGTCTCCTGCACACCCCCCACCGGGGATGTGCCCGCAACCAATGTACATGCCCTTGACTGGAATCGAACCCGGAACCTTTCAGTCCGCAGACCGATGCTCTACCACTGAGCCAAACCGGTTTCGGCTTCCTGTTTCTTTCTTATCTACATATTTTCAAATAGATCTAGGCAGCAGCATATCCTTAAAAGAAGAAAGGAAGGGGGGGTGGGAACACGTTAAAAGAGAAAATTACTTACCTGAAACAGATTGGCTGCCAGTATATATTTTTTAAAGATATGTTTTTATTGATTTCAAAGAGAAGAAAGGAGAAGGAGAGAGAGATGGAAACATCAATGATGAGAGAGAATCATTGATTGGCTTCCTTCTTCACACCCTCTACTGGGGATGGAACCAGAAATCGGGACATGTGCCCTGACCTCGGAATTTAACCATGACCTCCTGGTTCATAGGTCGATGCTCAACCACAGAGCCACGCCTGCTGGGTGGTTGCCAGGATTAAATGCTTGTCCATTTATTTTGTGGTTTGTGATTTTAAAAAAATTATATCTTTGGAAATAACTTTTAAAAAGCCAACATACACAAAGTTTAACTATCTATAATAATAAAAGTGTAATATGCTAATTAGAGTGGACAGCCAAATGACCTTCTGGGTGTCCTTCTGGATGAAGCTATGGAGGGGGGGAGAGGTGAGGCAGACGTGGTTTTGGGCAATCAGGCAGGCAGGCAGAGTGGTTAGGGGTGATCAGACAGGCAGGCAGTGGTTAGGAGCAATGAGGCAGTCAGCTGAGTATTTAGGGATGATTAGGCAGACAGGCAAGTGGTTAGGGACTATCAGAAAGGCAGGCAGGTGAATAGTCAGGAGCCAGCAGTCCTGGATTGCTAGAAAGATGTCCAGGATTGCGAGAGTACAAGTAGGGCTCAGGGACACCCTCTCCCCTCACCTGGTGCATGAATTTTGAGCCCTGGGCCTCTAGTCAAGTATAATATGATACACAATAGTTCCTTTGCCTACTTACTAGCCTCCAGTCTTACTCAACAGAAATAGTGACTTTAAGCTCAGCTCCTTTTTAAATTTTGGTCGGTAATATTTCCAAGCCTCTCTTGCAGTTAATTGCCATCAAGTTTTGAGTTCAGGACAATGAAATATGAGCCAAAGTGATGTACACCATTTTCAAGTCCATCAAAATCTCTCTTGTACTATTTCCAACTTCCAGCTGAATGGCGATGACTGAGACTTAGAAAGGAGGGCATCCTTGAATCATTGTTTCTGCCCTCCCTTCTTGGCCTCTAACCACCTCTCCCTTAGTCCTGCCACCATGGCTTTGTCCAGAAGAACATTGGGAAGGTCTCCCAGTCTAATTAGCATATTACCCTTTTATTAGTATAGATAGAGGCCTGATTCATGGGTGGGGGCTGGCTAATTTACCCTGAAGGGTATCCTGGATCAGGGTAGGGGTTTCCTTGGGGTGTGGGGTGGTGTGGGCAAGGGGCCTGTGGTGGTTTGCAGGCCAGCCATGCCCCCATGGGGTGAGGGTCCCCACTGGGGGGCGTGGCCAGCCTGGGTGAGGTGCTGATGGCTGTTTGCAGCCTGGCCACGCCCTCCAGTGGGGAGTCTTACTCCATGGGGGCATGGCCAGCCTGGGTAAGGGGCTGAGGCTTTTTTCAGGCTGGCCACAGTCCCTTCATGGTGTGGGGGGAGGGGGTGTCTGCTGAGGTGCCTGGCCAGCTTGAGTGAGGGGCTGATGGCTCTTTGGAGGCTGGCCATGCCCCCCACCAGGTAACCTCACCACATGGGGGTGTGGTCAGTCTGGGTGACGGGCTGAGGGCCATTTTCAGACTGGACACGTTCCCCGGTGACCCAGGTCCCCAGCCACCCCTTCAGTGGTGGCCAGGGAGGGTGGGAAGCTTAACTTCCTCCATTGCCAAGGCAACACAAGCTTCCTACTCTCTCCAGCTCCATACTCGCCACCATCTTTGTTGGGTTAATTTGCATACTTGCTCCTGATTGGATGGTGGGTGCAGCGAAAGGATAGTCAATTTGATGTTTCTCTTTTATTAGTGTAGATGTCCAGGGTTTTTGAGTTGTATTTAACAGGACCGATAGGTAAGCAATGTCTAATCTATCTTTCCAGAAGCAGAATTCTAATACATTCGATTTTAAAATGAAAATCAGGTTAGGATGCACAGCCAATAGTGGCATGATTGAGTTACATCGCTGCTTTGTCAGCTCTTTAATTAATGCTCAAATCTTTGTGATAATAAAATTCAGGCACCTGCCTTGAACTGTGGAGATGTAGAGAGAGTATCATGAGAACTCTATATGGTCTCACACTGCCTTCCAACCACTTATTTTACTCTGTATTCCTTCAGAACCTCTGTATAGTTTTAGCTACATCACTGTATTGTTGTCTCCAATGGTGGGTCTGGAATTCCTTTATATGAGCAGCTTAGAGGCAGCAATGTAAATTTAAGGGAGGGCAGGGGACTTATAGCATTAGTCTAGCAAATGCTCTGTTTTTACTTAATTATATACAATTGGACATGGATTTGGGGATAGTGGACGGAAATGGGAGGTGCTAAATCACCTCAAGCCACTCACACGCCACCTGCCTTGTATTAAACTGTAATGTTAACAATATGTTGATATGGTTGGCTCAGTTCATTTTAATTAGTTTAGGACAAAGTGAGATTTTTTTTATTCAATATAAATCTGAAGTTTTCTTTGTCATTGAAAGTTGAAAGAAGACCTTAATTTTAAAAATTTGCTTATTTCTCCCCTACTGTGGGCATTAGTGCACATTCATATCTACATAAAAGCAGAATCTGTCATTTCTGCATTCCAATTATCCTTGCACAAGTCTCAAGTATCAAAATTGATTTTTTAAAATGTTCATTTGAAAAACTACAGATAAGATTCAAGGATGCTTGCTCTTAGAGAAAGATTATTTATTAAGGAAAATACTTGTCCTTTGAAAATTATTATCATAATTATCACTAAGAACCCAATTCTATGTTTCTTATTAAGGCAAAATCCCTACTGAGGCAAACACAAGAAGGCTGTTGATTGCAGTGGAATATCTGTCTGAATAGGGCTAAGTACAATACTAATCAGCTTTGAAATGTCACTCAAAGGAATCAGTGGGGCAGAGGCTATTCTCTGGCAGATAGCAATACTTTTTTTTTTTTTTTAATTGTCAAGGGTTTTATATTATCCTTCCATCGGTAATTATTCTGGATAACTCCAGAAGCAATATTTAGGACTTGAGGAAAAATATATTGGAATAGAGAAAGTGGCATAGAAGTCAAAGGAATCATATCAACTTATTGAATGTGTTGAGACTTATTGAATTATATACTCTCAAATTCATTTTGTTCTAACCTACAATGGAGAGTAATTGTACTCCAGAGTCCCCTGGTCATGATGTTTATCAGTCTCCTGTTGGGAAAATTGGAGACCTGCACAGACAGCCCACTTCAGTCTTCATTTGTAGGGCTTAACTTTATTCCTTGGGGCCATGTAAGTGTTTTTTGAGTAAATAATGAGAATGCAATTTAGTTTAAAATCACTTGAAAATATTAAAAAAATCTCAATACAATAGGCACTTGACATTTTGAAAGGCTATATTCCAAAATTTTTAATAATCTTTCAACATGAAAATGTTGGTATAGATTATAAACTGTATCAAGTCTTCAAGTAGCAAATTACAGCCAATCACCAGTGAATTTTGAGATACAAAGAAGCTGACTAGGGATGTGAGAGTGACCTGGCTTTAACATCAGTTACCCTATTGATCCCACCAGGGTTGATTCGGCTGATCTGGCTGGCTAGGCAGATGTCCTCCTCCTCTCTTACTGATCCATGTGCATTCCTCCCCAAGCCATGTGCTTGGTGGAAGACAACAACCTCCCCAGAGGAGAAGACTGGTCTTCAGACAAGGGTAAAAGAGTAGCTGCTGAGCTCCCCTGCTAGATCTCCAAACAAACACTCAAAGAAGTTGACTAACCCTGGCCGGTTTGGCTCAGTGGATAGAGCGTCGGCCTGTGGACTGAAAAGTCCCGGGTTGGATTCCAGTCAAGGGCACATGCCCGGGTTGTGGGCTCAATCCCTAGTAGGAGGATGTGCAGGAGGCAGCCGATCAATGATTCTCTTTCATCATCGATGTTTCTATCTCTCCCTCCCTCTCCATTCCTCTCTGAAATAAATAGAAATACATTTAAAAAAAAGAAGTTGACTAGTTTCACTCACTTGTCAAGAATTTTGTAGAAAACTTTATCACTGTAATTACCCTCAGCTTATTCATTTCTTTTTTCATTCTACAAATATTTATGAAGGCCTACTATGTCACAAGAACTGTACTAAGCTCTTTAGATAATGAAGCAAAGGTAATTTCTTTCATTAAGGTTTATCAGTCTAGTAGTCAATAGACAAATAAACAAAAAACTATAAAACAGAAATTGAAATCAATGCTTGAAGGAATTTAACAGGGTAGAGTGAAACATGATATTTTGCAGAAGAGCGCTTACTCACAATTGGTAGACAGGGAAAAACTCTCTGAGAGAGTGGAGTTTAAACTGAGAATTACAAGTCAGTTACATAAAAAGCAAGGAAAAGAGTATTCCCAATAGAACAGCATGCATAAATTCTCTGAGACTGAAAAAAGCATGGGGCATTTGAGTGGTTAAAAGAAGGTCAGTGTGCTTGGAGAGAAATGAAAAAGGTGGAGGGGTCAGGAGATGGGTGAATTTTGTGAGACAGGCAAGGGCCAGATCATATGGCTCTCTGTGGACTGTCTCTCTCAGTCCATTTTGGCTGCTATAACAGAATACATAGACTGGGTGACTTATACAACAAGCATGTATTTCTCATAATTCTGGAGGCCGGGAAGTCCACAATAAAGCAAGAATTCACTTCCTGGTTCATGAGACAGAAGAATGTTAAGTACATAGGGGTGGGACCATGGGAGGAGGAAGTGAAATCAGGAACCCAGCTAGGTGGAGTTACTAAGGCACCTCAACTGGGTGGGGAAGGACAGGGGCACATGAGAGGCATGAATTTTAACATGTATGAATGTTATTAAGACAGGCAGCTTGCAGATAACCAATCACAAGGAGTGAGGCATAAAACTAATCCCAAGGATGTTCCAAAATTCCTTGAAAGGACCAATCAGGAATTAATACCATATATACCAAAAAACAAACAAACAAACAAACAAACAAACAAATGGAAGGAAGGGAGGAAGGGAGGAAGGAAGGAAGGAAGGAAGAAAGAGAAAGAAAGAAAGAAAGAAAGAAAGAAAGAAAGAAAGAAAGAAAGAAAGAAAGAAAGAAAGAAAGAAAAAAAAAAGAAAGAAAGAAAGAAAGAAAGAAACATAGGACATTTTCTTCCCACTCTCCCAGGCACACAATGGACTCCTGACTATCCTGTGCGTGTGTGAGGCAGGGAGGAGAACACATCCCCAGTGTCCACATGGCTTATGACTCTACACATGGACTAATAGATTTTATTTTGCATGGATGCTCTCAATAAACTTCAGTTCTGCTAACCATTTTTGTCCTCTGGGACTTCATTCTTTAAATTCCAGAGTCAAGGAACTCGGAGCCTACCCCTTCATTTTGGTTTCATCTTCACATGGCACAAAGGACCAAGAAAACTCTCTAGGGTCTCTTTTATAAGGTTACCAATCCCATTCATGAGGGTTCTACTCTCCTGGCCTAATTACCTCCCAAAGTTCCCACCTCCCAATTTAACTGTCACATTAGGGGTAAGGATGTAAATTTGGAAGCAGGGGACACAACATTCAGTTTGCAACACCATTGTAAGGAGTTTAGATTTTATTCTCATGCAATGGGAACCTATTGAAAGGTTTTAATAGAAAAGTGGCATATTCATAGATTAGGTCAAACTTGGGGCAACCCAGAGCAGCCATTTTGCAATAGGGTATAGAGTCAGCTTCTTAATTTTAAGGAAAGGCAACTGGAAACAATTTATGACAGGTAAAAGATTACCTATTTATTGTTGTAGGAAAAATGATTGGAGGAGACATGGGTATCAGTAGCTGACAGGAGAGCCAACAAAATAGTCTATGTGAGATGGTGACTTAAAGTAGATGACAGTGGGGAAATGAACAGTAGAAAGATCTGACATGCTTTTTCAATGTAGAAGTGGCAGTGATAATCATGTTGATACCGAGCAAATAGAATGGTGCTGGTTGCTGAAGTGGTCTGGTGTGCAGGGTGGTGGACCTGATTGAGAAAACAGCTTTGGACTTAGTTTTTGAATTTGAGATGCTGGCAGACCTCTGAGAAGAGATGGCTGGCAAGGACCTGCAAACCGGAACTCTAGGACAGTTTGGGGGATACAAATTTGGTAGTTAGAGGGTATAGAGATAAAATATAAAGCCCTGGAAGCTAAAGAGATCACCTAGAGAGACGTTGATAAGAAAAAAAGAAAAGAGGGTGCCGGATGGAGTCAGAGGTCAACAAGGAGAAGTAAAAGAGAAAAGGGGGTGTTGAAGAGAATCTGAAGAGAATGCATTGGCAAAGAGATAGTAGGAAAACCAGGAGAGTATAGAGTCACTTCAGCAAGGAGCTAAAGGGAGAAGAAGAAAGAAAGATGAAGGGTCTACTATATTGAATACTGATAAGCCTGGTTCCTGACTTCAAAAAGTATGAACATTAAGTCAAAATTAGATGTATTTACCATCTCTGTTATTTCTTTTGTTTTATCTACTAGTGTGTTTTCCTGCTCACTTGCAGAATGACAACTGCTCTCTGAGTCCCGAACATTGTCAAATTACATACTTTAGAGAAGAATCTTTCATCTTTCTTTATGAATTTTGATTCTTTCTGCATTCTTGGATAACTTCTACAATGCTGTCTACAATTTTGCTATTATATGCAGAATCTATAATCTTCAAAAGCCTCCACTCTCCAAATGTAAAACTACTTTAGATGCAGTTTATCTCTTGAAAATTATCCTTGTTCATTTAAAAACATATTAGCTCTTCACCTTCAATGTATTTGAATTGTCATGTTGTAGAAGCCTTGGAATATTAAGTTTATCACAGAGTCAGGACAAGTTTCCTTAGAGAATGGAAAGTAGTTTTAAATTCAAAGTGGCAAAAAAAAAAAAAAAAAAAAAATTAAAAAAATTAAAAAAAAATCCATATCTTAAAATAGAAGCATTTTTTTTTCTCTGTTTCACATTCTCTCAAGATATCCACAACCCCTTTTAAACTCTCTATTTATTATTAAATACAAGCAATTTAACTCCTTTGTAAGGTTATGCAAATAACTCATTCAGAATTAGCATTTAACATGCAGTTCTTATATCCACACAATGTTATGTATAAAGTTGTTTTAAAAAGATTCAAATCTTTATAATTAGGAAGGGAAAATATATTAATAGGAATAAAGGGATACTCTGCTAATCTCCCATATGTAAATTAGCTTATAATTTCCATCATTTACTTTAGAAGCAACAGAACAATGGAACTTTTATTCTTCAATATTGCTGTCTTTCTGCTAGAAAGTATGTGCATATACATATATATCTAAAGGAAAATGACAAGGAATGATAAATACTTTAGTTTAGTGGGAAAGAGATGGTTGGTAACTTGTGAGTGGAATTGAAGTTGATATTCTGTGTTTGGCAGCCTAACTGATAGACTGCAATGCAGATATTCTTGGGTTCTATATTAACTGATTGATTTTCCTCTTTGGTAGGGGGTTGGATCCACTCTTGCCCACTTGACTCTTCTTCCAGTGTCCCTATCTCTTCCCTTCTCCCCAATCTTTACATAGAGGACATTACTGTTCATTCTCCGAAGGACTTTCTTTTTGCACTAGTGTCTAGGTTGGCCTTTGGAGAAAGCAATCAGGAAGGCAGCAGCTAGATATTGGTCAACAGAATAGTACTGGTTAGATTCTTCAGTCTCACCTTCTGCAGCTTGGCTTTTTTCTTATGGGGAAGGCTTGGGAAGGGGAAGGGATTTGGTAGATGGGGCAAAAGGGATAAAATGGGGGACATCTATAATATTGTCAATGAATTTTAAAAAATATTTCAGACATGCAATACACAGACCTGGGAATTTAGTATAATTAGGTGAATTAGAATGTTAAAGGTTCAAAACCAAGTTGGACAAAGAACCATTAAAAGAATTAGGTTGTTGAACCTGGAATTGGAGAAGAGAGCTCAGAAAAAACTTTAAATACAAAATGGTTTTAAATATGTTCCTTACATTTGCAAATTGGAAGAACTAGAAAAATGAGTGAGATTTATAAGGGATACATATTTCTCCTTCAACAAACATCTGGGAAACTTCCATGTGCCAGGCAGAGAGCTGGCAGACTGAATGTAAGATAAAAATAAGCATCTATTTACTTCATGGAAGTTGCTTTACAGTGGAGAAATAGATATGCAAGTAAACAATCATAAAAAGTCATGATATACAACCACAGAGGTATGCATAGGATTCAAAGAGCTACTAGAGGAAGGCTGCCTGTAACTGCTTGGGGGTGCAAAGTAAAGCTTGGGTAAAAAAAACCAAAAAACATACTTTTCTCATTCCCACTGCAATTAGCTCACCCAAAACTTCATTGTCTCTCTTCTAGACTTCTGCAACTGCCTCAGAACTGGTCTTCTGGCCTCCAGGTTGCTGCTCCCGCTCTTTAATTTACATTGCAGTCAGAGTAAAATTCCAAAAAAGAAACCTGGTCATGTCATTTCCCCACTTAAAAGCCTTCAATAACTTTCCATAACCTCATACTAAATATAACCCCTCCATCTGGCTTATTAGGCATCAATGGTCACTATTTCTTTTTTTCTTTTTTTTAATACATATATTTATTGATTTCAGAGAGAAAGGGAAAGGGAGAGAGACAGAAACATCAATGATGAGAGAGAATCATTGATTGGTTGCCTCCTGCATGCCCCACACTGGTGATCAAGTCCACAACCCAGGCATGTGCCCTGACCAGGAATTCAACTGGTTCATAGGTTAATGCTCAACCATTGAGCCACATCAATCAGGCTACTGTTTCTCTCTCTCTCTCTCTCTCTCTCTCTCTCTCTCTCTCTCTCTCTCTCTCTCTCTCTCTCTCTCTCTCTCCCTCTTTCTCATTGATTCCCACCTTCAGCTCTAGTTATTAAAATGACCAGCTTGGCATTTTCCTAAATCATTTCTTTCTGGGCTCTGGGCCCCTATATGTGTGTGTTCTGTGCCTAAAACTAACTGCCCTGCCTTCAAAATTCACACAGAGATATTCAAAAGGAGACATGCTAACACACACACACACACACACACACACACACACTGCCCTTTGCCCTATTCTTCCCTTTGGTCCACAGCAACCCACGGCCCTCCTGTGGGGACATTTTTGTGTAGGACCCTCTGTAGGCATCTAATTAATGAGCTCTATTGTGTGTGGCAGTTTCCTTTTCCATCTTTTTTACTAGAGGGAGTATGTCTTATTCACCATTGTATTCCCAGAAGCTGACATAGTTCTGGGTACATTGTTGAGGGCAACTATATATTTTTCAATAGCTGAGTAATGAAAAACTTCTGAACAATACTATCCCAAAATGTGAGGTACAATTCCTGTTTCTGGCAGCACACAAATAAGAGTTACACATCTCAGTGGAGTGAATCCTCTAAAAACTGTGAAAGTTTTCTAAGTCTTTTTAAGAAAGAAGCAATCTGTCAGAAAGTAATCTGTGAATTTTTTCTTACCTGTGGGCAGAAGTGACCAGGCACCTTGACTCTTTCTCTGGATTGAGCAAAATTCTGATTTCTGGGTGAAACACTCAGGGTGCAATTGCAGAGCAAAATATTCCTCCATAGCAGGAAGAGCTGCATCTTGCAAGCTTCATAAAGATGGCCGGGTGGACTGCTGGGACTCAGGCCACCTGGCAGAGTTTAGGAGAATTGGGCTTTTGTTTCTCCCGTTCACATCTTGTAAAAGGGCAAGAATTGCAGCATCCTCATAACTGACTCCAATCCTACCTCCTTGCCCTTACTGCTCCAGTGACTTCCTACTGCGAGCACCTGTGCTTCTTTGCTTTGAGTTTTCTCTTGCTGCCAGAGCCTCCTCTCTAACCTATTGCACAGCCTGGAAGAGGCAGGGGATGGACCTTCTTTAACTCTCAGGCAGAGGCTGACCAGAGCTGGTACATCCCTGGCCCTCAGCTGGGCTAACTTTAAGATAGGTGTCTTCCTAGGGTGCCAGAGGTTCCCAGGGAACCTGGTGGGACCTGGCTCCAGCTGCCCGCAGTGAGAACTGACTTGAGAATGCAAATTTCCTCTCTTCCTGCCCTATCCCCTTTCGTGGTTTCTTAGGATCACACCCAAATAAATTCAAATTCTTGTCTGAGAGTTTGCTTCTGAGGGAAGTTCACACCTAGACTACAGCTGACAAGCACATGTCCTCTCAGCTTAGAGCCGGAACCCTAAAAGAGAAGCCTAAGACAGATGGGAATTACCACAAGGGGCCTTCCTCCTTGAGAGAGGTCATTAGATGGGGCAGGTGGGAGATGGTGAATGGTGATGGTGCAAGGGGATCAGAAGTGGATTAACTGTGGGCAGCTGGAGCCAAATCTCCAGGAGCCTAGCACATGAAGGGCAGTTAGTTATATACCAGCTCTGGCCAGTCTTTGCTTGAGCTCAGGCCGAAGAGCAGAGGAAAGTCAAATTTGGGGGCTCTTCCAGCTGTCCAATCCATTATTGGTTGCATTGGCGGCTAAAAAGAATCATACTTTTCTTATAAATTTGATTAGGCCAAAATATTATAGAGTCCGAGCAGACTGTGACTCAATATTTACACACCAATCCACAACCTTCAACTTTATCATGTGGCAATTAAAGCCAAAAATTTCAAAGCTCTTCTCTAAAAAGTGCTCCTCTCCATCCCTGACTTTATGGCAGGGAGAGCAGAGTTTGAACCTATGGAGGGTTAGAGTCAAGTGAGAGACCACCAGCTTTTACATCCGGGGCCTTCATGTTTACCTAATCCCCGCCCCTCCAACTTTACCCAGGAAGAAACTGAAGCCCAGAGAAAGAAAGTGAGGTGCTCTCAGTTACAAATAGGTTCTCAATTCTTATTCTAGATCCCACCACCTCACAAACAAGTCTAGATGAATTCATTGAAATTTCATTCCTACCCTCACGACTCTATTTTAGATTTTCTTTCTTTAAAAACAATTAAAAAAATTTTATTTTTCAATTATAGCTTATACTGGTATTCAATATCATTTTGTATTAGATTGAGATGTATAGCATAGTAGATAGATAATCATATATTTTACAAAGTGCTCCCCTCAAACCTGAAGATTATCATGCTATGTGAAATAAGTCAGTCAGAGAAAGACAAGTATCACATGATCTCACTCATATGCGGAACCTAAATAACAAAATAAACTGATGAACAGAGTGGATCCAGAGACATGGAAGCATGGAACAGAGTGTGGAATCTCAGAGGAAAGGTGGGGAAGGGTGGGAGGTAGGAGGTAATCAACCAAGGACCTTGTATGCACATATGCATGGCCCATGGACACAGACAATGGGATGGTGAGAGCCTGAGGTGAACGGGGGTGGGGGTGGGGGCAGGCTGGAGAGGGTCAATGGAAGAAAAAGGTGACATGTGTAGTACTTCCAACAAAAAAGAATTATTTAAAAAAAACTCACAAAAAACAAAGTGGTCCCCCCACTATTTCCATTACTCACCTGACACCATACATAGTTATTACAATATTATTGACTATATGCCTATGATATACTTTGCATCTCTATGACTTTTTTAACTACCAATTTGTACTTATCAATAGCTTCACCATTTTCAACCAGTCTCCCACCCAATACCCATTCCCCTCTGGCAACTCTTAGTCTGTTCTCTGCCTGTGAGTCTGTTGCAATTTTATTTGTACTTTAGATTCCACATATAAGTGAATCTATGGTATCTGTCTTTCCCTGTATAACTTATTTCACTTAGAATAATACCCTCTTGGCCCATTCATGTTGTCACAAATGGTAGAATTTCATTCTTTTTATGGCTGAGTAATGTTCCATTATATATGTATGTGTCACCACTTTTTTATCCACTCATCTATTGATTGGCATGTGGGTTGCTTCCATATCTTGGCTATTCTATATAATAAAAGGATAATATACAAATCAACCAAATGGCTGAACTGCAGTCGCTATGATATGCACTGTCCACCAGGGGGGAGATGCTCAATGCAGGAGCTATGCCCTGGTGGTCAATGTGCTCCCACAGGGGGAGTGCTGCTCAGCCAGAAGCCGGGCTCATGGCTGGGAGTGGGCATAAGCCTTCAATTGGATATCCCCCAAGGGCTCCTGGACTAGGAGAGGGCATAGGCTGGGCTGAGGAACCCCGCCGAGTACCGTATTTTTTGGACCATAAAACGCACTTTTTTCCCCCCAGAAGTGGGGGGGGGGGGGGAAGTCCCTGCGTCTTATAGTCCAAATATAGCCTACACATATACTTAAAAAAAAAAGTTTTTTTACTTGCCCAGCTCTGTGTGGTCTCTGTGTGCTTGCCCGGCTCTAAAATGGTTCTAAATGCTGCTGTTTACTTTACAGGGTTGATTACATGTGTTTATGACTGTGATGTTGGGTTTTAATGCACATAAAATATTTTAGGACACTATTTGTTTCAGAATCTTTTTTTCTTCATTTCCCTTCTCTAAAAACTGGTGCGTCTTATGGTCCGGAGCGTCTTATGGTCCGAAAAATACGGTACATGAATTTTGTGCTCCAGGCCTCTAGTTATAAATAATGCTGTAATGAATACAGGGATGCATAAATTCCTTTGAATTAGTGTTTTGAGTTACAAATTTATACCCAGAAGTGGAATTGCTGGGTCATAAGGCAGTTCTATTTTTAAATTTTTGAGATCCCCTCTATATTATTTTCCACATTGGCTATTTTCCAGAGTATCAACGAGGGCAATGGTCGGCAAACTCATTTGTCAACAGAGCCAAATATCAACAGTACAATGATTGAAATTTATTTTGAGAGCCAAATTTTTTAAACTTAAATTTCTCCTAACCCACTTCTTCAAAATAGACTTGCACAGGCCCTGGTATTTTGTGGAAGAGCCACCCTCAAGGGGCCAAAGAGCCAAATGTGGCTTGCCTGCCACAATTTGCAGACCACAGACCTAGGGTGTGTCTAGGACTGACATTCTTCTCCCAGGTAGTCAGGTTGCAGTTGCCCTACTCATCTCTGCATTCCTGTTACTGCTGTTGCAGGTCCCAACCACACCAACCTGCAGCTGCCCTTGTCCCTTCAAAAATTTTTGCTTCTATTGATATTTAGGCAGAACTTTTCTCAGAAATGCAATGACTAGTGTTAAGTGTGCATGATTCAACCTCTTGTCAGTCATGTAATCTTGAGTCCTCCATCAGAAGATAAGGGTTGCTAGTTAATTTCACAGCCTCACTTGGAAGCTCCCTGTGCTACCAGCATGCCCACTTTTGTAGGTGCTATGCAAAGAACTCAAGCTATTTCAGTAATGAGACATTTATTGTGAAAAAAGAAACAAGGAATGAGATAGCAAGTATTACAGGAAACTAGGAAAAGGCTTAAAACTAGGTCTCACTGAGATGGTTTGGGTCCTGGTATTTTGTAATTAACATGACTTCACTTCTTTATCCTCATGTTTCTGAGGAATTTCTCTCTACATGCCCATTTTCTATTTTATGGCTCTGCCATTTTTAGAGCTCCTGCTCATTTATAACCTTTATTGCCTCATGGCCTCTAAAAACAGCTTTTTCTGTGAATTCTTTCACCTTCAACCCCTCTGCTAATTGCTCAACTCTGTATTGTTTTATTTTTTTTCCCTTTGAAATTTCTGAGAGAAAAATCTCTTTGTCCTGCCTAATTAGCATTGTGCCTTTCTGGACAAAGCTGTTGTGTCAAGTCACCTAATAAAACTCTGCAGAGCCAATCTATTTGCTGGCCTTTCGTCACTTGCTCTAAGTGATGATGTGTTATATAAAAAGCTTAAGGGGACATTTAGATCTGCCTTCCTTGATCTAGCAGATGGGGGTTTTAGGAGAGTCAGTGAACTTTGGCCTGTCTGGTGCCTATCTCAGAGACAGGTATGTATATGGGGATGGTGCCTCTTTTCTCCTTAGAAATCTTCACTCTCAGCACTTCCCCTTCTTGCATAGAATGAAGTGGTCTGGTGGCTTCTAGGTAAATAATAAACTGTGCTGCTTCTCTGGCCATTCTCCCCCCCAAATTCCAGACACCCCTGAAAGAGACTTGGTAGCCTCCAAAGGGAGAACATATTTAGATTCCTGTGTGCCCAATTGTATTCGATATAGAAACTTAGGGAACAAAGGAAAATGAACCCTGGGCCTCTTTGAACCAAACCTTAAATGCATTTTGTTAGGTGATTAGTTTCAGAAAAAGTGGTTATTGCCTACAACCCTCCCTCGTGATAATTTGGATACTGAAAATGATGCATTTGTGTTTGGGCTATCTTTATGTATGAAGGTGGTCCTGAGTTATGGATGATTCATTCCTTGCTATGCAGAGCACTTGGCATTACTAAATGAAGTTTAAATTGGAGAGACACTATACATTACACATGGAAAAAATTTGCATTTTAACATCTCCAGAATGCTATTAAATATCTCAGAAAGATTCATAAAGGAAAGTGTGTCCTAGAGCTTGAAATAGAAAGTGATTGGAAAAAAGTAGAAATAGAGTTCCTATTTTTCAGAAAGGAGCCATATCATCCCATAAATCTTAGAAAAGAAGTTTTCTTGGGCTGTGCTCTAAGCATTCAAATGCTTCCCAGGAGCACCTTGACCTTAAATTAACATTTATAGAGTTTAGTTGACATCAAGCTTTGCAGTTTAATGGAAGGTTTAAAGTTGAAGAAGGTAAGTAGTCTAAATTGGTATTGTATATTAAGTTCGGAATAAGGATGCATTTCTACAACTACCACCGTTTTCATTTATTTCCCCCTCTAGAACAATAATAACAATTGGCAAAATATATGAAATACATTTTGCTTCATGAATAATACATTTTTATATGTTAACCTCATGGAAACAGAAACAGTTTAATAGTAACAGCAGCATTAATGCTGTCTTCTTAAGGAAGGATATATGTGACAATCTCTGCACTGTCTGACCTTGATAATGTTGTTTCCTGTGGAATCTGTGATGCAAATGTAGGTCCTAAGAAATATTAACCGCATCTTAAAATAATAAAGAGGCATCTTTAAAAAACAGAGAAAATAAAATATACCGTGTTACCCATAGATTCTGCCACAAATTAAATGAAAATTAGATGCCCCATTCTGTTCAAACCAGGAGTACATTCTAAGTGGAATACGAATGTCTGGAGAGTAATATATAAAGCATGAAGATGGTATTTTAATTCTGCTAATGAGTTGCTCCTTGGTTGTATTGCAGATTAAAAAATGGGCTTCCAATATATATACACATATTTCTGCAGTGCATAGAGAACGATTTATAAATGCTTGGATTTAGCACACTAAGGAAAGGCTCATTTCTCCAAGTGTTTTGTCTGCCAGAATAACAATACTTGGTCTCTGGAAAAGATGCTTTTGAAAGAGCCAGTTACTAGGAAGACTAGCATTGCCTTTACACTGGAAAACGCTCTGGACCCAACCCTGGGGAATTCAGTCCTCCCTCCTCCTTCCCCTGTGTTTTGGAGTACCTTCCTCAAAATGTTCTAAATCCTTCTCTGGTGGCTGTGACCAGCCAATGTGGCAGTGTCATCCCAGGAAGGTGCCCTGAGCCAGACCATTCTCGGTGACCCTGGGCTCACATCTTATCTTTGTGGTGCTCTCCAAATCTCTTCCCACAAGTGTGGGGTCAGTCAAATGCTGCAAGGAGCTCCTGGACTCAGCTCCTGGGCCCCAGTGAGGTTGCCCTTGGGGCCCTGGGATCAGTTGCCAGGTCCTGGAGAGCAGGCTGTTGAGCAAGCTATTCTTGCTTGAGGTTTAGTAATTTTTAAGTCAAGGCCCATAGCTTATAGGCCCTTGGTACTCTTACTGGCATCTAAGGTGTTGTTCTGTGTTCACTGGATAGTTGATAGTGCTAGACCCATGGTAACCTGCAAGTGGTCTATTAACTGTGGACCTCACTCAGAATGCAATCATGTGAATGAAGACAAGAAAACATTTTTCTCTAACGTGAATATCTTTTAAAATAGATTTTTATTGACCTCAGCAAGGAATGGAGAGGGAGAGAGAGAAAGAAACATCAATGATAAAAGAGAATCGTTGATCGACTGCCTCCTGCACGCCCCACACCAGGGATTGAGCTCCCAACCCAAGTATGTGCCCTGATTGGGAATTGAACCATGACCTCCTGGTTCATAGTTGGTACTCAAGCACTGAGCCACGCTGGATGGTCTACTGTGGATATTATGAACAAGAAGAAATTATATTTTTTAATATGTCCAACTGGCTTTATAAGATAAAGATATTTATCTTTTACCTACATGCCAAATGTCATTGGAATTGGTATAAAATCACCAATTTCTGTGTTTTTGTGGAATACAATAATTGTCAGAATATTCAGAAATTTTCAGTATTCCTAGGATTCTGTGTCTTAGGGAAAACATTAAGTTATGCCATAGTACAATTTAGATGACTAAAGCCAGGCTTCCCAAATATTCAAGGTTTTGTTTTTAAGACTTAAGAACATCCATGATTTATAGAAAAATGGAGAAGTATTTCTTTAAAATGAACAGGCAAGTCAGAAATGAAATAGCATAAGTTATACACAGTCACATATACGCACTCACACATTATCAATTAGGCCTGCAGCATTTGCTAGCGACAGTTCTTCATAGTCCCAAAGGGAGAGTGGAATGATTAAAGTGATTCTCCTGGACAGGCATCGTTGCTCTTTAAAGAGAAGAAAACTCTAGTTAACATCTGGTTGCGATACATTATTGAAATATATTCCAGACATTGCTTCTTCCAGTCAAACAGCTGGAATCTTCTTCTTTTTAAAAAATAATTTTGATCTGCCTAATCTTCAACTTCCACTGGCAGGGGGAAAAAGCATGAATAGCAAAGAAATATACTCTCTTTCTGGGCACCTGTTCTGTACCAAGCTTGAAACAAAATGTTGTATATGTTATTTCTGATCTGCTGTATATGAGAAGTTATAATCAGTATACTTGCATGCATTTTGTTGTTGTATCTTAGTTTATATTTTGATTGATATGTATCTATATCTTATCTATATGTATAAAAGCCAAGCAACCGGAATGCCAGAATGACTGGAACAACCAGAACAACTGGTTGCTATGATGTCCACTGCAGCCAGCCAACCAACCAACCAGCCTAATAGGGGGGCAGCCACTCCTCCTGGTGGGCCTGGCCCCCGATTGCCCCCACCCCCTAATCAGGGGTGAGGCTGGCTAGCCAACCACCCATGGCCCCTCCCCAGCACTGGCCCTGCCCAATCAGCTCCCATCAAGGGGGGAGGGCAGTCAAACCCCACCAGTGTACAATTCATGCACCAGGCCTCTCGTATATTTATATCTAGGTTCTAGTCAGGAAACTAGAATAAAAAATAGGTATCAAGCAGAGTCAGAAAGTTATTTCCATAGATGTTTGAAGTCTGAAAGAGTAGAGATGCATTCATAAATTTCCCTAATATTAGTAACTTCTGGGAGCAGCTATCACTCGTGGGCTCGAGGGAACAAAAGAGAAAAGAGGTCATCAGAACTTAGGAGCCTAGGGTTGGCCCCCACTTTGCCCCCCAGTTGGTGTCAGTCCCTGAGCGGGGATACCATGTTTGCTGCTGGGAGTGCCCAAAGAACCTGCAGGCTGGAGGAGTGGCTGTCCAGAAGCTGAAGAACAAGACAGAAATAACTTCTCCCTTCCTTCTGCCTTCCAAAATCCTATCTGTGCTTCCATTAGAGAACCTAACAGAGGGTCGGTTGCTGCCAAGGGAGCCTCAGAAATGTAGTTTGTAGAGCCCCACCCATCACATCACATGGAAAGGTGGTTTTGGAGCTCAAAGACAATGTGTAAATCATCCATCCATAGCTCTGCAATAATTATTAACTAATTGAGTAATTTCATATTTAAATGCTTGTCCAGATCAGGAAAAATTTACTTTAAGATCTTTAAAACCATTTATAGTTGTTTTATAACTTGGAGTTTTGTGATCACAAAGGGTCCTGAGTAAGGTTGGACTCTAGCCATTGTAATCCTCTATATTATTATGAGATGAAAATATATGTATTGATGTTTTATTAATTCATATGCTCACTCATTTAAATGATATTTCTAAGCATTTTTTTTGCATCTGATATTATGAATCAATTGATATAAAAATTTAAAAAAGATAGATCAGTTTCTACTGGTTTCAAATCCAAAATGCTACAAAATTTAAGGGTATGCTAAGTTTTCCAAATTCTACACCAGAGAATATGGTTCAAAATTTATTTTCATTAAACATAGTTGAAAACAACTTTTAACATAATCTCAATGGGCTTGCATCCTTAATTGATTCTAATTTAGCAAAATGTAGCAACTCTTCCTAAATTTCTCTATTTGTTATCCAATGTGCTATTCCCTTCATGCCCCCAAATATTAATTTTCTTATACTGTATCTTTCTACATAAGAGAGGTTTTATTTATTGATTGTGCCTAAGTCAATTCCTAGAGTCAGAAGTAGAAAGTCTTTCTTTATGGTGAAGGAAGATGATGAGTAGAAAAACAATGTAGAAGACAGAAAAAGGTCAGTTCAAACACATTAATGATGTCTATTACTTTTGGTATAGTATTTTTATAGCAGGATTCCTTACCCTTGGCACTATTGACATTTTAGGTCAGATATTCCTTGTTGTGGGAAGTGCTCCTGGGCATTGTCTGATCCCGCCAGATGCCAATATACTCCTCAGCTCTTGTGAGAACCAAAATTGTTTCCAGGCCTTGCAAAATCTCCCCAAATTGAGAACCAGTGTTCTAGAATATATACCGTATTTTCTGTGTATAAGATAGAATCATTAGATTGAAATTTGAGGGGCATCTTGTACATGGAAGTCAGCCAAGAAGGGAACTGTGTGGGTGCATAGCTGCCCATACCTTGTCAAACAGGCTTCCTCCAATTACAAGTCTTATTGTTACTGATGTCAGCTGATGTCATAATTGGAGTTGGAGGTGGAGAGTGCACAGATGCAACAGGGACTGAAGCATTCTGGGCCCATAAAGATGACAAACAACAAAAAGATAAATACTGATAAGCAATTGTCTTACTCTGCAAAATTCAAACTGAATGTGGTCAACCATACAAAAGAGCATGGAAATAGAGCTGCAGAGAGACAATTTGGACCTCCTCCCACTAACAGTGGAGAAAACAGAAAGAACAACTCCTTAAGATGACAAAAAAGAAGAAGGCCTTAAGAGAAAAACCAGCAAAATGGGCAAATTTGGAGCAGAGGTTTAGGACTTGGATTATGGAATAGTGCCAGGGGGGCTTATGTGTGTCAACCAAGCTTATTCAATGCCAGGCAAGATTGTTTGCAAGTGAAATGAACATTGTTGATTTTATAGGAAAGACAAAATGGTACTTCAATTTCATGAGGAGAGAAGGGTTGACTATGAGAACACAAAGTTAGTTCAGAAAATGCCACCAGTTTATAAGGATAAAATCCAACAGTTTCACTCCTATGTCATACAACTTGGCAAAAAAAACCACACACACACACACACACAAATATATATATATATATATATATATATATATATATATATATATATATATATATAGTTTTGAACCAAGTCAGATTGCAAACATGGATGAATGAGATGCCTCTTAATTTTGATGTGCCTTCCAACAGAACTGTTGATGTGAAAGGAATCAAAACAATGGCCATGAAAAGGCACACTCTACTGCTGTGCTCTCATGCTGGGCAGATGGTACTAAACTGCTTCTTATGCTTATTTTTAAGAAGAAAACATCCTAAAGAGACCATACCACCTGGCATTATTGTGCAAGTTCAAGAGAAGGGATGGATGAATGAAGGCATTATGGCCATTTGGTTTGCAAAGGTTTGGTTCAGAAGACCTGGGGGGCTCTTAAAGAAGCCAGCTCTATTTGTCTTTGATCAATTCTGAACACATTTAACAGAAAAGACAAAAAAGCGCTGCATCAGATTTGCAAACACACCTAGCAGTGATTCCTGATGGACTTACAGGTCAGCTACAGCCATTAAATGTTTCAATCAATAAGCCCTTTAAAGCCCTTATGAGAGAAGAATGGAGTAGATGGATGGAAAATGCAGGTGATAACTTGACACCGTCAGAAAGAGTGAAAGCACAGCCATTACTGAGGTCTGCAATTGGGTCCTAAACTCATGGTATGGCACCAAACAAGAGGTAATTGTGAAGTCCTTCAAGGAATGTGGAATCAGTAATGCATGGTCAGAATTGAGGATGATCTCACATTTATAGACAGTGACTCAGAAGACAGCAGTGATACAATAGAAGTTGAAGAAATTGATATGTCTGGAACTAATAGTGATGAAGAAGAGAGCAGTGATGCAACATAGGCTGGATAAAGTAATATGCTACTTAATATCATAGTACTGATATATATATACACATTACCTGCGGTAATTACTAAATGAAAATGTGTTCTGCTTTATGTTTAAAGTATTGATTTTTTAATTTTGAGTTGGAAAAATGGGGGGCACCTTATACATGGGAGTATCTTATACATGAAAAAATATGGTATTTCCTCAGCTAATTATAATTCTTCTTCACATCGTTGTTGAAAGAATAACATTTTATATATCCTATATAATAAAGAGGTAATATGTAAATTGACTATCATTCCAATACCCAAGATGGCCACCCCATGTGGACACAAGATGGCCTACCGGGAAGGGAAGTTGGGGGTTATCAGGCCTGCAGGGGAGAGCATTCAGGGATGACCAGACTGGCAGAGAAGGGCAGTTGGTGATGACTAGGCTGGTAGGGGAGGGCAGTTGGGGACAATTGGGCTGGTAGGGGAGGGCAGTTAGAAGTGACCCGGCTGGCAAGGGAGGAAAGTTAGGGGTGACCAGACTGGCAAGGGAGGAGAGTTAGGGGTGACCGGGCCAGCAGGGGAGGGCACTAATTTTGTGCACAGGGCCTGTGTGTGTGTGTGGTCTTAACATGCATCCAAATTAGCAGATGGATTCATAATTGACAAAAAGAGGGGTTGTGACCTCACACAAAAAATTAAAATATTTTTGACTATGAGGACTTGCTGCTAAATGTGTGTTCTGATCAACATTGCTTGGGACTTTTTATTAAAAAAACAAAACATTTTTATTTCTTTCAGAGAAGGAGGGAGAGGGAGAGAGAGGTAGAAACATCAGCGATAAGAGAGAATTGGCTCTCACCCACACACCCCTTTTTGGGGATGGAGCCCGCAACCCAGGCATGTAACCTGACAAGGAATCAAACTATAACCTCCTGCTTCACGGGTCAATGCTCAACCACTGAACCACATCTGCTGGGCTCACTTGCGATCTTTAATTCTGCATTTAAATTTTGAATATCTTGTCCATCATGAATTTTTTTGGTATTAATATTTACTTTTTCAAAATACTGCTTTAAATATTGCCAATATCACATTAATAAAATGTTTATCATATTGATATTTGTTAATAAACCATATCATTAAAATATTTTAATTAAAATAAATAAATACTATATTTCAAATATTGCATTAAAATATTTCTTATGTTGATTACTGCTTTTTCGGTCGCCCCCTATCCCCCTTGAATTTTGTGCCTACTTCATGCCCTGGCATGCAGGCCTAGGACAGCCTTCTGAAATGAGTGTTTGCACTGTAACAACATCCTCAGATGGTTCGGAGGCCTAAAAGTCCTAGAGGCACAGGCAGTTGTCCCAAGAAATGCGGAGGTGGACGTGGGGGCAGGTGGTGGAGACAAGGCCTGAGACGGCAGCGTGGGGCACTGATCAGATCTTCCTCATAAGATCTTCTTTCTTATATGATCAGATCTTCCTCCCGGAATAGTGGCTGCAGGCAAAGCGGAGGGAGCTGTTTTTATGCGGGGTTAGGTGAGTCATCTGCTCTGCGGACGCCTGGCTGATAAAGTGTGACACAAAGTGGGAAAGCATAGCATTCCCTCCGCTCCAGTGAGAACTGGGAGAAGCCTCCAGGAGAAGCCTGCAGGGAGTGCGGGGATGGCTGGTGCAGCTTCTCACGGAGGGTGCTGGCGCCCTCAAGTGGCTCTGTGGGCGCTGCCGCGTGAGACCAGGAACTGAGCGGCAGGTGTGAGTCGCAGGGTGAAGACCTGAAAGAAATACTGGGTGGTGGGTTTTTCAGGGGTCCAAAGGCAGCATGCTGTATGCTGGTGAGGGCAGGAGCCGGTGAAGATACCAATTACCCAGCTGTCTCCACCGGGGACAGGAACTGGAGAGACGGTGGAGCACTTAGGACACGTGTTCATGAATTATTTCAATTTGAAATCTGAGGGTCTATTCTGCCTCCAGCAATGAATGGGCAAACGGTAAAATGCTCGTGATTATTCTTCAATAAACATTAATGACATCAATGCATGAGTCCTGAACTTGGGCCACCTTGACATTCTTCCCTGCATGAGCACAGTAGAGACCCAGGAATAGTTACTGCATGTGATAGCCCCAGACCAGTGGCTCTTAAAGCTGTGAAACTCAGTTAATTTGACGAAAAGGCAGATTTTAATCAGGGCCAGATTACATGGATACTCGATACTTCTCACATGTCTGTATCCTGGTAAAGCGTACGTAGAGTTGCTATAGTGTTTAATAAATATAAATGCATTTAAGTTAGCTTGATATTATTCTGAATTTTCACCTTTATGTTATCCCAAATGGGTATTCAGTTTCACATGGAAGACTGTCTGTGTGTGATGTGAAATGATTTTTGTTAGCTCACTTTCATAGTTCAAATACTTTGCTTTCTTATAGGACTTTTCGCCTGCTGCGCTAGAGTGGCAGAGAGGACTGAACCTGGGGACAAGAGAGTCTGGAGTACAAAACTCTGACATCTGCGTTTAGCACTGTGTATTTCTTTTCATAGTCTGGGCAAAACTCTAATTTCTTTTTCTTAATATTTATTTATTGATTGATTGATTATGGTATTACATAATTGTCCTCATCCCCCCATTCCCATCCCAAAGCCCTCCCCACATATGCCTCCACGCCCCCTGTTGTCCATGGCCACTCATTAGGCTTATATGCATGCACACAAGTCCTTTGGTTGATCTCTCTTCCAAAACTCTAATTTCTTACACACACATATTAAAAGTACATTGCATATCTCATGTAATTATTTTTAACGGGGATCTTATGCTTAAAAAGTTGAAAAACCCTTAATTGTGGAGGATACTTTTACGATTGGCAGATAAGGAAACGCTAAGAAATTAGGGATTTGCCCAGACAATTAAAAAGCACACAGTGTGGGAAAAGCAGGTATCGTAATCCTGTGCTCCACACGTTCTTGTCCTCAGGCTCAATCCTCCCTGACTCGGCAGGAAGAAAGTAAACTTGTAAGAAAGTCAACTATGTTAACTATGAAAGGTGACCTAAAGAAAAATGATTTCAGCACCAAGTTGGTTGCAGCAAAATTCATTAGCTTTCTTCAAGATGAAAGCGGGAGTCTGGGTGACATTCCAAGGTTACTAATGCTTGTCAGTCCAACAACTTGCAGACTGCACATGATGGGGAATCTTTGGGGTTTGGCATCAAAGGCGAGCGGATGTAAAAATGGCCCTGATGGATGTTCTGAGGTTGTTTGATCTGAATCCAGAGAAAATAGCAGCTATCACAGCTGATGGAGTACCCGCTAGGACTGGGAAGATGAATGGTATGGAGGTGGGGGAAATATTAAAGTCAGAAAACCTTGTGCCAGACATTTTTTTTTATCATATCTTTATTTATTTATTTATTTATTTACTTACTTACTTACTTACTTACTTACTTACTTACTTTTGGAGATCTTGACAATTTGGAGATCCCTTGGTACGGTTTATAAAATAATGACCTCTCAGGAAGGCCTGGATTCACCAGCAGACCAAGCAATCATGCGAACAGTTCCTATGCCCCCAATTTGGCTCCCTGTCATGGCATTTTTCAAAGACAAGTCGCTTCCAAAAGGCGGAACAGGATCTACATATGATGTGTATCTTTGCACCGTTAGCTATCAGACACGGTCGTTGCCTGGCGCCCTGCGTCCCAATGACAAGGAAGGTATCCTGTGGCATGTTTCCGCTTCTGACTTACACTCAGAGGAGAGCCAGCTGACAGACAGAAGTGCTGCGGGGTCATTTGTATTCTTGTAGCATTTCTCCTGTGTTCAGTGTTGTGTAGGCTCTGATTTCATTACCGTGGCTGCTTCTCACTTCCAAGCTCCTTTCAAACATACATGCAAACACACCCTCACACCTTCCCACTCACACATGACTCTTTAGGGCTGCAGCCAGTGGCATGTTTTTAAAAGTGTTTCCCTTGTGCTAATGCTGCCCTTCCATCGGTTTCCAAGCTCCCGAACAACAAGTACGGAGTGTATTATGCCCTCTGTGTCCTCCCCACACAGTGAGTGTTCAATAAATACTATTGACTGCCTGACACGTCTCCCTCTTTTCCGCTTTGTCTCTGACACCTCTGCTTTCTTTCAGAAATGATATTTTTAAAGTGGCAATATTTCCCCACTCTGTACTTATAAAAAGCTCTTCCCGGCCTCTAACTTTTTCTTTATGGAAGACTTTCAACAATAGACAAAATATAGGTGGAAGGAAACCAATACGCTCCTACCCCAGAACCGTAAATCTGTTTTTAATTGGAATGTGACAAGTATCTTACAGAATAGGAGCTTTTTCCCCCCCAAGAACAATGTTCGTGGGAACATCTCTATTGAAGTAGCCATTAAAAAAAGATAACTCCTGCCTGTCCTGCCCACTCCAGCTACTCCTGAATTCAAGGCAGGTATTAATGGACAGTCCATCTTTATTTGTCTTCTCTACAATGGGTCAGAGACGCCGTCTGCATTCAGGCTCTCTGTTGTTCTCTCACAGAACTTAAATAGCAGTTTGTCCTCCTTTTGAAATAGATGCCTCACAGATAATAATTTAATAAAAAGAAAAGAAAAGAAAAAGAAATAGATGCCTAAACCACAATCATTTTTTAAATCTTACTTTAGGAAAAGTTGTTTGGTTGTTCAGCAATATCCAGAAATAGGGACTTCTCAGGAGACATGAAAGCGTGCCCTCCATCAGCCCGAACACTGTTTGATCTCTCAGGGGCAAGGTAGTGCGCCTTTATTGCCGTTTGCTTTCTGTTACAGCGGTTACGGCGTGTACAGTTGTGGTCGGTGATGCTACAGGGAGATTGCTCTCCTGTCATAGCCTCCGGTGTGAGTCAGCCTTGTGGAAAAGGCACAGGGAACAAATCTCAACCAATGTGGCACCTGTCTTTCACTATCTGCCTCGCTGCGCACAATTATAGTTTAAAGCAACAGTCTCTTTGGTACTGTTTTGATCTCTTTTGGGTGTGTGTGGCTGCTAATACTTGCAGTTGAAAGCCTCTTGGAGCAAAAGAATACTTAGAAAAAGAGTAGGCCATAAATAAAAGGCACGAAGATTAGCATAAGATGCCAGTGTTTTCTGGTCATTTCTCACTTCCCTGCTGACAGGTGCCTGCCTCAGGGCCAATGCTGACACTGTATCTGCAACACCTACAGCAGTTAACCACTGCAGCTCCCCATCCTCTGTAAGGCCCCAGGAGTACCACCAATCCCCTTCCCCCCTCTCCTGCAAACTGAGTATCTAAGGTTTGGTTTCCTCACAAGCATACCTTAGACAAAAATTCTAATGCTAACTGTTTATTTAGAAAGTGATCCCAAGAAACCATCGGCATCAGAAGTCTGGTGTTTTCCGTAGTTATGAGGGAAGAGTAGGAGGACAAGTATCTCCAGTGGGATGGGTGTTTGTTTTCTGATTATGCTGCTTCTATCTCCCCACACAGGAAGCAAACAAAGTCAGTGGGTGCAAAAGGTGCCTGAGGTCCTGCCAGTTACGCAGTCTTTGCCACAGGTGGAGAAAGTAAGAGGTGATATGGATAGAACATGTTCCAGGCCCTGACCTGTGAGGTAGCCATATTTTTAGAGATGAAAGCTGAAGCACAGAGAGATAAAGTAAATCGCCCTAGGGCACCAAGCTGGTAGGTAACAGAGCTAAGGTTTGAACTCCAGAAGCCTGATTCCAGAGTTTATCCTTTTTTTTTTTTTTTTTAATATATATTTTTACTAGAGACCCAGTGCACAAAATTCATGCATGGGGTGTGTGTCCCTCAGTCCAGCCTGCACCCTCTCCAATCTGGGACATCCTTCTCACAATACAGGACTGCTGGCTCCCAACCACTCATCTGTCTGCCTGCCTGATTGCCCCTAACCACTTCTGCCTGCCAGCCTGATCATCCCTAACCACTCCCCTTCCAGCCCAATTGATGCGAACTGTTCTCCTGCCGGCCCAACTGCCTCTAATTGCCCTCCCCTGAAGCCTGGTTGCCCCTAACTGCTCTCCTCTGCTGTCCCAGTCACCCCCAACTGCCCTCTCCTGCAGGCCTGGTCCCTCCCAAATGCCCTCCCCTGCTGGCCTGATCACCCACAATTGTCAGCCATCTTGTGGTGGCCATCTTGTGTTCACATGGGGGTGGTCATCTTGTGTGTTGGAGTGATGGTCAATTTGCATATTATTCATTTATTAGATAGGATTGTTTTCAGAGAGGAAGGGAGATGGAGAGATAGAAGCATCAATGATAAGAAAGGACCATTGATTGGCTCCCTCTTGCATGCCCCCTACTGGGGATCGAGCCCACAACCTTGACTGGCATTGAACCCAGGACCCTTCAGTCTGCAGGCTGATGCTCTATCCACTGAGCCAAATCAGCCAGGGCCAGAGTCTATTCTTGAAACCCCTGTACACACTGTCACAGGGAAATAACATTTATTTACATCTGTGCTCATCTTTACTTCCTGTCATGTTCCGAAAGGAAAGGAAGAAATGGCAGCGCGGTGCCTTGGGAACTGCTTAGCCTCCTTTGTGGAGACTCTTGGATGTAGGCAGGCCTGGGGCCATCTGAGCACGTTCGCTGGCATGCTCTTTATTATTGGTGTTGATAAATAAAACATGATTTACTGAAGAAAGCAGGCCCAGAATAGTATTTTCAGAATATGGCAAGGGGCCTCCTGCTTGGGATTATAAACCTCATTGATTTTATCTCTTACTTCTCCAACTTTATGTTCCTATTCCCATATGTGTTTCCCCATCCAAATTATCCAAGTAAAGAAGTTGAAACCATTCCTCTTTCCAAGACAATGACCACAATACTTCAGGGCAATCCAGCCATCATAATAACCCTTTGATATTTCTGTTGGGAAAACAGGCTGAGCATGATAATTATTCAGGTAATCTTTTCCTCCCAGGAGGACCGGCAGTTATTTTGACAGCTTACTTCACTGTTACGGATAAAGTTTACATTGTCAATTAATGGGAATACACCAGGTAATAGTCATGAGCTCTCAGGGGATCGTCTCGAAGCCATTTCCAAATGTCCTTTATGGAAGCATATGGTCATATCCTCCACTTCATCACCAGGTCAATCAGCAGTTGCTCTTTAATATGGTATGTTCTTCATGCACCACTGCAATTTCCAAGCTCCATCACATTTGTTTTCCCCCCACGGTGCTCGAAACTTGCTTAAGCCACTGATGATTGCCTTGCCACGAGCTCTGATCGCTCTTCTGGATGCTAGGCATTCAGATGTCATCTTTAATTTGCGATATTAATATTGAACTCCATCACCGTTCAGTGGTTTTAGAGAAGTATTTACATATAGACTAGCACAGTGTTTGAGCAGTGCATTGGAGACTGCCCCTCCCTCTAAACTAAACTGCAACCGTAAAGTTTACCGCAGCATCTGCATGACACGGCTGTGACTTCTGGTTATCAAGCGGCCTTGGAGGTTTGTTTCTAAACACAAATGAGGTGTGTTTTCACAGCTCTGTATTTCCTCTCCCAGTCAGACAGTGCATGATTGGCGACGGCAGTGCTCTGACAGCTGTGTTTTATAGCTACACGTACTTTTAAGAAAGATGAACGATCACAAAGAGTTTCTACTGGGAATCACATTTAGAATTAATGAACTAATTAGCTAAGAAATGCATTACTTTATTATGGAGAGAGAAACCTTGTACCATCGTGGTATGAAATGCATGATATGTCCTTTTCTTTTATGACATTAGAGCAAGGTGGACTTGTTAAGGAACATTTGGACGGCTCTTATTAATGATCTGATTTGAAGATCACCTCACCCTGTGAGGGCGATGGGTATCAATCAGAATTTAAGAGGTTCAAACGGATGAGAGAAAAGAAAAGGGAACATCTTCCTACTGGTGTTGTTGGATGACCTTGTGCCCTGCTATGTTTAAATTGCTTACTTCCTATAACTCTATAAACTTCTGTGTTTTCATTTGCTGGATTAGATTGAAGTGTCAACTATATTTGATGAATAGCATTGGTAATATATGTTCATGTTTGTCTTTGCTCTTTCTACTTTTATTTATATAGAGTCAGTATAATTTATTTCTCCTGAAAAAGCTTTCAGCAAAAAAGATTTTTTAAAGTACAAATACTTTTTAACAGGGCTCTAGGGTTTGTGATGATCAAATCACTCATCTTTCCCTTTTTTTTTTTTTTTTTTTTTTTTGCTTGCTCACTTTTCTTTTAAATCTAGTGACTAAAAAGAATATAGGAAAGTTCAATGATAGTACCTAAGCAGAATAAAAAGTTAACTCTGTAGACAAGCCTTTAGCTTGGTCTATGCAGTTTTAGCTTAAGTTGCTAATAGCATAATATTCTGAAGAATTGTGCAATTATCTGGGTAATTTAATTTAAAAATTCCAGTCTGCAGCCGTCTCTAATCAGACACTTTATCTTTCATATAGCAGGCCAAACAAGATTGCAGGGTTATTGTAGTTCTTGTTGACTAGGAGAAATTTGTCCTTTTGGTAATCCTCAGGTTAAAATGGAGTATGCTGGTCCTCGCCGGTATGCTCAATGGTTAGAGCATTGGGCCATGCACCAAAGGGTGTCAGGTTCCATTCCCGGTCAAGGGCACATGCCTGGGTTGTGGGTTTGATTCCCCTGGCCCATCATGGCGCATTCAGGGATGTGTCTCTTGTATCGATATTTCGCTGTCTTTCTCTCCTTCCTCCCTTCCACTCTCTAAAAATCAATGGGAAAAATTTCCTCAGGTCAGGATTAGCCACAAATAATTAAACAAACAAAATGGAGTATGCTGTTATTTATATAATCAGCTACTCACTCTGGATTTTTACTTAGATCAGAATAGTGTGTTTAGGTTAATAGGCAGCCAGTTTGTTTCAAAGCTCTCTGAGGGTTAATAGAAAAAAAAAAATGGTTGGGAGGAAGCAGGAAACAGGACAAAAATCACAAAGTCAGCATTATGAAAATCTTAAAGCTACCTCTCACAATAATGGTTAGAAAATGAGAGGCAGCAAAAAATGGGGGAAAATATAGACAATACAAAGCTGGATTGGCAGGAGTACTTGGTTTAGTCCCTTCTTCCCCTGTTCCCTCCCTTCCTCCCTCCCTGTCTTCCTTTCTTTCTTATTTATTTTCCTTTTAAAAAAAAATAGTCTGTCTTGCTCTGACCAGTCTGTCACAGCATCTGCCCAAGCACTGAAGATCTCAGGTTCGATTCCCAGTCAAGAGCACGTACCCCAGTTATGGGTTTGCTCCCTGCCCTCACGGGGGCGAGTACGGGAGGCAACCAGACAATGTGTCTCTCCCATGGATGTTTCTCTCTGTTTCTCCCTGTCCCTTCCACTCTCTCTGAAAAGCAATGGAAAAAAATACCCTCAGGTGAGGATTAATTGTATGTATATTCTAACTGAACTGCATTGTTCCCTCATTTCTTTTCCTGCTGATTGAAATCCAGGATCCTTTTATTGTTTACCAAGAGCAGTTGAAACAAATAATAGAAATGATAGAACACTCAGGTTAAACCAGTTTAACACAGAAATAATGATATGCTTAATACAATGATTTCTGCTTCGTGTTTCCATTTGTCTCTGATCCACAGTGGAGATGACTGCCCTGACCCACTGGGCCGGGATCAGCACAACCTGTTCTGAGTGCCCCCGGCTCAGGTCCTGACTTCTCTGGGACCCTGCGAAACAAAAAGGGAGGACATGCATGCTTCTGGAAGACTCTGGACACATTTGTCTGACATTAGAGAGTCAAATAAGCTGAATTTTAAAAAATGAAGAGACGCTAATAGGAGTAAATTATAGTCCTGCATGACTAAACACCAGATGTAATAAGCTCATGAATTTATGAAAATCAGAAATAAACCTGATTTTATTTCTTATGTACATGTGGATAATGTGGGATCAATAATTTTTAATTTTCATAGTATGGACAACACAGATGAGTTTTGGAAGTGAAATCAACATTAGCCAGAATGGAAGAATGTATTTGTTTTATTTTTAATGCAAAGGTTTCCAAATTATCTGATTAACATGTAAAAGGAGTCAAATTGTACCTTTGATTAATCTTGTATAACTGCCTTTGCAGTCAGTTGTTATAATTCCTGTTCATTTGGAAAAACAATATGTTAACATATGGGCTAACATAAAACTGAAGTTAATTTTAAACAACGAGGTATTTTTATAAACACACAAGCAATCATTTGAGGGAGCTTAAACATTATAAATATATGAAAATGTTTATGGCCTTGGCTCTGAAATGAAAATTACCATGTGGACCCTGAGAAGACAAATTCATTTATCTGTTAAGATGAACAAGGTTGATCTGTTAAGATCAACCAAGACCCAGATTTCATAATAATATGAGCCTGCTGGCCATTTGCTAAGAGGGTACTCAGGAAGAACGTGACTGAACACTCATCTGGCACTATATGCTGCTTTTATTCACAGTCTGAGTCAACAACTGCAAGGAAACCCTGGTTTCATCTTTCTACCAACAGATGAAGGCCTGCCCTGTCCAATCAGAACTGCATAATTTGGATACCTCATTTACATAAAACGGACCTAATTGAGAACCTGGGTGGGAACTTTTTGGATAAAAGACTGCCTTCCCTTTGTCTCTGTGGAATGCATTTTAGGTTGCAATCTGTGTCTCTGGATCTGCAGCTGCTTTTTGCTTAAACAAATGCCTTTTATTCTTTATTACAGTTTAAAATTAATTTTGGTTTGCAAACATATTATGACCTGTAGATGTCTAATAGATATTGCAAATTTAACAGAATCTAAACTGAGCTCTTCATAGCTTATCTCCTCACACCCACCCCTTACTGCTGCTACTGCAACGTCCCTGTTTTACTCTTTCAGTTTTCATTCTTCCCATTGTTCAAAGACTCCAGTCTTCTTTGATCTTCTATTTCTCTCATATCCTATGTCCAGTTTTTCAGCAAACTGCATTTATTCTACCCTTAAAATATATCTCAAATCTGACCACTTTCCACCATTTTCATCACTGTCATTTCTCTGTCCTCTGAATTCCCCTGAATTAATAGCTGTCTAGCTCTTCTCCCTTTGCTCAACAGAACAGCAGGAGTGATTCTTTTATTTTTAAATGTGAAGTAAATACTTTAATTAAAGATGACAATGTCATAATTGAGGAAAACATTAACAATATATAACTCATTAAAATTTAGGTTATATCAAACTACATAAAGTGATAAACATGCAAATAAAATATATGATAAAGGATTGAGGTAAGTGCAGATGAATTTTGGCTGAGAAATTAAAAGTCAAAATATTTTTTTATTTATATGCAACTAGTTTTCAAAAGAGTATGATTTAAAATTGTTCCAAGAAATCGAGCAAACTTTTCGGTAAGGTAGTACAGTACTTCTTTCATTTCCTTAATGGGCAAGAGACTTCTGCTCTCCTATTTAGGGGGTATCTTCTCAACTCTACCACCTCACTGAGTAGTAGAAAGAATTGTGATTACTCAGGCATAGCCTAGAGCAGTGGTCAGCAAACTCATTAGTCAACAGAGCCAAATATCAACAATTCAACGATTGAAATTTCTTTTGAGAGCCAAATTTTTAAAACTTAAACTATATAGGTATAACATTGCTATTAACTTAATTAGGGTACTCCTAAGCTGACCTTTGCTAAAAACTCAAGGGGCCAAAGAGCCACATGTGGCTCATGAGCCACAGTTTGCCGACCACTGGCCTAGGGTTTTGGCTCTATTGCACTCCCTCAGCTGCATTATTGTATAGTAAGGAAGTTGTGGTCCTCCATGGGATGGGTGAGGGTTGGCTTTTCCCACTGGCAGGCTCCAAAGTGTAGATTTGCTAGGACAAGGGGAATGGTAAATCTAGGAACCCATCTTTCTTAATTCTTTAAGATCATTGATATCTTTCTTCCCAACCCTGTAAATCCAGTAGCACCAAAGAATAGACTCCAGGCTGCTCTTTGATTTCAATCATCCTTTCCTTAATAACTAATGCCACAAAGCTGGTTAATATGAAATGGGGTTAATGTATAATCCTGGAAGAGAAATTTTGATCCACAGAGTATGGGGTTCACTCAGAAAACACTTCGATTTTAAATAATTCCAATTTGTTGGGAGAGCTGAGTTAAATAAAATCCTTATGAGAATAAACATGCACATTTTTGTCAATAAATTCTTTCTCCCATGAATAAACACAGCACATGCTCTAAAGAAGCACCACCAATGTTAAAACACAATTAGCTCATAATGTTTCATTTAAACATGAGTACCTCCAGCCAGGATCTTCCCTTCCAATTCTGCCATTTGCCATTGGCTTTTAAAGCTGCTTAGGAGTGATTCTTTAAAAATATAAATTAGAGTATAATTCTCTGATGCTCAAAACACTCCAATGGCTTTCTTGTCACTCAGAGTGAAAGACAAAAGCTTCACAACACCCTATATGATATGGTTCCCATTACTTCTTTGACACTTTCTATTACTCTCCCCTTTGCTCATTTCATTTTAGTCATCTTGATGTTTTTGCTATTTCCTTTTCATGGCAGTTCTTCTTTCAGATAGCCTCATGATTTCTTCAATTTTTTATTCTAAAGCTCAAAGGTCAACTTATGAGCAAAGCTTTTCTTAATTACCTGATTTACAATTGTATAAAATTGTGTAACCTCCTAAAACTCTGTATCTTTCTTTTATATTTACCATTTTTATAGAATATATTACTATCTGACTATATATATATATATATATATATATATATATATATTTCTTTTTTTAAAAAACACATATATAAACATGGATATATAATATTATAAGTAATATAGCAATACTACATGTACATATATGTTAGTAATATATAGTCAATGACTTTATATAGTCAATGTTTTTGTGTGTTTGTATATATGTATATCTATCTGTCTCTCCATATAATTTGTTTTATTGTTTGTCTCTACCAGAATGTCAACTCTGTGAGATTGTTTTAATATCCTGCTTACTGCTGAATATCATCACCTGGAACTCTATCTGGCACATAGTAGATGATCAACAAATCATTATTAAATGAATGACTAAATGAATTAATAATGTGGGGGATTATTATAATATTATTATATAATTATTACATAATTATATAATATTATAATAATATTATAATAATATTATATAATAATCTTTTAGTGTGAGGATTCTTTTGAGCTAAAGGCAGCTTTAGCTGCCCACTCAGAAGAAACTTCAGTTCCTCCCTTAAACTATCTAGAAGAACTTGAATTAGGGGTCTGGTCCATAATGAAACAGATTATCACAGATAACTTCTTTGACCTATATATGAAGGGCAAACTTTTATTTATTAAATATCTGCTCTTCCAATTTATATAAAAGCCTAAGCGACCATCTGACCATCTGACCAGCAACTATGATGTGCACTGACCACCAGGGGGCAGACACTCAATGCAGGAACTGTAGAGGTGTGGTGATTTAGCAGCTGCCATTCTTGGGTGACACACCTGGAACCAGAGAGGAGGGAACCTGATAATGGAATGCATTGCCCAAGAACTGCCCTCTCACAATCTGGGACCCTTTGGGGGATGTCAGAGAGCTGGTTTTGGTCCAATTCCTATAGACTAGGCCGAGGGACCCCATTGGTGCACAAATCCATGCAAGTAATTCTATAATAACCCTTTGAAGCCCCTAAGGCATCACCTCACCTGGCTCAGAATGTCTTATCTATCTCAATCCTCCTTTCTATTTCTGAACCTCTCCTGTATGTGTGGTCTCCAACTCTCTCATGTATGCAGGGTTCCCATACATATTATGTATTAAATTTGACTATTTTTCTTGTTAATCCATTTTATGTCAAAAGAACCTCAACAGTGGAGGAACATTTCTTCTTCCCACACAATAAACTAATCAATGACATGCCATAGCTTACATATTTCTTAAAGTATATCATATGTGAAATCACCAAGCCCTTTATTTTTTAAAATATGTTTTTATTGATTTCAGAGAAGAAAAGAGAGGGAAAGAGAGATAAAAACAACAACAAAAAAACACACCACATCAATAATGAGAGAGAACCGTTGATTGGCTGCTTCCTGCATACACCATACTGGGAATTGAGCCCTCCCTCAACCCAGGCATATAACTGGGAATTGAACTGTGAGTTCCTGGTTCATAAATTGATACTCAACCACTGAGTCATGCTAGCCAGATATCGCCAAACCTTTTTAAAATTAGACTAAACACTATGCAATTGCTGATATTCCACTTTTGAACTATATAAATGGCTATTTCATATGATTCAACTTAATACTATGTGTACATTTCCTTTTTGTTTCTTATCTTTTGCCTCCTTTGGTCTCCTCAACTTCCAGATCATCTCTGGTTTTCATTCCTCACACTCACCCAACACTTCTTAAGTCCACTGTCAAAATGAAGAACTGGCTTGGTCAGTATATATCAGGATACTCTTTTTCAAAGTTTTATTCACAGCCTGAGATCTTTCCCACATCAGCCACACATGGAACTAAGCAGTAGATACATTGTGGGAGTTAGAAGCATATGACAATGAGAACCCTCACCTCCTCTATTAATTTCTCTTGTGTATTTCTGGAGACACACGACTAATGTCTAATTTGGCTGAAGTGCATAGCCAGCTAATGAGAACAGTGTTAATACTTTCTTCTACATACACTATTGTTACCAAACTAGAGGGGCTCATTCACCTGGGTGCATCAAAGCCCAATAAAACCTGAAGAGGAGTTTGCATCACAGAAAGTAGAGGTATATTTTAAAAAATGGCACCAAGCTGGGAGACAGAGGGGAGCTAGTGCTATAAAACCTGGCACCCCTGGCTCCCTCAGGGACAGATTATATATGGAAAAATTTATTGGTCATGGTGACTAAGGGAGTTGATGTTATGGGATCTACTGATTGGTTGGAGCCGTGGTAGGGAGGAATTGATCATTGTATCAGGTCCTCATGTCCAACATGGCACTGTCTGACTGGTTTTGTGAGGTGTGGTCCATAGGGCCTGCTTTCATGGGCCCTGGGCTGAAATATGACTGAGTTCAAGATATTATCTGATCAACAAACCTGAGTCCTTATTCTTAAGATAGTTTGATGCTGAGCAGAATCTAATGTTCTAATGATTAAGGGAATGGATGTGCAAGGAAAGAGGGAGGCAAGTGAGTCATAGTGCTATTAGACTGGACAAGGCCAGTTTGAATCCGGAGGAAAGAAAGGTCATATTAAAGAAATGAAGCTTCTGCATGATTACATTATGCACTGGTTATGTATAATAAGTGATCCATGCAGCTATGATATGGCCATTTCAAACAGAACAATCATAAACAGGATAGACCAAATTTAAAAAAAAATAAAGGTACAGTTCTAATAACAAGAGCTTGCTTTAGCCAGGTGGGAACTTGGAGAAGGTCTTGGCCACAGGGCAGGGCTGGGGCTGGAGCAGTGGGGATGACAAAATCAATCTGCATTATCCAATTCAAAGAAAAACACTTTCTAATCGGGTGGCTGGGTGAGCCAGTGAGGGCAGGGCTGGTTTTGTGTAGCTGGTATGTGTGTATGGGGAGGTGGCAGAGTGGGGAGGACAGGGACATAAATGGAGGAGGTGGAAGACCTGGAAAGTTGGCCTTCCCTCTCTCCTTGACCCTGGAGAATGTTGCCAGTCCCTGGGCCTGACCAGAGACCCACTTTCGGTATGTGATGTAAATAGGGCGCCCTTAGATTCTCAGCCCAGGCCCACCTGTGTCTCCCCCTCCTAAACCATGGACTCCATAAAGTTTGTACCCCACAACTGACAAACACACAAAAAGCCTAACACACTTCCACCCTAGTGCTGCACCTGAGCAGACTGGACCTACTCTTCACGCCTCCTTTACTACTGTCTCAGCAGCACGGTGGACGTCTCCTGGAACACAGGCAGGAAAGAACCGCTGCCTCTGCTGAGAATGCAGATAGGCTCCTTCTGACTGATAGGTTGCTGGGGACAGCTTGAGGTAAATTCTTATGCAGAAGCATCTTTTACTTTTGCTTTGATTCATTTGAAAAACTTTTTATACAAGACCCACAAGAAGTTGCAAAGGAGTTCTTATGCATCCTCCACCCCGCTTTCCTCAACAATAGCCTGTTGCATAACCATAATATAGTAGTAAAATAAAGAAATGTACATTGATCTACTAGTGGTTTCAGACAGAGGATCTTATTTTATAATGACAAAGGAAGAAACGCCACCTTAAATTACATTTGCGTTTGCCTAGGGTAAAATAAAGTGACTAAGAGCAGCATTTCCTCTTACTGAAGAAATACAATTATTAATGGGTGGACGGTTGGAAAGTGAGTTGTCAAGTCTAATCATGCCATCTTGTTTCGCCTCTCTGTGGGTGTTCAGGTTTGGTTGCATCCTGGGTCTTTGCTGATCTCCGAGATGCTTGACTTCCAAATCAATACACGCTATCAAACCGCAGATTCCCAGTGCTCAGACACATGGAGGAGCAGCCACAGCAGCCACCTTTCCCTGGCTGCTTATTAATAAGGAGACAGGCTGAGCTCTAGCTAATCGAGCTTCCATCGCTTCGAATCAATCCCATCTATTTGTAGGACTACATGCAGCTTCATCGTTTGCTTTCTCCTAGCCATCCATCTAGGGTAGGGGTGTCGAACTCAATCAGAGAAGGGGCCAAAATCTAAAATCCAGCCTAAATCGCGGGCCGAATGGTTTACTGAACATAAACTGTCATTGTGATGGAAACGCAGCGGAGTGCAGTGATGACAGCGCAGTGCGTGCCACATTGCAAGGCCTGGCGGGACGGATTTGGCCCGCGGGCCTTGTGTTTGACACATGTGATCTAGGGCTTTATTATATTATACAATCCCCAAACTTGATTTTCCATGTGAATTGGTTATTGATGGAAGTGGGTGATGGAATTATGCTTTCAGGATGGGTCAGACTCGGGTGGTGTATATTCTTCTCTCTTCCTCACTGATGTATGGTATTAAAGTTTAATAGTTTCACATATGTTCCAGCCCCAGCAACCCAAAAGCTTTCTTGCTCCAGCTGTTTTGAACAACTCTTGCAGGACTCCATGGAGGTTAATCAAAGACTCAAGTGGGCTCCCTATGAGAAGTGACTTTTCTCCTGAAGGCTCCAACATCTTGTTTGCCTTGAAGGTAGCCTGGACACAGCTACCTTGGATTCACAGAAAACCATGGTCGGCAAACCGCAGCTTGTGAGCCACATGTGGCTCTTTGGCACCTTGAGTGTGGCTCTTTCACAAAATACCACGGCCTGAGTGAGTCTATTTTGAAGACGAGGCGTTATAAGAAGTTTAAGTTTAAAAATTTGGTTCTCAAAAGAAATTTTTAATTGTTGTACTATTGATATTTGTCTCTGTTGACTAATGAGTTTGCCGACCACTGACCTAAAGATTTGAGTAAATTATTTCACCAGGTTCCGCATATCACGGTTTGCACTTCACTGTGATTTGACAAATTTATGTTTTGTGGACTGAGGCTTGTATCACCTTTCTAAGTCCACTTCTCACTGCTACTCTAAAAGAAAAATAAATCCTGTCATTTAAAGAATGGTAAGGAAGTATTCAGAGAGACTATCATGATAGATGTAGGGACCGCTGTAATGGGGTATTGTAGTGAAGAAGAGAAATTGACTCAAATACAAGAAAAATTAAGAATTTTGAGTTAAGAAGCAGGGTGATGGTCAGGGTATGGATAATCACTAAGAGAACACTTCAGGGTGGAGGGGAGTTTTGGTTAAATCAACCTAACAGGTTGACTTTGCTGAAGGCAGGTCAAGGTGATGAGACATCACTTGGGGAGATGGTGAAGGATGAGATTAGATATCGAGGGCGAACCGTTTTAGAGGATAAGGGATTCTGCCTACATTGACTTTGAGGGTTTTTGCTAAAATTGGACAACACAGAGATGAACAAAGAAGTCTAAAAGTGGAGACCTAATTTAAAAGAACCCAGTGGAGCCTGATTAGAGTTTGGTAAAAAAAAAAAAAGGAACCCTGTTAATGTTTAAGAGGCAAAAAAGATGCTTATTTTATTATGCTGAACAGATGGGTAAGTTTTGTTGGCAAGATATTAAAATACTTTCTTTATCTGATGCCTGGCTGGTGTGGTTCAGTGGTTAAGCATCAAGCTATGAACCAGGAAGTCACAGTTTGATTCCTGATCTGGGCAGATGCCTGGGTTGCGGGCTCAAACTCTAAGTGCGGGGTGTGTAGGAGTCATCTTATCAACGATTCTCTCTCATCACTGATGTTTTAATCCCTCTCCCTTCCTCTCTGTAAAAAATCAATAATATATATATATATATATATTATTGATTTTTTACATATATATATTTTTTTATATATATATATTGATTTCAGAGAGGAAGGGAGAGGAAGAGTTTGATACATCAATGAGAGAGAAGCATCCATCAGCTGCCTTCTGCACACTCCCTACTGGTTATGTGCCTGCAACCAAGGTACATGTCCTTGATTGGAATCGAACATGGGACCCTTGAGCCAAACCAGATAGGGCAAAAATATATATTTTAAAAAAATAGAAAGGACAAGATCCTTAAATTGATTGGAATCGAAAATAGGATCCTTGAGCCAAATCAGGTAGTGCAAAAATATATATTTTTTAAAATAGAAAGGACAAGATCATTAAGTTGTTTCTGGCAAACTGAAAGAGGAGAGCAAATTGACTTCATCCTCAAACAGAGCTTCCCTTGGAACACTGTAGTGATCAGAGAAGAAATTTCAGGCATTTTCCCCCACACTATTATCTTCAGAGACTAAGATCTTTGCAGGAACCAAGATTTCATAAGCATGCTATTGCTAAGAGACAGTCTCATGCACATATGGGGCCTTGGAAATGACCTCTTTTATCAATCTGAGGAGAAGCAATTTTTTCAAGCCTGGACAACTTGGGAGGATTAGAAATTAATGCACAGGCTTTTCAACTAGAGGCAAACACAGACTATGTGTATCTCTGGCAGTTTAGTGAAGAATATTTATGAAAGAAAATATGGAATTTATGTAGACAATGAAAGGATAATCTGATGACCATGTAAAAAATAGGATTCTAGATTGTAACATTTTACATCTTTGGGAAAATAAGTAAAAAGGAAAAATACATTTAACACTTCTTAGGGTTAATTATAGTCCCGGATCTGTGACATTGACTAATGCTTTATTTGGTTTTGCTTTTAATTTTAGCCTTTCCCACCTGCCTCTGCCTGCCTCACTCTCAGAAGACAATCTTGCCTCCCAATTAATCAAAACCATTGAGGCCACAAGCATGACCTTTCTTAAATCCTGACCCACGATCTGTAAACTATTTGCATTCACACCTGCACTCAGTTTCCTTCGCTGTGTCTCAGAGGCTCAGGTGTTTTCTTCTCCTTTTTAAGGTCAAACCCTCCACCTGTCTCTTGAGCCAGAAACTTTCTGGGTCTTTCAAGTCCCTTTTTCATCTTTCAGGCTCTTCCTAGGATTCAAAATCTATGTAGAAATTTATGTACTCAACTCAAAAGTTTGGAAGAAATATTATCTCTTCCATGTTGGTTAGCATTTTCCCATCTATTATTGTATGCTGGATTGATATTTGAATTCCCTTTTATTAGTCAGGGCCAAGGAGACTTTGAGAGTGGCTGACATGCATACAAATGTTCACACTGCATTGATAACTTCTTTTTGAAACATTTTTATACAATGCACAGATTTGGTGCTTATAACATTAGCAATTAGAAACAATTTTTTTTCTATATTTGAAAAGCACAATTCCACTCAAATCTCCTATTGATTCAGGAGGGGTTTTAATCTTATTTAAATACCTGGTTTTCACAATAGGGAACATATGTATCTATATGCTGGTGTTTTAATGATTCACACTAATTATGCTGAATTAATTTCCGAATGAAGCATTTTTTTAATGTGCACCTTTCTTCTTTCATGACAAAAATTTGGATGTCAATAAAATACGGCATTTAATTTTAAAAACTCAGCAGTAAAAAAATGAACTTGTTATTTTCTCTAGCATCATGTTAAGTCCATACCAAGCAACCATTATATTGATTTCAAGCATAACCTTTTCCCCCCTTTCCATGTTTTTAACTGAGGCATATTGGCAATATGACCATTAGTGACAAATAATAATACTAGTGACTGTAAAATTAATATTAATGTAGTGTTTTACAAATTGCAGAGTGCATCACATTATCTCATATAATCCTTTGGATGACAACACAAGTGGCATTATACTGTAGGTGTCATTAGCTCTTTTCCACAGGTAAGAAAATTGAGACTTGTGAATATTAAGTAATAGCTGGAAAGAGACAAAGTTGCATGTAAAACCATATCATTTGACATTTAAAATAGTAATTAAGGTGATCACTTGGCTTGATACCAATATTTATACATAAATGCAAATAAATATTTTGAATAGGTGTGAGGTGGTAAACTGTTTCTGGTTTAATTCAAAGGATTAAATATGCTCTTCATTTTTACATTTGTTTTTAAATATAGTATACTAGTAGCCCCGCGCCCAAGTCCATGTGCTAGTAGCTTCTGGAGGGCCTGGCTGCTCTGCACCCACTGCCCAGAGGCTCCTGCAGCCCAGAGGTCCATCCTCAGGTGGGTACAGAATGCTTTCCTCATCATTGGGGCGACAACACAAGAGTTCCCCACCCCAGCTTGGCCAGAGGCCCATCCGTAGCCAGGCACGGAACACTTGCCTCATTGCTGTGGCAAGCATTCCGCCAGATGGCTCATGCTGCCCACACTCAGTGGCCACCCCCCGGGACTGGGGGACTCCAGTGGGGCTGAGAGGACTAGGTGCCGCCATCTTGTGGCTATGGGTGTCCCCATCTTTGTGACAGAGTGGTGGTTAATTTGCATATTACACTTTTATTCGATAGGATAATAGTATGTAATAATATATTTCTTATATCATTTGTATAAGTTATTTTCTTCCCAATATTTATTTTGTGCTATTTGTTTAATAGTTCCCCAAATATACAACCAGTGTTTGAAAAAGGCTCTATGATTTTCTGTTTTAGTTTCTATTAACTGCATCTCCATGAAACTTCTAGAAGAGAAACTCTGACCCTAGTAATATCCCTGATTGCCAGTAACTAATTTTCTATATTTCAGTTAAAATGAGACCATGGTTTTCCAAAACTGTTTCTTCTGAGAGTTATATTCCTAACCACAGCATCTATTTAACTTTCCTATCTACACATTTGAACATGAAGGCTACAAACTCATTTATGCTTTAGATAATGTTACTGCTTTTTGCACATTATTCCTGTGTGTTCTCTCACATGCACTTACTGCCTCCTTCAGAGAGCTAGTATTCCATCATCCTACATTTTCATAATGTTTGTGAGCAGATCCTTTATGCAATTCTCAGCTTCAGCTTTCCTTCTCATTGTTCAATGTCTTTGAAGTTCGGGCTGTAAATGTTGCCTTCCTCTCTCTCTATTCTGTATCCTGTGCCTCTGATACTTGTTATTCTTGTCTCTGATTGCTTCCCTCAGGTCCTATTCACTCACAGTGGCCCCTTTCCACTCTGGGGGCACCTACTGTTAGATCATTCACAGAACCCTGGGATAGCCAGTAATTGCTTCCTAAACACTTTCCATTTCTTTTTCTTATTTGCGCTCTTATCCTTCTGTCATATACTCAACGTGGTCTCCATTTTTTCAAATTGCGTTTTTTTCTTTTTTCAGACTAACATGCCCTAACCATTAAAATTATTTGAAATAACTATGTCCTACCATCTCTATAACTCAGACCCAACATGGAGACTTCTATAATCTTTTTGCATTTAAGCATTTCTCTACATCCCTTATGTGATATAATTCTTTGTTAGGTGTGCTAAAAGTATTTAAACCTAAATTACTCAGATTATGTTTTGACAACAGATCAAAGATAGACTGAAATTTTTCTTTATATTAATTTCTGAAAATGGACCAAATGAAGCAAAGCTATAATGTAAATAAGATTGAGTAATATTTAAATTTCCTGAATTATACCACACATTTGATAATTCTATCTAATAAAGAGGGAATATTCTAATTGACCATCATGCCCTCACAAAGATGGTAGCACCTACAGCCAATAAGGAGGGAATATGCTAATTGATTGCCACACCCTCAAAGATGGCAGCACCCACAGCTACAAGATGGCGGCACCCAGTCCCCTCAGCCCAACCAGGGCCTCAGGCTTGCAGCACAGCCAGGCCCACCCCCAGGCAGGTCCAGCCACTCCACATATGCCTCCAGAATCCCCCAGTCCCCTCAGACCTCCAGCCACCCAGGGCCTGCATAAGCATAAAAAAAAAAATAACAACCATATAAACCATGAAAGAAAACACAAAACTCTAGTCAGAAATGAAGAATACCATATCTGAAGGAATAAAATTAGGTTAGATGAATCAGGGGACCGAATAAGGATTTGGAAGAAAAGGTAGAAAAAAGCACCCTGCCAGATCAGCAAAAAGAAAAAAAAATTTAAAAAATGAGGATAATTTAAGGGAACTTTGGGACAACATGAAATGTAAAAACTCCCACATCATAGGGGTATCAGTAGGAGAAAAACAATGAGCAAGGGATAGGGAAAGTTTTTGAAGAAATCATGGCAGAAAACTTCCCAAACCTGTCACACAAGTTCAGGAAGCAGAGAGAGTCTCAATCAGGATGAACCCAAAGAGACCCGCACCAAAGCACATCATAATGAAAATGGTAAATCATAAATGTAGCAAGAAACGGTTGGTTACCTACAAGGGGGATAAAGCTGTCAGCTGATTTCTCAACAGAAACACTTCAGGCAAGAAGGAATAGGCATAAAGTACTCAGAGTAGTGATAAGCAAGGACATGTAACCAAGACTACCCTAGCCAGTAAGGCTATAATCTAAAATTAAAGACAAAATAAAGAGCTTCACAGACCAAAAAAAAGGTGAAAAGAGTTCATTACTACCAAACTAGCATTGCAAGAAATGTTAAAGGGACTGCTAGAAGAAGAAGGAAGAGAGGGAGAGAGGAACATAGGTATAAAGAAAAATTTTAAATGGAACTGCCTTTTGTCCAAGTTATCCCACTTCTAGGAATATATCCTAAGAATCCCAAAACACCAATCAGAAAGAATATATGCACCCCTATGTTCATAGCAGCACAATTTATAATACAATGGCTAAGATCTGGAAACAACCCAAGTGCCTATCAGTAGATGAGTGGATAAAAAGCCGTGGTACATTTACACAGTGGAATACTACTCAGCCTTAAAAAAGAAGGAAAGATTACCCTTTGCAACAGCATTGATAGACCAGGAGATTATTATGCTAAATGAAAGAAGCTGATCAGAGAAAGACAAATAGCATATTATCTCACGTATAAATGAAATCCAATGAACAAAATAAGCTGATAGACAAAATAGGTCCAGAGGTATGGATGCATGGAATGTAATAACAACTGTCAGAGGGGAAGTGAGAGGGAGGACTGGATGAAAAAAGGTGAATGGATTAGCCAAAAAACCTGTACGCATAATCCATAAACAAAAATATGTGGGCAGATGCTGTGTAGAGGTGGGCAAGGTTGGGGAAGGGGTGGACATCTGTATTCACATTAACAATTAAAATAAATTAAAACCTTTACATAAAAAATAAAATTAAAATAAAAGAGTTATTTTTGCTAAAAAAAAAAAAAAAAAAAAAAGAGAGAGAGTATTTATATCAAGTACTGACTGTCTAATGTTTCCTGTCAATATTTTTCTGAGTGCTAGTGGAAGTTTCAGTGGCTTTGAGTTTTTATTCCTTAACTTTTTTTTTCTAGAAGATTTTGCTTATCTTCTTCCTTTCCTTTCTTCCTAGACTTTCTTCTTACTTTTTAAGGTAAAATTCACACAACATAACATTAACCTTCTTAATGTGAATATTTTAGTGGCATTTAGAAGATTCACAATGTTGTGAAACTATAACTTCTGTCTAGTTCTAAAGCATTTTTCTCACCTTGTACCCATTAAGCAATTGCTCTCTATCCCAAGCCTCCGACAACCACTAGTCTGCATCTGTCTTGATGTGTTGAGTCCGTCAGTATATTTCATACATATGGAATCATACAGTATGTGACCATTTGTGCCTGGCTTCTCTCATCTAGCATGTTTTCAAGGTTTTCTCCATGTTGTAGCATGTATCAGTACCTCATTTTTTATGCCTGAGTAATATTTCATGTATTTATTAGTCATAATTTGTTTATTCATTTATCTGTTGATAGATATTTAGTTTGTTTATATGTTTGTGCTATTAGGAATACTGCTGATATAAACATGCATGTAGATATAGTAATTGGAGTAATTGTTTTAAATTCTTTGGGTATACACCTAGGAGTGGAATTCCTGTGTGATATGGTAATTCTATGTTTAACTTATTGAAGAATGACCAAACTGTTTTTCTCCTAAACTTTTTCAGGTTCTCTTCAACCAACATAAAAACTAAAGTTTTAGACACTATATCCTTGAAAGTCAGTTTTCCTTGAATTGTACCCAGATTTTAAAATCAAACTCATTAATTATTTGATTAATTACATCAACTCCTTTGATTGATATGAGTTTCTTGAAAGGCATCCTTACATAAAATACTCTCATGTAATAGAAACTAGAATTCTCTCCAGCCTATGGGCGTCGGTAAAGGGGAAGAAAAATGGTGGCTCTGCTCATTGAAAAAGAATGCCTGTCATCTAAGTCCCCATAAAACTCACTGAGCTGCCTTTTCAGTGACACAGGAAGATTCTACAGTCTTCCCAGTGGAAAGTCATTCATTACAAGGTACTTTTATTTGTATTTCATTTACCTCCTTGCTTATGTGTTTTTAATATAACAGTTAAGCCCAGCTGTCAAGCTCAGCGGTTGAGCGTTAACCTGTAAACCAGGAGGTCATGCTTTGATTCCTGGTCAGGGCACATGCCTGGGTTGCAGGCTCGATCGCCTGAGTGGGGCATGCAGGAGGCAGCCTACCAAGGATTCTTTTTCATCTTTGATGTTTCTATTTTTTTCTCTCTTTCCCTTCCTCTCAAATGAGGCCTGGTGCTTGAAATTTGTGCACTCGGGTGTATGTGTGTGTGTGTGTGTGTGTGTGTGTGTGTGTGTGTGTGTGGTGGGGGGGTCCTTCAGCCTGGTCCGTGCCCTCCTGTGCCCTGGGAGTCCCGCAATTGATTGCCCCCCCAGAGGGAGGCCCTGCCCACCGCCCACCACCACCGACTGGGTAGACTGGGTCTCCCTCTGCGGGGTGATTGTGGGGCAATGGCAAGGCCCCTCAACCAATCGCATCACACATGCCTTGATGGTGGCATTCAGTGTTGGGTTGCTGCAGCACCTGCAACCCAGAAGTGACAGAGAGATCATCAGTTCAGCCTGCTCACCAGTCCCCGCCCGCCTGAGTCTCCGGTGCAGCTCAGCCTCGCATTCAATCATCCATTTGGTCGTTTTGGATGTTATGGACTCTGGCACTTTATATATTAGGATAGTAGTTAAAATCTATGTTGAGAAACTCAGGGAAGAAATGCAAGAAGGAAAATAAGAAAGAGGGGGATAAAAACTGAGGTGAAAAACCTCATACTACATGAAGCAAACATGTTAAAAACACACACACACACACACACACACACACACACAGCTTTGACAGTTGTTTGTTTCAGAGATGCAATTAACTCCACGGATTATTCAGTTTGAGAACCATTTTTAATAAAATTCTCCAGTGTCTGTTCAATTCTCTTTATTTTTCACAATTAATATTTATGTCTTTCCTGTGGGAGTTATCTTCTTTGTAGGAAATTTAAATATCCAAATAAAAGCACCTTAAGTAATTTTAAAAGAAAAAAATAACCATCTCTTGCTGAAACAGTTTGGCTCAGTGGATAGAGCATTGACCTGAGAACTGAAAGGTCCCAGGTTCGATTCCGGTCAAGGGCATGTACCTTGGTTGCGGGCACATTCCCAGTGGGGAGGTGGGTGCAGGAGGTAGCTGATAGATGTTTCTAACTTTCTATCCCTCTCCCTTCCTCTCTGTAAAAATAAATAAAATATATCTTTAAAAAAATAATGATCTCTTATACTAACTATTTGTCAATCTGGGTATTTAAGTTTATTATATAGATAAACCACAGATGAGCCTTTATATTTAAATATTCTATGATTATTCTCAGTGGCAGAGAAAGTGCTGATGAAATTAATATCATTTTATGAGAGAACATTTTCATCTAACCCCTTGCCGTTTTCAGTAATGTTTTAAGGAAAATTAAATAACCCTTGAGAATTGAAATGCAAGGATGAAATTACATATTATTGTGGCTATGCTATGTCACATTTTCTTTTATTAAAAATGAATACATCAGTTTAGATTTATTTGACAATGGTTTATGCCTACAGAGTCCAGGCTTTAAAGGTTCCTTCTGTGCAGTAATACTTCAGCAAGATACATCTTCCTTGTCTGCAGGATCTCATTTATAAGCTAGGCTCACCTCTGCTTCCTGCAATAATAAACGTTCTTGCCGGAAAGATTTTAGATGAGATATTGTGTTCCCCCTCTTATCCCCTTTTCAACCTATCGCCCTGTAAGAAGTGTGTTTCTTTTTTTGTGGTCTTTAGAGGAAAAAATTCACTTGACTCATTTTTCCAAAGCAGCTCTTTTAATGTGTTTAGAATTGCTTTCTGAATACTGTCTCTCATGTTACTGTTGAGGTGTTTTGTTATATGTGAGAGAGAAAATAGGAAAATCCATTTAGATGACTGCTTTCTCGATTAAAAAATATGGCTTCAATAAAAAAATGTTTCTCTTGTGTCTCTGTGTCTTTGAGGCTTTTGATGTTTAAGCAAGTTATGGAACAACTGGGGGAAATGTATTTAAATATGCATAAAAGGTAATGTAAAAAACCTACCGCCCAATCACTTTAAAACGTACTTTAACAGGAGAAATTTTTAAGGTAGGCGATGATATATGCTCTCAGAGCATGATTACTTGTGTGTGCAGGCCAGAGAGTCCTTCTATTGTCCTTCCACAGGCTTTCTTTGCCAGTAGATTAACAAACTCATTTTTCATGTGTTGGCGTAGAGGGCAAAGGAAAGCCTATCAGGATCTTGAGGAGGGCTGGTCCATTTCCCTGCCATGTTTCTGGCCAGACTATCTATGCCCTGGCTCTCTTTGAATCTCTTCCCCTTCTCCCCCCCACTGAAAGAAGCAGCTTTCTGGGGCTTGCAAGTTTCAGAGGATTGTAGGACATCTTACTATTTACAGAGGATGGCCAAGCAAATGTGCACTCACCCCAGTGATATCACCAGGAGGAAGTATGTCTAGTGTCTAAGAACATGAGCCGAGGGCCAAGGAATTGCTGTCACATGAAAACAGTGCGCTGAAAAATGGAAATTAATGTTTGAAGTCTCTGTTTCCTCATCTATGAAATGGTAACAATGATATCTACATTGGAGCTGATTATAAGATGAAAAGAGTTACTGAATGATTAATAATTGGTAGCTATTATTATTACTTTATTTTCTTTTTTTTAAACTTAAAAATAAAGAAACACCATTTTTAAAAGGTGAATTTTAAAACATTTTTATTGATTTAGCAAGAGGAAGGGAGAGGTGAGGAGAGAAAGATAGACCGGCTGCCTCCTTTACATCCCCTACTGGAGATCAAGCCCACAACCCAGGCCTGTTCCCTGACCTGAAATCCAACTGGCAACCTCTCTGTGCTTGGGATAATGCTCAACCACTCAGCCACACCGGCCAGGACAAGAAACAACACTTAGAACCAAACTCAATTTCACAGAATTCATAGAATTGAAACGTCTCTTTGAAGTTACAATTCCCCAATTCCTCATCTTCCAACATTATCAAACCAAACAATAGACATAACAAAAGCCTCCTGGAGGAGAACTTTAAAGAAATCTCAATTTGAAGTGAGGAGTATAAAGCTAGGAGAAACATATTTTCATTTCCTTCTCAATGAATCTGTCTATTCCCCATTCCCAGTTTTCTAACTCTATACAGCTGTATGGTGTCTAGAGGCCCTTATAAGATTTTTATTTTATTTTTTCTGAGATGATAAATATTTTGGCAGGACTAGTCATCAAATGTTAAAAGACTAAAATGTTGGAATAAAGTCAGGTCTTCCAACTTTTAACTGGAGGAAATATTCTTAGCTCTATTTCCTTAGTAAGGCTTGATTTAACCATATAAATTAATTATTTATACTAATAAAAGGGTAATATGCTAATTAGACTGGGAGACCTTCCAGGTGTCCTTCTGGACAAAGCCATGGTAGCAGGGCTGAAGCAGAGGCAGTTAGGGGCAATCAGGCAAGGAAGGGAAGGCAGTTGCAGGTGAGCAGGCTGGCAGGGGAGGCAGTTGGAGGAGATCAGGCCAGCAGCGGTGGGGAGGGGGAGGCAGCTAGGGATGATCAGTCTGGCATGGGGGGCAGGTGGGGGTAATCAGGCCAGCAGGCAGAGTGGTTAGGGGCGATCAGGCAGGTAGGCAGGTGAGGGGTTAGGAGCCTGCAGTCCTGGATTGCAAGAGGGATGTCCCAGATTGGAGAGGGTGCAGACCGGTATTGTAATAAAAGGACATTATGAAAATAACCATGCCAAAGACTACATACAAAGAGAACACTCTAATGTTTTTGATTTTTTTTTAAATAAGGGAATAATTTTAGAATGATTTTCTACAACATAGAAGATAAAATATGTGGAAATCAATACCAAAATCTAAAGTTGTCCTACTAAGTGCTCGGCATTGTATTAGAAGATGGTATTGTATTCAATGCATTGTTATAGATGTTCCAAAGACAAACTAGTCCTTGCCTTCTCAGAGCTGATAATCATGGAAGGGAAATAAGACATTTTCACAAATATCAAAACTATAAATCATTTGGGAAGTGCAAGAAAGGTAAAAATAAGAAAAATATTTATGTGGACAAAAAATAATGCAAGTCAATACTTTCTGCTGAGACCTTTAGGAAGGCTTTGCAGACAGGTGGCATTTAAACTGGATAGAATTTCAACAGAATGGACAGGTGAGGTTAGAATGACTCAGGAAAACAAAAACTTTGAGCAAAGGCACAGAAGCAGCAAGTGGTCTAGTGCGGCAGTGAGAGAGAAGGCATGTATGTACTGGTTACATTGTGGGTCCCATTGAGGAGGATGCACATATTTTAGGGATATTGACAGGACATCAAGGGAGAAAGAGTAAGAAAGGAGAGGTCTCAGAAGATATTAAGATCTATTCCGGAGGAGCCATTCCAGAGAAACCAGGTAGAGTTGGTTTCTGGTTTACTGATAGAGTTGAGGAAGGCAGTGGAAAAAAGAAATAAAGAAAAGAACAATGATCAAGTATTCCATTCTCTTCTCTTTTATGTGTGCATTTTGTGTGTTTTTTTTGTTGTTGTTAATCCTCACCCGAGGATATTTTTCCATTGGTTTTAGAGTGAGATGAAAGGAGGGGGAAAGATACAGAGAAAGAAACATCGATGTGTTTCAATTGGTTACTTCCCATACAAGCCCCCAGGAACCTGAACCAAGGTACCAGTGCCCTTGACTGGAATAGAGGATGCTTCAGTATGGGCTGTGCTCTCTCAACTGAGCCAAACCAGGTAGGGCCATTCTCTCCTTTTGACATGTAAATATTTCTAGGATGATTCAGAAGGAAAAGAGGAGGTGTAAGAAGGCCTAATCAGGACAGCTGATGTTGCTTAAAAATGACTTCTTCCAAGAAGTCTTCTTTGTCTTTACCGCTTCTGTCTAAATTAGGTCAGATTCCCCAGCCATCAGCTCTGAGTTAGTCAGGATCCCAATAGGGAATAGACAGCACACCCAAACTGAAAACTGATGAGTTCAATAAGGAATTGATTCAAAAGGGCTAAGAGAAACCAAAGGGGATGATGAGGAATGCCGGGCTGGCACATGGGAGCTTTGACCACCCCGAGGCATGAGTGGTAAGCAAAGGAAGTGCTGCTCAGGACCTGAAGGGAGCAATGCAACTGCCACCACACCATGGCCAGGCTGGGAGGGAGCAGAGAGGTAATTACCCCGACCTGGATCCCCTCTGTTTTCCCTTCTCTTGCTGAACCCAAAGGGCAGCCAGAGAGCAAGGAAATTTATGAATGTAATACAGAGAAGTCAGCCTTCCATACCACAGAGTAGAGAAGGGACAAGGGGCAAGTGGAGATTACCACACTTCATGTGATCTCATAGTTTCTTGTGTTTCTTATTTATAGCTTTTGTTACAATTATAGCTAAAAAATGGATTGTAGCTCTAGCTGGTTTGGTTCAGTGGATCCAGCAGTGGCCTGAATACTGAAGGGTCCTGGGTTCAATACAAGTCAAGCATGCTTATGGGAAGCAACCAATCAATGTGTCTCTCTCACATCGTTGTTTCTTTCTCCTCCCTCCCACTCTTTCTAAAAATCAATGAAAAAATATCCTCTGGTGAGGATTAACAAAAAATAAGATAAAATAAAAAATGGATTGTATAGTTAGTGTAATGGTTTGTATCTATCTTCCATGTATGCTCCATGAAGGCAGATACCCTTTGGAATTTTCTTCCTTGTTGTATTTCTAGTACCTGGTCCAATGCCTTACACATAGAAGCTCTAAATAAATATTTATTAAGCGAGAGTAAACCAATTAACTAATGAAAACGATAAATTTTATATTTAATATTTATTTTAGGTGTTTTAAAAAATTAAAGTTGAAAAGTACTAAAATGAGATACACTTTACATTGCACTTTGAATTCATTTTAAGCTATACCTAGAAAAAAGGCTGTCAAGTTAAATGTTTTTACTTATAATTGTGACTATAATTTTATTTTATTTTTTACTGATTATCTTTCCTGGATATAGGTCATTGGGATAGATCTTTGTGTGATTAGCAACATAAAGCTGAAGGTCCTGAGTATCTGTCACCATTGCACATATATTTATGATGGCTAGAACTATAGGAAAATATTTCTTCACAGCCTTTTCATGTTTTGATTCTTCTACAGACTACAAAAAAAAATGCCTTGCTTATCTTACTTGTCTTATTTTCATCAAATAAGAACTTAAAAAAATCTGTATTGACTAAAACATGTACTTAAATCAGTAACATACTTTCTTGTCAATTACATGCGGGAAGAAGAATTTACCAGAGTAATGTTTGTTCAGTGTGAATATGGTGATTACGGGGGAGAAACATACATAGTAGAGAGAGCTATTATCTATTTATATTGTTATAAAACAAAATTCAACTGAGCAAATTTTAAAGATCTTAATTGGTTTTATTTAATGATTCATGAATTAGCCAGCATCCCACGTAACAGAAGGAGCTCTGAAGAACTGTACAAATGAAAGGCTTTTTATAGGCAGAAGGAGCAGGAAAAAGAAGTTTCTGGAAAAGAGTGGATTGTTTCAGACAAGGTCACTTTCCTATGAGAGACAGAAAGGTCAATTGGAGGATTCCCTCACTAGTGTTGATCAGGTAATTACAGATTATCTGGTAAAAGGTTATATTTCTGGGGAAGGCTGAAGCTGTTAAGTATTAAGTCTTGGCTTGGTGACATGAGCTTAGCACAAGTGACTCCTTTTGGGGCCTTTTGTTTCTTCCTAAAAAACAAATAAAACCACAATATTATAATTAGTTATTAAGGACGGTCTATCTGACAGTTATGCTAGAAGCTTGGGATATAATCATGTACAGAAGCATATTACCAGCTCTATAAGAATTTGCAGCATAATGAGACAAGTAGATAACAAGGAAATAGTGGGATAGACTTATAGGGGAAGAACAATCTTGGGAGAGTAAGCTGTTCAGTGGCTCCGGGGAGGGCAACCCTTATCACCTTTGGGGGTGGAGTGAAAGAACATACATCTGGAAAAATGACATCTGGGCTTCACCCTGGAGGAAGGGTAGGAGGTAAGTGATTGTGAGTGTATTGTATGTAGAATGGGATCCCATTAAAGGGAGTGCTAAAAGATCCAATTTGCATTTAAACATACTATACTTCTGGCTGCTTTGTACAAAATAGATTGAAGAGTGGCAGGAATGGAAACATATACCCATTTAAGAAAAGAATGTCTGGAAGAGAATAACAATAGAAAATAGGAAGAGAAATGGACAAATTCTAGACATACAGATGCTCCTTGACTTACCACGGGGTTACCTCCCATAAGTTGAAAATATCCTAAATTGAAAATACATGTAATATACCCAACCTGGCTTAATCACAGCTTAGCCAACTCTGAACTTGCTCAGATTGTTTGAATTAGCCAAATCTTCTAACCTAAAAACTATTTTATACTAAAGTGTTGACTATCTCACGAAATTTATTATATTTATTGCATTCACTCTGTTTCAAAGCCAAAACATCATAAGTTGATCTATTGTTAGTTGAAGACCATCTGTATTTTGAACAATAAATTCCAGCATTCATAAATGGTTGGAGTGAGGAGGAGGAGGAAATAGGATGAAGCTAAGGATTTGTTATTATTGGCTTGAGCCTCTGGGAAGATGGTGGTTCTATTATCTGAGCTGTGGAAGACTGGAAGGCAGATGATTTCAAGAGGTGGGTCATGCTTTGGACAAGTAAATTTTTGGATGCACACTGAAGTAGGATGATGGGGGCAAAAGCCAGACTGAAATTATTTGAAGAGAGAATGGGAATGTAGAAATGGAAACCGTAAGTGTAGAACCCATTTGGGAGTATTTTTGTGGCAGGATAGTAAGAAGCTAAGAAAATTCCTGGGCAAGTGGAATGGGAAAACTGAGACAAGAAAATTAAATAAAGCAAAACAGTGTGGGCAGCTTGCAGCCAGCCTGTGCATCACAAGACTTTATCTTCCCAACCAAGGACACTTGAGAGCAAATGGTTTATAACTCTCCTCTCTTCCTAACTAGAGAATACATAGCTTAAATCACCTGGGCCTGGGAAAATAGAGAAAAAGACCCAATTAATGCCATTTGTGCCAGCTAAACCCAAGGACAGATATCACTTGGGGGATGTTAGACAGGAAAGATAGCTCCTAGGACAGGAAATGAAGAAAGGGGGAAGATGGAGGAATTTACCTTACCTACTTAACAAAGAAGTCAGATGCCTTAGGACTTGCCAAACAAGATGACATGGTGTATGTAACAAACATTCCAAGATAAAGTACAATAATGTAGAAGTGGACTTTGAAACCTATAGAGGGAAGGGTATAAAACCCCATGAACTCCCACTGGGAGTGTGCTCAGGCTAGATGAGTTGCCAACTTTTGTTTTACAACAAGTGTATTTTTAATAAATTTGCTTGCTTTATTTCCTTAATAAATTCTCTTGCTTTAATTCAACACTGCTTACTATCACTCATCTAAATTCCTTCTCAGGAGATTGAAAAGAGCCACGGAGGGGAGAGCCCCACCTCTGACTCAGGGGGCTTTCTGGTAACATTTTGAAGTGAATAGCAAAAGAGAAGTAAGGATAATAAAGATGGGAGAAAATGTTGGGAAAGAAAAGGCGGTTATTTTAAATAGGATGCTCCAGAGCATGTATCTTGTGCTGGTGGGAGGACATAATCTCCTTTGAAAAGGAGAGAGGAGATGGTAGCTAAGACACAAGAAGAGGAAGGTAGTAAGAGTAGAAGCAATATAGGAAAACAGAACACGAGTAGTAGGTAGATTTTTCTATTTAGTACTAGGAAGATGAGAAAGTTCTTAATTCTATTTTATCAATGAAGAGTGAAGAAACCTGAAGTGAGGGAATAAGAAAGTATAGTAAGAGATCAGAAAGTGTACAAAAAAAGTAGTTTCAGATAGTGGAAAAACTAACTTATTAGGGAACTGTACTAGGATTGTTTGGCACCATTAGATGCTCATCTAGGATTTGAAATCATGATTTGGAGGCAGCAGGCACCGCATAAATTGTGTGTGTCACTTTCCTAGCAATGATGAGCAATGTTTGCACAGATAGGTGTTCAAGCAGGTTGGACTTTTGACAGGTAAGTGTGATGGAAGAAGAGAGGGGGAAGTTTGTTGAGGTCGGTTGCCTGGGAGTGATGGACCATGAAATCTAAACCAGAGAGCAAGGATGTGAAAACAGAAGAGGAATGATGAATACTAGAAAGTGGCCACTTAAATATGTCAAGGGGGTGAAAGAACTATAACAGTGTGTGTCTTGAGACAAGTGAGCTGGAAAGATAGGAGGTGGTGTTTAAGAAGCAGCACAGTGAAACTTTAGAGAGGTGCCATTGCTAATGAGGACAAGGAGTAGGCTAACGCATGGGTGTAGATGGTTGAGGCAACACAAACAAAAAGCTTTCTGAAACTAGGGGCCAAAACCAGAGAAGCTGGATGTATTATATTTGTGGACGTCAAATGTCATTGAGAATGGTGACAGTTGTAGAGGGGGAGAAAATAGTGAGCAGAAATCTTCAAAGAGAGGAGTCTAGGGAGGGGGTCAGTAGGTAACAACCAAAAAGGGAAAGGAAATGCAGCAAATGAGAAGGCAGAAGAATCAAAGGATCTGGGCTTTTAAGGAAAAGAAAAGGTTTAGGTTTGGAAATGAGGAGCAGTTCATGCTTTACTTCTAGCTCTGAGATTCAAGGGGTATGTGAAGTTTTCCAGGGAGTGCTGTCCTCAGAGAACAGCCAGGTTTCAGTTAGACCAGAGGTGTTAGGTACATTCAAGAAATTAGAGGCATGGAGAATTTTGCAAAGCATGGACCTAGAATTTTTCAAGGCACAGAAAAAGGCTAAGGGAGAACAGGAAAGAGTGTCAGATTGGGTAAGATCTGATGTGTGAAAGAGAGAATCTGGAAAAAGGACCAGGAACAAGACCACGGGGTGAGGGCTAAAAACGGAGGGGAGATAGTCTTGTGACTTTTAATTAAAAAAAAAAAAATGGGCCCCTAGGAACTGTAAATCCTGGGCTGAGGGAAAGGACTGTTTCTTTGGAGGTCTCCAAAATAAATGGTATTTTCCCCATTTTGCTCTAAAATTAGTATCAGCTTTTTTTTTTTTTTTGAGATGCCAGAAAAGGTAAAAGAAGAGAGATGCTGAATGAAGAAAAAAAATATTTATTTAGGTTATTACAAAAGACAGTTTGATGTGTTTTTTTAATCCAAATATTATTAATTGTCTTTTCTGGCAATTTGTAGAGGAAGAAAATTTTAAGAAGCATGTAGTGATCTCTTATAATTTTCCCACTAGATAATACAACTGGTAGAATTTTTGCAAAATTTTTGCCTGCCTCCCAAAACACAAACATATTTTAATCTTTATTGCAATGATACAGATACTTAAAATCACAGTGGAGAGGGGGAAAGTTGAGAACATTCACCTTCTATAACCCTGATTAACAACAACAACAAAAAAAAGTGGTGATATTAGCAGCATAGTGAAAGGAGGAGAGGTGATGGGAGTATTAAGTAGATTGGTAAATATCCACCATGGCTGCGATGATGATATATCAATAGGAAATCAAAATAGGGTGAATAATACTGAGAAACAGTGGGCATGTCTATAGCAACATTTCCCCCAGGATTGTAAAAATGGGCATTCCGCCAATTCCTCTATTCCCAAATTAGGGAAAAGGTCACTGGAGAGTGTCATTTATTCTAGAAAATTCATAGCAATGTTTAAAATATCACATCAGCTAAACTGAGTTTCCAATTCTCCTGTGTAATTGCTGCAAATGTTATTGGTACATATGATGGGATAATTTTTCTCTCCCTCACTATTGACTTCAGAAATGAAAGAAACAAAAGAAGAAATAGCCTTTAATTCAGAGTTTGACACATACAAAAAGTAGCAATGCCTTTTGAAAGAATATGATGGTCAATTTCTTTTGTCAGATACCACATGGGGAGGTCAGTGGAGGCCTGACTCTCCAAGATAATCTAAGTCATGCTGATTCCCCCTGAATTAGATAACATAACTAAGACCTGTGAAAAAGTCTCTATTTTCTAATAGAGTGTATTCTTTCAAACACCCTCTAAAAGAATTTCATAGAATTATTTTTGCAAAACAAAATTTGCACAATTAAAGAAATGAATATGTTGTGTGTTTTTTGTTTGTTTGTTTGTTTTTTAAGTTTTTCTTCTGCACTCGTCTTCCTTTCTAGTCTCTAATACAACTGCCAGTGATTCTGCTGCTGGTAAGTGTCTTAGTCTCCAAGGTCATGATTCATGCTCTTTCTTCCTCTTGACAGCACCAAGGCATGAGGGCGCAGCAGGTTCATGAACTGTTGGCCTGGAGAGCAGAGAGGTGGACAGCGGGAGGCCAAGAAGGCTGCAGGGCCTGAGCAGGTGGGCCCTGGGACAGGCAGGGAGCAGAAGACTGGAAACTAAGGGGGACCCACAACAGGGCTCAGTCACCAGGGTGCCTGAGGTCCCTGACCAGAGGTGGAGGTTGGGCAGAATCAGTGGGCAGATACCGGGCCAGGCAGCTGCAGATGAAGAATGACTCACCAAGTCAATGAAACCTTATTCTTGGAAAAAACGTCCTGTCTGCCCTTGTTGCTGGGTCTTTCTCAAGCCCTGGTGGCTATGGGGTAAAGAAGCAACACAGACACATCAGTGAAGCGAGGGGCTTGTCCCTGAGATGCAGCCTGAATTGCATTATCAAATCCTCATGGAGTCTTATGTCCTTCAGAAACCAGTACTCATGACTTTATTTCCTTTGTCCTCATTCTGATCTTTGATGTCTCTTCTCTTTCAACCCAGCTCTTCAGTATCTGCAAATTTACCATTTTTGTTCAGCGTTTCTGTGCATTTACCATGATAGCTAAATCAGAATAATAACAACTATGTGTTGAACACTATCTCACATACAACAATTACCAATAAATAATTGAATTAATTTATAAATGTTTGTCATTATTAGCTGAATAAGCACTTATTAAATGTCAGACTCTACATTTAACATTCATTGTGTTATTTTATTTTCAAATGCTAAAGATTAGCATTTTTATCTCCATTTTACTGAAAAGTAAACTGAGTCACAGAAAGGTTATACCACTCTTTCAGCATATACCAGTAACACATGCTAGTAACTGGTGGAGGCACCATTCAAACTATAGCAATTTGGACCAGATCCTACTCTCAATATCTAGAATTTTAGTGCAATGAGGTCAGCATTGTAACCTAAGGTAGGGATGGAAAAAGGAAAGCTGGCATATATAATAGAATCTAGCTTTAAAGGTATTTTATAAGGATTCTTTTTAACTTTTCATTATTAAAAATTTAAACAACAAAAATAAGAAGAATAGTATAATGGACATCAAAGTGTCATCACCCCCAAAAATTATCTATTTGTTTTTTCTAATCCTGAAGCTCCCATTAGCACCCTAAATCATTTGAAGCAATTCCCAGGCAATATATCACATCATCTCTAAGTATAAAAAGATATTGATTCTATAAAAAACACAACCCTCAATATTATTATTTCATCTAAAAAGAAAATAAAAATGAGACTATTCTGAGTCTTCAAATCAATCTTTTAAACAATCAGTTACGCTAAAACTGGTTTGGCTCAGTGGATAGAGCATTGGCCTACGGACCATGGGTTCGATTTTGGTCAAGGGCGTGTACCTTGGTTGCGGGCACATCCCCAGTGGGGGTGTGTGCAAGAGGCAGCTGATCGATGTTTCTCTTTCATCGATGTTTCTAACTCTTTATCCCTCTCTCTTCCTCTCTGTAAAAAATCAATAAAATATATTTTAAAAAAATACAAAACAAAACAATCAGTTACTATCCCTTAAAGTGGAATGAAACAGGGAGAAAGCTGTTCTCCAAAGCATATAGGTATTTCTGAAATGTAGAAAGTCTAGGTGCCTCTTTTTAAAATTATTATTATTGATTTCAGAGAGGAAGGGAGAGGGGGAGAAAGATAGAAACATCAATGATGAAAATCATTGATCGGCTGCCTCCTGCACACCTCCCACTGGGGATTGAGCCCACTAACCTGAGCATGTACCCTTGACCTGAATTGAACCTGGAACCCTTCAGTCTGCAGGTCAATGATGCTCTATCCACTGAGTCAAGCTGGTTAGGGCTAGCCGCCTCTTTTAATGGTGGATAAAGAGTTGAAGGTAGAGCGAGATATTACAATAAAAAGAGAAGTTTAAGATATATGCTGCAGTTCAACTACTGAGATTTTGTTCTTTGGTCCTTGAATACGAGCCCAGGAAAAATGGGCCTTGCTATACATTTTACCCCATCACCAGATCTGTCTTCTCTCAGAGCTACTGATTTCCAAAGATGCCACTGTCCCCATGAATTGCTACCTATTGAAGTGACATTCATTTTTGCCATACAGATCCAGAGAGCCTTTGTCCCCACCTCTCTGGTATTTTTTAACTGACTGTATGTTTCCTGTCATGTAAGCAATCTGAAAATGGTAGTCTGTTCTGAACTACACACTATTTTAAATTTCTATATTTGTAGCAAATGGAGATGTTAATTTTTAGAGGATTAATATAATTTAGAGACCAAATATGAGTATCTTCAGTTTCTTGAAAGGACACTGGATTCTCCATTAGATAAACTACCAATATTGTGCAAGTAATCTCTAACATTGCATGCTTCCTTTGTACTTAAGTGTTTCTTAAAATATATATAAGTAATGTTTTATAAAAAGCCTACCCAGCCAGTGTTGCTCAGTGGTTGAGTGTCAACCTATGAACGAAGAGTTTTGGTTTCATTCCCAGTAAGGGCACATGCCAGAGTTGTGGGCTCAATCCCCAGTGTGGAGCATGCAGGAGTTGGCTGATCAAGGATTCACATCATTGATGTTTCTATCTCTCTTAAACGTTGATGTCCTTTTCATTTGTATGGTCTTATATTATACTGATAATTGATAATATTGATTGAGCATTTACTAGTTGCCAAGTACTGTGCTAAGAGCTCACTTTGATGTCTTATATAATTCTCCCTGTGATCCTATGGAGAGATCGTTAGAGATGAGGAAATGAAAATTTATAGACGTTAAGTGACTTGTCCAGTCACATGACTAATGAATGAACCTGGGAAGCAATCTCTCCCCTCTAATTTAAGATTATGCTCTTAAATATAATGTGACATTGCTTCAGCACACCACGTGCATAATGACATGGTAGACTGCTTCTATTGTACAATAAAATGGTAATGATGATCCTACCTTCTGGTGTTTTCTCCCTTATGTGTTCCCTTCTCCTAGAGTGTAATCTAACAAATAGGATATAGTAAAAGTGATGAAATGCCATCTTACATTAGATTATAAAAGATTGTGACTTCATTCTTTTTAAAAAATATATATATATTTTATTGATTTTTTACAGAGAGGAGGAGAGAGGGATAGAGGGATAGAGAGAATCATCAACCAGCTGCTTCTTGCACACCCTCTACTAGGGATGTGCCCGCAACCAAGGTACATGCCCTTGACTGGAATCGAACCCGGGACCTTTCAGTCCGCAAGCCAATGCTCTATCCACTGAGCCAAACTGGTTTAGGCTGTGACTTCATTCTTGATTGCACTCTTTCTTGCCCCTTGCTCTCTTGCTTTGCCTCCATGATGTAAGCTGCCCTGTGGAGAGGCCACAATGCAAGGACCTGAGGGTGGCCTCCCACCAATAGCCCAAGTGCAACTGAATCCTGCCAACAGCCATCTGAGTGAGCATGGGAGTGCATCCTTCTCCATTTGAGCCTTGAGGTGTCCGTAAACAAGCTAACACTTCGACTATGAGAGACCCTGAGCCGAAGACCTAGTTATGCCATGCCTAGATTCCTGACTTGCAGAAGCTGTGACAAAATAAATATTGTTTTAAATTACCAAGTTTTGGGAATAATTTATTACACAAGCAATTGACAATTAGCATAAATAATAATGTCAGTGTTAAGAGTATTAATAGTTATCATAACATCTTGCATTTGTGTAATGATTCAGCCTTTTTCAAAGAAAAATCAAGCTTCAAAATAGTAAAATTAGAAAATTATTACTATTATCTTCTCTTAAAACATAGCAGTTGCACTTGAAAGTACAATCTGCTTTTTCAACAAGAAAAATAGTTTATTCACCCAATTTTCATTACTTTAATTCCCATCTCTAAAACCATTTGAAACATGCTGTTTAGCAAGGAAGTTATTATTTTTTTCTTTGTCTAAGTTATTAGTAAAAACCACGTTTAAACCATCTGGCCTGGGTGTTGTTTGGACTTCAAATTTGTAGCAGCCAGGTGGATTTCTCACCCTGTGCTGGGCTTTGTAATCCCTATATAAATTCCCGCTCCAAGAGAGGGACATGGATTTTAAACTGTCAATCAGTATTTTTGCCAGGTAAGATGAAATATAGAGGGAAAAAAGTGTTTCAATTAACATAAGACCAGTGCTCAAATTGGGCAAGACCACAAAGAATTTCTCGAAAATGTTTTCCCAGAAGAAGCTAATTATTGTGGGAGAAAAGTAATCTTCATGTTTGGCTTGAATAACCACAGAAACAACAAAACCCAAATATTTTTAAAATGATAGGAAAGTTATAGGAAGAAAAACTTTTGATTGCACTCCTATGGGGACTTCTGTTTTTTGTGTGTGTGTTTTTTTTTTTTTTTCGTTTGTTTGTTTGTTTTGTTTGTTTGTTTTTGGTAGCAGTGAATAGAATTACAAATGTATATACCCATACATCCTCATTAATGGCAAGATAAATATAGGAAATATAATAAAAATTCATTCATTTCACAAATAGTTATTGAGCATTTAATATGTGCCAGTCAAGTTTTTACTGTAAGGGATACACTTCCAAATAGGACAAATACAGTTTCTATGCCTAAATTCTAGTGGGAGAGATAGGTAAGTAAAAGCTAAAGCAATAAATCAATAAATAATTACAGGTTGTGCTAGTGATTGAAAGTAAAAAGAAGAAATTGCTTACACTGGATGTTCACAAAATTCTTGTCTGGGAACTAATAGAAGGATGGGGTCAGCTATGTCAGGAGCGGGGGCGGGAGGTGAGGGGTGGGGAGGGAGAGCTTTCCAGACAAGGAAATAGCAAACATAAAAGCCCAGAAATGAGAAAGATTGTGGGATATTCTGGAAACTGTCAAAGGTCTGTTAGCCTGGTGGAGAATGGGGTTAGAGGGCGGGTAGGAGGGAGGTGGTCATGGGCCAAATCATTAAGGCTTTTGCAGGCCCAGGAAAGGAACGAGATTTTACTCTAAGTTCAAAGGGAATCCATTAACGGCTTTTAGGATCCAAATGGCATCATCTATGTTTCCAAAATATCACTCTTGTGGCTGACTGAAGAACAGACTGTAAGTGAGCTAGAATGGGTGTCAGCAGCTGAGTTTTCCAGGCTAGAGAGCATGGTGGCTTGGAGCAGAGGGCAGCAACAGAGATGAAGAATAATGGACTGGTTTGGGAGGTAGGATGAAAGGGATTTTTATGTGGAGGCTGAAGGGAAGGGTGAATCAAGGAATCCTCTTGAGTGTGGTGTTTGAATTGAGTGAACGTGATGCCACCACGTATTATGCTGAGAAATCTCTAAAGAGATCTGTGTGCAAAGACACTCAGGAGATGGGTTTTGACCTAGCAAAGTTAGAGATGCCTAAGAGATATTCAAGTAATGATGCAATTTGGGAAATAGTATATATAAGTTTGAGTTATGTAAAATAAGTATAAAGCTAATCATAGTCTATGATTAGTCTAAATGTGAAAATGTATACACCATGAAGGATTATGCTTGGAAATTAAATTCTAATTTTATTCTAGAGAACTGAAATAAAATGTCTTTTCAGTTATTTTCCACTTTTAGTAGCAGTCCAAACACAAACCAGTAGCATTATTTTTTTTCTGTTTCATGTTTTCTAATTTTTTAAATATTCTTATTTTCATTATTAAAAGCTTTCTAATATAGTTACAGAAAAGGGGAAAAGTCTATAATTTATAAAGTTCTTACTATAAAACATGCAGGAACAACTTAAGATGATTTCACTCAAATAATCCTCATATTATCCCCTTTTTGCAGGTGAAGAAACAGAGAATCAGAGCATTGAAATAACTTGTCCAATGACATATGGTCAGGATTCAAAGCCAAGTCTTTTGGCACTGAAAGCCATGTCCCAATATTTATAGAAATATAAAGCACAGAACCTCTCCTGTTTCTCCTTCAGTCTCCATATTTCTTTGAAAAGTTCTTATATCTCTTTTATTATGAAACTCAATTGAGTTCAAGAAACACAGAAAGCATCCGTGACACTTGTTTTGTTGCTGACTACATTTCTGCTGAATTTTGGGTATGCCCTGTTTCTCACCTCCATCTGATGGTATCCTGCCATTGTCTCAGCTGCTTAATGAAAAGAAATTGCCAATATCCTGTCTGCTCAGAATGTCATAAATAGCCTTGGCAATTTTTTGGACCTCTGCATCCAGTGAGGATTGGCTGTAACCTAAACTGTTCATTTTCTCCTGGCCACCATCCACAGGAAACTAGATTCATTAACTCTGAGGCTTGCTTACTGGAACAAACAACTTGATTTTCTGCCTCTTTTCTCTTTCTTTTTCCATAATATATTTTCTTATTATATTTCCCACTCTGTTGTTTCACTTTTAATTTAATTATTTTCTTTTAATGCTGGTTTTTAGATAATTCAATTCTCTTTTCTAGTCTCAGTTTTTACCTGTATTCCTATTTTTGGATTAGTACTCTTTTAACCTATTACTACTTATTTATTCATGTAGTTAAACAAACTAATAATCCTAGCACCGAACTTGATCATTCTATTTCATTAAAAAAAAATAGTATTTATCATTGGGAGATATATTGATCTTAATTAGATACACTGGTCAAAGGAGCTAAATTAATTTTTTTATTAATCCTCACCTGAGGATATTTTCCCATTGAGTTTTAGAGAGAGTAGAAGAGAGAGGGAAAGACAAAGAGAAATATTGATGTGAGAGAAACACATCAATTGGTCACCTCCAGGCCGGGGAGGAGCCTGCAACCGAGGTGCATGTCCTTGATTGGAATCAAACCTGGGACAAAATCTTTATCCACTTTTACACATGAAAATGGAACCTAACCTGACTGCAGTATATATATGAAGTGGTGCACTATGGGAAGAGGGAATAAACAGGGAAATGGAATCTCCTCCTACGCAGAGTTGTGGCGTGTTCCTAGGAGAAGAGAGTGGAGCTCCAGATGGACAACTGAAAAAGGGAGCTGGGATTCACCAGGTTTTGAAGGGAGAGCTGGCCTCCTTGGAAAGGTAGAACTCTCCAGTGTCCTTCCTTGTGATACCAAAATAAAAAAATTTTGTTAGCTAGAAATTTATTCTTTCAGGTCTAGTGTTCTGGTAGAGAAATTTGCAGAAGCCTGAACAGTGTGATGTACTTGTTGGCAGAGACAAAAACAATAACAACAGGGAAGATGGCATCAGCCTACTGAGTGGACTGTATGTAGGTCAGAGTTTTGAGTGGCAATTAGCAATACTGTTGGCCAGTGCATGAGAACAATCTTAGAGCATTGAAGAGAAATATAAGACCAACCCTGGTTATCCGTATAGAATGGAGAATGTTTTTGTGAATGGAGAAAAGAGGGAGCTAGGAAACATTTGTATTTCATTAGCATGCATGAATTGCTTATTCCTTAGGAGAAGAATGCAGCATGTTTACATATTTAAGCTTTGTAATTGTATGACACCTGATAGCATTTGTAAGTTAGAAAAAAAATCACAAATCCAGTAGTAGTCCATTTCCTAGTACAGATAAGTTTCTGGTGAAAATTACTGTTTTATCAGTAACAACATGGTCAAATTCTATCTGAACCACAATGTACACATGAACTAAAGTCACGTATTTAGAAAATTAGATCAAATGAAAATAAGTCTACATTATAAGTGTAACCAAAGAATGCAAAATAAGCTAAAGTGATAACGATAAAACTAAGAGTCCTGTAGAACTAAAGAGTAAGAATAGTAATGAAAAAGATGTGATCAAGCTAACATAATATTGTTAATATATTGTTTCAAGTATCTGTAACACATAAGTAGTAAACATATTGCAAAATTGTCTAACAACTGATTGAAAGTCCTCAGTAAATTCTAAGATAAGTTTAATTTACTTTATGAATACTACATTTTAGTCATTCTTAATAACTTACTCTCTGTCACAGTTAGTAATGCTTTGGGTTGTATTATTTATTTATTTATCTATTTATTTATTTTAGTTATTCCTCATCTGAAGATATTTTTTTCCATTGATTTTTAGAGAGAGTGGAAGGCAGAGAGACAGAAACATCTATGAGAGAGAGACACAATAATTGGTTTGGCTCAGTGGATAGAGCGTCAGCCTGTGGACTGAAGGATCCCAGGTTTGATTCTGGTGAAGGGCATGTACCTTGGTTGTGGACACATCCCCAGTAGGAGGTATGTAAGGGGTATGCAGGACGTTTCTCTCTCTTCGATGTTTCTCTCTATCCCTTTCCTTTCCTCTCTGTAAAAAAAAAAAAAAAAAAAAAAAAAAAAAAAAAATCAATAAGATAAATTTTTAAAAATCATAATAATAATTGTTTGCCTCCCACACATGCTCTGACTTGGGCCAGAGATCAAACCTTCCACCCAGGTATGTGCCCTTGACAGGGAATTGAATGCTTCGGGCCAATGCTCTAACCACTGAGACCACCAACCAGACCTCGGCTGGATATTACTGAAAACTCCAGCTAGCAGTGGCTTAAACCTTAAGAATACTATTTATGCAACAAAAAGCCTGGATGTATATACTTTAGGGGTTTAGATCAACAGCTTCAGATTTTAGGGAATTCAGTTGAGTTTCTGTGATTCTCTGGCTATTCCCTCCAGCACCAGGCATCATCATGCTTTCAGGCTTCAGAATTAAAAGACAAGAAGGACAGAGTGATGTGAGAACTCTCACCTGCCTGTCTGCTTTTATCAGGAAGGAAGAAAACTCTGCTGGAAGCCTACCCATGAGACCTCCTCTTACGTCACATTGACCAGAACCAGCCCTGTGGCATGTAAACTGCAAGGAAAATCAGGAAGATGGTATATAGTTTTGTCTTGTGTGCGTGTTTTGTTTGTTTGTTTGTTTGTTTGTTTATTTTGGGGGGGTTGTTTGTTGGTTTTAACCCTCGTGAGAGAGAGATGGCCAAGGAAGGAGAAAGCTGGGAATGGCTGTTGGGTAGTTCATGAGTAAGAGTTGGCTATATTTTACATATTTGAAATTCTTTACTTTCTCTGGATTTCTTACAACATAAAGTCTGGTACAGGTCCTTCAGGAACTGGCCTCTGCCTGCTTCTCCAGCCTCACCCCTTATCCTATCCCTCGGGCAACCTAGATTCTGATAATCACGGACCAATTGCCGTTCCTACACCTCAGGATCCTATCTCATACCTCTGTCTTGGCTTCACTATTTGCCCTTTAAAGACACTGTCTGTGAATTATTCTCCAGCCTTCCTGCTATCCCTAGGAAGAAGTTGTTCACTCCTCTAGAGAACAACTCAGCATCCTGTATTCTACTGCAGCATATGATCACATTGTTTTGTGTCTACTTGTTCATTTGTCAGCCTTCCTCATCAAACCCTGAGGAACAGAGATTTTATTATGTCATCTTTGTGCAGCACCTTTCACAGTGCCAGGCATGTCATAGTAGCTCCATTAGCCCTAGTTGTGTGGCTCAGTAGTTGAGTGTCGACCTATGAACCAAAAGGTCATGGTTCGATTCCCAGGCAGGATATATGCCTGGGTTGGTGGCTCAATCCCTGGTAGGGGGCATGCAGGAGGAGGCTGATCAATGATTCTCTCTCATCATTGATGTTTCTATCTTTCTCTCCCTCTCCCTTCCTCTCTGAAATAAAAATATATATTTTAAAAATAGCTCTATTATACTTGCTGGAGGAATGAATGAATGAATCATTGGAAATTACTCAGCCTTTAATATCCTAGATCACATGTGTCAAACACAAGGCCCGAGGGCCAAATCCGTCCCGCCAGGCCTTGCAATGTGGCCGGCACCGCGCTGTCATCATCACTGCACTCCGCTGCGTTTCCATCACAATGACAGTTTATGACTGTTCAGTAAACCATTCGGCCCGCGATTTAGGCTGGATTTTAGATTTTGGCCCCTTCTCTGATTGAGTTCGACACCCCTATTGACCTAGATAGAAATGTACTGGATGTAGGCACACTTTTCTTTCCTCTTTCTTTTGTCTTCAGCAATTTTGTCCTTCTACACATTTTTTCCTGGGTATACTTCTTACCTATGCAGCCCGGATCCCAGGGCTGCGGCTTCTCCCAGAGGCTGCTTTGTCTTTGTCATTCCTTTGCACGCTTCTTTCTAAGCCGCAGGCTCAGCCTGACACCTGGCTGAATTTCCTCTCGCTGCATTTACAGAGGATCCCTCTGTTGTCTGCCTCCAGTACCGGAGGCTGCGCAATCTCAACAGGCCACAAAAAGACCCTGCCTGCTAAAGTAAACCAACCTTCAGCTTCATCACGTTGTTACTGAATTTTACTAGCCATTTCCCCCCACTCTATTCTTTAATAGGAGGGATTGCCTATCCTTATGAGGAAATGATTTGTTAAAAAAGAATAGGTTGTTTTCCTGTTTGAAAATCTTTACCACATCTTTAACCTGCCTGGCTCAGTTATGCCTGGATGTGGGAGGCAGAGGAGAAGGTCAGCAGGAAACATGTTGCTCCTTTCTGCCTGTTTTTTATTTATGGTTTTGAGAATGCTATGTTCCCTGGAGGAAAGTAAGTACTAATTTTTTGATTGACTTTCAAATGGGCTCAAATACTGATTTTCCAGACCTAATATATTCTATGCAATGAATTTCTGGGTGCAAATATGGTATATGGGTATGGGGTTGAGGGGGCTTCATACTCAGGGCTCAGAATTAAGAACAAGCAAAAGGCATCAAAGAAATGCAAATTAAAACCTCAATGAGATATCACTAGAATGGCTATCATAAAAAATCAACAAACAATGAGTGTTGTCCAGGATGTGGAGAAAATTGAACCCTTGTGCACTATTGGTGGGAATGCAGATTGGTGAGGTCACTGTAGAAAGCAAGATGGAGTTACTAAAAAAAAAATTAAAAACGTCTTATGACCCAGAAATTCCACTTCTGGGAATATACCCAAAGAAACACGAAACACTAATTTGAAAGAATATATGCATCTCTATGTTCAATGCAGTGTTATTTACAATAGCCAAGCTATGGAAGCAACCCCCAAGTGCCCATATGTAGATGAGTGGATATTTATACAGTGGAAAGATACTTGGTAGTAAAAAAGAAGGAAATCTTTTCCTTTGTGACAGCATGGATGGACCTGAAGATTATTATGTGAACTGAAATAAGTCAGTCAGAGAAAGACTAATATTAATACAATATGATTTCACTTATATGTGGAATCTAATGAAGAAAATTAACTAACAAACAAAATAGAAACAGATTCAGATATAGAGAACAGACTGACAGCTGCCAGAAGGAAGTGGGTTTGGGGGGCTGGGTGAAAAGCAGTGGGAAAAACCCCCACAAACAACCTGATAGACACAGAAGGCAGTATGGTGTTTACCAGAGAGAAAAGGTGGTAGGGGGAGGTAGAAAAGAGTAAAGGGGAGGCGGGGAGGAGAAATAGTGATGGAAGGAGACTTCACTTGGGGTGGTGAACACACAATATAACATACAGATGACGTGCTATAGAATTGTGCCCCAGAAACCTATATACTTTTATTAACCAATATCACCCAATAAATTCAATTTTAAAAAAGAAACAAGCCAAAGTATTTGTCCAGGGATGGGAACAGAAACAGAGGTGACAAGGGTGCAAGCCTCTTTGATCACATTATCCTGCAATTTTACTATGAATTAACTTGCTTTTTATTTATCTTGCTCAGAGTGATGTGCTTCTTTAGCCTGAGGTCTCATATCTTTACTCACTTCTGGAAATCTCTACCCATTTTCTCTTCACAACCATGTATTTTCATTCTACTGTTTCTCTTAACTCTTCTTTCATGTTTACCATCTTTTGTGGTTCTCTGGCTGTGTTCTCAGTTATCTCCATAGATTTCTCTTTCAATTCACTAATTTCTCTTCTGTTATACGTAAACCATTATTTAACAAACCTATTGAGTTTTTTCTAAATGACTCTCTTGTTTTCTTTTTATGTTTTTTTTAAATGGTCCATCTTCTTTGAGCTTTAATGATCTGCTCTTATAATATATATATATATATATATATATATATATATATATATATATATATATATATATATATATATATATATATATATATATTTGATTTCTTTGAACATTTCAAACATGTTAATAATAAAGCAAAATGACTTTAGGGACAAAATAGGCAGGTTTAGGGAAACTTAGGAATAAAGAGAGTCCATGGGTGAGGTTTTGGAGCTGCCAGAAGGCATACATTCACAGAGAATAGAAATGTGCCACAGGACAAGAGGGAAGGAAGACATACATTCACAGAGGATAAAGCAAAGTCACAGAGTATCGGGAAGAAGGAAACATTTACAGAGGACAGAGAAATGTTGACAAATGCTGGAAAAAGGGCAACATATGTTCATAAGAGATAGAGGAATGTTACAAGATAAGGGTGAGAGAGAGAGGAGCACCAGTGCGTTTTGGACTTTGAAGCTGATAGTCTGCAAAAGCACTGACCAGTTAGAAAAGCACAGAGTCATAAAATGGGAAAGGGTTCCAATTAGAAGGGAGCTTGAAGAGACAAAGAACTACAGCCTTTGTAAACCTTAGGAAAAAGGAGCTCAGTGGGTTACCCTCTTGGGACCCCCTCCCTACATGGGAGTCTATATTTGCTCCCAATAAATTTCCACTCTCTTACTAACAAGTTCTTTTAGTCCGCAAATTTTCTTCTTCAAATTTCCTGAGACAAAAACCCACAAAGGGGAGATCCGCTCATTGCACCCCACATTTCAAAAGTACCCTCATCCGAAACCGGTTTGGCTCAGAGGCAGAGCGTCGGTCTGCGGACTGAAAGGTCCCGGGTTCGATTCCAGTCAAGGGCATGTACATTGGTTGCGGGCACATCCCCGGTAGGGGGTGTGCAAGAGGCAGCTGGTTGATGTTTCTCTCTCATCGACGTTTCTAACTCTCTGTCCCTCTCCCTTCCGCTCTGTAAAAAAATCAATAAAATATATTTTTTTAAAAAAGTATCCCTCAGATTGCTTAATTGTTATAGTTGTGAAATCTCTACTTTGTTGAAACCAATGATTCTCTTATTGGCCACTCAACTTCCTCATGTATTTGCTGCTTATGAATTCATTTTCCATATGAGTTATCTTTCCTGGCAGTTTCACCTGGGCCTGGAAGGCAACTCTCACATCACCTCTACTGAGGTTTGGACTATTATGTATTTTAGTGAGAGATTTCTGGATAATCTGGGTAGTGTGAATTTAGACCCTTTCACTTGAGCATAGATTTCATTCCTTCATGTGGACTATTTCCTGCTCACTCCCAGGCTGTCTCCGGGCTCCTGTTGGCCTCATGGGGGGGGAAATTGCCTTCTCCTGTTAAGTAGGAATAGAATGCCTGATGTGTACAGGATGTGCACTTAAAAAAAAATTCAGAAAGGAAGGGAGAGGAAGAGAGAGAGAAGTACCAATGATGAGAGAGAATCATTGATAGGCTGCTTCCTGCATGTCCCGCACTGAGGAACGAGCCCGCAGCCTGGCCATTTGCCCTGACCAGGAATTGAACCATCACCTCCTGGTTCATAGATTGATGCTCAACCATGGAACCATGCTGGGTAGGCCAGTATGTGCACTTTGAGTCTAATCTTCACAAAGTACTAAGGCCCTGATTTTTATATTCTGGCACCTCATGGACAGTACAGCTTTAATTTCTTTTTACTCTGAGCTTTAAATTCCCTCTTTATTTATGTAATTAAGATTTTTTCCCTAAATTTGAGCTTGGCAACATACTATTAAAATAATTTAAATGTTTTATTGAGATTTCTATTTTTTGTTGTTGTGGGAGGGCTTTTCCTTTCTTAGTTTACTGTCTCAACTGGAAGTCATTCCTGGCCTATTTTTACTTCAAAGTATTTTTTATTCTAGTACAGAATAGACAGTAAAAAAATGGTTGTTTAATTGTTGTATAATTGAAATATACACCATATTCTGGCCAAGTGGAATCTTCTTTTTTCTATTTTTACTGATTTTAGAGAGAGGTAGGGAGAGGGAGAGAAAAATAGAAACCTCAGTGATGAAAGAGAATCATTGATTGGCTGCCTCCGGGAATGTGCCCTGACTGGAAAATGAACTGTGACCTCCTGACTTATGGGTCAATGCTCAACCACTGAGCCACACTGCTAGACATATTGAATCTCGTATAAGAGAGACTTAAATATGGAAAGCACACAGAGCAAGACGCTAATACTGGTGGTATGTCAATTTGCTTACTCATTTTATAATGGAACATTTTTTTCTCTTTGCATCACTTAATTGCCTGTTAGGCTTATCTGAGAAATTGATTCTTCATAGCTCTGTAATTAAGTGAAGGAGTCTTTGGCTTTGGTCTCAGCAGATTCTAGATTTAATTCTAACTGAGCCACATCCAAATGTTCAAGTCACATAGTAGGCACTCAATAATCATTTGTAAAAGAAAAAGTGAATGAATGAATAATTTTACTGAATATCAGTTCCTTCTACGTGAAACATGGATAATAATAGTAACCACCTCATAGGGCTTTGAGAATTAAGTTAGCTCATCAATGTAAAGAGTCCAGCATAGGATTCAGCATAGAGTAAGAGCTCAATAAATGTTCACTATTACTATTCCTTAGAATTACATGAAACACATATTTCAGGACCCAGACACAGAATTTAAATAGCTATGCTTTCATTACTTTTTCTTTCATTTCTCCATATAACTTCCATTATCTAACTCTTCTCTTAAAAAATATCTACTCTTTATAGTGTTGTGCTCATAGATGGTAATAAGTTCCCAAGTTAAAATCATAGTTTTATTATTTGCTCACAGCCTAAATTTCTGGGAATTTTTTTTACATGTTAATAACAGCAGAATAGTTGACCTCCAGCTAAGTATTTATTGTATTATTAGAAAAATTGAATCAAAGAAAGTAGTAACTAAATAGAGGTCTACTGTCTTTGTATCAGTGGATATACCATACTGGATTATCCTAAAAGAAAAAAGGCTTTTCTTGATTTAATAGATGCTAAAAACAAAGAAGAAATAAAAATACAAATTTCCTTGAGTTCATTCTGCTTTTCCCTGAATACCTTTTTAAGGAAGTTAAAATAAGTTAGAAGAAAATGAGATTATCATATAGTTTTGTGTTCTTGTATTCCCTTTAATATTCATCTACAGTTTATGTAATTTAAACTATTAATTTTAGAATTTTATTGTATTTCCCTACTTGATAATAAATATAGAAAGTTATAGTGCCATCTTGTGAAAAAGATGCAAAACTGCATTATATTAACTCTGGGGGAAAAAATAGGCAGAAAAAATATAGAGCTGAAGAGTTGTGTATAATAAAGGTTAATCAGTATATTTCTGTTAACTTAGCTAGATTTAATGTTAAAAATATAGAATGCAGGTAGGTTTGACACCCTCCCAGACTTTTCTGTAGCATAGATAATAACCAGACAGGAAAGGTTAGCATACTGAATTGAAACCATGCAAGATAAACTACCAAGTTTTAGACAAATTTGATTGCAAAAGGAGAAATAAGATAAATAAATTATCCCTGATGCTCTGAACTGCAAAACTGTGTACATGGCTGAACCAAGACGTTGCTAAACCCAACTGAGAGGAGAGGTGATTGTTCACATCGTGGCTAAACACCTGTCCTGTGTATTCCTCAGAGCCTCTACAAGGCAGGGACACCCTCTAGTTGTCGCAGAAAAAGAAATTTGGAAGCTGAGAGAGGTTATTGTAATTTACAGAGGTACCCTGAATGCATAAAAGTGACTCCAAAATGTTTAATTTGTTATAGGAAGAACCAGGAAACATTTGCTTTTAGGATTAATAATATGAAGCACATTATAGGTAAGTTCAAAGTTCTCTGAATAACATGATGCTGCTGCTTGCTCACTGATTCAAGAACCCTGTTCTTGTCTGCTTATATTAGAACCCCCACATTGTATGCACACTAAAACAGCTGGCCATGGTCATCAAGACAGCACTGTGATCTGGTGAAGACATCAACACAAGAAAAGAATTTGTGTTTGAGGTTTAAAAGTGAGCCAGATAGAAAGAACAAAGAGAGATAGTTCTTGTTAAGATAGTCCAACAGAGAGAAAGAAAAGGAAGACCCAGAGGCAGAATCTGGGAAGCAGAGCGAGTTAAGGGTGGGAAGTGATTAAGTCAGGTGAAAGGATGCTAATAGCACTTACAATGTTATCTCATTTTTTTGTGGTGTCATTTTGATGGTCAAAGATAGCTCCTAGGAAGTATGCAGAAGAAAATACCAAGGATAAAGAAAATACAAGAGAAGAGTAATAATGAAAGGCTTTATTTGAAAACAAAAATTCTACCATTCTCTTATGATCCTGCTCCTACTACCAATATGTGTAGTTCTCTCCCTGATCTAAAGGTCCATGGGAGTTGTCAGCTGCATAATCTCACTGTCTCGGCTCCCTCCTATGTCTTTAAGGAAGTGGCCCTGCGCATGCAGTGAGGCGTGAAACTGAAGAAATTTTATTCCTAAAACCTTGCTTTGAATGCTCTTGCCTTCATGGATTTAACTTAGATCCTTTAATGCTATAATAATTTGGTTTCATATTGAATGTCCTTTGGGCTTTCATTTGTCATTTATTTTTTTAAAGGAGTTTTTCATGAGTTCAAAATAATCCTTTTGGTGAAAAGGCAATTCAATTATAGTGACAGCATAAAGGGAACCCAATGTGCTACAATTCTCTAGTGAGATCAGATTTATTGCTAAACCAGGATGAGTTTATAAAACCAAAATTTGTATTTGCATTTCGAGACACTCAACTGAAAGGCTTGATCAGAACCTAAAGCATCAAATAAGAGTGAATCTCCCATCTATAGAAGGCGGAGCTGGATTAAAAGTGTAGTGACTTATAAGTTGCCCTGGCACAGCCATTCATCTAGGTTTGAAAGCATGTTTATTAGATAACCAAAGCTCCCCCAATGTGCTTTCACTCATAGGCAGAGGAGAAAATGTGCATTTCCTTCCGTCCATGGGAGATTTCCCATGCCTCAGGAGTAGTTAACACACATTCACAACCTTACCACAGCGGTGAGTAGACGGTACTGTAACTAGTTTTATTTTTAACATTATTCCCTGAAGACCTAATTGCTGATTCAACATTCACATTATGGCCCCACCAGTTAATGGCAATGTGGCCTTAACCTCTTTGTCTAAATTAGGGGTGTCGAACTCAATCAGAGAAGGGGCCAAAATCTAAACTCCAGCCTAAATCGCGGGCCGAATGGTTTACTGAACAGTCATAAACTGTCATTGTGATGGAAATGCAGCAGAGTGCAGTGATGACAGCGCGGTGCAGGCCACATTGCAAGGCCTGGCAGGACGGATTTGGCCCGCGGGCCTTGTGTTTGACACATGTGGTCTAAATTGTATCCAATCTGCAAAAACGAGGTGATTAGTACCTATCTTGTAGGCTTTTATGAGATCATAGTGCTGGGCATTTTTTAAGCTCTCCATAAAAGTTAGTCATTATTGCCCTAGCTGGTTTGGCTCAGTGGATAGAGCGTCAGCCTGCGGACTGAAGGGTCCCAGGTTCGATTCCAGCCAAGGGCCCATGCCTGGGTTGCTGGCTCCATCCCCGGTGAGGGGTATGCAGGAGGCAGCCAGTCAGTGATTCTCTCTCATCATTGATGTTTTTATCTCTCTCTCCTTCTCCCTTCCTCTCTAAAATCAATAAAATATATTTTTAGAGGGATCCAAGATGGCTGCTCGGGTAGACATCTAACCGCAGCAGCACACAACAATTTCAATGGAATACAACTAAAATGTAGAGTGGACATCGCCCAGAGCTACAGGTAGTCGACTGACTGAAAATTCTACAACAAGAAGGAAAGAGAAAACCAGAAGGAAAATCAGAGGAGCTGAAAAAAAGCCTAAGGTACGGAGACATGCTGCGCGCTCGCACGCACGTGCGCGCGGAGAGGTCGCAGCCGGAGAGGAGGAGAGGGCTGGGTGATGCCTGGCGTTCCCTAGCAGGAAGGAAATAAAACCCCCAGCCTGGGCTGAACCCCCGAACCGGCAGCGCTGAGCCCCAGTTATGGGCCAGACCCTGGGGACCCAGGCTGCGGCAGGGGGAGACGGGGCTGTGAGGCGGAATCCCAGGGGAGCAGCGAAAAGCAGGGCCCCCGGAGTCTAGCGCACATTGTGCGCAGAGGACTGAATGTTGACTCTGATGCTGGATTACCCTAGCGTGAAGAAACAAAGCCTCCAGCAGCGCTGAGCCTCAGTCCGGACTGCTCTGAACCCCAGTTCTAGGCCAATCCCTGGGGATCCAAGCTCAAGCAGAGGGAGACGGGGCTGTGAGGTGGAGTCCTGGGAGAGCAGCGAAAGGCCGAGCCCTCGGAGTCACGCACATTGCTTGCAAGGGAAGGAATGTTGACTCTGATGCGGGATTGCCCTGGAGGGAAGGAAACAGGAGCCCCGGCCGTGTTGGGCCCCATTTTCGACTGCTCTGAACCCCAGTTCTAGGCCAGACCCTGGGGACCCAGGCTCAGGCAGGGGGAGACGGGGCTGTGAGGCGCAATCCTAGGGGAGCGGAGAAAAGTGGAGCCCCCAGAGTCGCGCACACTGCGCGCAGAGGACAGTCTGTTGACTCTGATCCTAGACTTCCCTAGCGGGAAGGAGAAAAAAAAGCTCCAGACTGGAGGAACACGATGAGGAGCAGGAGCCCCTGCCAGACACCGGCCAGCCGGGCACCAGCAAGGAGCCGGGCGACGGGGCCCCCAGGTGGTGGGGGGGTGGCCCTGAGCCTTCGACCGCTGAGCGCGGGCAATGGAGCCAAGGCCGGGGGCTGCTTCCTGGGCGGCGCCGACCCCGGCAACAGGCTGAAGCAGCGCGGGAGCCCGTGGAGAACAAAGGGGTGCCACAGGCCCACCTGCTGAGCTCCCAGGACAAGGAGGAAGAAACCAAAGAAGTTCTCAATGTGAAGAAATCAAGTGAGAGCAAAAGATAGTAAAATTACTTAAGAAAGAATACAAAGAAGATCTTGAAAAATCAAAGGCTAAGTCAGAACTCAACTCACCAGCCAACATTGCAACATAAATGCGTTTAAAAAAAAAAAAAGACAGAATAAAATATATTTTTAAAAGTTATTATTATTATAACATACAAAGAATCAACATACAAATGTACATGTTTACATACTACTGGTGCTTATAAGGATGAGATAACAGCATTTGCATTGTACAAGGTTATAAAATCCAGATTGTATGAGATCATAGAATTTGGCATTGTATGCTTGGAAAATTGAATTTCCTGAGGGTGATTGATGATCAAGAATCAGATGTTATTGTAGAAGCCAGAATGAGGGGATTCTGTAAGGTTTAAGTGGAACAGAGGAGGTATTTTAAGGAAATAGCCATGCAGAGAGATGCTTTTGTAGGCATAGAGAGAAAAATATTAGTTGTGAGTAGGTGTTTAGCAAATGTTTATAGAAGAAGTTGGTGGCAGAGGTTTAGAGTAGGACCAGAAATACTGAAATGAATCAGGAGGTTACTGAGGAGGCAGCACAGAGCAGAGAGACTGGGAACCCCTTTCTAGTCTCAGTTTTTCACATATTTATCATAGCATCTATAAATCTTTATTGCTTGAACTTAGTTGCTTATATTCCCATCCTCCTTTATATGGATTTCACCTGGGAGCAGCATGGGTCTCATCTGGAAGCCTCTTAGAAATGCAGAGTCTTGGGCCCTACCCCAGACCCACTGCAGTAGTGTCTGCATTTTTTTTTTTTAAATATGGAACACTTCATGAATTTGCATGTCATCCTTGTGCAGGGGCCATGCTAATCTTTTCTGTATCATACCAATTATAGTGTATGTGCTGCCGAAGCGAGCACAGTGTCTGCATTTTTAACAAGATGCCCAGGTGTCTCCTGTGCATGTTAGAGTTTGAGAAGCACCACTTTCATAGACCTTAAGTTCCTAGCATTGAAATTTAGTTTAGGAAGTTTATTAAATGAATTAAATAAAAAGTTTATTAAATGAATTAAGTTAAATTCTTGGAGGCCACCAAATTATGCTTCTAGTGAGATAAAAAAGTAATTTAGCCCCAAACCAATGCCTTGACCTAGAACTAAACTTCTACGGTGACTATAGAAACTAAGAAAACCCATCTGCATTGGCTGACAGGGAGAAGAAGTAAGGTTCTGTAAGAGAAAAGACAGAGTGATTAAGGATTGGAGCGAGGGAGCAGGTGAGCCCTGGGAGGAAAGCCTAGGAAACAGACCACAGAGACCTTATGAATGTACAATAGTTCATATCATGCGATGACATCCATAGCAGTATGATATGTTGTGTTCTTACAACAAATGATGCCTTGAGTCCTGTGTGGCAGTGGCAGAGGCCTGAATGGGGACAAGCAATCCCACTCTATATGGAGGGAGATGGGTTACTTTGGGTAGAAGATTGCCTCAAGGATCTTAAATTTCAAGAGGATGGCGTAGAGGAGGTCCCATGCCACCCATTTTTCCTACACCTCTTCATTTTCAGAGGCACATAGAAATTGCCACTTACATCCATACTAGTTCATTGTAATATCTGCTTTTGGTTGACCCTTTCCTTGAATACATTGACAATGCTTTTGAAGTGTTCATTCAAATAAATTTAAAATATTCTATTTTTCAGGTCTTCTGCTCAGTATTTATTTTAAATGTATCTCTACTCAAAGTATTACAAATGTCTCCTTTTATCTCCCTATCACCATTTTCACCGAGCCCCTGCCCAAACTATTGTCTCTGTCCATGGGTGATGCATATCTATATATATAAAAGGCTAATATGCAATGTGTCCCCTTGGGAGTTCGACTGCTCGCTATGATGTGTGCTGATGACCAGGGAGAAACACAAAATGAAGGAAGGCCCCGGCCAACAGCCAGGGAAGGGTGGAAGGCCCTGATCGCTGGCCAGGCCTAGGGACCCTACTTGTGCATGAATTTCATGCACCTGGCCTCTAGTATGCATATACATTCTTTAGTTAATCATTTCCCATTCTCCTCTCCCCACTTCTCTCTAAGATTCCTCAGTGTTTTCCTTGCTTTTAGGTCTCTGGATCAGTTTAATTTAGGATTTCTGTTACTTGTAGCTAAAAGCAGCTTATCTGATACAATGATATATGAAGGCTATTTTTATTTTTAATTGTCAAAAAGTCACCGATTTATTACAAATTTTCAAGAAAGATTATTTGTATGAAGTATTGTTGAGCGAGTATTGTAAAGCACTTTTCTAATAAAATGGGATCAGCAACCTAATCTTATAAGACAACAAAAAAAATCAGCTTAGGAATAATGGATTAAGCATTTCACTTATCTGAGAATGAATATATATTTCCTATTAATGTATTCTTCTACAATTCAAGGCATATTTTAATATTAAAATCTCACTGAAACTAATTTTTTGAACTCTCATTTTGCATAAAAGGAAGTCTATGTCTTATCCTTCACTCAACCGTGAGTAATTGTAAGGATTGGATTTTAGGTCTATGAAAGGAACATCTTGAATATTAAATATGCAAAATACAATAAACAAGAAACTATATTCATACAAAATCAATGGTTTGACTAGTTGAAATATTGATATCTTAATTTCATTTAGAAAATTGATTTATTAAAATACAATGAAGGTTAATACTTCAAATTAATTTTATTTACTACTGGAATTCTGAGGTTGTAGAAAGAATGCTAATCTAGAAATCAGGAGCTTTATGTGTTAGTTCCACCCCTCTCACCAGTTGTGTAGTCTCAAGGACATAATTAACCTCTTGTTACCTTATCTAGGAAAGTGAGGAGAGGTTGGCCTTGGTATTGTGTAAAGTTCTTCCAGTCATAGAATTCCATAATTTAAATTGTGTCTTAAATTTTGAAAGTAAAACTAATTTTACGGAAGGCACAAATTTATAAACATGTTATATGAAATGTACTCTATTTCTAATTTCAAATTGGTAATTGTTTTCCATTCATAACTTAGTCTCTTAAAACATTTCTATTGGAATTATTTGCTAGAAGCAGGTAGGGAGCTCCCATACAGAGGAGTTTTAATTAAAATACCTGTCTACCATGCACCAGAAGACACATTTTAAAGAGAGGTGTAAATAGAGTGTCACAATGAAAAAGTGAAATTTCCTCTTTGTGGTGGTTAGAAACAGGATTAACATTAAGAATGATTCTTAAGCCAGTAATGTATTTCATAAATCATAAAACTATAAGGCACATTATTCTTTTAAAAAATGCCATTGTTAAAATGCCATTCTCACTTACAGTGTGGTAAATGCTGCATCAGTAAGATTAGTTGCATGGTGTGACTTTTTAGCATTTGGTTGGTACGGCAGTGTCTCTTCTGTGACGAACATGTTTCATTGGTTCAATGATCAAAGTCAGCCATTTGCAAATGTGAACAACAATGATGATTTCCTATTTTTCCCCCCCATATTAGTAGAAAAATATTATAGTTATTTCCTTTTACCTATTTCTTTTCACCTTCAATTGAGGGTATGTTTTTATTGATTTTGAGAGAGAGAGAGAGAGAGAAAAACATTGATCTGTTGCCTCCTGTTTGCACCCCAATGGGGGATCAAACCCAAAACCCAGGTATGTGCCCACAACCTTTTACTTTAGTGCATGGATGATGCTCTAACCAACTGAGCCACCCGACCAAGGCTGTTTGTTAGTTCCTTTTACTTTTCTTCTCTCTCCCTCCCTAATAAAGGATGTGCATATTATACATGATTATCAATTTGGGGCATTTCCTTAGTAAGTTCACTGTCTTCCCAATTTTTTTTTCATTTATTGATTTGAGAGAGAGAGGGGGGAAAAAACAAACAAACATTGATTTGTTGTTCCACTTATTTATGCATTCAGTGGTTGATTCTTGTATGTGCCATGATTGGGTATTGAACCCATAATGTTGATGTGTCAGATGATGCTCTAACCCGGTGGTCAGCAAACTGCGACTCGCGAGCAACATGCGGCTATTTGGCCCCTTGAGTGTGGCTCTTCCACAAAATACCACAACCTGGGTAAGTCTATTTTTAAGTAGTGGTGTTAGAAGAAATTGGCTCTCAAAAGAAATTTCAATCATTGTACTGTTGATATTTAGTTCTGTTGCCTAATGAGTTTGCCGACCACTGCTCCAACCAACTGAGCTACCCCAGCCAGGGCCTTGTCTTCCCTAATTTTAAAAGGCAGTAAAGCTTAACCGTAGACTTGATAAATATGATTCAACTGAGCTAAACTACTTTTCTTCTGGAACTTAAAAAGTAAAATGCTAAAATAAACATGTGGTAATTATCACTAGAACTATTCATTTTTTACTATTAAATTTAAACAAAGAGCAATCGTCGTTTGTTCATGCAAAACAAGCAGTGCCTATTTAAGATCCTTTTGATTAATCTGCTCCCCTGTGTGTAAATTCAGAAGAAAATATTGCCTCAGGCTCAGCACACACATCTATGAAACAAAAAAAGCTTACTGTCCCAGTCAGGTTTTCCCAAAGCAGGGGTATAGTGGTGAACAGTGCTGGATCAGCTGGGGAAGAAAGACCGAATCTCAGGGAACAGGCTACGCAGATGCAGCCCAATCCTAAAACAGCTGTTGGAAACAAAGCGGGGTGGCTTTGCTGTTGGGGAGAGGGTGGTTGAATGGGTGGGCAGTGGAGGAATTTTTAGATAAGGAGCTGTTTTCAGACAGTGTGCCAAGTCATACTAGAAACTGCACCCAAAACAAGTATAATGAGAAGGAGGAAACTTTTAAAACCAAAACTCTTGGCAGAGGTACTGTTGTACGAGGGCCAGGCACATACCTCTGGGGCTGTGCTCAGTGGGAAAGGTCACCTGGGGTGAAAAGACAAATAGAGCCAATAATAGAGGCTGCATTGGAGACGCCCATTTGAATAAAAATCCCAACTTGAATAAAAATCCACAAAAAATGACAAAATATATATTTTTTCATCTTCATCCAAGGATATGTTCTAATATGTTTTTGTTGTTGTTGTTGTTTTAGAGAGAGAGAGGAAGGGGGAAAGAGAAAGAAACATCATGTGAGAGATAAACATCAATTGGTTGCATGCATGGAAATCAAACATGCCACCTTTTTAGTGGACAGGATGACACTCCAATCAACTGAGCAACCCTGCTGGGGCCAAAGTCTTTTATTTGGTTGGATTTCTTGTAGAAACTGCTGTAAAGGCAGAGATGAGTGTTCAGGACATAATGAAGCAAAAGTGAAAGTCTTCCCAGAGGAGTTGAGCAGTGAGAAATTGCAGGGTGTGTGTCTGGGGGGTGGGAAGGGGGGGAGCAGAAGGGGGGGGGGGGAGAGACTCCAATGAGCTCTCGCCTGCAGACAGAAATGTCTACCAGAGCTCAGGGGAAAGAGAGCCCCAGGTGACCTCTAGGTTACATAGGAAAGGTGAAATAATAATTGTCTACAATAATTTAGGCACTGGCTCCATTTTTTATATCGCTTGAGTGACCCAATCTTAGAAGGGCAGGCTAGGCCCAATCACCTGGGAGTAAGGCCTCCAGGAACAAAGTAATGGGCAGACCCAGCTGCTGGCAGGAGACACTGCCTGAGCTCCCATGTGGAGCTGGGGCTTTGGTCATGTGGTGAAGGTTACTAATGAAAGTGGGTATCTGTGAGGGGGAGGGGTAGGCCAGGACACAAGAATCCTAGACACACAAGCAGAAGAAGCCAACTAGGTAGCCTAACCTCCTGTTATTTATGGGGTTCTCCCAGGTGGGTTCTTGGACTTGCTATCAGAGTACATACTGCATAGGTAAACTCCCCCCCCCCCCCTTTTGCTAGTGGGAGTGGGGTTCTTGTGATATCTTGAGAAAAAGAATTTTCTCTAAGATTCCCACAGGAGAATGAGAGATGGTTGAAAGGTTCATTTGTGTTTAAATATTTCCCTCGGGTCTCAAGTCACATTTTCCTTAAGTAGGTCCTAGAAAATATGCAGCTGGGCCTTCAGCAAAGCTAGAAGCAAAGCCATTGTCCAGAGTTTCTGTTCCATCGTGAGATCAAGTTCGGCAGAGCACCAGACCAGCTGTAGTTCATTAGTCTATTGTGGGGAGTCCACATGGCTGTGGGCCACATAGGTGAATGTAGCAGTGGGCGCCCCTTGCAACAGAAGAGCTTGGAGCACAAGGCCAAGTGAGCCGAGAGAGAATTTCCTTTTTTCAGGAGTTTCTGTATCTCAGATTTCATGCCCTTGCAGTGGCCAAGCCTATTCTGGCCAATGCCCTGTTCCCAGGTCTGACTGACAGGTAAGCACCTTGCCATGTCACCCACACCTCACTGGGTATGTGTCTATGGTCCAGTCTCTTCTCCCAGTGATCTGTGGGAAACAGACCTGGAGAGTGTTAAAACTGCAGCTTTATGGAAAAGCTGTAGAAATGGCATGCCTTTATTATCTAGCCTTCCCTTTGTTCCTTTCCTGTTAATTAATAACCAAGTTATTACAACGGTATCAGACTCACTTAGCAATTCTGTCTCAGGCATGAATATTTCACATCCTCCTAATTCCTTGGGTGAGAAAGTTGTTATGCAGATTTAATTATCTTCTAATTTAATTTTAAGGCTGAGCAGAGTAGACTGCAGATGTGAGCAGCCGTCAAGACCATCTGTAAAGGGGTTAACACAGTGACAAGAATTGACATCGGTATGGACAGAGTTCAATTTCTGAATGAGGGGATAGGACTTATAAATGCTAACTTATTCCAGAACAAGTCAAGGTAATACGTGATCAATTGCTATCACGTGACAAAGATTACATAAGAACTAAGGCATTGTAGAGCATTGATTCATATATTAAATGCATATTGAGAGAATTCCATGGGACAAGAAGCATACTAGGTACAGAAGACACAAAGACAAATGACATGATCACTTATTTGAAGAAGATCCCTGTCTGGGGAAGAAGCATGTGAGTTAAAGAATGATTAAAGCCTCGTGTGCTGTATCAGATGTAAGAGCAGAGTTTAATGCGAGCCCAGAGAAGAAAACCCAACTCTGCCTGGGAGCCACCGGCAGCCTCACAGGAAGAAAGACACATCGACTGTGATGTTGATGTATATTTAGAGAGAGAGAGAGACAGCTAGCTGGGGCAGGTGTTCTGAAATTATTACCAAGTCCTTTTTAAACTACTATAGTAGTCTCTTCTTTCAAAGTTCCACAGGGAAATGTATGCCTAGAAACTAATGATTATCCTTGGCCCTAAATCAGTTGAAATGAACGATTTCGGACAGACCATGAGGATTATGCAAGCCAAGTTGCCTGTGATAGAAATAGAAATAGGTTCCTTCCATCCTGTCCTTCACTTTTCTCCCACCTACCTCAGGCCACCTCATCTGAGGCGGCGGGAGCAGTGTCTGAACGCATTGCGCCTCTTCACGGACACTGTGCTTTTTCACAGACACATCAGGAAATCATAAGGACTGCCTTACTGCAGTTACCTTTGCTCAGTCCAGGGAAAAGCTTCTCTCATCTTACAGTGGGCACTGAAATTGGCCAACCTTACTACTATTTCTCTATGTTTAAGGAGAATTCGAGGAGAAGGGCAGGGTGGAGAGGCACCCTGACCTCCCCGGAGATTCTCAGAGTGCTTTTGACCTACATTTTGAAGCATGAGGAAACCTAGTCATGAGTGTTTTTAGCTGAAGAAACCATCTGCCAAATTCACGAGAATGAGGAATCCTAGCAAGTCTAAGGAATGCCAAGGAATGCAGCAGGGATGGGTCCCAGGGTGTGAGGAAGGATAGTGGGGGATAGCAGGAGACGTGGAATCCTAAATAGCTGGAGCATCATTCAGTAGAGACAGGTGGGCATCAGATGATTAAAAGTAGCAGTGACCTGATCAGATGCTTCTTATAGCAGCATCACTTGCTCATGTAAAAATCCTACTTTAGCCTATTCCATACTTGGCTAAATTAGGATTGTAGGCAACAGGGAGGTTGTAGGCAACAAGGAGCACAACACCCCAGATAGAAGGAGAATCCTTCCATGTAAGCATTGGAAGCAGTGTGGGGAAGACAGCAGATTTCAGAGGGTGCGAAGAAGAAATACTGTCAGGATTTCTCAGGAAATATGTGAGATATCTGCTGGGCAAAGAATTATAAGATTAAAATTACACTTTGATGTTAATGACTCATTATCAGAATTTTTTCTGCATCTTGAAAAGTTAGGGGTTAAAAAGTCACAGCTGGCTGAAACCGGTTTGGCTCAATGGATAGAGCGTTGGCCTGCGGACTGAAGGGTCCCAAATTTGATTCCGGTCAAGGGCATGTACCTTGGTTGAGGATACATCCCCAGTAGGGGGTGTACAAGAAGCAGCTGATCGATGTTTCTCTTTCTCTCTCATCGATGTTTCTACCCCTCTCTCTTCCTCTCTGTAAAAAAAAGTCAATAATGTATATATTTTTAAAAAGTCACAGCTGGATGCATGCTTTCTCTATAGGCTGATAACTCATAGTATGGCATCTGATAGTCCCAGACTCACTATCCTCCTATTTAGTAATCTGATTTTTCTTCCTGTAACATACTTCCATCCCATACAAGGACTGGTTGGCCCTGCTTATGTCACATGCCCAACTGGATCAATTGTATCTAAGAGGGTACAGTATCACAATTAGCCTATCCTAAAACGCATACCTATCTGTATATCTGGAAACAGGGAATCTTTTGCAGTCATTAATACTGTTCACCAAATATTTTCACTTTCCTTCTTTGCACATGGTACAATTGCACTTCCGTATCTTGTTGTGATAGTCCATTAAAAACACTAAACCCACTGAGTTGTACAATTGGAGAATGGACATGTAACTGACCAATGAGTGAGCAAAGTGACAGATGTCACTTTTAAAAATAGCTTTATTCAGATATAATTCACAACATAAAATCCACTCCTTTAAATTGTACAACTCAGTGGGTTTTTTATGTTTTTAATGGACTATCATTATTAACTAATTCCAGAACATTTTCATCACTCCAAAAAGAAACCCATATCCATTAGCAGTTACTCCTGATTTTCTTGTTCCCTGCCCCTTGCTAATCTATTTTCTGTCTCTATGGATTTGCCCATTCTGGATATTTCATGTAAGTTGAGGCCTTTGTGACTGGCTTCGTTTATTTAACATGTTTTCAAGGTTCATCTCAGTCGTAGCATGAATAAGTACATCACTCCTTTTTATGGCTGAATAATATTTCACTGTATAGATTTGCCACATTTTGTTTATCCATTCATCCTTTGATGGACATTTTGGCTCTGTCCACTTTTGAACTAATGTGAATAATGCTGCCGTAAACATTTGCTTACAGTATTTTGTGTGGACATGTGTTTTTATTTCTTTTGCATATACACCTAGGAGTGGGATTGCTGGGTCACAAGATAACTCTTTATCTCTTTGAGGAACTTCTGAACTGTTTTCCAAAGCAGCTGCCTCATTTTGCACTTCTACTAGCAGTGTACAATGGTTTCAGTTTTTCTACCAATATTTCTGATTTTCTGTTCTTTAAATATCTTTGTGGGTACCTCATTGTGATTTTGGTTTCCATTTCCCTAATAACTGATGATACTGAGCATCTTTTCAAATGCTAATTGGTCATCTGTATATCTTCTTTGCAGAAATGTCTATTTAAATCTTTGCCCATTTTTTTTTTTTATTGGATTGTCTTTGTATTGTTGAGTTACAACACTTCTTTATGTTTCTGGATACATGCCCCTTATCAGAGATATGACTTGCAAATATGTTCTCTAATTCCTTGTTTTGTCTTTTCACTTAGTTCATAGCATTCTTTGATGGTTTAAATTTTTTCATTATAATTTACCTATTTTTTCTTTTGTTTGTATCATATATATGAAACATGAGGTCATGAAGATTTAGTTCTATGTTAAAATTTTTATAATTTTAGTTTTTAAATTTAACATATATTTTACATTTAAATATTATACTTATATTTTACAATTATTGTTTACATTTAGGTATATGACCCACTTTGAATTAATTTTTCTATATAATGTCATGTAGTGGTTCAACTTACTTTTATATTTTTAATTGTCCCAACCCCATTTGCATATACCCATTTATTTTCTAGGCATCCTTGCAAAATATTAATTGAGCATAAGTGTAAAGACTTAATTATGGACTCTCAAATCTGTTTCATTGATCTATATATGTCTAGCCTTCTGTCAGTACATGTGTGTCACTTCTATATGAACATTTTAAAAGTCAGTGCATGGTTTGCCACACTTTATTCCTCTGCTTCTTCAATGACAATATGCAAGATAGAGGCTGGAATCAAAGCCTGGTTCCCGAGCAAGAATAACATGAAGAAGAGCTCTGGCCCAAAGCACACCGTACATACTGGGAGGGAGAATTCATTTTTCATTTGGACTTATTAATATCCTGAGGTTGTTCACTGGGTTGTTCTGACAAATTGAGCATTAAAATTGACATCTTCACATACAATAAGGGTAGAGGCCCCCCAAAAGCCAGAGGAAGGAAAATGAGAAAGCATGCTGGACAAGCACACTTTAGCTATAATTAAAGACCCAAAGGCTATGATCTAGTCCTAACTGTGTTGTTTACCAGCATCATACTGCTGCTAGCACCCCTAGGTACTGGGATGTCAGGAATTCGGCATGTAAAATGGCATCTCTAACATCAGGACCTTACATTCTAATTGGGGAGATAAAATGTATACATGGAAAATAAAGAGCAATACAAGCCACCCTGTAATAGTGGTGCTAGAGAGGCTTAAAAGAGAAGAAATAGGATTTAGGATAGTAAAGGAGGTTTCACTATGTTATAATTTAAATTGAAACTGCAGGAAAAAGAAGGCACAATCAAAGAGGAAGGAAAGCTACAGTGGTTCAGGTGTACAAATGGGTAAGCAAAGTAGAACTAAGTTGCTTGGGCGACAATAAATAGACCAGTTTACTCGTAACAGGAAGGTATGCTGAGAAGGAGTCTCAGAAAGAGTTTGGGGCAAAATTGAAGAAGCATATGAATGATGAGTCTAAGTTTTATTCTGTAAGTAGTGGGAAACCATTGAACACTTCTTTGGAGGAAAAATGATGCTTTTGTGAAATTAATCTTATGGCAGTGACATTAGAAGCAGTAATGGTAGTTCTTTATCACCTCTGAAATGACCTCTAAGGGTGGCTTTTTTCATGTTTCTGATTTATGATAGTTTATCGGTACAGTCCTGTAGAGATCTGGAAGTGCCAATCACCTCACTATCATTCTCTAAACTAGCAGCAGTTCAGGCTGCCGGAACAGAATACCATAAACTGGGGGCTTTATAAACAGCACATTTATTTCTCACAGTTCTAAAGGCTGGGCATTCTATTAATAATATCAAGGTGTCAGAGATTCAGTGTCTGGTGCTTTTTGGTTCATAGATGACGCTTCTCAATGTGTCCTGACATGGGAGAAGTGAAGAAAATGGTCTCTGGGGTCTCCTTTTGTAAGGACACGAATCCCACTCATGACAGAATCACCTCCCAAAGGCCCCACCTCCAAATACCATCACATAGGGGGTTAGGATTCAACTGAGGACTTTTTGGGGAACTCAAACTTTCAATTTATAGCAATTATCGTATGATATTGGAGTTTGTTTGTTTTTTTAACAGTAGAGAGGTGTGTGTTTTTTTAATATATTTTATTGATTTTTTACAGAGAGGAAGAGAGAGGGACAGAAAGCTAGAAACATCAATGAGAAACATCTATCAGCTTCCTCTTGCACACCCCCTACTGGTACATGCCCTTGATCAGAATCGAACCACAGGCTGATGCTCTATCCACTGAGCAAAACCGGTTTTGGCATATTGAAGTTTTTTATATTAGATAGGAGAGTGCCAGTCACTAAGTGATAATATATATCAAAATGGTAAACAAACAAACAAACAAACAACAACAAAAATCTAGATGTGGGCTTTACATTCTTGGATCCATTAGGGTCTTGCAAATAGATTCCAAAAGGAAAGAGTAGACTTTTAATAGTGAAGGAAATTGAAGACTCAACCATCTGAATGTGGCAATCATGAGTCGTTTTGAGTGAGAGTTGGCAAATATTTCCCCAACTGTCAATCCTAAGAAACAATCAGACATATTCTGTGTAAGTGAATATCGCAGTGAACCTGTGCCTCTGATAAACCACAGAGAACAAAAATAAACTGATTTTAAATTTCTAAAGGGAACTTAAACCACCTGCTAAGTTGTAGAATTTAATTTGCAAGATGAATACTTGGCAATGTGACACTTCTTTCATAGCTTCATTTGCTGTTTTAATAAAAATGTTCACAACGCTTCAGTTCCATCTGTTAGGGAACGTGAAAACAGCTAACTGCTATTCAAACAACAAGAAATACAGCTTTCTAGAAAACTATATCCAGTGTCGACAAAATGTAAAGAAGTATTTATAAATTTTAAGCTTCTGCCTCACTTCTAAAAATTGTTGTCGTAATCGCACTGCATCTTGGACACAACATATAAATAATTTATGCGAAAAATTTAAATTTAAATTATCCCCTCACATTCCCAATGCAAACAAATGCTTTCAAGGTTATCATGACCATGAATCTTACTGCAACAGGCTGCAGATTTTCATTATAACAATTTGTAAGCAAATATTTGGTTATTTTTATAAGCCACAAATCTGGCTGAAGGAGAAAATATGTAATAAATAAAAACTGTGGAAATCACAAAGTATGTTTGTTGTTACATTACCAGATTGGAGTTAACAATAAGCTATCGTATGACAGCCTCCCTGCTTTATTGATTAAATTTCCCTAGCTCTTCCCCTTCAAAATAGATCAGAATGTTATACCCTTCAATAAGAATTATTTCTCAAGCATTAATTTCAGGAATTAACTCCATGTTGCCATGTCGTAGGCACAAACTATGTGTTGAGCTAAAGAAACACAATAGTCAATATTACATCAAAGAAAGGCAGTGAGAGAAGAGACATAAAGATGAAACAAAATCTAGGAAAAAAGAGAGAAAGAAGAGCTTTTTGAGTTTCTGTACCAGGGAATACTTTGGCCATTGGTTTCAGTTTGCCTTACAGTGAGATGCTGGGTGGAACTGTTGCACAGGGAGAACTAAGGCTGACAGTGACACATTAGGGGGTCTGTAGGGTGTCCTGTTGTCTTGCCCATGATGTCTCCTTCCATGAGGAAACTCCATATTTACATTTCCTGCAGAAAGATAAGGTTGCGAAAATGTCATCTTGTAATTTAATCTTGTGTTTGATTAAAGATGTCATGGTTTTGTCTCAGATTAGTAGATACTGAGAATTTCTTTAAATATGAGTTTTAGATATTTGAGTATAAGCCTAGGCACTTTAAAGGTAAAAAAGCAGAGATCCTCTCTAGCTGGTTTGGCTCAGTGGATAGAGCATCAGCCTGTGAACAGAAGGGTCCCATGTTTGATTCTGGTCAAGGGCACATGGCCTTGTTGTGGGCTAAGTCTCCAGTAGGGAGTGTGTAAGAAGCAGCCAATCAATGATTCTTATCATTGATGTTTCTGTCTCTCTATCTCTCCCTTCCACTCTGAAATCAATTAAAAAAAAAAAAAAAGAAAGAAAGAAAGAAATAGCAGAGACACTTGAAGTTAAATAGCCAGCTCATTACCTATTGCATAGGAAATAGATGCAATATTTCCTTAAGATCATCTCAAAATCTACTTGAAGTTCAAGTAAGAATGAAATTAATAATACTCTTTTATTTAGACATTTCATAGCAATAACAAAACTTATGTCTCATTGCCAATCTTAAGATGGTCTAGAAGCACCTAAAGGAAGATTACCAATACACAAAAAGGTATTAGCATCAATATATTTATAGTAAAGTCTAGACTTGTAAATCAGGTTCTAATCACCTACTACTAAGGAAGTTTTATTACCTGTTTGATCCTAAACCTTCTCATCTGAAAAATGGGTATAATAATTATCCTATGTAGTTCACAGAGTATTGATAAAATGAAAATAAATATAAGAGCATTGTGTCCAAGGTGTTTTACTAATTGTGTTAAATAAAAGTAAGATATCTTGGACAGTGTAGTCACACTGATTTGACAAACTATAGAAATGATCCCTGACAATATAGTCTTAGTCACACTGATTGAATAGCAATACTATGAGTCCTGCAGAACAAGAAAGTTGTATTCATTAAAAATCATTGATCAGAAAAAGAACCTGACACAGCATTAATAAGTAAGATACTATGGAAAAAAAGATAAAAGTGAGTAGCAATATCAATCAAGAAGTGAACATTCTCCAAAAACTGATGCCATGGAATAGTGGATATTTGGTATTAAACATTTTATAATTAATGTTTAAGATGGTAGAAGAAACAAGGGAGGGCAGTTGAGGTGGGGTGGCAGGCCTGCAGGGGAGAGCAGTTGGGGTGACCAGGCCATCAGGGGAGAGCAGTTAGGGGCAATCAAGCCAGCCAGGAAACAGTTAGGCATTGATCAGGCTGGCAGGGGAGTGGTTTGAGGCGATCAGGAGGGCATGCAAAAGCAGTTAGGGATAATCAGGCAGAGGCAGGCGAGCAGCTGGGAGCCAGACATCCTGGATTATGATAGGGATGTTTGACCACCTGTTTAGACCTGATTAAATATCATCAGATAATTTAAAAATTCTTAAACAACCTGGGTTATGGGTCAATAAAAATTCAAAAAGTGAAATTGTAGAGTCTTAAAAAATATAATTATAACCATAATGAAAACACTACATAACAGTGGTCAAAAACAGTAGAAACCCTACATCAAGCATGTCAAATTCAAGGGCTAACACGGGCCAAATAAACAAGGTTTAAGTTTATGTGGGCTGCAAAAAAAGAAAAGCTTCAATTTTCTTGGAAATGTAGGTTTATTTCAATAGAGACATGCTGAATACAAAGGGCTAAAATAAATGAGTAATTGTTAATATAAAATAATAGAACATTTTAATAAAAAGTAGTATTTTTTCTTGAACATTAACTTACCAGACACTGAATAACTGCACAAATTAATAAGAGTAATTCAAATAAACCTATTTTTCTTGTTCTCCAAAAGCAAAATATTTCCTATTGTGCACACAAAGCAAGTCAGTCCAAGACGAATGATGTGGCAATTGGCTGCTAAAATATTCACTGCTAGTATTAATGGGAAAAAATGGTGCGCCTGCACATAAGGCACATAAGGGAAATAAATGCAATACGATCATAGTAATCAGTCATTATCGAATGCTGTAGTTAGTTATTAATAATTATGTATAACAGGATATTGATAAACTTAAGTTATAAAATTTTTATTAAAACGTTTCTTATATACCGTTATATTGTCTGGGCCACAAAATATTTGTTGTGGTTACATGTGGCCACTGGCCCTGAGTTTGATATGCTTGCCCAACATATTTATTATATATTTTTTATTGATTTTTTACAGAGAGGAAGGAAGAGAGATAGAGAGCTAGAAACATCGATGAGAGAGAAACATTAACCAGCTGCCTCTTGCACACCCCCTACTGCGGCTGTGCCTGCAACCAAGGTACATGCCCTTGACTGGAATCAAATCCGGGACCTTTCAGTCCGCAGACCGATGCTCTACCACTGAGCCAAACCGGTTTCGGCTGCCCTACATATTTAAATTACTTTAAAAAGAGGAGTTATGTTGATAGCAGCATTATTTACAATAGCTAAGATCTAAAAACCGCTAAGTGCCCATTGGAAGATGAATGGATAAAAAAAGTGTGGTATGTTTACACAATGGAATACTATGCAGCAATAAAAAGAAGGATCTCTTACCCTTTGAGACAGCATGGAGGGACCTGGAAAGTATTATGCCAAGTTAAATAAGCTAGTCAGAGAAAGACAAATTATCACATGATCTCACTTATATGTGGAATCTAATGAACAAAATAAACTGAGAGCAAAATAGATTCAGAGACAAAGAAGAATGGAACAAACTGTGGAATCTCAGAAGGAAGATGGGGGTGGGTGGATGGGTGGGAAGAGATTAACCAAAGAACTTACATGTATACAATGTAAATAACCCATAGACACAGACAATAGTGTGGTAAAGGCCTGGGGAGAGGGTGGGAGCAGCGTGCAGGGAGGATAAAGGAGTAAAAAAAAAAATCTGTAATACTTTCAACAATAAAGATAGCTCTGCCGGCATGGCTCAGTGGTTGAGCATCAACCTATTAACCAGGGAAGGAGTCGAGGTTTGATTCCCAGTTGGGGCACATGCCTAGGTTTCGGGCTTGATACCCGGAGTGGGGCATGCAAGAGGCAGTTGATCTATGATTCCCTCTCATCATTGATGCTTCTGTCTCTCTAGAGCTCCCTCTTCCTTTATTAAAAAAAAAAAAAAAGATAAAGATAAATAAGAAGAGGTATTAAAAGTGTTGAAAAACAAACAAAATAAATGGAAAGAAAATAGAAGGAAGTATTAATAAATGTAAATACAGAATTTATAAATTTTAATAATAGAAAAATGGAAATGATAAATTCAAAACCTGAATCTGTGAGTAATAAAATAGAGTACATAAACTAGTTAATTTAAAGAAAAATATAGGGAATGTGTAACCTACATAGATTAACCTGTTAACCGAGGAGTTTCCTTTTTAATTACGCAACGTACAACAGACACATACTCTTTCACTAGGACATGTCAGTACGTCACACCCAGCGGATGTAATTTTATATTATTATTTTTTTAAATTTATACTTAATTAAAATAAATGAAATATATATATTTTCATTTATTTATATACAAAGCACAAAGGAAAATACAAAATTACAAATTGAAAAGAATACCAACAAAAAAATGGAAACATCGAATTAAAAAATTATAAATATTACAAACAATTATAAAGATTACAGCCGAAGCCGGTTTGGCTCAGCGGTAGAGCGTCGGTCTGCGGACTGAAAGGTCCCGGGTTCGATTCCGGCCAAGGGCATGTACATTGGTTGCAGGCACAGCCGCAGTAGGGGGTGTGCAAGAGGCAGCTGGTCGATGATTCTCTCTCATCGATGTTTCTAGCTATCTATCCCTCTCCCTTCCTCTCTGTAAGAAAATCAATAAAATATATTTAAAAAAAAGATTACAAAAAATATATACCGTCCCTCTCAGGGTGCAACATATATTTCAAGGACGTATTCATATGTCCTACCCGTTCCCAATAGTGTTTATATTTGACGTATTTATAGGTCCCGCTCGGTTAACAGGTTAATAAATGACAGTAGGAAAGTAACCCCAGAAAGAAGGACATTCAAAGAATTCTGAGATTTCTTGACTCAACCCTATGCATATACTAGTAAATTGAAAAAACTAAATGAAATGAATAAATTACCATAAAAAGATAAGATATGTAAACATACCAGTTTTCAAATGTATCAATAAATAGCAATCATAAAAGTGCAATTCTCTAAAAGCATTACCAGGCTCAGGCAATTTTACAGGAATTTTGTAAAACTTTTTAAAAAAGATAACTCTTAACATGATTGGAATTGTTTCAAAAAATTAAAGTTCCAAAATATTTTTTTTCATAAATTTGCAATGCCCATATGAAGGAAACATTCAAGCATAATGGAGGTTACATATAGAACACTTGAACTAATAAAAAGATATATTCTATGCTTGATTAGGATTCATATCACTTTCCTATTTATTGTGGTCCCAATAAAATATAACAGATTTATTCTTATCTAGACAAGCTGTTTCTAATTTTAAAAACATAGTGAGGTAAAACTAGCTGTACCAAATATTAAAGATTCCTGCCCCCACAGTGCACACACCCTGAATAACCCCCGCCACTTGACTTTGTGCAAAACCTGGGACCACAACAGACGTCTCGCTATGATTAGATTAGATTAGATTAGATGGAAAATGAATAGATTTTGCAGATATGATTAACTTTCTCAGTTGACTTTAAATTAATCAGAAAGGAAACTGTATGGGGTGGGCCTGAGCTAATCAGTCTAGAGAGCTTTAATTAGGATTGGATGTCGGTGTCTTCTGCTGGCCTTGAAGAAGCAAACCTCCCTGTTGTGAGAGGGTCTCTAGGGGCCATGGGAGGTGCCTCTCTGAGTTGAGAGTGGCTCTCAGGATAGTAAGAAAGTGAATTCTACCAACAATCATGGTAGAATCTTGGAAAAGGACATAGTTTCTACAAGGGATCACAGCTTGGCTGACACCTATTTCAACCTGTGAGACCCTGAATAGAGGACCCAGTTAAGGCATAGTTCACCTGAACCATGGAAACTGTGAGCTTAATGTATGTTGTATCAAGCCACTGACCTGTAATAGTTTGTTACATAGCAAGAGACAAACCAATACACACCTGAAATCCTAAATTCTAGGAAGATGGAAAATTAAATGTAAAAATTGAAAACTATTTAGTAAGGCAGGATGTGAATTATATGCATTGTCAATAATTTAAGGATTGCCAATATATTAAGAAGGTTCTTGTTTTTGAGTTGTTTTCCATGGAAATGTTGAATTTTTCAGCCTAAAATGACCAAAAATGAAAATCCTGACAATTTGGAAATTAGCAATGAGAAATCCCCATGGGAAAAAAATTCTCTGGGTTATTTTAAAGAAATAATGTATATAACTAAATATTTAAAAAACAAAACAAAAATATAAGCTAAAAGAAAGTAGAAAGAATTATTAAATCTATACAAAAAATAATTTTAAAAAACAACAATAAAATAGATAAAACTAGAATTGATTGTAAAAATATTTGAAAGGCCAGCAGATCAGATAAATATTATACAAGTCTGACCAATGAAAAAAGAGAGAGAAGATGGCTACATGTCATTAATAAAGAAGGTTTATGACTATGTATTAAAAATACACACAAACTTGCCCAAACTTGTTTGACTCAGTGGATAGAGCATCAGCCTGCAGACTGAAGGGTCCCAGGTTCGATTCCAATCAAGAGCATGTACCTTGGTTGAGGACACGTCCCCAGTGGGGGGTGTGCAGGAGGCAGCTGATGGATGTTTCTAATTCTCTATCCCTCTCCCTTTCTCTCTGTGAAAATCAATAAAATATATTTTTTTAAAAAGAGAAAAATATACACAAACTTTTAAATAATGTTAAAGTGCTAAGGACAACTAGCTAATTAGATACCACAATGAAAAAAAGAGCCCATTCAAAAGTCATCTATAATAATAAAAATGTAATATGCTAATTAGACTGGAGGTACTTTTGTCCTTTGGATGAAGGCAGGGCTGTAAGGCAAGCCTGGGTCCCAGGTGCCAGAGGAAAGCCAGTGCTGGCAGCCAGGGGAAGGAAGGCCTACTCTTGCATGAATTTTATGCATCGGGCCTCTAGTTTAATATATATCAAAAAGAAATTCATAATTTACATGTATATATGACTTAGGAATAAGCTTAATAAGGGTTGATAAAAAGAAAGCACAGCTCTTTTAAAATACTTGAAAATGAGAAATATAAATGTACCTGAATGGGAAGACTGTGTGTTATAAATGTGGCAATTCTATAGTTTAATTATTAAATTCAATATAATTTCAATCAAAATTCCATTTGAAATTGAAAAGTTGGATTAAGGAAATAAAACGTTTAGGGGAAAATGGTCCTGGATATTAAATAGATAAAGACAGCAATACTAACATCAATAAAAATAGTAATGAAGCTTATCAAATGCCAGGAATCATGTTGAGTATTTTGCAATTATCTCATCTTATTCTTGCCACAACTCCTTGAGGTCAATACTATTATTATCTCATCTTTGCAGATGAAGAGATTGATCTTTAGAGACTTTAGATTAAATGTAAATAAGAGAATCAACCTGGTTTTAACCCATACTGTCTATACTCAAGACCATCCTTTTAGCCTCTACACATACTACTTCAAGTTCACATTGCTGGTGACAGAATGAACTTATGAGTAACTCTATTGAGCCAATTGGCTTATCATTTGAAAGAGAATAAAGTTTAATCCTTACTTCCCACCTGACAGTGAAGCAAGTTTCAGAGGAATTACATAAAAACAGTTTGGAGAGGAAAAAATCTCTAAGCATAGCTGAAGTCAGTAACATAAAATTTTAAATTTCTATACAGTACTACATAAATAAAAAACATTAAAGTGCTCTGGCCAGTGTGGCCCATTTAGTTGGGCATCATCTCTTGCACCAAAAGATTGCTAGTTCAATTCCCACTCAGGGCACATGCCTGGGTTGGAATCTCTATCCTATAGATGTGCAGAAGTTATGTTTTGCTCCCACATGGATGTTTCTCTCTCTCCCTCTCCCTTTCTCTCTCTCTCTCAAAACCAATAAAAATATCTTTAAAACAGGTATTAGAGACTAAGAGCAGTTGGCTTCTGGAGGTGGCACCCTACTTTTATAAGGCTAACGAGTTAGAAGATCCCACACTAAGAAAATGCCCCCCCAAACAGAGAAGACATGTGAAGAGCTAGGGTAAAGAAAAGGGGTGTAAATAGAACTTGGCTCAAGCTCCTTTTCCTCCATGTTATTTGATATCTGTTAATAAAAATATTTTTTGAATAAAAATATATAAATAAATAAAATTATTCAGAGAAGCTCCAGGGAGCATTAAATTTGTCATTAAATAGCCTATAGTCTGTACAAGGTACTAGGGGCATGTGGAAAATAAGACAAATGGATAGAGCATTGGCCTGTGGACTGAAAGGTCCCAGGTTTGATTCCGGTCAAGGGCATCTACAATATCTTGGTTGCAGGCACATCCCCAGTAGGGGGTGTGCAAGAGGCAGCTGATGGATGATTCTCTCTCATCGATGTCTCTAACTCTCTATGCCTCTCTCTTCCTCTCTGTAAAAAAATCAATAATATATATATATATATTCTTCTGACAAACAGCCCTCTGTTTGCCCTTGGATATTTCAGTTCCCCAAAGGATTACACTGTTTGCATTGGGGTGGGATTCACATAGAGGAAATACCCTCAGGCTGTGCCTAGGCATACTAGTCACAGGGGGAGAAATGAAGAAGCCAGCCTAGTGGCATAAGAAGGTAGGGTGATGATTGAGTTTGAATTCTCAACTATATCTTGACAATTTCCACTAAATTTTCTTCTCCTGAAATACACAGTGTATACTTGGGACTCCATTTTGCCATGACTCTTCACTAGTTGAAGTAATGGGGTCAGGGCAGAGCTCTGCTTTTCCAAGGCCATTGGAAACACTCCGGGCTATTAAGATTGTCAAGGGTCAACGGCTGGCTGTTCTTCACTTCACATTGCTTGTGTATGCCTGGCTTAGGGTCCATTAAATACAGCAAAAACTTTGATTTTGAAACTGTCCTCAGGGTTTTGAGAACCGTTTGTTTAGTCTCCCCATATTGATACCCACCAGGGAAAATATCCAAGCTGCAATGGAACAGGACCGTTAACTGAAGCATCCACTATGAGAAGGAAATGGCATGATGTTATAAATAATACAGATGTATTCTTTTGTGCAAACACCCAGTCAAACTGAGACTTCCCTGATTATGTATAGGGAATGTATTTCAGAAAATCACCAGCTGGGTTTTCCAGTGGTTTAAAAGCTGCTGTGCTGCAAGCATTTCAAAACAAAGTAAGTAAATACCACCTACCAACCAGTCAAGTTTTTTGATGCAGCACTCCTTTACTTCAAAGCTTATAAAGAAATTGATTTTGAGTATTTTTTTCATTTCAACTTGCAAGCCCCATGAATAACTACTCTAAAGTAATTGCAATTTAGGAATGTTCAGGAACTGGTGAGCAATCGATAGCAACTGTTTTATGCTTAGCCAAAAGATAGTGAATAAAAATGTAAAGGAAGAACATGTGTGTTTAGATGAGAACCAGACGATGAGGTGGCAAGGGCCAGAACATAATTTTCTAGGAGAACCAGAGTAATTTAAAACTTTTAAAATTTTTAGTGGGGTTGTAACCTCAAACAAATGATCTTTTATTGCCTGGGTAAATGACAGAGGCTGTCCCAGCACAACACATTTAGGACAAATGTTCCGGGATTTCTGTATCACATTTCTGACTACACATATTTCTTAATTGATAAAATTGGTGACTAACCTCCTCTGTTCAAACTATAGCCTCTCTGAGACCACCAACTGAGTTCTGATTGCTTAAGAAACAAAATGGGAACACACCTGACCCTCCTGTAGTAGAGGGAGCAAAGCATTCCCTAAGAATGTAAGAATGGGAAGATGTGAAATGTTAAAGAAATGTGTTTTGAGAAAAATAAAAATAAAGTGTAACATCTTTGTTCAGTAAAAGATCAAATATATTATTTTATGTTATAAATCATTATATGTAAAAAACATATTAATTTATTCATGTATGGATTACAATTTATCTATATCAGGTGATATTTAATTGCCCATGTAAGCAATGCTTTGTCATAATCAGAATTCCATGCTTCCTCAAGACATAGTTTAACTTCTGACTTAAAAAAAAAAATCATTGGCATTGCTGCAGTAATTTGGCAAAGTGGGAGTTTCTAGTATTGATAAAATTTTGATTTGAAGGACACTAAGATCAGCTTGTTCCAAAAAATTTCTGTATGTCATGGCAAGGGGATATTTTACTAGAGCATATCTGTCTCCTATTATGATAATATAATTTATTAAATTATATGAGCTATTTGTCATCTTGATTTCTATAGAGACAAGAAATCTGACAGGTTGAGGGTCAATAAAATTGAATGGAATGCAGCAAAGACAAGATCTTAAGGGCAGTGGAATTTTTGACCATAGATGACATGGCTGGGGTAATGTCACAGAAACCAGCTACCGTGGAGATCTCAATCTTTCTCTTTAATTTAGTAGACATAAATTGTGTGTGTGTGTGTGTGTGTGTGTGTGTGTGTGTGTGTGTGTTTACCCATTAATTTTCTGGAGTTTTTGAAAAGTTAGCAGAGAGGAAATGAACAAATCAGTATTCTATTTTTTTCTAAATGTGATTTGGGTTTTATTTTAATGGTAGCATTTCATTTAATTAAAAAAGTAGGTTGTGCCTAATGGAATCTGAGAAAGCCTGAGCATTGCAAGGTAAAACTATACTGTGTAAATCTCTTTAGTTTGAAATAAACTAAGAGTAGTACTTGAAATGGTTTTAAGTGGTAGAAAATCCAATTCAAACTGGCTAAAGGACTTATTGGCTCATGCAACCTAATTTCTTTATGTTTGGCTTGATCCAGGGGCTAAAGGAAATTAATTTATCTCTTTCAACCCTGCTGGGACATCATTTTAAGGCCCAAATTGTGGCTTCTGGATCTTTAGGCTTATATGTTCCAAGGTCAAGTCCTGTTGAAAAGAGGAAATATCTCCTGCCAGTAACTCCAGAAAATATCCTAGATTTTACTCTTCTTGGACCAACTGGGGTCACATGCCTAGTCTAGATTAAATTACTCTTAGAGGAAAGTGGTAGCATGACTGCACAGTCCTGATTTACACACTTTTTTCCTGGAACAAAAGATGAAAGTGTACTTGAGAGAGCAAAGTTGATTCAGAAGAAATCCAAATATAATACTGCTAACAAAGGAGGGAGAATGACTGTTTGAGAAAATCAGTGGAGTCTACCCTTGGCCTTGGAAACTCGACATCAAAACAAATCTTTCTTCACATATGTAAACTTCTAAACATGCCTTATAGCTGGGCACCTAATGACACAAACTTCCACATGCACTCCTCTTCTTCCTCAAGGGCGACAACTCAGTGTTTGGTTATCACTGCATCTAACTCTAAATGGAAGATGTCTGGATGATGCATGTTTTTAAATAGCTCTGGACATAATGCTCATGATCTGACAATCTACGGATAAATGCAAAACCTAATAATTCCCAATGGACTCAAAATGCAACTATAGTTGACACAGCTGATTTAAATTTAGAACTTATGGGGAAAAGAGGATAGAATGTTGTTGTTTTTTCTTTGAAACAACTGAGCGTGCTCACTGATTCAATAGTGAGTATCATACCCTGCTGATAAGGAACAATATCGATATTTTTCTTGGGACATAAAATAAACTCTTTGGTCAGACAGTCTGGTGGCCTCCAGTCCTCTTTCTGAAAGGATCTCCCTAGTTGAGTATCCTCCACAGACAATGAGCATCAAGGAGCCCTCCTCTGATGAGTGAGTGTCTTTATAGCAGCACACTTCCTGTTGATGCAAAGAAGGCAAGGGTGTGAGAGCCAATTGTTCTTACTCTTCCCAGCTCTGAATCCCGTGACACACACTGCAGCTTGAAATGGCCGTGATGGGAGTAGTTACACCACAGAAATCAATAAGTGGTGGGAATCACGGTCCCCTTTCCTGTAGCCAGTTCTACTATTTATCAGGACATCCTTGAGAGAAGGTCTAGAAATTAGAACTTGGGGACTGAGCAATCGATCACTAACTTTCATTTACTAAATTTGATATTTCTGTAGCAATGCAATTTAAAATTAAAAAAAAAAATATATATATATATATATATATATATATATATATTTATATATTTTATTGATTTTGTACAGAGAGGAAAGGAGAGAGATAGAGAGTTAGAAACATCGATGAGAGAGAGTCATCGATCAGTTGCCTCTTGCACACCCCCTACTGGGGATATGCCCGCAACCAAGGTACATGCCCTTGACCGGAATCGAACCCGGGTCCCTTCAGTCCCCAAGCTGACGCTCTATCCATTGAGCTAAACTGGTCCCGGCGCAATGCAATTTAAAATTTTAGTTGAGTCTACAATTCCTTGTGTTAATCACCAAATCTGTTTTTCTTGTTAAACTGGAGTCTTTCAACTTAGGAGATTTGTACTTCTTAGCAACTACCTTCAGTTTCTTCATTATTTGCCTAGACCTTAGGGTCAAGGCCATTATCTTGTCCTTTGTCTCACAGCACAGAGAACATATGGTCTGTCAGTGAAGAGGCAATAACTAAGCAGCTTTTAGCCCCCAAGCTGCAAGCCCACTGAAAAATTGTAATTAGAATATTTATTCCCTTTTGCAAGTTGAGAATCCATAACAAGGGATGGTAGGTAGAAGCCTGAGCATCAGACTTTTTAAAGTGCCAATTTGATCTCATGCTGTTTCCCACCTTCTGTTTTGATTGCATTTCTCTAGTTTGGTGCAGAGAATTTTGTTTTTAAATTCAGACCACCAGACCCTCAGGGATATAGTACATTGGCAAAAAGAGTGTCTCTCTAGGCATAGATACATTTAAAAAAATCTTTCCAATGGGTCAATTTCTATGAAGGTTTGTCTTTCTTGTAGAAAAAAAAAAAATCAAGAGTATAGTATCCTGCAAACCAAGTGAAAAATGTGCATCAGGGAGGAAGAAGTGCTCAACTATGCTCAATGTCAAGGCTGATAGCCCGAAAAGAATGAGGAGGGAAGACTGAGCACCAGCTTTGGCAATATGGAGGTCTGTGAGCACCTTGACCAGAGCAGTTTCAATAGTGTAATGGGGGCAAAATGGACTGGGTGTGACAATTGGATGATAGGAATTGCAAAAAGTATTTGGTGAAGTTTTGCTGCAAAATAAGAGCTTTGAAGATTATTTTTACTCCCTTGAAGTTTTTTGAGAGGGCTGAAGGGCTAATTCCAATGTAACCCTCATATTTGCAGGGGTGGGGGAGGGGCTAGCAATCTAAATTTCTGCCAGCAAGCCCAGTGCACATTCTTGATAACCTATAATTAAGTCATTGCCCCTTTCTCCACAATCTGGTCTTGCAAGACCTGTTACCGAAATGCTCACATTTTACAGAGGCCATAAACCATAACACAACCCTTAGATATGGTCTCAAGATTCCCAACACCTGGGGCTTATTGCAAAGCCCGTGAAAGGTCTGGAATTATAATCCATATTTGGGGGACAAAGACACCAAAAGGGAATAAAAGAGGGGCTTCTACTGTATTGGTTTGCTCAGAATTTGAAAGGCAACCTTCTCTGAGTCCACCGGTGTAAAAAAGCTGGGTAACTCCATTTCTCTAAGCGTTGCTTGGTTTTTCTCCGGTCTTCTTTAACATTTTGACTGCCTGTCTCTGAATATATTTACTTCCTGTAACTACTCTAGTGAGCCCTAACTTATTACCATTGATGGCAACTATTGGTGTAACAGAATGAATTTTTAAAAAGTCTATTTTTTTCCAGTTAGTCAATAGTATAACAAGGATCTTAACTACAGATATTAGTTGAGAAGTTGTGACAGCTAATATAGTTATTGATTTGAATTGCTCAAAATCCCTGAACTTTCCTTTTCACTCATTCTAGAAAATTATCAGAAGACAGCTAACTTCCAATATATATGTGTATATGCATATAATTTATATAATATGTATATATAAATATGTATTATAAATATAATTGCATATAAAGTTTTTTCATTACTAAAATTAAAAAATACCTATATAATGTAGCAATAATAAAAATATACTTAATACTTTGAGGTCTAATGAATTAATATGATGTAAATTCAAGGCTGCTATCTATTTAGATTTTTATCTATTACATTTAATTTTACTTATTAATATTTACTGGGAAATCTCATTTCACTTTGTTAAAATCAGAATAAGCAATTTTTAAGCTATCATCTGTTGGAAGGTTTAAATTCAAGAATAAATGTATTTACTTACGCTTTATTAAGAGCCTTGGATTTGAAAAGCCTTACACTTTATATCTAATAAGGATCAAACCCCCCACTATTTGTAGATAGAGTGTGCACTTCAAAGTAACACCTATTTGGCTATTTGCTAACATTCCTGAAAATAGCTTAAGTATAAAAAGAAATGAAGTGCAATGATAATGGAGGGAAGTGGTGAACAGTATTATTTAGCTCAGTTCTTACCTCCTACTTCAGTATGCTGATCTTAGTAATAGACACTGTTTTTGGTGTTACTTTGCATTTTTGTGTAGAGGGGAGGAAAGTATCTTCATTCCTTATAGGACAAAGAAGTTGGCATGATGGGAGAGGCAAGGGCCACTTTGACCTGTTTCAGAAACACTCCCCAGTTCTCCTGAGGACTTCCGAGTTCTCTGCTCTGCACATACATTTCCACTTTATTCAGCAACTGTCCTGGAGTCAGGACTGTAGCTTCAAGCAGTTGGAAGCTCATTATTACTTCTGATAGGGTTGTGAATAAGGTAAACTTATATCCAGTAAATTATCCAGATTGAATTCATCCTCAGGGTGAGTTTGATACTGAGAAATACATAATGCTTCATGCTCGTGGCCCTGTATCAGGAGCACAATCAGATTCCACACTGAGTTCATTTCTCCTCCTGCACACTGAGCAGGTCACACTCCTGACTGTGGCCTTTCTGTGTGAACCCGTAGGTGCATATTTAGGAATACCGACTTTCACGTTATTGAGTATAGGGCTAAGCATAATGCCAGTGCAATTACATAAGAAAAAAACAATAGAATAGTATTCTTCCATGATCCCCACTTCTTTACCACTAATCACCATTTCTAAATGTGTTAAATAGTACATATATTTTGAATATTTCATATATAATAATAAAGCATATTGTCTACAATGGTGATAACGTGTTCATTTTCATATTTAAATTTTAACAAATTAAATGCACCCCCATATTTATAGAAGTTAAGGGAAATGAATTTGGTATAACTGGGTAATATAATGGTGTTGGTGATCATTTTGTGGTTTTGATGATGTCCTAAAACAGGTGGCAGCATTGAGTCTTATAATATCTCTATGGATTTCTTTTATTACTGCCCATGATGCAATGGAGATTTATTGAATAACATTCATAAGTGCATGAAGTTCTTTTAATCCAGAAAGAACAAACTTTACTCTACTAATTTCAGTTTATTAGTCTGATCTAATGCAGAGTAAACATTTCAAGTTAATCAGAGGACAGCAAACATTACGTTCGGTAACCAATGTTTATTTGGTACTTGCTGTGTAACAGGTACAGTATGTGTATTTTATCTCATTTACTCTTCCAAGTAATCTTGTTAGGACAATCCATTAGGAGATAATAAGGGTCAGAAGCTAAATAGTGATTCCAGTACCACATGATAATAAGAGGTAGATTTGTAATTCAAACCTGGGCATCTATCTACCAAGTCCATACTGTTGACCACCAAACTTTGTTGACCATGGATGAAATAATGGTTTAAGTACCCCACACTGTGAAAAGAGAAATGGATGGGTAAACACAGAAATGATATCTATATGGTATTATGGGAACTGTGGAAAATGGATGTACAAAATGATATGTGAACAGAAAGGCAGGAGGCAGCAGTTGTGTCTAGATAAAACAGGTTCTTAGAAGTGAAATCTCAGACACAAAGGAAAACAGAGGTATTTGAGGCTAAGAGCACAGTAAGTAAAGAGCCACCAATGAGGAGAAGACATTAGCACATTATGGAAATCCTGCAAAGTTTGGTATTGGGGTAGAGGTGCTTGTGGCAGGAGCACAAGAACTAAACATGGCGGTGCTCTGAATTTACTGTACTAAATAAGGGAATGTTAAAGCAGTCTGTAAGGATCAGGGAGCATAAGTTAGAGGTTAAGTGACTAAGACAGGACTTATGACTTGCCAAATTTTAAGCTAGGTCTATCTCTAGTTATTTTAATTACTCTGTCAGCATCCTTCAGAACACATTCTTTCTGCAGATATGTTATTTCAGGTCAACAACTCCGGGTGCATTTCAGCTAATGCCTCATTATTATGCTAACTGTACTTTCTTTGTTGAAACTTTGTATTACAGTTTGTACTATATATGGTAGGGTATGATTTGGCCTTGCCGAACTTTGAGCCATTACCAGTGGCATCAGATTGAAAAGGGTTATTTTGAGGTTATACACTGACACCACAAAGAATTGAATTATTTATGACTTTAATATTCACCAGTGTTTCTAACTCAGGATCAAATATACCTCTGAATATAATCTGTCAACAAAACACTGCATCTGTTCCATTTGTTGTTGACCAATAAAACAAAGCAGTTTAAATTGCTGCTTTGAACTCAATAGGGGTTGAATTTCTGCCCCTAATACCTCAATAATAATAATAATAATAATAATAATAATAATATATAATAATAATAATGATGAAATTAACATATACATCAATATCTATACTATATTACTATATTTATTAATTGTATTTTTGCATAATAGAGACTGATTTATGGAAATAGGTTTCTTCTTCAAACACTAACTACAAGCTCCAGTTGCATTTCTGTTAAAAATCAGGATCTGATATAAAACGTATTTTTAAAAAGTTATGAGTGAACAACACCTCGATCACATTTGACCTCTTTTCCTCTTATCCTTAACTTCAACAAAGATTAAGAAAAATGAATAATAGTTATTATGAGAAAAAAATGTAAAATAAATATTTTAAAATTCTTTTTTAGAAGGTGTTAGAAAATACATATATTGATAAATTTACAGAATTAAACCAAATTAATGGAAAAGCAATTTAGAGTTCAACTTTAATCATTTCAAAAATATTTTTTCAAAACTATCAACATCAAAACCATCAACCCTAAAATGGTTTTTAATGACTTTATAATAATGCAGCATAGGGCATTTCTGGGACTAGTGCTAGGAAATGAAACATCTTACAGTATTAATTATTTTTCCCAAGAAATGGTGTTACATCTGGGAATTGTTTTATTGAGCAACAATTTAACAAAAAATAAATCACAGATATATTCAATACCATACAAAGTAAATGCTGAGTCATAGTGCAGAATAAAGGAAATAATACAAATCAGGTGCCTAGCACAGTGCCTGGCACATACATGTAGGCAATCTGTATACGTTTTAGTTTCTCATATTCCAAGTTTTGGTTACTTTGGCTGCCTTTCATTATCAACCCATAATTTAATGGCTTAAAATAATAAGGATCACTTATGTTCTCTCAAGGTTCCTGTGGGTCAGAAACCGGAAATCAGACAGGGCACTGCAGGCTCAACTGTTTTCTGTTCCACCTGTCTGAAGAAGAGACAAAGACTGAAGGCTGAATCATCTGAAGGCTCATTCACTCACATGCCTGCTGGTCATTACCGTTTGGGTACCTAACTAAGGCTTGTTGGCTGGAACATATGGCCTCTCTATGTGGCCTGAGGTCCCTCATGATATGGTGGTTGAGGTCTAAGGGCAACATAAGATAGATACAGTGCGAGCGCACTAGAGCTGCCACACACTGCACCGAAGCTGCCTGTTATGATGCCTAGCCTCAGATATCAAGCAGTCTTTCTTCTGCCGCATTTAAATGGACAGATAGTTACAGAAATCCAAAGGGAGGAAAGAGTAGCCTCACCTGTCAGTACAAGTGTGTCCACTGAAAGAAGAGCATGTGGGATGTGGCACATATTGGTGCAAACCGACTTTCTGCCAAGACCGGTTTGGCTCAGTGGATAGTGTCAGTCTGTGGACTGAAGGGTCCCGGGTTCGATTCTGGTCAAGGGCATGTACATTGGTTGTGGGCAACATCCCCGGTGGGGGTGTGTGCAGGAGGCAGCTGCTAGATGTTTCTCTCTCATGGATGTTTCTAGCTCTCTATTCCTCTCCCTTTCTCTCTGTAAAAAATCAATAAAATATATTTAAAAAAAAGAAGAAAAGAAAATATGACTTTCCAACCTACCAACAATTTAAAATAATAAAATTACAACTGAAATTATAGAAATTAGGAGGGTCCAGGTGACTTTTTAATGCAATTCTTTGGAAATCCAATCCTCTGAAGAAAAAAAAAAACTAGAGTTCCAGAAAATAAGCATTCAATTAGTTATTCTGGTGTCAGGAGTTGAACCCATGTTTGCTGAATCTTACTTCTATAGTAATTTTCCATATAAATATTCCATAAAATGTGTCTGAATTTGTCCACTGGTTAGAAAAAGGGCTTAGCCTAGCCAGTTTGGCTCAGTGAATAGAGCATCAGTCTACAGACTGAAGGATCCCAGGTTTGATTCTGGTCAAGGACACATACCTCGGTTGCATGCTCGATCCCTGGCCCTGATCGCGGTGGATGAGCGAGGCAACCAATCGATGTGTCCCTCTCACATTGATGTTTCCCTCTTTGTCTCTCCCCCTCCCTTCCATTCTCTCAAAAATCAATGGAGCCCTAGCTGGCTTGGCTCAGTGGCTAGACCGTTGGGACTACCAACTGAAAGGTCCTGAATTCGAGTCCCAGTCAGGGCACATGCCCAGGATGTGGGCTCATTACCCCTCCCCCTCCCCGGGGAGGGGGTTGCGGATGAAGCCAAACAATGATTCTCTCTCATCATTTATGTTTCCATCTCTCTCTCCCTCTCTGAAAGCAATAAAAATATATATTTTAAAAATCAATGGAAAAATATTCTCAGGTGACTATTAACAGAAAAAAAAATAGGAAAAGGGCTAAAAGTATTTAAAACTATCCTTGTTAAAAATTATATATGAAAATTTAAATTACTGAAACTAATATTGGGAGAGGATGCTTCCCAGCTGTGGTTAAAAATGTGTAAGCATGACTGATAAGCAGGCTGGCTCATGACCTCCCTGACATTGACTTGCATGAGCTAGATGTATGGGGCAGTTTTCAGCAAGATGAAAGAGTGGAGAGGACAGTGCCATGTCTGTTCCCCAACCCTGTTTCTTTTTTGAGCTTTAGGAAATCTGAGAGCTGATGCAAAAGCTGTTTCAAAGGAACAAGTGAGTCCAATTGGTGTGGCTCAGTGGATGAGCATTGACCTTGGAACCACAGTTCTATTCCAGTCAGACACATGACCAGTAGGGGGCATGCCAGAGGCAACTGAAAGATGTTTCTCTCTCATGGATGTTGCTCTCTCTCCCTTCCTCTCTCTCTCAAAAATCAATAAAAACATATTTGTTTTTAGAAAGAAAGTATCTGTGAGACCCACAGAGTAAGCAGAGATGCTTTGGGTCCCAGAGACCCAGTGCATCCAGGATTTGGAGAGGGGCAATGCCCATTTTATGCACAGGACACAACTGCTGCTTGACATCCTGAGGTACTGCAGGTTGGGAGGCAGTAATAAACTATCTCCTAGACATAGAAACAGCATTTTAAGAGAGGTTATGGGGCAATTATAATATCCAAGTACTTTCCTAGTGGGTTGTGAGTCAGTGGACAGAAATAAGAGGCCAGACAGAAGACAGTGGAGGGCTATTGCTGCTGTGTCACACAGCTCCTGAGAAATCCTTGCAAAACTAGGATTAATTATTGTGGGATGGGGCAGGAGGGGCACTCAAATAATGCTTAAGTCCAATAGTTACATTGTGAAGTGACAGTAAAATTGGCACATAAATACTAAGGTAGCCTCATTTGAACCCACAGGCAGATAAGCTCTGAAAAATTGGATCACATGAATTATGTATAATTAACATTTAATGAACAATGATTTTACTTGACTTCTGAAAATTCTGAAGGATATTTGGAGGAATGATTTGGATATCTTATGTCTAAAATTGAACTCCTATCTTTTCTTCCCTTCATTCTGAGTCATGCAGAAGCATTGTAAAATTACTCTATTCATAACCACCTTAAAACATTACTGAAGGATCTAACTACTTAAAAATTATAGGGTTTTTGTTGTTAAAATCTAGAGTTCCATAGCCTCTTTATCTGCTGTCCTGTTTATATTTATTTGTTGCTCTTTCCAGAATCCTAAACTCTCTTTTCTCATTTCCAAGATTTCTTATTCCATCCCAAATGGCAGCTTTAGTTTGTTTGTTTGTTTATTTACTTACTTATTGATTTATTTATTTATGATTTCAGAATGGGAGAGGGAGAGATAGAAACATCAATGATGAGAGAGAATCATTGATCAGCTGCCTCCTGCATGCCCCCTATTGGGGATCGAGCCCGCAACTTGAGCTCGATCGAACCTGGGACCCTTCAGTCCGCAGGCCAGTACTCTGACCACTGAGCTAAACAGGCCAGGGCTGGCAGCTTTAGTTTACAAAAATCACAGACATACAGCTGCAATGGTGTATGCAGGTGGAGTGGGGTTGAGTAGGTAGTGGAGGATGGAAACTTATCAGAAATGTAGGCTCAAACCCTGGCTCTGGCATAGACCAACTATGCAAATTTGGGTCTGAGTTTTTGCAAAATAAGGATTACACACACACTATCCCTAATAGGTTGTTGTAAGATTAGGTGCAGCCACTGCGGAAAACAATATGGAGTTTCCTAAACAAATTAAAAATGGAACTCCCATTTGACCCAGTGATCCCACTTCTAAGAATATACCCTAAGAAATCAGAAAGTATATATTTATTCCTATGTTCATGGCAGCACAATTTACAATTGCTAAGATTTGGAAATAGCCCAAGTGGATTTAAAACAAAACAAAACTGTGGTACATTTACACAATGGAATTCTATGCAGCTGTAAAAAAGAAAGAACTCTAACCATTTGCAGCAGCATGAATGGACCTGAAGAGTATTAAGTTAAGCAAAAATACTAATAAGCCAGTCAGAGAAAGGTAAGTATCACATGATCTCACTCATATGTGGAATCTAGTGAACAAAATAAAGTAACGAACAAAATAGGTCTAGAGACATAGAAGCATGGAACAGACTGTAGAACTTTAGAGGGAAGGTGGGTGGGAAGAGATCAAAGAACTTGCATACATATATGCATAACCCATGGACACAGACCATAGAGTGGTGATGGCCTGGAGAGGGGGTGGGCTAGAGGAGGTTAATGGGGGGTGGGAAAGAGGGACATATATAATACTTACAACAATAAAGATTTTTTAAAAAAAGATTAAATGAGTTAATACATAGAAAGATACAAGGTACATCTAAGAACTCCCATACCTAGGTTGCAGGAGAGTTATGAGCCAAGATTTTCAAAAAAAGAGCACAGACTAGATAGAGCCCATCCACCCATTCCCTCTCTTATTCCCTGCTCATAGGATCCTCTTCTGCTTGAGCTGGCCTATGTCTGAAGATCTTTCTCCAAAAGTACAGCACAGATGTTAATCAAACAGTTTTGAATAAGCAGAAGGGTAAAAAATCCAAAGCTTTGAAAAGCAACAACCAACCTTTTATTTATTTTTGAGACAGTTAGGCATAAAAGTGAATGCAAACCAGGTTTATCTCCACTGGGTTTAGAAAATTACACTTCTAAGTACTTTATAGCAGCAACTTTCAGAGGTAACTTCTAGCTAGTAATTTAGTGTTCTCACTATTTTTACTAGTAGCCCTGGGAAGCCAGTGAAGAGATCTGGGCTGTGAGAGCAAACACAAAGTCCAACTCAACTTCTTTGGTTGCTAACATTCTCAGGTGAGTATTAACAATAAACAAACAAACAAACAAACAAACAAATAAATAAATAGCATAGACAATACTACCATTCAAGAGTATACAAAATTTATAGCACAAACTCAAGTTAGTTAAAAATTAGTAATTTTACAGAAGTATTATAAACAATTGTGTTAGAGTTGGAAGGGAAATTTCCATATTTTCTGGAGTGTTAACTCAGGTTTAAGTGATTTTGGCCTTGTCTTTTCTGGGTAAAGGAGTAGTATCATTTTCTTACATGTACAAACTACACATGGGAATTGAACCAGCAACCTTTTGGTGCATGGGATGATATCCAATCAACTAAGCTACACTGGCCACGATGATCCTTTTCACTTTAAAAGCAACTTATCTCTATAGAATTCAGAACTCAGCAGAAATCGGTTTGGCTCAATGGATAGAGCATCAGCTTGGGGACTGAAGGGTCCTGGGTTCGATTCCGGTCAAGGGCATGTACTTTGGTTGCGGGCATATCCCCAGTAGGGGGTGTGCAAGAGGCAGCTGATCGATGACTCTCTCTCATCGATGTTTCTAACTCTCTATCTCTCTCTCTTCCTCTATGTACAAAATCAATAAAATAAAAAATAAAAAAAGAATTCAGAACTCAGATAATTTGTGTATCTGTACATGTTTTCTAAAACCTGTCTTCTCATCCTGAAGTCCTCTCATTCTTGGAGGTACACCTAGTGGTGTTTTAAGTGTTTAATAACTGGCACTACAGAAAAGCAATAACAACAAAATAAACAAACCTATTATCACTCGCTGTGGTATAAATACACCATGGATAATTTCAAGCTAATAACATGATATGAATGCTGCAATTTTGAGATGTGCTTGTTTGGCTTTCATGAGTGAGTAGGATCTGGGTCTATCACACCACTGGGTTAAAAAAAATTAACTGTCTTAATAATGAAAATACGGTTTCACAGTATCATTCATAAGAACTCAGGGGTTTGGTTGGATAGCACTTATAATTACAACTAATTAACTATCTATAAAGTAATTTAATGTTTTTATCCTCAGACAGACTATAAACTTCACAGGCAGGGCTCATGACTACTTATCTCATCTACAGTGCTGGTCATAATGATTGGCTCACAGTGTGCACCAATAAAACCCTGTTGAACAATTGACTGGTTTATTCATCTAGTCTCATAATTTAAAAAAAATATTTTTATTGATTTGAGAGAGAGAAGAAGGGACAGGGAGAGAAAAAAAAACATCAATATGCTGCCTCCTGCATGCATCCTATGGGGATCAAGCCAGGAATGTGTCCTGACTGGGAATCAGACTGGCTACCTCTCAGTGCAAGGGATGATGTCTAACCAACTGAGCCACACTGGTCAGGGCTAGCCTCATAATTTTTAAAACTTTTTTATTTGTTGAGTCCTTTATTCAAATTAAATCTTTCATCAAAATTCAATGAATAAAGCAGATAAAAGGAGTGCTGATTTGCTTTGAGTAGGCTTGGGGGCCTAGGCTCCTGATGGCCAATCCTCTTTGTCCACTGCTATGGTTTTTGAGGCACAAAGTGGAGCCACTAGACTCCTTAGGAAATCCTTTGAAAATCACTGCTTGGTGCCGAAACCGGTTTGGCTCAGTGGTAGAGCGTTGGTCTGTGGACTGAAAGGTCCCGGGTTCGATTCCGGTCAAGGGCATGTACATTGGCTGCAGGCACATCCCCGGGTAGGGATGTGCAGGAGGCGGCTGGTCGATGTTTCTCTCTCATCGATGTTTCTGGCTCTCTATCTCCCTCCCTTCCTCTCTGTAAAAAATCAATAAAATATATTTAAAAAAAAAAGAAAAGAAAAGAAAATCACTGCTTGGTCTAACTGTGATTATCTAACAGAGGCTTAGATAATCATCCACTGTTGGGGAACTCACTCTTCCTAAGGGTGCTATTACTTTGGACTGCCCCCAGATTAAAATTTTTATTAAGTTGAGCTAAAAATCTTCTCCTTAAACCCTAGGACTACCAGCTGGGACTGACAAGAAAAGGTCTAAATTTCCTTCTACATGAGTCTTTCAATTTCTATAGGTCACTATAATAGAAATTTTTCCCCGCCTTCCCTTTATTTCTTCTTACAGCTCCTCTCCCCCTCCCCCATATTGATTGTATTTTGATTATATTAACAATAGAACAATATACTGTAGAAAGTAAATTATTATCAAGTATCATGTAATACAATAGTGACACAACTTGCTTTTCTTAGGTATTTAAAATGTAATATTATAAAATATAAATAATATTAAAAAATCTACATTCTTACTTGTTGATCCAAAGTGGTTGTGTCAACTTCCACTTGTTGATCCAAAGTGGTTGTGTCAACTTAAACAATAACTAATATATTGTCATAATGCATTCTGTTCCTGTTAAAGAAGCAAACTTTACTAATAAAGCAAATAATCCCATTTGGCAATGACCCTCAGATCCCTTACCTTTCTTTACCACTCCAGTCGGGATTCTGGGTTTGTTGTGCATCCCTCAACTCTATTTTCGTACTTCTATATGCAAATGTATGCTCCATACATCCAGGCATAAATATACCTGTGCTGTCCAGTATGTAGCTAATAGCAAGGTGGTTATTTAAATTTAAATTAATAAAATTTTAAAAATCAGTTCCTCCATTGTCTTAGCCATATTCCAAGTACTCAGTAGTCATCATTGCAGAGCTCTGTTGGGTGTTTCAATTATTTTAATGTTGTTTTTTAAATTTGGTATTATATTGTTGACACGCACCTAACTGATATATAGAGAAGTCTGGTGTATTCCTTTAAACTGGACATAGAATATTTTATGAATATACCACATCATTATTATTTTTTAAAACCAATTTCTCCCCACTTGTATATTGGAGTTGTTTTTATTTTTCTACTAGTTGCCCAGTGCACAAATTTTGTGCATGGGGGGGTGGGTATCCCTCAGTCTGGCCTGCACCCTCTTCAATCTGGGATCCCTTGGGGGATGTCTGACTGCCCATTTAGGCCCGATCCCACACCAGCAGTTGGACATCCCTCTCTCAATCTGGGACCACTGGCTCCCAACTGCTCAGCTGCCTGCCTGCCTGATCACCCCTAATCACTCTGCTTGCTGGCCAGTTCACCCCAACTTCCCCCACCTGCTTGCCTGCTCACCCCCAAATGTCCCCCCATCCCCTCCTCGTTGGCCTACTTGTCCTCAACTGCCCCTCCTGCCAGTCTGCTCATTTCCAGTGGACCTCCTTGCCAGCCTGATTGCTCCCAACTGCCCTCCCCTGATGGCCTGATTGCCCCTAACCACCTCTGCTTCAGTGCTGCCACCATAGCTTCATCTGGAAGGATGTGTGGAAGGTCTCCTGGTCTAATTAGCAATATTACCCTTTTAATAGTATAATAGTGGCCCGGTGCACAAAATTTGTGCACATTAAAAGGAGATCAATTAGAGGAAATATTTTAATGTTGTTATTTGCCCTTTCTTTATAATAGACATGTCAGAGATGAAAGAAAATTAGTAAAATGTATATGAAAATCTTCCTCCTGCCAGAGTCTGGGGCATGCTGCAGGACCCAGAGTCAAATCGCCACATACCCATGGTGCCTCAAAATTGCGTGAGACCCAGACCCAGCTGGCCCCAACCCCATTAGGTGAGATCTAGACCCAGCTGGCCCCACCCTTGTCAAGCCTCACTAGGCAGGGCTGCAGCCTCAGGTCCCCCATCAAGCCCCGCCAGGTGGGGGGGGCGTGGCCTCAGGGCTCCTCTCAAGCCCCGCTGGGCAGAGGGCACAGCCTGAGGTCGTCTGGCCCAGCGCTGATGTTGGGGACATGGCCTGAGGTCCCCCGTCAAGCCTGCCGGGCGGGGATAGGGTCTGAGATCCCCTGTCAAGCCCCACCAAGCCTGAGGTCCCCCAGACTGGGCTGGGGTGGGGGGCATGCCTTGAGGTCTTCTGTCAAGCCCCACCGGGTGGTGGTTGCGGCCTGAGATCCCCCATCAAACCCTGCCGGGCAGGGGGCACAGCCTCAGGTCCCTCATCAAACCCTGATGAGAGGGGGGCACAACCTCAGGTTCTCTAGATCCAGGTTGGGGGCTGTAGCCTGGTCCAGGGTGGGGGGAGCAGCCTCAGGTCCCCCAACCCAGCACAGGGGCAGAGGGTTCACCTTGAGATCCCCCGAGTTCCACCAAGCAGGGGGTGCAGCCTCAGGTTTCCCGGCCCAGCACTGGGTGGGGGGCATAGTCTCAGGTCTTCCAGTGCTGAGGTGGAGGGTGCAGTACCAGGGTGCAGGACACATTTTAAGGTCCCCTGTCAAGCCCCACCAGGCTGGGGGCACAGGCTCAGGTCTCCTGCCCTGGCCCAGTGCTACACAGCCTCAGGTCCCTGCTGGCTGCTCCTTAAGGCTCAGTAAGGGAACTCAGCCTCTGCTGTGGGTGCAGCCATCTTTGTGATGGTGTGATGGTCAATTTGCATATTCCTTCTTTATTAGATAGGATAGATTTTAAACAATGCTTCAATGAACATCTTTCTGTAGTATAAGTTTCCTAAAGTGAAAATGCTCTATCATAAGCTATTCATGTTTTCAATATTTCTAGATATTGCCAAAATACTCTCCAAAGTGGTTGTATCAACTTCACATATATGATTAGTATATTAAAATTTTTTCCCCCCATATCCTTGCCAATACCTGACATTATTAGTTTTTGCCAATGGGTTAGGTAAAAATGGAATTTTATTAAAATCTCATTTTTTAAATTTTTGATTACTGATGTGGTTTAAACATTGTCACATAGTCACTGACTACTACTTTTCGTTGTTGTTGTTTATTGCCTATTCATATACTTTGTCTATTTTCCTATGGGATTTTTGCCTTTTTTCTTAATCATATTAAAACTTGCTTTTATTCTATTATTCCACCCTCTCTAATACATATACAATATATACAAATAAGTATATATATGTATATGATTTTATGTCTATGGATTTATATGTAAATCTATATAGATAGACATCTATGTAGAGATATTCTGAATCACTTGAAAATAAATTACAGATCTCATAACATAAATGCTTTAGTATACAATTCTCAAGATTAAGAATGCTATCACATCTCTTTAAGATTGAGGACTGCATTTGTTATCATGTCTCCTAGGTCTCTTCAATCTGGAAGAATTCCTTTCTTTTAAAAATTACAATGGCTCATTTAAACAATCCAGGCCAGGTTTCGTGAAAATATACCACATTCTGGGTTTATCTGCCTTATTCCTCATGTTTAACTTGTTCTAATATCCCCTACATATCTTTTAAATTTGTGCTTACATCTATAGATCAGGGCTTAGAAACTCCGGCACTATTGACATTTGGGACCAGATAATTAATTGTTGTGGAGAGGCTGTCCTGTGGGTTTTTAAATGTTTAGCAGCATCCTCAGCCTCTACTCATTAGATGCAGTAACAACGCTCTCCATGCCCCTTCCCTGCCTGCTCTCCTCTCCCATTATGACAAAAATGTCTCCAGACATTGTCAAAGTGCTCAAGGGGTTAAGGAGATGGGGAGCAGGGTGGGGATCCACCCCCTGGTTGAGAACCACAGGCTAGAATAGGGGTGTTGAACTCAATCAGAGAAGGGGCCAAAATCTAAAATCCAGCCTAAATCGCGGGCTGAATGGTTTACTGAACAGTCATAAACTGTCATTGTGATGGAAACGCAGCGGAGTGCAGTGATGACAGCGCGGTGCGGGCCACATTGCAAGGCCTGGTGGGACGGATTTGGCCCGCGGGCCTTGTGTTTGACACATGTGGGCTAGAAGTTTGATGAAAATCAAGTTAAACAATTTTGGCAAGAATAGTTTTAGATGTTTATTCCTAATTGCATAACACCAGTAAACACATAATATAAGATTGTCCCATTATTAGCAATTCTAGCTTTGGTCACTTGTTTAAGCAGTGATTTTTTTTAAGGTACATTTTCTATTTTATAAGTAAGTTATGGCCTGACACTTTGAAACCATGTGAAGATTTTGTACCCATACAATCTTCCACCCAATGGTTTTTGCATTCTCAGATGAACTTTGCCTGAATTATTTGTGGTTGATTTGAAAAATAGTGATTTTCTAATCCTATTATTTGTTCATTTAATGTATAGTATTTCTCTAAAATTTTTTTTTTCATTTTTCCTGATTTATTTTTAGTGGTGCTCTGAACTCATGCATGTTATCTAATTTTTTATTCAATTATTGTAATTACTATATATATTTTTTGATGCTCATATTGCCCCAACTTTCTCCAGTGGAAATCCTCAACCCATTCTTTAAAACGGATCGTAAAGCAAGACAATTAATTGTTGTGTGGAGCTTTTAAAGTAATTGTAAGCATCACACAGTGGTAACTTCTTACTGTATTACCCTGCACATGTGAACCAAAGTGTAAAGGCTTCACATTTTAACCAGTGAAGAATTCTGATGATTTGAACAACCTATCATTTTCATAATTAACAAGTTACATTAAGATTCAACAACCAATAAAAATTAGCAATTTAATTTTGAGTCATCTATTTACTTCACAATTATAATCTTTTCCTGACTCCTAGATATGATGACTAGTGCCTATACATGGAAATATACTTTGTGATACATATACATATGTATATATATATATACATATATATATATATATATATACATATATATATATATCCTTGTGTATATACATTGTATATATACTACAGCAAATTGTAGGGAATAGGATAGGGTGACTTCTGTTCCTAAAAGTGCTTGGGAACATATTACTATAGCATTAAAGCTCAAGAAAGCATAGAGACTTTAGAACTAAGACTTTTGGGAAGCCGAAACGGCATAATCCAGTTAAAATGAGAAAAATGTTTATTAAGGATTTAGCTCCACCCGGGTAATTATCCCTTTCCTCCCGTCCCAGGAGCGGCTCTGACCTGATCGGCTGCCTGCTCTGAATCTGTCCGCCTCGGTGTTGGGACTTTTAAGTTCATAACAGTCTCACCCTGCAACTTGGCAGCTGCGGCCAGCGCCACTAGAATTGCTTTCCCGGGTCCCTCAGAGGTGACTGCGGAGGGTGCGGCTCCCGGGGCAGCGTGCCTCCTGATTGGCTGGCGCGGGCCTCGGCCGCCCAATCACACCAGCGTGTCTACCACGCCGCAACGTGCCTCCGCCGCCGCGCATGCCCATTCTGGGACCAGCGCTTGCGCTTCAGCGCGCGGAGAGCCGAGGGCACCGGCTGATGGGTGGCGGGAGCCACGTCGGGGTGTGCCCGCGTCGACGTCACCGGGCCGCGCTGGAGCCCGGGCAGGCCCAGTGGGAGAGCGACCAGAAAACCCAGCACTGACCCAACTGTCTGGTTCTCCCCACGTCCCTTACGTGCAAGATTTCTTGGGTGGACCACTCACTTTCGTGGTGGAATCCGACCCGGCCAATCCGATTTCCCCGAGGGGACTGCGTTCTTTCTGTGCGTCCAGGGCAGACAGGAGCGGGGTGAAAGGAACGAGTCTGTAGAAGAAAGTAAACTTTTCTCCCCATTCAGAGTGGGCTTTGAGTCTTCCTGCACCAAACACGGCCCGCTAAGAGCCGCCCTGGAAATGATCCCTCGCAACCGCCCCGTCCTGCCCTCCCGGCGCTGACCATCGGTCGGCGCTGGCATCCCGGAGGTCACTCTCTGCTCCCCAACTAGGTCCCGAGGCGTGCAACTCCGGAAAGCAGCCCGCACCGGACCCCGGGCGGCTCGGCGGAGAGGCAGAGCCTCGTGGTCCCGGCTGACCAACCGGCTCCCCGGCCGCAGCCCGGCGCTGGCGGGTCGCCGCCCCGGCGCGCAGGCCCCGGCCCCGCGCGGCCGCTCGGAAAACGCGGCGGGCGGAACCCGCACGCGGAAGCGCCGGCCGCACTGAGCATGCCCAGTTGCAGGGCCGACCAGAGGAGTTTTCTTTCTTTTTCTTTTCTTTCTTTCTTCTTTTCCTTTTTTTAAAATTGTTAAGTAGGAGGCCGTCCCCGCACCCCCACCGCAGCCTCCCCAGCTCCCCAGGCCTAAGCAGCTGCCATGGCCGAGGTCCCCGGCGCGGCGCTGTCCCAGGCGGGTTGGTAAGTGTGAGTCCCGCCGGCCGCGGCCGCGGGCGCGGAGCGGGGCCCCCGGGCGGGTCGGCGCTGGGGGCGGCGGGGTGCGCGGTGGGGGAGGCGGAGGCCGCCGCCCGCCCCCCGGCCTCTCCCGGGGATCCTCCGGGCCGGCCCCGCCCCCGACGCCACGCGGAACCGACCGGGTCCCCCTGCTCCGCTCGGAGCGGCGGCGCGGCCTGGGCCCGGGGCGGCGGGCGGCGGACGGGGGAGCGGGGCGCGGGCGGCGGCCAGGCCGCGGGGAGCACCTGCAGCTCCTCGCGCCTGACTCGGGGCGCAGGGCGGGGGCCGGGGGGCCGGGGGGCCGGGGAGCCCGGGAGCCGGGGGCGGCGGCGGGAAGTTGCGGGCAGAGAGCGCGCAGCCCCTGCTTCCTCCTCCTTCCCAAGGGCTGAGTCCCCGTCACACCCGCAACTTCCGAAGCCGAATAGCCCCGCGTGGTCCGTGCCTGCGGGCGCCCCGTACAACTTTCTTTTTTCTTTTTTCTTTTTTTTTTTTTTGAAGGGATGGAGGTGTTCTGATATTCATGCTAAGATTTTTTATAATAGGATCTGAAACCAGTAACATGTTATACTATGAAAGTAAGCAGCTTCTGGAACTGTGGCCATTACAGCTGTGAACAGAGAGTTAAGTTCAGCAAAGCGTTCCCAGGCCTGCACAGGCACAGAGTGAGGGGAGGAGGGTGGAGGAGACTTGCCCCTGCTCCCTAGTAGTTCACAGTCTTCCCGGAAAGAGGAGAGGGTGGCCTTAAAAAGGACAGGCACAAAATCGGGAAAGAGTGGTTCATTGTGTCAGGGAGCAGGCATATGTACAGTGGATTTGGAGTGGGGCAAGGAGAGTTAGTTTCCTAGAGAAGTGGCCTTTGAAAGAGGGTGGGGAGAAGGCTTTTTCGGACACAGAGACGCCGGAGAGGAGGCACAGAGGGAAGAGAGTGCTTTTGGGTTTGCAGATTCGTCTGCGTCCATGGACGTAGAGGATGTCCAGGGAGGATTCAGACCAGAAAGTTGGGAGCCAGGCTGTGGAGGCTACAAGTTGAGTGGAAGATGTGGATTTGATATGGTGAATGACGTTTTTGGAGTGGAGTAACATAACAGCTTGTTTTGAAGAAGTTGCTCCTGGCTCTACAGCCACCCCTGTCTTACGGGTGGAGGCTGAGGCACAGAACTGTTAAGTAACTTTCCAAATGTGACCAAGCTAGGCAGCGGTAGAGGTGAGTGGTGATTGTAGAAGGGCCACTTCCAGATATGGTGCATTTAACTATTTAATATTATGTGTGATTGTCCCTACAGTTTTTGTGTAGAGCAACCATTAGCATAACAAACTCTACTCATTTAGTTTAATTTTTGTTCTTTGAAGTGAAATCTCTTCATTCAGTTCCTTTAACCGACAGTGTTGTCTTGGATAATCTTGGATCATTCTTCCATTTGAGTTCCCCTTTTTTCCTTAGATTGAGCCTTAATTCTTCAAACTAGTTTTATGATTTAATGACAAACTTGGTCTTCTACTGCTTTCCAGCGTGACCTCACCTTCTTTTTGGTTCCACACACATACTATAGTCTTCTTAAGACTGGGGAACTACATCTTATTTTTCTGTGTATCTGTAGTGCCAGAGAGCCAGCACATTACATTTTGGGTTCTCAAAGTCTGATACAATTGACCTTGGAATGCCCCTGCCAATTTCCTAACCAAGTTTCTCATTTGTTACTTTGTTATAAAATCCCCAGCAATGTTGTAGTGTAGCATGTACCACTTTGTATTACAAATTATCTGTTTACATGTTTTACTTCCTCCAAATTGTGTTGCTTTTGACTTTGACTCATAAAAAGGAGTAATATGTGGTCTGATAAAATTACTTACCTTTCTAGGAGTTGGGAGTATCGTAATTTCTGATAGGTCTTTTTAAAAAACTTATTGATGAGAGAGACGGAGAAAGAGAAAGAAACAGAAACATTGATTTCTCGTTTCACTTATTTATGCATTCATTGGTTGATTCTTGTATGTACCTTGACCATGAATTGAACCTGCAACCTTGGCTTATGGAAATGACACTAATTGAGCTTCCAGGCCAGGGCCTTTGATGGGTCTTGAACACACCAAACTTGTTCCAAAGAAGATCAGGACCTCCTAAACTTTCAGTGTCCTGTGTTGTAGAATTGATATTTCAATAGAGACTTACTATGGTAAGATTCAGCATCTCAAAGGGTTAGGCAGAGAAGAGCACTGGAAGGAGGATTTCTGACCATAGGCAGCTTTGACCAACTAATTTCCAGTTCTGACGTGCTAAGTTTCATCTCACTCTTGGAATGCTCTGTTATTGTCACTCACAAATCATTTTTCTTTGTACTCAGCATATTCATTTAAGTACTTGTAGGACCTGAAAAGAAATTGATGCTAAAACACCTAAATTGATGCTAAAACACCTAAACTATTATTAAATCTGTTTTTATCATTTTCACTTAAAATAGTAGTTTAGGGAATTATGGTGAGAGAGAAGCATTGATCAGCTGCCTCCTGCACACCTCCTATTGGGGATGTGCCTGCAACCAAAGTACATGCCCTTGCTGGAATCGAACCTGGGACTTTCAGTCTGCAGACTGACGCTCTATCCACTGAGCCAAACTGGTTAGGGCTATTTCTTGTTTCTTTAATGGGCATTTGTAACTATCTCCTTGGTTTTTATTATTTGTGAAATTATAATGTTCAATTGCAATAAGACTTCTTGACCTTCTGTCTCAAAATGTGTTTATATATATATAGTGCCTGGTTGCTTCTATAGATATTGTAAACTGCTAAAAATGACTGGATATTATATTAAACTGTGCAAGTTTTCAGGTTTTAAGGTGCTGTTTGCAGTGATTTTTTTGTTGAATAACCTATAAATCTAGTTTCAACTGCCTGTACACTTCACTGCCTCCAGCATAAAAGGGATATAAAAAGAAACTTGCTGCCTCAGCAAGTTGAAATAATTTTCTCCTCTCACACAGTAGCATTTGCTAAATCAAGTAAAAATTGCATAGTAACGTTTCAAGAATCAAAAATACAATTATATTACTTTTTGGCTTATGTTTTCTCTCTCTCTCTCTTTACTTATCATGTTATAGTTAAGTTTCATCTCTCTAGAAATTCTGACCTTTTGAAAGGTGTAGGATATGGAAGTATTCCCAGCAATACAGACATTTTTATGTGAAATTGAGAAACATTTGTGAAATCATAGAATGACAAAACAAAACAAAACAAAACAAAACTAAAAATAGAGAATGTGGTAATGTGGTGGGGGTAAAAATGTGTTTTGATAATGTAAAGTATTGACAAGGGTGTCAAATCAAAGATAATGGTGGCAGAAAAGAAGCACATGGGTAATGTGGAGAATCAGAAAGAACCACCTTGTTCTATAGAGCTGGACAGAGCCTCTATGAACCTTAGTAGTGTACAAGTAACTGTAACATCTGCTCAGTGCGTCTGAGTCTGTGCACATGTGAGTGCTTCTCACACATATTACAGTTGTACAGTCTTTAAAGTAGAGATAAATAGCTATCTTTCATCTTTCATCTTGTTGGGTACATCATATTACCCAAGAAGACATCTTGTGACAGGTGATTTCTTTAATATAGTGTTACTGAAAGTATAATAATCTGCAACAGTAGTCAGTTATAATGCAGTATTGTCTGTATTGAAATGCACATAGTAAATACATATTCTTCTTTTGCACAAAGCACTCTGGTTTTTGTTGGGATGGTGTACAAGACAGGCAGAATTTAAACATGTTATACACTGATATTTTTCTTACGGCGTGTCGGTGAAAGTAGTTAACTCACTCTTAGGAAGTTGGAAAGGTTTTCTAGAACGAATGTAAAAACAGAGTATGTTGAATATACCATCTGATAATAGGGTATGTTGTCTTTGTCTTGGGAAAACAATAGATTCATTAATGTACTTATTCAACAAATAATTATTGAACATTTTGTTGTGGCAGGCTGTTTCTACAGTACAATAGGATGTAGTCTTATGGGGAAGAAGGAGAACGGACATTGTTTTCTAAGAAATTATAAAAAAGGGAAATTTATTAACTGGTGAATATAATAGAATCAGAAGTATGGAAGGGGAGTGGACTGATGATGATTCTCGGGGAAAAGGGGAGTGGGGGGTGTGGGAAGAGACTGAACATAAACTGTGCACCTATGGATGAGGACAATGGGGGGTGGGGAAAGGGCAGAGGGTGGGGTGGGAACCTGGTGGAGGGGAGCAATGGAGGGGGAAAAAATGAGGAACATTTGCAATAATAAGAACAATAAAGATTTATTTAAAAAAGTTAAAAAGGAAATTTGATGTCTTCATGGTCAGAGAATATTCCCTGAGATATGGAAGATGAGTGGAAATTAACCTAAGTTAGGGGAAAGCCAAGGTCATGCAAAGGGGGTCTAAGATCTTAAGGTCCGGGATGGAAGGAGGTCAGTATAGAAAAGGAGTATAATGAGATGGGGCTGGGAGATTCTCAGGAGCTAGATCATGTAGCTCAAGCATCAAGAGACCATGGTAAGTTTTGTTTTTGTTCTTGAGGCAATGTAGAAGTTAGTTGAAAAGTTTTATCAGGGGAGGGTTGAAGTAGAGATGACATCATGGTGGAGTTTTGAAATAACTTCATATTGAAGAAAAAGGATTGGAAGTGAACAGGAGTAGATGGATGGAGTAGATGATGTTGCAATGGAGAGCATAAGGTTGAGTTGAGATATTTAGGAGGTAAATGGACAACTTTTTGTTGGATAGGATATGGAAATGAGAGAAAAGGAAGTGTCAAGGGGTTGATTTCTAGGTTTTTGGCTTGTATATATGAATTGGTTAAATGGAGACTGTTAGAAGAGGGCTTCATTTTTGAGGGAGGGATCATGAATTGAAGGTGGGCATTATTTGAGAATGAGATGCCTTTGAGTCATCTAAAATAAGATGCCAGTTAGGCATTGGGAAATACTAATCTTACACTCAGAAGAGAAGCCTGGAAATAGGAATTCAGAGTCATTTGAGTATAGCTGGTGATTGAAGCAGTGCATGGATGAGGTCAGTTAAGGCTGTACTGTCCAGTTTGGTAGACATTAGTCACATGTGGCTATGAACTTGTAAAGTGTGTCTAGTCCAAATTTAGATGTGCCATAAATGTAAAATACACACTAAGTTTGGAAGACTTAGTACAAAAATGGAATGTAAATGGCTCTCATTAATTTTTAAATTGTTACATATTGAAATAATGTTTTCAATATATGTAGTAAAATATATTAATTATTAAGTTAGTTTTATCTATTTCTCTTTACTTTTTAAAATGTGACTATTAGAAAATTTTATATTACATATGTGGCTTGCATTGTATTTTTGTTAGACAACACTGATCTATGATCCAAAGAGTAAGCTTTGAGTAAAAATAAGCTAGATTCAAGCACTAAGGAATTTCAGCATTTTTAAATGGAGAATTAGTCTTTAATGAGCTAAGCTCCCCAGGGGGGCAGAGGGGGCGGGGAAGAGCATTAGAATGCTTTATGACAAACATAAATTTTTTTTGTAAAAAGAGAAAATGGACAGGATTATTTGATTGGGTCAGTATTATTGACTTGCTAATATTCGCGATTCAGAGCAGTTTTTAAAACATTATTTATAAATTTATATATCTGAAGATCCATTGTTTTAATTCCTCCCAAATCCCTCAAACTCCTTGAAATATAAATCCCAGTAGCAGCTTTTCAGAAGACACTGCCATGGATATAAAGTGAAGATGTTAAGAAAAATTTATTGTTAAATTCTAAGCAGGACTTTGCAAAGTTTGAAAATTAATAAAGGTAGATTTTTGAAAAATAACTAACATGAAACATTAAAGGAAGTATGAATGGAAAACATGCTCTGGATTAAAGACATAAATGTTAGACTCAAAACATAAAAATCCTAGAAGGAAACACTGGCAGTAAAATCTCAGACATTTCTCTTAGCAATATTTTTTCTGATACAGTTCCTTGGCAAGGAAAACAAACAAGTATAAACAGATGGAACAATATCAAACTAAAAAGTTTTTGCACAGCAAAGGAAACCATTAACAAAATGAAAAGACAACCCACTGAATGGAAGAAAACATTTGCTGATGATACATCTGATAAGGGGTTGGTTAATATCTAAAATTTATAAAGAACTTATAAAACTCCACATAAAAAAACAACCAATCTAATTAAAAAATGGACAAAGGACCTGAATAGTCACTTCTCCAAAGAGGTCATACAAATGGCCAATAGACATGAAAAAATGCTTAATATTACTAATCATCAGAGAAATGCAAATTAATGAGATATTACCTCACATCTGTCAGAATGGCTATCATCAAATCAACAGACAAAAAGTGCTAGTGAGGATGTGGAGAAAAGAGAACCTTGTGCACTGTTGGTGGAATGCAGACTGATGCAGCCATTATGGAAAGTAGTATGGAGTTAGTTAAAAATAAAAATAAAAAACATCCTCATGACCCAGCAATTCCACTTCTGGGAGTTTATCCAAAGAAACCCAAAACACTAATTTGAAGGAATATATGCACCACTATGTTCATTGCAGTATTATTTACAACTAGAGGCCTGGTTCACGAAATTTGTGCATGGGGGAGGGGCCTAAATGGGCATTCGTACATCCTTTTCACAATCCAGGACTGCTGATCACCCCCTAATCATTCCCCTGCCAGCCTGATTGATGCCTGACTGCTCCACTGCTAGCCTGTTTGCTCCTAACTGCCAGCCTGTTTGCTCCTAACTGCCCTCCCCTGCAGGCCTGGTCACCCCTAACTGCCCTCCCTTGCAGGCCTGGTTCCCCCTAACTACGCTCCCCTGCAGGCCTGGGTCCCCCCAACTGCCCTTCCCAGCAGGCCTGGTCACCCCTAACTGCCTTCCCCTGCAGGCTTAATTGCCTCCAACTGCCCTCCCTTGCAAGCTTGGACTCTCCCAACTGCCCTCCCTTGCTGGCCTGATCACCCACAACTGCCCTCCCTTGCAGGCCTGGTCCCTCCCAATTGCCCTCCCCTGCTGGCCATCTTGTGGCAGCCATCTTGTCTCCACATGGGGACAGAATCCTTGACTACATGGGGGCAGTCATCGTGTGTGTTGTAGTGATGGCCAATTTGCATTTTACTCTTTTATTAGATAAGATAGCCAAGCTATGGAAGCAGCCCAAGTATCTATCAATAGATGAGTGAATAAACACCTGTGGTACATTTATATAATGGAATATTACTTGGCCATAAAAAATAAGGAAATCTGCCCAGCCCCTTGGCTCAGTGGTTTAATGTCAACCTATGAACTTGGAGGTCACACTGTGATTCCCATTCAGGGAATATGCCCAGTTGTGGGCTGGGTCCTGACTGTGGGACATGCAGAAGGTAACCGATCAGTGATTCTTCTTGATGTTTCTATCTCTCCCTCTCCCTTCCTCTCTGAAATCAATAAAAGTATATTTAAAAAATAAATAAAGTAGAAACTTATTTGGCTCAGTGGATAGAGTGTCTGCCTGTGGATTGAAGGGTCCCAGGTTCGATTCCGGTCCAGGGGCATGTGCCTTGGTGCAGGTGCATCCCCAGTGGGGGGTGTGCTGGAGGCAGCTGATCGATGTTTCTCTCTCATCAGTGTTTCTAACTATCCCTCTCTCTCTCTCTCTGTGGAAAATCAATAAAATATATTTTTAAATAAATAAATAAATAAAATGGAAATCTTACTCTTTATGATAACATAGATGGAATTGGAGAGTATTATGCTAAGTGAAATAATCCAGAAAAAGATAAGTACCATATGATTTCACTAATGTGGAATTGAACAAAATGAACTAGCAAGCAAATAGAGAACAGGCTGACAGCAGTAGGCAGTGGGGAGGAGGAATAGTGCTGGATGGGAGTGGTGGAGGGATTGAACATCGAAAAAAAAAGAAAAAAAAGTGGTGATTGCCGGTGTTGGGGGAGGGAGGTGGAGGTATGGGGGAGGGGAAACAATGATATGGAGACTTGACTTGGGGTGGTGAACACACAATACAGTATACAGATGATGTGTTGTATTATACAACTGTGCAACTGAAACCTGTATAATTTTGTTAATCAATGTCACTCCAATGAATTTGACAAAAAGGAAAAAAAATTAATTCCCAACCTGAAGAACCAACATTACAGTGTTCAGATACGATGAAAAATATGCTCAGGCAGTCTGACTTTGTTTAAAAAGGAAGGAAGGAAAAGGGAGAGAAGGAGAGAAGGAGGAAAGAGGGAAGGGGAGAAGGAGGAAGGGGGGAGGGAAGGGGAGGAAGAAAGGACAGACTTGCTAAGTAAAGCCATTCTTTTATAATGTATTTTGAACTTGATTCAGTTTAAATTTTGTTTTGAGAGAGAAATAGGGGTGAATGTAAGTTTAAGAGTCCAAAATGTTGATAGATACTTAAGATAAAATTAATGAAATAATTCTTTTGCCACAAATATACAGGCAGTCCTCAGGTTACATCAGACACGATGTACATCATTTTGTGGTTACATTGCCATCTCCCATTTATTTATATAAAAAAGAAAGGTCTGTCATTTTGACATATGTACATATGTGCTTTATGTTTTTTTATTAGTTGTTTACCATAAGTAAAGGTCAGGTATTGTTATCTTTCTTTTACATTTTAAAAAATATATTTTATTGATTTTTTACAGAGAGGAAGGGAGAGGGATAGAAAGTTAGAAACATGGATGAGACAGAACCGTGGATCAGCAACCAAGGTACATGCCTTTGACCAGAATCGAACCTGGGGACCTTTCAGTCCGCAGGCTGATGCACTGAGCCAAACCAATTTTAGCTTTTACATTTTTTTTTTTTTTTTACTGTTTCACTTCATTACTGCTGTGTATGTGCTCTATTTGAGTGACATAGGTGCTTATGTAGGTGGGTTCCAACTTATGGCGAAAATCTTCGAAAATTGCCTTACACGCCATAGGAACGGATTTCCGATGTATCCTGAGGACTTACTCGAGGACCTACTGTATTCTACAATAACTTTGGATCCAGAGAAATAAATGAATATGTGGCTTTTCTAGTTAGTTAAAATAGTTTGATGTCTTATTGTGTAAGGCAAAGATCAGATCTTTCCATATTTTTTATAGTATTCCTTGCATTTAGCACAGTGGTCGGCAAATAACGGCTCACGGGCCACATGTGGCTCTTTGGCCCCTTGAGTGTGGCTTTTCCACAAATTACTACATACCCTAATTAAATTAATAACAATGTACCTATCTATATAGTTTAAGTTGAAAAAATTTGGCTTTCAAAAGAAATTTCAGTTGTTGTACTGTTGCTATTTGGCTATTTTATTTTATTTTATTTTTTACAGAGATTAAGGGAGAGGAATAGAGAGCTAGAAACGTCGATGAGAGAGAAACATCAACCAGCTGCCTCTTGCACACCCCTTACCGGGGATATGCCTGCAGCCAATGTACATGCCCTTGACCAGAATCGAACCTGGGACCTCTCAGTCCGCAGACCGATGCTCTACCACTGAGCTAAACCGGCTTTGGCTATTTGGCTCTTTTGACTAATGAGTTTGCCCACCACGATTTAGCAGGATGCAAGATACCCAGTAGACACTTAAATAATTGAAGAATGAATATTAATAACATATTAATTAGTGTCAGTATCTTTCATTATATTATTTTAATATTCTCAAGGAATATGAAACTTGTTTAAGCTTTTTATTTCTGAAATTAATGTTGTCAAGTTAAAAAACACTTTTTTTTATATAAAAAAATAATCTTGGCCCTGGTTGGGTATCTCATTTGGTTAGAGCAGTGTCTCCATATGCCAAGGTTGCAGGTTCCATCCCAGGCAGGGCACATATAAGAATTAGCCAATGAATGTTTAAGTAAGCGGAACAACAAATTTATGTTTCTCTTTCTTCCTCCTTCACTCCCTCTCTCTCTCTAAAAAAAAATAGCTAAATAAAAATGTAAGCTCTACAGAAATGTCAGAAATAACCTGTCACACAAAGCTTCTCTATTTACTGACATTAACTTCTAACAGAATACAAACATGTGTTCATGAGTATATGTATTTAGTTAGATGTTAAATTTGAAATATAGTGGTAACGTTTTATTTGCTTGGAACATTGCTTCTATAGGGAGATCTAAAGAACATAGTCCATTTTCCCTGTCATAAAACACCCAGAATGGTGGTGAATTTTGCTTTGTGCTGTCATTTAGGGATCCAGGCTCCTTCCATCTTACTGTCTTGTCCCATAATCCCTGCTACTCCAAGTTGGACCTTAGACCAGCAACATTAGCATCCTGATAGCTTGTTAGTAAAATAGAATCTTAATCTCCACCATCGGTCTACTAAATCAGCATCTGCATTTTAACAAGATTCTCCCTGAGATTCCTTTCCAAATTAAAGTTCCCGAAGCACTTCTTTGGGGCATTGTCATTGTCTTCACAGTTATAGTAGAGGAGCTGCCACGTCTGGGTTCAGCTAGTAGACAAGGGAAGGATAGCAGAGCCACACAATCCATTTCCTTATAGAAGAGGTACACACATCATATCCTTGGTTTCTAAGAACTTAGTCTCACATGTACTTGAAAGGGATACTGAGAAATGTGTTCTACCTCAGTGATTCTCAGTGTCAGTTTTTAATTTCTAATTTTGTAAAAATTTTGTAAACATAAAATCTTGCAGTAATGTCAGATTGCTGTAGACATTTTTCAATGCTTATCTCAGTTCTGTGCTTATCAGATCATGGAGCATTCACAGAGAGTTTTAGAATTGGCAGTGATCCATGGACCACACTTGAAGTAGTTCTCTTCTATCTGGACACATTTTAAAATTTTCACTTAGTGATATTGTTTAAATTACAGTAAAGTTGCACGAATTGGTATGACTGAATAAGGTACTTTTCTTTGCTTTTAATACTTTTTTATATAATCTTTTATATGCCAGGGTCACGAGCACATTTAACTGCTTACTGCTTCAGTTTGTTCATTTGTTAAATAGTGCCAATTGTAACACCTAACTCATGTTATAATTATGAAGATTAATAAGCTAATACACACAAAGTGCTTACAACACTGCTTGCCATCTGTTGAGGGCCTCATAAATATTTGCAGTTCTAACTATTGTATGTTAAGCCTGGATTCTCATAATTTATTGTTGCCAGTAAATATATTCATGAGATTTGCAAATATGTGAATTTCTGGTATATCACTTTTGAGAGAGAGAAATTCTTGAGAGAGAGATGGTATATCACTTTTGAAAGAGTTGGTGTTATTTGCTCTATTTTTGAATACCTTATATTGTCTATAAAAGAGTTACTTTAATAAAGGCAAAACTTTTATATCATATACATTTTTATATCTTGCCATTTGATAATCTTATTTCTCAAATGAAAGATAAAGTGCATATAAGACATTTATTTCATATAATATTATTTCAATTGTACAAGAGGAATAGAAAGACATTTGAGAGGAAACTGTCACTATTCAATTTCTTATTATGAACATGAATTTAATAAGTCTCAGAAGCAGAAGGCAGGTAATTTCACATTATTGTTGAAATGTTGCATCCTAACTAATAAAGAGGAAATATGCACATTGACCATCATGCCATAACAGGATGGCTGCGCCCACAGTGGAGGCAGGGATTCCGTAACATAAGATAGCTGTGCCCACAGCAGAGGCCAAGTTCCCCTAATGAGCCTTAATGAGCAATCAGCAGGGACCTGGCACTAAGCTGGGGCAGGGGAACCTGAAGCTTCGTACCTCCCCGCCTGGTGGGGCTTGATGGAGGACCTCAGGTGGCATCTCCTGCACCAGGTTGGGGGACTTGAGACTGTGCCTTCTGCTATGTAGGGCTTGACGGGGGTGGGACCAGCCGGGTCTGGATCTTGCCCAGTGGGGGGGTAGGGCCAGCTGGATCTGGGTCTCTTATGATTCTGAGGTGCATGTGGGTGGGCAGGGACTTCACTCTGGGTCCCATGGTGGGCCCCAGACTCTGACAGAAGGGAGATTGTCATATACATTTTACTAATTTTTATTTTATTTTATCTCTTGACACTTATAGAGAAAGGGCAAATAGCAATATTAAAATATTTCCTCTAATTCCCTTTTAATGTGCACCAATTTCGTGCACCAGGCCACTATTTGTTAATACGTAATTGCCTTTTATTTTTGTAAATAATGATTTCACTTAAATAGTAATAGATAATCCTCCTCAAATATTAAATGTTTGGAGCCAGTTATGTAATAGGTAAATTTATGGGACAGTATGAAAATTTTAAAAGATTTTAAAATTGATTTTAGAGAGTGGGTGGAGAAAGAAACATCAATGAGAGAGGGGTTCAAGCCTGCAACCTGCCCTGACCAGTAATTGAACCAGCAGGCTTTTGGGGTATGGGATGATGCCCAACCAACTGAGCCACATCAGCAAGGATGACACAAAATAACTTTTTAAAAAATATATTTTTATTGATTTCAGAGAGGAAGCCAGAGAGAGACAGAGAGAGAAACATCAATGATGAGAAAGAATCATTGATCTCTTGCATGCCCCCCACTGGGCATCTAGCCCACACCCCTGGCATGTGCCCTGACCTGGGATTGAACCATGACCTCCTGGCTCATAGGTCGACGCTCAATCACTGAGCCACACCAGCTGGGCTGTTCCTTGTTTTTGTAAATAAACTTTTATGGGACTTTGGGCAGATCATGCTTTTGTACTCCAGGGCAGAGTTGAGTAGTTGTGACAAATCCTATGGAAGGAAAAACCCCCAATTGTTACTATCTGTTCCTTTACAGAAAAAGTTTGCTGATTTCTGCTCTAAGTAATTAGTGAAATATATCTATCACTTAGAAAAAAAATGATTGGAATAAGTACTACATACTACTTTTCCAATATTTGTCAAAAATAACTTCCCCAAACCACCTTAATCCTTGTTCTCATTCTTATTCATAATGACTGGTATGAATGGAGCTGCCTCACAGATCAGTAAATCTTAACTATTGTGATAGGAATGTACTTCAATGGGGCTTCCTAATCAAATATAGAGTTGTCAGGTGTTTTTGAAATGGTCTGCTGATTTTAATAGAACTTTCCCATTATGTCTGAGAGCAGATAGAAATCCTTCATTGATTTCAATTGGGAATTTCTATCACACTTGGGCAACTTTTGCATTTTATCAAAAAACTAGACTACAGATAGTTTTTATCAAATCAGTACTGCTTAAGGGAAGGAAACAAAGTGGATGTGAGGTTGAAAAACCTATTAAAGTCATATTTAACCTTAGTAAAAGAAAGAAGTTTGTTTTTAGATAACAAAATACATTTGATAGCTAATCAGACTTTAATTAGCCCAATTTATTGGTAACAAGCTGATTATTTTAGATTAAAAATTGAATTTATGGAAAAATATAACCATGTCTCAAAGATAGGTGAAATTTAAGAGTGTTCAGAGGAGTAGATTTTAAGGGTTTAATAAAACTCAGTTTTTCCAATATGTATTGTCCTGCTCATTCATATTTTTCCTTTTTGGAAGTGTGTCCTCAAATTTGTAGAATGACCAGTCTTACCATGTGGAGAATCATAATCACTGTGACCCAATGCATACTTCTCACTTGTGACATTCTGATTATAGAAATTGCATTACTGTTTCATCAGAACTTTTACACTTCTTCTACCCACTTTTGGGTACTGGGATTATAACTACCATAGAGATAACAAACAAACATACTATTTAACTAATGTAACCCAAAATAGGCAAATGCCACCATTGAGGAAAATCAGGCCCTGAATTTTATCTAAATTAAACCGACCAATGCAATCTTTATAGCTCATTCACATACTTAAATAACATATTAATTTTCAAGAATATGTTCATTTTTAAAAATATATATATTTTATTGCTTTTTTACGGAAAGGAAGGGAGAGAGATAGAGTTAGAAACATTGATGAGAGAGAGTCATCGATCAGCTCCCTCTTGCACACTCCCTACCGCAGCCAACGTATATGCCCCTGACCGGAATTGAACCTGGGACCTTTCAGTCCAGACCGACGCTCTACCACTGAGCCAAACTGGTTTCAGCATACATTCATTTTTCTGTGAAAGTTATGATTTATCCTATATATGAAAGTGTGAGATGTATGCAAATAAAACTGCTTTCTTTTCCCAAAAGGCTAAACTTTGTATGGATGACTTGATGGACCTGCCCCTGCAAACCCCACTTCCCACCCCCTTTCCCTGACCCAGATTCAGAGATCCGTTGAGAGACTTAAATTAGGGAATGAAATTATCACATTTGCTGAATTTACAAAAATGACTGGCTTTTATTTCAAAGATAGCTTAAAAGATCAAGACCCAGGCAAGGACAATTAAAAAAAACACATTCTTTAGAGACAAACTTAATATATAAGCTGGGTTTTTTTTTGGTTTTTTTTTTAAGGCAAATTAAAGAAATGGGTAACTTTGGTTCAATCTTTGTGTCCTTGACTTGGCTCACCCTTAACCCCATTTAAAACTAAAATCAGTTAATACTTTTGAATCCATTACTCTTAGTGCTAATGGTTTCTAGAGCACGTGCTGGGGAGAGAACAGGCTGGGAGAGGTCAATGTGGGGAAAAGGAGACATATGTAATACTTGTAACAAAAAGAATTAAAAATAAAATTCATAAGTTTGTTGGATACCTCAAAGATTGTGCTTTGTAAGTTGATGAAGTAAATTTTAAGTTACTTAAAATTTAACATGGTGTGATAAAAGATAGCAAAAATGACCTACTTTATTTCACCGACTCCCTTCAATAAATAAGGTCTCTCTATGTGTAAGAAATTTTAAAGTAAGATAAGAAGTTCTCATAATATAGTTTTAAATCCAGGTTTCTAAAGAGTAGGAGGGACACTATTATTTTTAACTAATGAACTTTTAAGAACATGTTGACTAAAAAGCAATTATTACACCAGATGGGAATACTCTTACTGTTCCCCTGATTGAGTTGATATGATCAAGTACAAATTTCAGTCTTATTTTAGTGCTGTTTCCAAGTCAGGAATTCACTGCCGTACAAACATCTAAACACAGGGTCCGGTGGCATAGCCAGACCTGGGCCTCCCAGGTGTGCCTGTCCCTCCACTGTGTGGCCTGTGTACACCCTCCTGTTGAAGTTGAGCCTTGATTGCTTGTTGGCATGTTGATGGGAGGGATTTATCCTGAGACTGATTAGCTGCAAGGACTGGCTGTGGTTACAGTGGAGGATCAGCTGTGCAGGGGCCCATAGCACAGAACAGGACTTATTTCAGTGAGGCTCTGGTGTTTGCTGAGCCCACCCCTTGAGTGTGTTGCTTATGGAGGTTGTTGGGTGGTGCTTATATGTGGTCTGATGCAGTCCATCAGTTGTACTGGCTCTGGGATCTTCTAGAAGGTTCAGGTCAAGTTCTGCTGCTGCCTGTGTTCTGCTTGGAGCCACCCGGCATGAGCTACAATGCAATTTTCAGATGGCTGTTACTCTTTTGGACTTTGAAGACACCAGGAAAGACCAAGCTTTGAACCAAGGCCAGCTGCTGCTAGTGCCAGGCCTGGGCCCACCTTAGCAAGAGTTATGGGGCATGCCAAAACCAGATGGTGCTTGCTTGGGAGATTTTAGGAAAGTCTGAAGCATGAGCCAAGACAGACCATTTTTATGGAAAAGCCACTGGAAACATCTTGTCTGGTCCTCAAAGTTGGTGGGGCAGGATCTCAGGAAATCATTAGGGCCTGGTGAACAGTGTTAGCCACATTGATGGAGACTCGGATATGGCTCCCTCCTGCCAACTCTGTGGGAAAAGGACTTAGAAAAGAAACAATGGTCTCTACCAGCACTTTTCTCCAGCTCTTGCCTGATACTAAACAACTCAGTTCTCTACTGTATGTCTCTGGTGCCATTTTAACTGCTTTTCCAGTGTTGGAGCTCAGACAAGAGTGTGTCCAAGTAAGTCTTTGCTTGGACCCTTTAAGAGGAACTCCTGGGACTCCAGCAGCCCTTTGTCTCAGCTGCAATCCCCACTGGATTTTATGCCAGTATTATAGAAACTTCTCTTCCTGGCACTAGAGCTCTGGGTTGGAGGGCCTTACTCCTCAGGGGAATCTCTGCAACAGAGATAGTCCTCTTTTTTTTTCTTTTCTTTTTTTTTTTAATGATTTTTTTACAGAGAGGAAGGGAGTGAGATAGAGAGCTTGAAATGTTGATGAGAGAGAAACATCGACCAGCTGCCTCTTTCACACCCCCTACCAGGGATGTGCCCGCAACCAATGTACATGCCCTTGACCGGAATCGAACCTGGGACCTTTCAGTCCACAGACCGACGCTCTACCGCTGAGCCAAACCGGCTTTGGCGAGATACCCCTCTTGATTTTTATCCACCACACGTGAGTATGGGACCAGTGTGTTCCTCATCTCTATCCCTCCTACCAGACTCGTGGATTCTTCTTTATATCCTTAGTTTGAGAACTTCTGTTCAGCTAGACTTCAGGAAATTCTGAATGATGGTGGTTCTGTATTTTAGATGTGGTTGTGGGAAGATAGTACCACACTTATCTATGCTGCCATCTTGACCTAAAGTCTCTTGCTTATTATTTTAAAATATAGCCATCTCCTGTCATCGGAAGTCTTCTCTGATGGGAATTATCCTCTCTCTGAGCTCCTATAACATTCTAACTCTAGCTCATTGTTCTATAATTATTTATATGTCTCCCTCCTTAACTCACTAAAGCTTCACTGGTACTGTTTGAGGATGTTGACCATGTTTTTTTCATCTTGAATTTCCAAGATAGCACAATGTTTGTCACAGAGTAGGAACTCAAGAATGCTTACTGAATAAAGTGGTTGGCTTTTCTTTTTAAATTGTGGCAAAATTGACATACATTAAAATGTTCAGCTCTTAAATTTTAGTACACTTGGCTTTGGTAGTTGTATACACTTATGTAACCACCATCTCAACAAGATGCAAGTTGTTTTTATCACCTAAGAAAGTTTTCTCAGGCTCTGTCATTTCCACTGGCCCATTCCCTCAGGTCATCTTTTTCTAACATCAGTAATTTTTCCTATAATTGGACATTGTAAAAATTGAATCACTTTTTGTCCGACTGGTTTTAAAGTTTAACATGGTTTTGAAATTCTTCTATATTCTTGCCTGTATCAATGGTTCATTTTTTAATATTATATTTTTTATTGATTTTAGAAGAAGGGAGGAGAGATAGAAATATCACCGATGGCTGCCTCCTGCATGCCCTTACTGGGGATTGTGCCTAATACTGGCATTTGCCCTGACTTAGAATCGAACTATGGTTTTCTGGTTCATGGGCTGATGCTCAACCACTAAGCAGCACCAGCTGGGCAGTAATTCTTTTTTTTCCTTCTTTTTGTCAAAATATGTTTTTATTGATTTCAGAGAGGAAGGGAGAAGGTGAGAGAGAAGATAGAAACATCATTGATGAGAGAGCATCATTGATCGGCTATCTCCTGCATGCCCCTACTGAGCCCACAACCCAGGCATGTGCCCTTTACCGGAATTGAACCCAAGACCTTTCAATCCATAGGCCAATGTTTTATCCACCGAGCCAAAGTAGCTAGAGCAGTAATTAATGTTTTAACATTTTATTTAAATTCATTGACTAAAGTATTACATAAGTCTCCTTTTCCCCCTTTGACCTCTGCCCAGCTGCTCCCACCTCCAGCACATGCCCTCACCACCCTAATGCCTATGTCCATTGGTTATGCTCATATGCACGCATACAAATCCTTTGGTTGATCTCTTATCCTCCTCATGCCTTCCCTCTTAGGTTGGACAGTCTGTTCGATTTCTTCTTTTTCAGCAGTCCCTTTAGCATTTCTTGCATTGCTGGCTTGGTGCTAATAAACTCCCTTAGCCCTTTTTTGTCTGTGATGCTCCTGATTTCCCCTTCAATTTTGAATGATAGCCTTGCTGGGTATAGTATTTTTGGATTTAGTCCCTTGCTTTGTATCACTTTGTGTATTTCACTTCATTCCCTTCTGTCCTGATGCATTTCTGTTGAGAAATCAGTTGATAGTCTAATGGGAGATCCCTTGTAGGTAACTTTCTATCTCTGGAAGCCTTTAAGATTCACACCACAGACAACACAGCGAATTTATTTATTTCCAAAGAGTTGTTTAAGGTCAAAGAAGTTTTGGGTGTGCCCAGTTCCTATTCATTCCCTCATTTCTGAGATTTAGCATATCAAGACCTGGGTAAGTCAAGGTCCTATTTGTTCTTCATTCCAAGCACGTGGATAAAGATAAGAAATCACTACTGATAATTGTCTCCCGACACTTTGGGGAAACGTGTTGCCAAGGCGTGGCTCTGCCTACGCCTTGAATTCAGCTGATGATTATTAAAGGTCATCCATGTGCATTCCCTGGGGTCCCTCTACTAGATACCATAAAATAACAATAAAAAAATAAAACTAGAATGAAGAAAAAATAATGAGAAAAAATAAAAAAATGAAAATTATTTCTAAAATAAAAGATAAAAATAAGTAAATAAAGTAAATAAAAAAGTGAAGTGCTCTACATTTCAGCTGAACTTTAATGCCCCATGGGAGCTGGTTTAAGATCCCACTCTTGCCGAAACCGGTTTGGCTCAGTGGATGGAGCGTCAGCCTACAGTCTGAAGGTCCCAGGTTCGATTCCGGTCAAGGGCATGTACCTTGGTTGTGGGCACATTCCCAGTAGGGAGCATGCAAGAGGCAGCTGATCGATGACTCTCTCATTGATGTCTCTCTCTTCCTCTCTGTAAAAAGTCAATAAAATATATTTAAAAAAAAAAAAGATCCCACTCTCTGACTGCCACTTCTCAGTTTCCTCTTAGGTAGTCAGCACCGCGTTGAAGTTTTTCAGGCGTCTTCAAACTACTGCCCGAGGGCCACATGCGGCCCGCAGAGGAGTCTGATCTGGCCCGCCAGGTTTTTTGGGCAGTGAGCGCAGCCGAGGTGTTACAGTAGGAATTAGTAGTTCATATAGTCTGGCCCTCCAGCTCTCTGAGGGACCGTGATCTGGCCCCCACTTTAAAAAGTTTGAGGACGCCTGTAAGTGATCCACCACTCTTTTGTTTGTGTCTTCTCCACAGCCTCAACTGCAAGCAGGCGGGACAATCTGCCCACTGAGCCTGTCTGCCTGCTGTCAATCTTAATCTCTCCAGTGTCTGTTTCTGACAGGGATATAGGTAGGGAGAATGCTGTCTCACTTTCTGGGACTGAATGGCCTCTATTCAACCCAGTTCCTGAGGGCTCATTGGGGCTATTCAGATTTTTTGTACTTTGTACTGCTCAGGATGTAATCTGGGTTTGGCTTATTAGCTTCCTTGAGGCTGCTGGAAGGGGTTGGCTCTTAAAGAGAAAAATGCTTGCTTAGGTCTGGAGGGTCAGGAATGTTCCAGTCACTCCTGGTCACTTCTCCCCTACCTTCTCTCCTCCACAACCTCTCCCCAGACTCTACAGTCCTCACCTCTGAGCCATGGGTGAGTGTTTGTCTTTGAGAGATTCTATGAATGGGTTTAGCAAATAAAAGCAAAGACCAAACAGAGGCAAAAATCTGCATCACTGCTATTGCAATAGTTTCTCTCCCCCTGGTACTATATGGTTCAGGCAGCGCTTTAGGCTGCCCCCTCTGGGATCAGCCTCTCATGGCTGTGGACTTAGATCTATAATCCCCTGCCACCATCAACCCTGTGGACTTTTTTCTACAGTCGGATGTTATGCCTGTCCCCAAGGTACTCGGACTTGGTGCCTTGCAACTTCCTTTTGACCTTCACGGCTCAGTGGTCTTGTGACTCTCTCCAGCTCAGATCCCCGATCCTTCCATTCTCCAGGTGTCCTTTGCCCTTCCTGGCTGCAAATTGTCTCACCAGCTGTGTCTACTTCACCAATTCCAGGTGGATGTTATTTGATTTAGTTGCTCCTTCTATCTGCTCTAGGATAAGGCTCAGGACACGTCTGCCTATTCGGCTGCCATTTTTTCTCCCCTCAGTAATTAATTTTTTTATTACGTTTTTGAGTATGCCATAATTTGTTTAGTCATTTTCTTTTGATAGACTTTTTTTTTTTTTTGCTTTTTTCCCTCTAATTTGGGTTTCTAGCATTAAGATCATTATTCTTATACTAGTGGGTATGTATTTTCACTTATTTTGGATAAATATCTAGGAGTGGCATTGATGCATTATATGGCAAATTTATGTTTCACTTTATAAGAAACTAGAGGCTTGGTGCATGAAATTTATGCATAGGTAAGGTCCCTAGGCCTGGCCGGCCATCAGGGCTAATCGGGGCCTTCCAAATGCCAGCTGGGGCCATCCTTTCCCAGCTGCCAGCTTCCGGACCTTCATTCTGCACCACTCCCTGGTGGTCAGTGCATGTCATAGTGAGCAATCGAACTCCCGAGGGGACACTTTGTATATTAGTCTTATATATATATATATATATATATATATATATATATATATATATATATATATATATAGATATCCAAACCTTAATTTTCAAAGTGGCTGTGACATTTCATATTCCAACCACCACTTTCTCACCAGTATTCAGTGTTTTTAGTCTTTCATATTTTAGCCCAGCAGGCGCCAATCTTTCCGACCTTGTGAACCACTGGTTGGCGACCGCTGTTTTAGCCATTTCTGATGGTGTAAAATAGTATCTCATTGTGGTTTTAATATGAATTTTCTTGATGAGTAAAGATGTTGAGCACACTTTCCTGTTCTTATTGGCCATTTATATACTTTTATGATGTATCTTGCCTATTTGAGTCTTTTCCCATTTTTTAAAGTATTGGATGATTTGTAGGAGCTGTTCGTACAGGGTGTGTCGTCCCCCCCCCCCCCCCGAAATGTATACACACTTTGAATAATTATTAGTTATAATGAGTTAAATCTGAAAAGAAAGAAACATCAATTGAGCTATCAGCTATAAAATGTGTAATACCTTTTTTGCGGGGGATACCCTACATGTTCTAAGTACAAGTTTTTATATATATATATATATATATATATATATATATATATATATAAAATATTTACAGTAATATATATTACTGTAAATATTTTCTCCATCTCTGGTTTTTCAATTATTTATGGCATTTTTTGGTATTAAAATTATGGCAAATTCTTTTTTTTAATTAAAAAAATATATTTTATTGATTTTTTACAGAGAGGAAGGGAGAGGGATAGAGAGTTAGAAACATCGATGAGAGTGAACATTGATCAGCTGCCTCTTGCACACCCTCTACTGGGGATGTGCCTGCAACCAAGGTACATGCACTTGACCGGAATTGAACCTGGGACCTTTCAGTTCGCAGACCACCACTGAACCAAACCGGTTTCAGCTAGAATCATGGCAAATTCATCAGCCAGTCTCATTGCTATTAGAAGGATTGAGTCTCAGCATGCTGAAAATCTGTACCTACTTAGTAGAACAGCATTCTGCTTGGTTTGGGAAAGTGCACATTCTTCTGGAGATTGTAGCATGAATCTTGAAGTTATCATAGTTTAACTTCAAATAATAATACGTCATGAATATCTAAGAATTATACAAAAGTATAAATTTATTTATCCCTGAAATCGCTATTTAAGTTATTTCCTCTTTTAGTTTTTCTCTAATATTTTCTTCTGGAATAGTTTCTGAAAAGAAATTACTGGAATCTTATATATTACCTTAGTATGTAATATACTTTTATTCTCTCATTGCTATAAAATGTGTTCTTTATCATTTTCCCTCCAGCAGTTTGAGTATGATGTGCCTTGCTGTGGTTTTCTTTGTATTTTTTCACTGTGGGGTTTGTTGTGCTTTTTGCATCTTTAGTTTGGTATCTTCCATAAATTTTAGAAATTATGGAGTCGTTATCTTTTCATGAGTTTCTTCTTCCTCATTTTCACTCCTATTTCTTTCTACACCCTATTATCTTAGATTTTTCCATTCTGTTAATTATCTACTTTTTTATTTTTTTAGTTAGCTACTTCCATTTTATCTATGTTTAAGTTCACTAATTCTTTCTTCTTTTGTGTCATGTTTGCTATAAAGTCTATTGAATTCTTTATCTCTGAACTTGTATTTTTTATTTTAAGCATTTATACTTTTTATAATTTACTTATCCTTTGAATTTCCTCATCTCTTCCTGCTTCCTGTCCAATTTTTAAATGAGATTTTAAATTAATATTGTAGTTTGTTTGAACATTGTTTGAACAATAGTTTCAACATTGACTCATCTCTGCTGTTTCTACTGTTTCATCTCTTGATTGTTTATATGTATTTTTGCTTTATGATAATTTTTTTATTGCATGCTAGACATTTTATATAAAATAACTAGAAAATGAGACATAATATTCATTTCCATGCCCTTCTTCTAGATCAGGGTGGTAGGCATTGTTGAGGAGGGCTGAGTTAATCAGATGTATATTTCTAGTGGCTTCTTTCCTGTTTTAGTTTGAGTCAGGTCATGTCACCACTGGGTCAGGTGCTTTGAAGGTATGATCATTACTTTTTCCAACAGGACCTGGGATCCGAGTATTGGCATATTTCAGAGATCTGCTTTTGCTTCACAGCTAAGCTGCCAGCTTTGAAACTCTGGAAGGTCTATTTTTTTCTGTTTTACTGCCCAACTGTCAGATTCATGATTTGTGTTCTGCTTTCTATGTCTCTTTCAATCCTTGGAGTTCTTTGGAATAGTTTCTTTCAGCTTTCCTATCTTACTTCCTAGGGCTGAAAACTATGAGTGTCTGGTGATACAGGAGTAGGGAAGGTGGAGGGAGATGAGAAAGTCTTTTCTCTCCTGCCCTGCCTGGCCCATAGACATTTGTAGCTGAAAACCTGATGTGTTCAGACAGTACCTCTGATCCCCTGCACAGGATTTAGCCTTCTGAAGCTAAAAGCCCACAGTGCCTCTGATGGATTTCTCTCTCTCTCTTTTTTTTTTTCTTCCCTTTTGTCTTTTAATACCTGAGTACTTGGTGAAGACTTGTGTCAGAGTTAGCAAGTGGTTCCAAACTTGGTTGTGACTGGAAATCCTTGGGATTCTACTCTGTGAAGCCAGATTATATAGGAGTGTAAAAAATTTGTTAAAAGTCTGGCTGATTTCTTCTTACTCCAAATGTGGTAAATTCCTCTTCCTTCAGGGATGGAAAAACTGTGTCTTTTCTCATCTATGAAGGACTTATCACTTTCTAGAGTTTAGTTTATATAAATTTCTTGTGACTTCAGCACTCTGATGGGTTTAAAAACCTATGAATTTGTAATTTATCCAATTTTGTTTGGTTGAGAGTGATGGTCTCTCGCTGCTTTGTGGAACTCCATGTTTCTTTCCTTGATATTTCTAATTCTATATAATTTTCTCTTTTAGTGAGAAAATATGAAATTCATAACCAATGAATCATCATTCTCTTTTTTAAATTGCCCTTACAATTTAATTTTTTAAATTAGCCTTATTATTTGCTTACCTATTACAAATTTTGTACACTTAAGGTAGACTATTGGCTATGTCTACCCTTACTTTTAAATAACAAAAGCTAGTTTATTGCCCTAGTGTTGCAGATAAGTTGCCAGGTGGCACAGGAGAATTAATCAGCCAGGCCCTCAAGAAGATATTCAGAAAAGTAGCCTTTATTACAGATTGCACTAGTGCGGTGACTCAGGGTTGTCAACCTCTAAATCCTGAGCAATGAATATGGACGAAGCTTTCCCTTTACACCCTTAGTCTCTTTGTCCCCCAAATGTGGACCAGGCTTCTGGACTTTTTGCGGGCTTTGCAATCCCCTGTGAATTGGGATAGGGGAAGTGAGATCACATCCAGAGGCTTGCCAGCACTGGTGCCAGCCCCTTTGAGGTTGTATATGGTTCATGGTTTATGGCCTCTGAAAGATGGAAGTATTCTGGGTAGCAGGTTCTGCAATGCAGGACAGGCATCACAGATAAGAATGGAATTTGATAAGAATGGAGTTTATTGGCAAGCAAGAGTGTGTGTCAGAAGGCAGGTTACTGGCACAGATTCAGATAGCTAGTCCCCACATGCCTTATTTTCTAGAACAGCAATTTTCAACCCTTTTCAACTCATGGCCCATATCAACTAATTACTAAAATTCTGTGGTATACACAAAATATTTTTTTGCCAATCTGACAAAAAAAAAATAGGTATAATTTTGACTCATTTATAACGGATGGCATTTGTTGTATTGGCTGTTGTCATTTTTTATTTTTTATTACAATCTATGGGAAAAGAAGTCAGTGCCCCTGACTAAATAATTAGGTATTGCATGTTTTAAAAGTTCTTGCAGCACACCGATTTAAATCGCTACCCTAGAATATCACTGAGCTAAGAAAGTTTCTTTTGTTATGTCAAAATATGTCTCTTGATAATCATGACATGGAGTGTCTAAAAGGAAAACTACATAGTCATGTAGTCCGATGCCTGTATTTTACCCATGGGAAGATAATGTTAGGTTCTAGCTTGTCATAATAAAATTGAAAGTTGAGTGTGCTCCCTTGATAACTGTAGCCATTGCATTTCCAGTTGTCTTTTAGCACTGTTTTTATGCTTTATATTTCCACTTTGTAAATTTTAGTCTGTGGTGGTTATCTTACTTTTTCAGACTTTAATTAGAATTTTAAAATGCTTAGAAAGACAGATTATTTTTCCAGGGTTCTAATTATTTTTATTTGTTTCTCCTGTAACATAAATGGTATTATACATCTAAATGGATTTAATGTAAATGTTTTGCTGTCATTAACTACAACTGTTGATAATATTGTGAATATAGTGGCTTACTTAATTAAAGTATAAATTAGTAGTCATGAATTATGTTTCCCTTAAATTGTTTTATGCAGCAGAATTTATTTTTTCTCTTTATAAAAATTGGACTTTGATATTAATTTTTGAGGTGTGAAATTTCAATGCAAATAATTTTAATTTATTTTCATTATAAAAATAAGTTAACCTTCATTTCAGATATGTAACAAGAAATAAGGGATGAGTGGCCACTTGTTTAATCAGAGAAAGATAAGAATATAAAGTGCAATCTTCTAGGAGTATTGGGTCTAGTAATAATTAATGTCGTTTTAAACATTCGTTTAAAATCTTGCTTGGCGTTGACTTGTATTGACATAACCTTCAAACACGTGGTATCTACAGAACGTGTGAAGTGCAATTAACAAGTTTTGCTTGAAAAAGTTTGTGTTTGGTTTGGTTTTTGTTGCAAAACTAGGGCTAAGAAGATGGCGGATGAAGAGCACATTCGGCACTGCAGGCTTTACGAGTTCCAATTAGGAAGAAAAGCAAGTGAGGCTGCAAAAAACATCTGTAATGCTCTTGATCAAGATGCAGTTAGTGCCAGAAAATGCCAGCGTTGGTTTGAGAAATTTCGCGAGGGAAATTTTTCGTTAGATGACAAGAGTGGTCGAGGCCGTGTGTCCAATTTTGATCAAGAAGCTCTTCAAGCTCTTTTGGTGCAAAATCCTCAAATTACCCAACAAGAGCTTGCGACAACTTTAAATTGTTCACAAAAAACAATTTCCAATCAATTGCGTGCACTTGGCAAAGTCCAAAAGTTTGGAAAATGGGTTCCTCATGAGTTGACCGACAACAACCGTAATCAAAGAGTCACAATTTGCAGTTCGCTCCTCTCTCGTCAAAATCGTTTGCCGTTTTTAGAGCAAATTGTTACCGGAGATGAACAATGTGTGCTGTATGTTAATTTGAAAAGGCGGCCTCAATGGTTGGACAAAAATGAGGCTCCGCAGCCCACGCCAAAACCTGACTTGCATGCGAAAAAAGTGATGTGTGTTTGGTGGAATTTTAAAGGAATTCTTCATTATGAACTTTTACCATCTACCCAAACCATTACAAGTGCAGTGTATAGTGCCCAATTGGAAAGGTTAGCCCAAGCTTTAAGAGAAAAAGAACCCGCGCTGATTAATCGGAAGAGCGTAATTCTTCACCACGATAACGCACGACCGCATACTGCAAGAATCACTGCTGAAAAACTGCGCCAGTTGGAATGGGAAGTTCTCCCTCAACCTGCATATTCTCCTGATATTGCCCCTTCCGATTACCATTTGTTTCGTTCTTTGCAAAACTTTCTTCTTGGAAAAAAATTTAATAATGAAGAATGCCTCAAAAATGCATTGACCGAATTTTTTGCATCAAAATCACAAGAATTTTACAACAGAGGGATTAAAATGCTTCCTGAGCGTTGGGCACAAGTAGTAGAAAACAACGGCAACTATATTGTTGATTAAATTTTGTTGTATTGTTTAAATAAATTAGATTTAAAAAAGTATTAGAAAACGACATTAATTATTACTAGACCTAATAGGTTCTAGCAAAAGGTTTGTTTGCTATTGGTATAAATCACACATGTCAAACACAAGGCTCGCGGGCCAAATCCGGCCCGCCAGGCCTTGCAATGTGGCCCGCACCGCGCTGTCATCACTGCACTCCGCTGCGTTCCATCACAATGACGCGTGGTGACATAGGCTTGTGATCTGCCGGATGCCTCGCTGGCCGCCGTACTTGCTATCTATTACGCATGTGCATAGATAACAAGTCACGCGAGATTCAGGAGGCGTGACCTATAGTCCCGCATCCGATGTGGTTGTGCGGGTGGCAGAGCAGAGGAGAGAGTGAGTGTGCGGGCATAAAAAATACACAGCAGAAGCTGCCAGTTCCTGGCATAAAGTGCAGGCATAAAAATCGCAACAGAATCTGCTATCTGTACCCAGCCAGGCATTTATTGACTGACTTTTTTTTTTCTCCATTCCATCTGCCAAATCAAGCTGTCCCTGTGCAGTTTTCAACTTTTTCCTTCTAACGCAGATTTCCAATAAACTACATCTTTTACTGCCAATATTGATCCCAAAATGTCCAGGAAAAGAAAAGTTGACGGTGAAGGCAGACAATTTAATGACAAATGGGAAAATGAATACATGTTTGTGCTTAGAGAGGGCAAACCAGTGTGTATATTGTGTTATGAGACAGTGTCGGTGATGAAAGAGTACAATATACTTCGTCATTTTGACACCAAACATGTTAAGTATGGCAAATATACTTTGGAAAAAAAGCATAAAATTGTTAAAGAACTAAAAGGCAAACTACAATCACAGCAGCAAATGTTTACAAAGGCTACAGCGAAAAATGATGCTGCAGTGAAAGCAAGCTTTATAGTGGCTGAAGAAATTGCCCGTACTTCAAGGTGTTTTTCAGAGGGTGCCTTTTTGAAGCAATGCATGCTAAAAGTGTGTGAGCAAGTATGCCCAGACCAGATACAGAGTTTTCAAAATGTCAGTTTGTCAAGAAACACCATTGCAGATAGAGTTCAAGAACTCTCAGGAAATCTATCATCACAGCTGGCCGAACAGGCATGCAGTTATCTCGCTTTTTCACTTGCTATCGATGAAAGCACAGACAACACTGATACAGCGCAGCTGTCCATCTTTATACGTGCTACGAAGACCGACCTCTCTGTCACTGAGGAACTTTTGGATGTAGCTGCCATGCATGGGACGACGACTGGTAGAGATCTATTTGAGGCTGTGGAGAAATCTATAAATAATTTTAAATTACCCTGGGAAAAGTTGGTGGGGCTAACTACCGATGGCGCACCTTCAATGTGCGGAGAAAAGAAAGGCTTGGTTGGACTAATGAAGGAAAGAATGCAAAAAAGTCACTGCCACACACCCTTGATTACTTATCATTGCATTATCCACCAAGAGGCTATGTGTGGAAAAGTTCTGGACATGAATGACATAATGACCAAAGTCATTAAAACTATTAACTTTATACGGGCACGTGGCCTGAATCATCGCCAGTTCCAGCAGTTTTTACAGGAGGTGGGTACAGAGCATGGAGACGTGCCATACCACACAGAAGTAAGATGGCTGAGCAAGAGCGCAGTCCTCAAAAGATTTTTTGAGCTCAGAGAACAAATTGCTCTTTTCATGGAAAGTAAAGGAAAGCCATTGCCTGAACTGTCGGATCCCGCCTGGCTATGTGATTTTGCTATGATGTGTGACATATGCGAGCATCTCGCCCAACTGAATCTGAAGCTGCAGGGATGCAAACAAGTCATCACGAAGATGTCTGACATGATCACAGCATTCCAGCGTAAACTTCAACTATGGAAGTCCCAACTGGAACAGGACAGTCTTGCCCACTTTCCTGTTTGAGTATCTCAACCACTATTTCTGGTACTTTTCCTTGCAGTCGGCTGGCTACCAAAGTTAGCCGTTTACTAAGTGAATTTGAGCGGTGCTTCTCTGACTTTAGAACACAGCACTTAGGCTTTGACATCTTTGCCAATCCTTTTACAGTTGACGTCAACAATGTGCCCCATCACCTTCAGATGGAGATAATCGAGCTTCAGTCTGACAGTGGCCTGAAATCAAGGTTTCAGGATGTTGAAATTGAGGACTTCTACCCTCTACTGCCCCCTGACTCAATGCCAGAGCTCTGACTTCATGCTGCCCGTATTCTATCCATGTTCGGGAGCACCTATCTTTGTGAACAGATGTTTTCAATAATGAATCTGAACAAAAACAAGCACAGATCACGCATTACCGATGACAACCTCCATGCTGTTTTGTGGGTTGCTACAGCCCAAGAAATAAAACCGAACATTGACTCATTGATCCGGGGAAAACGGTGTCAGACATCTAGCCAGAAAACAAAACAATGAGCATTTTAGGTACATTCCAATATAATATTGATACCAATATTACTGTTTTGCTTGATAGCATGTGAGTTGGTTAACAGCACTGTTAAGGTATATTTTAGGTATATTCCAATATAATATTGATACCAATAGCATTTTAGGTACATTCCAATATAATATTGATACCAATATTACTGTTTTGCTTGATAGCATGTGAGTTGGTTAACAGCACTGTTAAGGAAAAGATTGTTCCACTCATTTTAAATTCACATTTCTGGTTAACATTGTCAGTTTATGACTGTTCAGTAAACCATTCGGCCCGCAATTTAGGCTGGATTTTAGATTTTGGCCCCTTCTCTGATTGAGTTCGACACCCCTGGGATTGGAGAGTGGAAGAGAGCAGGGAGATTCTTAGGTTGCCAGTAGTATCAATTTTTCCTAACTGGTAAGACTCTAAATTTATGAGATTAAAATAGAAAAGGATCTTTCAAAGAACATATATTTGTCATTAAAAGCTAAATTTTATTAAATATATAATAAACATATTTATTTTAACAAAATATAGGCCTAACAAATCTTTTTTTCTTTTACTTTTTTCTTTATCTTATAAATTTATCTTTATTGTTGAAAGTATTAAGATGTCTCTTTTGTTTGTTTGTTCTCCCCATTGACACTCTCCCCTCCCTCACAAACCCCTCCCAGGTTTTCATCAGCCTGTGTCCATGGACTATGTGTATAATTCCTGAGTTCATCACCCTCCCCACTCCTCCCCTCCACCCCAACCCACCTTCTCTCTGAAATTTTTCAGTATGTTCCATGCTTCTATGCCTTTATTCATCAGTTTATTTTGTTCATTAGTTTCCTCATATAAGTCAGATCATGTGATACTTATCTTTCTCTGACTGGCTAATTTTGCTTAGCACACATGTGTCAAACACAAGGCCCGCGGGCCAAATCCGTCCCGCCAGGCCTTGCAATGTGGCCCGCACCGCGCTGTCATCACTGCACTCCGCTGCGTTTCCATCACAATGACAGTTTATGACTGTTCAGTAAACCATTCGGCCCTCGATTTAGGCTGGATTTTAGATTTTGGCCCCTTCTCTGATTGAGTTCGACACCCCTAGCTTAGCATAATACTCTCCGGGTCCATTCATGCTATTGGACAACTGTGGAATTCTAAATGAAAATAACTTCCCCCCATAATTTTGAGGGCATTAATTATAAAAAATAATGGCCTTATTTTCTCTCTCATTATTTTGTTTGTAAATTCTTTGAGAATTCACAATTATGTGTCTGGGTATTTTTGAATTCTCTTCCCCCTTTTCCCTCCTTCCCCCCCATTTATCATATTGAGAACTTTCCCTTTTTACTGGGTTCTTTCAATGTACATATGTCTACTTCAACTTTGGAAAATTCCCTTTTATTTTTTCTTTGCTATTTTTCTCTGTACTATTTTCTCTTTTTGGAACCTTTATTAGATATATGTAGGAACCTTTAGATTATTTTTTTAGGTTCTCTCTTTTTTGGTAAGAAATAAAGCAAAGAGATTAATACAATAAATGACCTCATTAATTGGTACATTGACTTCCTTTTTTTTTTTTCTCTAATAAAAATGATAAGTTTCAGGTAAAAGTTCCCTTTCATACACATCCCCTTCTTTCCTATTCCATAGGCAACCTATTATGATTTTTGCATGTACTATGTTCTTAACTTACTAAAAATATATTCAATACTTACCTATATATGTATATAAATAATATGTAGAATTTAAGAGTTTGCAGAGTTACTATTTCATAACATAATTTTTCTACCCATGTTGATGGTATGTGTAAGTCGATTTGTAAGCTCCTGATGGCAGGGACAAAGTCTTGCTCATTGTGGAATCCTCATCACCCAGAACAGTTTCTATATATTTAAGTGAATTCATATAATTCACAATATATTTAAGTGAATTCATATAATTATTATTATTCACTGCTATGTAGTGATCAACTGTATGAATATATTACATCACATTTTAAAAATTAATACCCCCTTCAAATTGACAATTTACATTGTTTCTAATTTCCATACTTTTTATTAGTCTTGTGAAACATCCTTACATACATCTCCCTGTACTTGTGTTTGAGATTTAGATCAAGAATGCTTACAAAGAATTGGAATTGCTGAGTTGTAAGAAATAAACTTTAAAATTTACCTCAATTTAACAAAATAGCTCTTCAAAGTTTCCTGGTTTTAAGACAATATCCATATTTATTTTCTTCCTTTGAGTGCACTGTATCCTGGAGTAATAGTTTTATCTTATTCTTTCTATCAGATTATAAACTTTTCAAAATGATAATCTATAGCCACAGAATCCCTTCATACCTAATGCTTGAAAGTGTTAATCTTTGATCTTTAAGTTAAATTAGCCAATTATTCCCTTCTTAAAAAATTTATTGAGGTAAGATGTACAAAATTAACCATTTTAAAATGAACACGTTAGTGGTTCATGTTTTTTCTCTCTTCTTATTTTTTGCTTGTTTTACTTTCTTAAAGATGTTGTTGACATTTTCCAAACATACTATTAGGTTTTTAGTTTTGGTAACTTTTTAATTTCTAGGAGCTCTCTTTTTTAATAATAGAGGCCTGATGCACAGAATTCGTGCATGGGGATGGAGTGTTCCTCAGCCTGCACCCTCTCCAATCTGGGATATCCCTCTCATAGTCCAGAACTGCTGGCTCCCAACTGCTTGCTTGCCTGCCTTCCTGATTGCCTCTAACCACTTCTGCCTGCCAGCCTGATCACCTCCTAACCAACCCCCTGCCAGCCTGATTAATGTCTAACTGCAACCCTGCCAGTCTTTTTGCCTCCAACTTACCTCCTCTGCCGTCCTGGTCACCTCAACTGCCCTCCTTGTAGGCCTGACCCCTCCCAACTGTCCTCCCTTGCTGGCCTGATCTCCCACAACTGCCCTCCCTTGCAGACTTGGTCTCTCCCAACTGCCCTCCCCTGCTGGCCATCTTGTGTCCACATGGGGACAGGATCTTTAACCACATTTGGATAGCCAGCTTGTGTGTTGGAGTGATGGTCAATCTGCATATTACTCTTTTATTAGATAGGATAGAGGCCTGGTGCATTGGTGGGGGCCAGCTGGTTTGCCCTGAAGGGTGTCCGGATCAGGGTGAGGTTTCCCTTAGGGCGTGGGGCGGCCTGGGCGAGGGGCCTGTGGTGGTTTGAAGGATGGCCATGCCCCCTGGTGACCCAAGCAAAGGCCCTAGTATCTGGGATTTATCTTCTACAATTGAAACTTTGTAGCCTGGAGTAAAGCCAAGTCTCCTATTTGCCTTTGGTGGCAGCCATTTCTGTTGCTATTTACTTATCTTCTATAATTGAAACTTTATAGCCTTGAGTGGAAACTTAGGCCAGACAGGGTGTGTGGAAAGCTTGGCTTCCTCCATCGCTGGGGAAACCCAAGCCTCCCTCCTGCTCTCTCCGTGGCCGCAGCCATCTTGGTTGGGTTAATTTGCATACTTGCTTCTGATTGGCTGATGGGCATGGCTGGTGGGTGTATGGGAGTGATGGTTAATTTTGATATTACTCTTTTAGTAGATAGGATTTTCCATGATACCCTGATTTCTTTTTAATGATGCTTTAATATTGTTCATGGTACTTCGCTTTTCTTTGATCTCTTGATTTTTTTTGAGGGAAGTAATCATAGATTCTCTTCCCTTCTGAGTTATTGGTTTTCTCTGGTGCCATTTTTATACTTTTACTTGTTATTCTTAGTCTCTGTTTCATGTTGTAAGTTTTTCCCAGTTATCCATAGTATTTGATTCTTAGTTCACATTTTAGAATGAGACAGGAGAAAAATTCCCAGGGACAGACTTCTGAATTTGCTCTGGAGTAATCAAGTGGATTACTTAATAACCAAACCCCTTTACCTTTATGGCCTATAAATGCTAGGATTAGGTGAATTTATTTTCTCTGGGAACCAGTATCCATACTTGTTATCTTGGTTCTTCCCAAAAAGGCCATTTGGTTTCTTTACAGAAAAATCCTGTGTGTGGGCCTTTCTTTCTTTTTGTCTTTTTAATGTGGGCAGATACCTCATTGCCAGAATTTGAGTGTATGCCACTGATCAGTTGAGGGTGCTAAAGTGTTGACTGTTTTTCTTCTCATCTTATTTTCCCCTTATTCTGTTTCTTCTCCTCTCTCCCATTCTCTTTTGCTTCATAAATAATCCTACTCTTTATCCATACTCTGCTCTACTAAAAATAGACATTTAAAAAGTTTCAAAAAGTTTTACTCTAGTGACAGCTAAAGCCCCAAACTGAAATGTCATAACACTAGGTGACTCAAATGAGTGAAGCACAGGAATGTCGGGTTCACGCTGAGTAAAAATATCAATGATGGATAGTTACTAGGGCAGGTACTAACGTTTTGGAATTCATCTGGGTAAAGAGACAAGTTAAATGAAAGTTACCTAGGGCCTTTATAATTTGGTCCTAAACTTTCTTGCAGGCTTAATTTTATTTATTTATTTATTTATTTATTTATTTATTTATTTATTTATTTATTTATTTTTAAAGGCTCATTTATTAACTTCTGTGTGCCAGGCATAAGCACTTTACATATGTTATGATACTTATATTTCAACTTAACTTGTTGAGCAAGTTACTATTATGTCAATTTTACAGATAATAAAGTGAGGCTCAGAGAAACCTTCTACCATGTTTCATTTTTACTTTTTTTTTTTTTTTAATATTTTATTGATTTTTTTTTTTCCAGAGAGGAGGGGAGATAGAGAGCTAGAAACGTTGATGAGAGAGAAACATCGACCAGCTGCCTCCTGCACGCCCCCCACCGGGATGTGCCCGCAACCAATGTACATGCCCCTGACCAGAATCGAACCTGGGACCCTTCGGTCCGCAGACCTACGCTCTACCACTGAGCCAAACTGGTTTTGGCCCATGTTTCATTTTTAAAATTATTTCTTTACTTATGTCCTTTCACAAAATGTGTTCACTTTGTCACACAAATTGCAGGATGCCTTACCTTATGTCTAATTTAAGGTAACTTGCTTGTGAGGGCACAGTGGTGATCACAGCTTTCCTCCTCCTCAACTACTGCAGGACATTCACTCTGTACACTTGCAGACAGATCAAATTAAGCTTGCCCTCACCTGAGCTTATCATCTTTTCCCAAAACTGCTCCCCACCAATTACTCCCATGCTCCATCCTCACTTTCCCGCATGGCCCTTGAGTCACCAGGGCCATGCTCTAGAACACATGTGTCAAACACAAGGCCCGCGGGCCAAATCCGTCCCGCCAGGCCTTGCAATGTGGCCCGTACCGCGCTGTCATCACTGCACTCCGCTGCGTTTCCATCACAATGACAGTTTATGACTGTTCAGTAAACCATTCGGCCTGTGATTTAGGCTGGATTTTAGATTTTGGCCCCTTCTCTGATTGAGTTCGACACCCCTACTCTAGAATCTAGATTGTTGTCTGTTTCTGCTTCTCTGCCTAATCCAGGCCATCATCGACTCTGATTTGTATTGATGTTAATAGCCTCTTAATCAGTGTCTCAGCCACCAATATTGCTTTCTCCCAGTCTGGTTTTCTATTGTACACAGCCCAAAATATTCCTGGTTGATATTGGTTAAAGAAAAAAAAAAAAAAAAAGTTCTGAGGAAAGGATTCTTTTTCAAAAGCAAAGCTTCTCTCAGTATTATCCTGAATGTTAAAATTCAAGTTTTACAGTGGTATGATCGATGCTTTCAAGGAAATGGCTGAAGAAACCAAGGGAAAGGATCAGCAAGCCTGGAAAAGTCGACCTCTACTGTAGTTGTTGGAACTGCATAATACTATGCCTTTAAAAGTCTTTAATGACTCAGACCCAGATGGGTCATTAAAGATAATTTCTGACAGCTTTCTTATTTAACATATTAGAAGCCCTTGGCCTGGCCTGCTGGGATTGGGCTGAAACCAGCATCCAACATCCCCCAAGGGATCTGGTAGTGCTAGAAGCAGCAGGAAGCTGGGGAGGAGCTGCTCCCACTCATCCTGGTCAGCTGAGCAGCGCTCCCACTGTAGGAGCATACTGACCACTAGGGGCAGCTCTTGCATTGAGCGTCTGCCCCCTGGTGGTTAGTGTGTATCATAGTGACCGGTCACTTAGGCTGTTATATCTATACTAATAAAAGGGTAATCACATGTGTCAAACACAAGGCCCGTGGGCCAAATCCGTCCCGCCAGGCCTTGCAATGCGGCCCCGCACCGCGCTGTCATCACTGCACTCCGCTGCGTTTCCATCACAATGACAGTTTATGACTGTTCAGTAAACCATTCGGCCCGCGATTTAGGCTGGATTTTAGATTTTGGCCCCTTCTCTGATTGAGTTCGACACCCCTATGCTAATTAGACCAGATAGACCAGACATTGTTCCAGATGTCTTTCCTGACAAAGCTAGGGTTGTGGGGCTGGGACAGAGGTGGACAGGGGTGATCACACAGGCAGGCAGAGCGATTAGGGGCTATCAGGTCAGCAGGAGAGAGCAGTTGGGGTGATCAGGCAGGCAGGGGAGGGTGGTTAGGGTGATCAGGCAGGCAGGCAGAGGAGTTAGGGGAGATCAGGCAGGCAGGCAGAGGTGGTGAAGGGTGATCAGTAGGCAGGCAGAGTGGTTAGGGGCAAGCAGGCAGGCAGGCAGGTGAATGGTTAGGAGTCAGCAGTCCTGGATTGTGAGAGGGATGCCTGTTTAGGGTCCTGATTGGAAAGGGTGCAGGCCAGGCTGAGGGACCCTCTCCCCCCCATGCATGAATTTCATGCACTGGGTCTCTAGTATATAGATGAACCTGGAGCATAGAAGTATGAGTTCTTTATCTCAGGTCACACTGTTAGTTGAGACAAAATTCAGGTTTCAGGTTCTCTGCATTTTTTTATCCTGAGTTTAAGTGTGTTTATTGGGAATACACAATGGAACCAGACTCCTGGGGGTAGCATGCCTGCTCTGTCATTTGCAAGCTGTGTGTCCATGAGCAAGTTAAACATTTTGTATCTGAGGTTTCTCATCTGTAAAATGCATAATAGTACCACCTACCTCATAAAGTTGTGTGAATTAAATAAGTTAGTATATAGAAAGTACTTAGAAGAGTGTGTAGCACATAGTAAGCATTGTTGGCTGTTGTTACTACTCTGAGTTTAGTTATATACATGGCCTAATTTATATATAATGTGATTTAATACTATTATTTTACAAGACAGGGAAGTAGCCATAGTGCTTACAATATGTTCTTCATGTGTTATAAGAATTATATTAGATCCTGGCTGGTGTTGTTTAGTGGTTAGAGTGTCAGCCCGCACACCAAAGGGTCACAGGTATTATTTCCTGTCAAGGGCACCTACCTGGTTGCAGGGTTGATCCTTGTCCCCAGTCATGGGGTGTGTTTGAGGCAACCAATGAATGTGTCTGTCTCCCATCCATGTTTCTCTCTCTCTCTGCATCCATCCTCTCCCTCCCTCCTTTCCACTCTCTCTAAAAATCAGTGGGTAGCTGGTTTGACTAAGTGAATAGAGTGTTGGCCCTCAGATTGAAGGATCTCAGGTTTGATTCTGGTCAAAGGCACATACAGCAGTTGCAGGCCCCATCCAGCCCCCAGAGGTGCATGGGGGAGACAACCAATAGATAAGTCTCTCTCACATCAATGTTTTCCTCTATGTCTCTCCCCTCCCTTCCACTCTCTCTAAGAAATGGTAAAAATATCATCAGGTGAGGATTAAAAAAAAAAAAGAAGAATTAGATTAGCGATTTTCAACTGGTATGCCTCAAGAATTTTTAAACCGTACAATATCTATTTAGTCCGGGGCACTGAACTCTTTTTTTCTTAGATTACCAAATGAAAAAATTGCTGCCAACACACCAGTAGCCATTCAGTGTGAATGAATCAAAATTATACCTATTTTTTCATTGTACCTACTTATTTTGTCAGATTGGCAAAAAATATTTTTTGTTGTGCCATAGAATTTTAGTAATTAGTTTATGTGTGCCACGAGATGAAAAAGGTTGAAAATCGTTGGATTAGACATTTGCTATTGGTGAAGCAATATGATACTTGGTGAAGGATATGTCTTGATTTTTTTGTGAAGATTACAGTAGAGTACTGACAATCTGCACTGAGCTTTGAATATCTGATGGTTGTATAAACTTTTCTGTGACTCACTCCCTCAAAACAGCCATTCAAATTTGTGATTTAGTGAAATTACACATTACTCTATTGAGACTTTTGGACTATAAAAAAATAGTGTTAAATCCTCAAATACTAATATACTAATCTAAAATATGTTCTGCAGATCTTAAATGGGAAAATAGGTTTCCTTGTCTAATCAACTGTATTTTAGAGAAAACAGGTTGTTTATTGCAGGACCCCATAGAGCATTTAATATGTTATATTAGCCTGTCTCATGACTTTCTTTAGGAGCAATATGATACTTGGTCTTGAGACTGGTTGTTTTGGCAATTGTGATCTGCTAGGTTTTTTAAAATAATAGTCATCTGCCTTAATAGTATTAATATGCCTCACTTATAAGTGAGATTTTTTTTTTTTTTTAAGTCCTTCTGGTACAAGCTGGAAGACCTGCTGGACAAATTTAAAAAGAGCTGTAAGCACTTGAGATATTCTTTTATTAAGGCAGAAGATATGAGAAATTCCATATTTGTCAAACAAGAAAACTGCCAGTTGAAAAAGGTATAAAATTGACAAATGATACCTTTCTTACTTTTCATAGACTTTATGATGCCATATACCAGTTCAACATTGCAGTTATAGAATATATTATTGATGCTACAGTTTGGACATAGAATATATCTTTGACTACTACAATTTGCATACCTATTTCACAGCTCTGAGGTTTTTTCAGTCATGCAAGGTTTATCATTCACAGAGATGACTGATAGTTTTGTTGCCAGTGAGAAGGAAAACAGGATTACCTTTTGGTGTCCTAGCTGCAAGGTGGTTTCTAGAACCTACTCTATTCTTTCTGTTCAGACTTCATGAAAGGAATTCATGAGATCTACTTATTCTCAAGGAACCTTAAAAATATTTTTTGTTTATGTTCTGCCCTGTAAAAGGTTAAATTTTTGTAACCTAATTGATATATGAGTGCCGTTATGTGCACTAGAATCTATCTATACATTGTATTTACAGCTGTTGGCAATGAAGTGTCAGGCTTTCTTTTTTTTTGACAGATACAATATCAAGGTTTTTAATATTTAAAATTACCTGCACAGATGAATGTACTGCCAAAATGTGTGTTGTATATTTTTCTAAATTACAGATGTTAAAAAAAAATGGATTCACTAAATGATGTTTTGTCAACATACAGCTTTGTATAGGTATGTTTTAAATTAATACTTCCCCAACTATCATAAATATGCAATTGAAATGTAGATATTCAGTTATTTGTATTATTTGATTAATTATCATCTTTGTTCATATGTATAGCTTTAAAATAGGAAAATATGTTTATAGGAAAATGGTGCTTATAAATGTTGAGAGTTTATTAATCTGTTACAGATTCTAAATTTTACATGCCAGATATTTTATAGCACTTTTAAAATATATATATTTTTATTGATTTCAGAGAGGAAAGGAGAGGGAGATTGAGATAGAAACATCAATAATGAGAGATAATCATTGATTGGCTGCCTCCTGTAGGCCCTCTACTGGGGATTGAATCCTCAACTCAGGTGTTGAACCGGGCATTGAACCGTTATCTCCCAGTTCATAGGTCAATGCTCAGCCACTGAGCTAAGCTTGTTGGGCTGTTTTATAGCACTTTTATTTTATTTAAATAAATATATATATTTTTGTTGATAGTATTATAGATATTTCCCATTTCTCCTACTCTTCTCCTCTGCTTCTCCCAGCCCCTATTCACTCCTCCTCCCCAGTCTTCTCCACTCTACTACCTATGTCCATAGGCTTTGCATATCTACACTAATAAAAGAGAAAATGCTAATTGACCATACCTTGGCTATGCCCACAGCCAATCAGAGCAAGTATGCAAATTAACCCAACAAAAATGGCAGTTAATTGCATATACAGAGGGAGGGAGGAGTGAAAACTGAAGACAGCTTAGAAGGAAGAGGGAAGAACAGCAGAAAGCAAGGTGGCTGCCAGAGGGAAAGCGTGGGCGGCAGCGGTTGGTGGCGTGCAAGGGGTGGGATGGGGCGGGCAGCAGCCAGAGGCTGCTGTGCGAAGCCACTGCGGCCGCTTGCAGCAATCTTCCTGCAAACAGGCTTCTAGTAAGTATATAAGTCCTTTGGTTTATCTCTTCTTGTCTCCCCAACCACACATTGAGGTATGTGAGTCTGTTCCATGCCTCCCTGCTTTGGCTTTATTTTGTTGGTCTATTCATTTTGTTCATTAGATTCCACAAATAAGTGAGATCATGTGATATTTTCCTCTCAGTTTGGCTTATTTCACTTAGTATAGTATTTTTCAGGTCCATCCATGCTGTCCTAAAGGGTAAGAGAACCATCTTTTTTTTTTTATAGCTGCATAGTATTCCATAATGTCAATGTCCCACAGCTTTTTTACCCATTCATCTACTGATGGGCACTTGGGCTATTTGGAAATCTTATTGTAATTAACGCTCATGTGAACATAGGGTTGTCTATATTCTTTCTGATCTATGTTTTAGGATTTTTAGGATATATTTTCAGATTTGGGATTGCTGGGTCAAACGGAAGTTCCATTTTTAATTTTTTGAGGAAAGTCCATACTATTTTCCATAGTACCTGCACCAGTCTGCATTCCCACCATCAGCAAACTAGTGTTTCCTTTTCTCCACATCCTCACCAGCGCTTTTTGTTTGTTGATTTTTTGATGATAGCCATTCTGACAGGTATGAAGTGATAAATCATTGTGTTTTTAATTTGCATTTCTCTGATGAATAGTGACTTTGAGCATTTTTTCATGTGTCTCTTGGCCATTTGTATGTCCTCTTTGGAGAAATGTCTATTCAGATCTTCTGCCCATTTTTAAAAAATTGGATTGTCTTCTTTTTGTTGATTTGTATGAGTACTTTATGTATTTTGGATATTAACCCATTATCAGATGTATCATTGGCAAATGTTTTCCCATTTAGTGGATTCTCTTTTCAATTTGATGGTGGTTTCTTTTGCTGTGCAGAAGCTTTTTATTTTGATGTAGTCCAATTTGTTTATTTTCTCCTTAGTTTCTTTTGCTGAAGGAGATATATCCGTAAACATATTGCTACGTATGATGTCTGAGATTTTACTGCTTATGTTTTCTTCTAAGATTTTTATGGTTTCATGCCTTACATTTAAGTCTTTTATTGATTTTGAGTTTATTCTTGTGTATGGTGTAATTTGGTGGTCTAGTTTCATCTTTTTGCTTGTGTCCAGTTTTCCAAGCACCATGTGTTGAAGAGCCTGTCTTTACTCCATTGTATCCTCTTGCCTCCTTTGTCATATATTAATTAACCGTAATGTTGTGAGTCAATTTCTGGAGTCTTTGTTCTTACGCCAGTACTAGGCTGTTTGGTTATAATGGCTTTTTTTGTATAGTTTGATATCCAGTATTGTGATACCTCCTACTTTCTTTCTTTTTCAAGATTGCTGCAGCTTTTCAGGGTCTTTTATGGTTCCATATCAGAGGGCTGCTGCACAAAATTTGTGCACTGGGGAGGGGGTGTCCCTCAGCCCAGCCTGCACCCTCTCCAATCTGGGACCCCTTGGACATCCCTCTCTCAATCTGCAACTGCTGGCTCTCAACTGCTCACCTGCCTGCCTGATCACCCCCTAACCATTCTCCTGCCAGCCTGATTGACGCTTAACTGCTCCCCTGCCATCCTGTTTGCCCTCAGCTGCCCTTCCCTGCTGGCCCTGTCACCCCCAACTGCCCTCCCCTGCTGGCCCAGTCACCCACTACTGCCCTCTTTTGCCAACCCAGTCGTCCCCAACTGTACTCCCTTGCTGACCTGGTGGCTCCCAACTGCCCTCCCCTGCTGGCCTGCTTGCCCTTAACTACCTTCCCCTGATGGCCTGATTGTCCACAACTGCCCTCCCCTGCCAGCCATCTTGTGGTGGCTATCTTGTGATAACATGAGGGCAGCCATCTTATGTGAAGACATGACGGTCAATTTGCATAGTACCTCTTTATTATATAGGATACATTTTTGGAGTATTTGTTTTAGCTCTGTGAAGTATGACTTTGGTATTTTAATAGGGATTGCATTGAATCTGTAGATTGCTTTGGGTAATATAGACATTTTAAGGATATTAATTTTCTAATCCATGAACATGGTATATGCTTCTATTTGTTTGTATCTTCCTCTATTTCTTTTTTCAATGTCCTATAGTTCTTCAAGTAAAGGCCTTTTATCTCCTTGGTTAAGTTTATTCTTAGGTATCTTATTTTTTGCTATTGCAATGGTAAATGGGAATGCTTTTTTAGTTTATCTTTTTGAGAGTTCATTATCTATAATAATAAAAGAGTAATGCACTAGTTAGACCAAACGTCCTTCCAGGTGTCCTTCTGGATGAAGCCGGGGATGTGAGGGAAGCCTGGGTCCTGGGTACCAGAGGGAAGCTGGTTTTGGCAGCCGGGGGAAGGAATGCCTACTCTTGCATGAATTTCATGCATTGGGCCTCTAGTCCTATATAATAAAAGGCTAGCGACTGAATGGCAGAATGACCAGAATGAACGGTTGACCAATCGCTATGATGTACACTGACCACCGGGGGCTGCCACTCAATCCAGGAGCTGCCACTTGGTGCTCAGTGCGATACCACAGTGGGATCACCGCTTGGATGAGTGGGATGAGAAGCTGCTCCTGCTGTGAATCCTGGGCTGATGGGCAGGAACCTGGATTGTAATAGTCGCCTCCTCGCCCAAGGCTCCTCCTCCTCACTCCCTGCCACCTCCTCTGGACACTTGCGGGCTGTGCAGCACTGCTGCTGGGCTCACAGAGCTGACCCTGGAGGCTGGGAGACAGGTTCCTGGATGCTGCTGGACTGAGGCCTACTCCACTGCCCCTCAGTGCTATTGTCCCTGGGCCCGGCCCTAACCAGGCCCTCTGGAGAGGCGAGTGCTCCGGCTCCATACAAGATGCCAGTCCAGGGGGCAGCCACTCAGAAGGTGGGTCCACAGCTGCTTGGCTGACCGGGATGAACAGTGCTCTCATAGCAGCACTGTGGGTGAGTCCACAGCTGCTTGGCTGACCAGGATGAACAGTGCTCCCATAGCAGGCTGATCCCCACAGGCCATGCCCCCCCAGCAGTGCACAAATGCCATCTACTGGGCCTCTAGTTAGTGTATAAAAATGCCATTGATTTGTGATGTTAATTTTGTATTCTCTTACCTTGCCAAATTCATTTATTAAGTCTAGTGGTATCCTAGTGGAGTCTTTAGGGCTTTCTTACAATACTATTGCACTTTTTAATTTAATTTTATTTATCAAATTATTATCTGTGTACATATCTTACCATTCCCCCCCACTATTGCACTTTTTAACTGGAGTCATATCAGGGCTTCTTTCCTGAAGATTAATGAATATATAATCATTAGATGGTTTCTGGGCAATCCACACGCAGGTATGAATAAATCCTACCTCCACGTCCACCAACCACGCCCACCAGCCAATCCGATCAAGTATGCAAATAAATCCAACCAAGACGGCTGCAGCCACGGAGAGAGCAGGAGGGAGGCTTGGGTTTCCCTGGAAATGGAGGAAGCCAAGCTTTCCACACACCCTGGCGGTCTCAGGCCTCCACTCAAGGATAAAAAGTTTCAATTATGGAAGGTAAACAAATCCAAACAGAAATGGCGGAAGCCACAGAGCGAGCAGGAGGCTTGGCTCCGCTCTAGGCTACAAAGTTTTCATTGTAGAAGGAAATTCCAGATACTAGGGCCTCCACTTGGATAGGGGTGGGGGAGGTGGGCACGTGGCTGGCCTGCAAACCACCACAGGCCCCTCGCCCAGGCCACCCCATGCCCCAAGGGTACCCCACCCTGATCTGGGAACACCCTTCAGGGCAAACCAGCTGGCCCCCACCCATGCACCAGGCTTCTATTCTATCTAATATCTTATCTAATAAGAGTAATAAGCAGATTGACCATCACTCCAACACAATATGGCTGCCCCCATGTGGTCAAAGATCCTGCCCCCATGTGGACACAAGATGGCCACCACACATCAATTGGTTGCCTCCCACACATATCCCTTGACCAGGTTCACTCATTGACCAGGGCTGGGGATGGAACCTGCAACCCAGCAGGTAGTCCTTGACTGGGAATCAAACCTGAGACCCTCCAGTGTGTAGGCCAATAGTCAAACCTCCAAGTTACGTGGACAAGGGCCCACTATCAACTTTAAAAAAAAAAATTTTTATTTCAGAGAGGAAGGAAGAGTGAGAGTGAGATAGAAACATCAATGATAAGTGAGAGTCATTGATCGGCTGCCTTTTGCACACCCCCTACTGGCGATCAAGCCTCCAACCTGGGCATATGCCATTGATTGAATCGAACCTGGGACCCTTCAGTCCACAGGTCAATGCTCCATCCACTGAGTCAAACCAGTTAGGGAGGCCTACTATCAATTTTTAATTATATCTCTGTACAGTTCATGTTTTATTATTTATAGATGTAAACAATTCAAACAAATTCACTGAAAGAATTCATTCAGGAACAATTAATGAATCAAGACATTTAAATTGAAGAGGATATGTTCATTTTCATAGATTGTTCTAAAAATAACCTTTCACAAGTTGTATTTTTGTTTAATTGAATCAGTACTTGTCAAACAATTACTTAAATTCATAATAGATTTATTCATTTTCTAGGGCTACTATCACAATTCACCGTCACAAACTGGGTGGCTTAAAGCAATAGAAATGTATGTTCACAGGTCTGCAGCCCAGATGTCTGGAATGAAGGTGTGTGCAGAGTTGTACTCCTTCCAGAGGAACGGGAGAATCAGTTACTTGCCTCTTCCTGGTTCTGGTGGCCTGACATTCCTTGCTTTGAGATCTCCAGTATCTGCTTTCATCTTTATACTGCCTCTCCTCTGTGTGACTGTCTCAAAACTCCTGCTTCTCTCTTATAAGGTCAATTATCAATGGATATAGGCCTTACCTGGATAATCATCTCAAGTTCCTTAACTTACTTTCAACTGTTAAGACCATTTTTTTTGCAAATAAAGTAACATCTGCAGGTTCCAGAAATAAGAACATTTGGGTATCACCATTTAGCCCAAATGAGAGAGAACTATGGATATATGTTCAAAATATGTCTTCTAAGCTAAACAGTTAAATTTTAAAAATTCTTTGCAGCATTTTAATTTCCAAAAATTTAATTACTGTCAAGCATGTTGTATTTAAGATGCATTTTAAAGAAATTAAAATTATTAATTTTTTGACTAAATAATATACATATTATTTATAGATATATACCATTTCATTCTTGGCAGAATTATTTTATTTAATAGCATATTTAAGTGACTACTCTTTAAGATTTTTAGGCCTCATTTTCATTTCATTTTAATTTATGGAAAATTGTTATGCTGTTAGGTTGTACAATATATGGTTACGTACACTAGAAACAAATAGATATTTGATATAATTGGGTATGGTAATTGAAGTAGATTTTCATTTTTAAATTTTTGGATGAATAGTGGTAGTTTAAATTATAAGTAAGTTATAAAATGTCTAATTGAAAATTAGATATTATAATTCTCTGTGCTGTAAAATTTTAAACTTGTTACTTACCAGCTGTTTCTTGACATCGTTGTTTTAAATATTGACATAAATGGTAGATTAGGCAAAAATGATGGCAATGTATTTTGCATTGGAAATTCTGTTCGCAGCAGAAAGAGTTGCACATTCTCATGGAATAACTTATTTTTTTTTTATTGTTATAAACAATGTTATTACACCCTAAGAACTGCATATTTATCCATATATGTAAAATTGGAAGATTTTAAGAAATTAAACAATAAAATTCTTAAAATCTTGTTGACATTTTTCCCTTTAGTTCTCAATGAACTTCAGATAGTATTAAAAAAATATGTAGTTCAGTCATCCTATAATACGTACATACACTTTTGACTGTTAGTTGTACCCTTTGAGGAAATACCCTTCGTTCATTCATTCATTCATTCATCCTTACTCAAGGATATTTTTCCAATGATTTTTAGAGAGAATGGAAGAGACGGGGAGAGACAGAGAGAAAGAAACATTGATGTGAGAGAAACACATCGATTGTTGCTTCCTGCATGTACCCAGGGCTGGGGATCAAATCTGTAATTGAGGTACATGCCCTTAACCGGAGTTGAACCCAGGACCCTTCAGTTAACCAGCCAAGGCTCTATCCACTGAGCCAAACTGGCTAGGGCAGGAAATACTCTTTATTATCAGACAAATTTCATTCTTTGGCTTTCTACTAAGAACCCAGAAGACATCTTTTGAGTATCATTATGCTTTGAAAATATTTCCTAGAATAAGCACTAAGGTTACAGTGTTTAAGAAGGAAGACAGTATTTATTCGACATTTACTTTTTAGCAAACATGTGCTAAGTATTTCATGCTATCTCATTTATTTTTAAGAACAACTCTGTCAGTATTGGCTCCATTTTTTTAGAGGAGGAAACTGAGGCACAGAAAGATAAGTTGCCTAGGACCCCACATGTATTAAAGGGTGAGGTTGAGATTTGTAGCTAGTTCTAAACAGATTAGATGACAGACTCTCCAAGTTATTTATAAAAATGCCTTCTAAATTTTGTTATGATATCATGCATTTTTAAATAGCATTTCTTAAGTAAACTGAGTATGCAGTCTCCTGGGGTTAACCCTGACAGGTCCTTGGCATGGACTCTGCAGGTACTGATGTATTGCAGGGGTCAGTGCAGAGGGCATCAGGTCTGAAGTGACCTTTCCACCTGACATATGCTTTTTTAGTTATCACCTCTGTGCTGAGGAAAATATGACAGAAATACATGAACTTGCATGTTAAAACGAGTTAAAAAATAACCTTAGTTCTGCTTCTGAATTCAAGTATGAAAATGTTGAATTAAAGAAAGGACATAAATTATAACCTCTAATGAAAGTAAAAATATCCAGGCTTTCATTTTACACTTCTAAATATATGTGAAAGTATGGTTTTCAAAAACGAATAATAACATAGGTAGGTGCCCATTGTCACAATACTTTGTAATATCTCAATTATGGAGTTTTAAGGGGTTTACAAACGTTTATTTGCTCAGCTATTATAATTTTTTATGCCAAATAAACATTCTAGAGATACTATCTTTTTTAGTTAGTATATGTATGGGGGAAATTTTTTAATATCTGAACATGAGTCATAAAAATAGTTTTGATTTATTGTCACCTATCTTCTTATAGTTATTATCTAAAAATCATCATGCTTATTTATTTTGATGTCAGAGAAAAGCATCTATTGAAATAATGTTGAAAATACTCTTTGTAGCTATTTCACTGCAAAAAAACACACCCCATTAATCTCTAATAAATTATGTGTACTTTTATAAGTCTCTGTTTCCAAAGGATGAATGTGGAAGAGAATAGGAGAGAAAATCATCTTATTGATATACTTCAAATTTTTTTTTTTCTTGTGAGGAAATTGGTATTTCTTGAATGCTTTTTTTAATTAAATGAGTTTTTTTTTTTTAAATCCCGTGTGATCTTCATAGCAAACACAAATTCTAAAATTATAATAGCATATTTTATTTCCTTGGCTATGTTTACTCCCCAAAAAACAACAACAACAACAATAAAATCACAAATGTCAGAAACTGAAAGCTAGTTTAGTACATATTTGTACTAAATTAGCTTCCAGTAATAGTATATTTTATTTGTGAAGCAAGGTTGTCATCTAGTGGTGGTTTCAAGTAGTACATCCTTTAGGATAAGTAATAAATCAGCATTTTAAAGAAAGTGCTTAACAAAAAAAATATTGGTTTCAATTTTTCAGAATTCAGATACTTTTAAATGTTTCAAATTTGCTATAACTTTACAAAGGATTTTCCTTAGTACTTTAATTTCCATCTTTCAATAT